>NC_045427.1:507053664-507690052 GCF_902635505.1 Sarcophilus harrisii | reverse complement strand
ATATTCATTTGAGTAGAAAATAAAATTTTTTGTGATTCTGTTTTTTTGTAATTTGAATAGTAAGAAAATAAGAAATGAGTGTGTAGAATTTGATGTATTGTCTAAACCACTTTTATAAAAAGCTTAAGCAAAGGGTAGACATTCTTTAAAAGAACATAGAATTATTTTTCATTTTAATTCTGATGATTTCTTTATTAAATTGAGATGAAATGTGATGATTTTCCAGCGTCTATATGCTTATTATAAAGTTTAAAAAGTCATAAATATTACATTTTAGAGGTTCTGCATTAATCAATAAGGGAGAGGAATAAATCCAGTATTTAGTCATAATTTTTAAAGAGTTTATCTGGAAATATGAGAATAAAATTGAAACTAATTGAAAATTGTAAATTGTATCAAAGCAGTCTGGGGAATTGATTTTCAAATGTGGCTTGAAACTAGAAAACTGAGAAAGAAAATAAGTGAAAAATGACCTAAAATAACTACCATTTACATAGTATTTTATGATTTTCTAAGAGCTTTACATTTGTCTAATTTGAAACTTTTAGGAGTACAAAGATATTTTTATGCCCATTTTACAGATGAGGAAATTCAGACCATACAGCTAAAGTCAGAGACAGTATTCAGAGTCAGGCATTTCTTGACTCCAAGGCCAGTACAGATGATTATACTACCTTTTAGAAATTTTAAGAGAGGGGCTCCTTATATCAAAATAGACATGGTTTTATTATTAAATTTTGAGTGATTAATGTGTATACAGACTGAAAAATTATTCTTGTGTCTGCTTGCAATTCCCTTTAAGTAAATATACTGTATTTGAATGGGTTTATGGCACTTAATAGAATGCCAGGCCTGGAATCAGGAAGACCTGAGTTGAAATGCAGTCTCAAATACTTACTGGGTCTGTGACTTTGGGCAACTCACTTTGTTTACCTCAGTTTCCTCATCTGTAAAATGAGCTGCAAAAGAAAATGGCAAGCCATTTCAGTTCCTTTGTCAAGAAAACTCCAGGAAAAGTCAAAATATAGTTGACATGACTGAACAAAGACAAGTGTGGCAATTATCAATAGGACAGGAGAATAAAAAAATTTGGTTTTAAAAACAGGATTGTGTCTAAGTATGTGATATATAAAGGGGAAAAATGGTGGACTCTGACTTTTTAAGACTTGACATAGAATTTGAATATGATCCACTTTTTTGAAAAAATTTTCTTTTCAAATTATAAAGTGCTATTTCATATATTATTCTACCTCCTTTTCTGCTTTTTTTCTCCTACTTCATTTTGAAGTTGTTTTCTTCTGATTTTTTTTTAGTTGATGCTTTACATAGTTGCCTAACAGATTTGTTTTAAAGTGACACATAACTATTACAGGATGTCTTCTTAAAAGATTTATCAGGAACCTGATAAATTCAGGGTAATTGTACTATTTATTCTTTTTGTAGTTCACTAGAGAGTATCAGTTTTCACCTACAGGAATCTGATTGTCTATCTCAATGCCTGCCAAAGTTTTTCTTAAACCCAACATCTCTGGCCCTTCCCCCCACTTACCAGCAGAAGCTACTGCAGAGGGAGATTATATAATTTCCTTTACACTATGGAAGGTATTAATTTTAATCGTAGATGAAATTTGGAGAGTATTTTAAGGTTTGCAAAGTGCCTTGAATGTATCATCTCCTTTTATTGTCACAGCAGCCCTTTGAGTTTCCTGCTATTATTTTTAATCTCTATTTTACAAATGACAAAACTATCAAGTCTCAGAGACAGTGGAATGACTTGCTGTCAGTCACATAGCTAGTATGTTAGAAACAATTTAAATGTAGTTCTGACTGTCAAGTTTAGTCCTCTTGCTACTGGCCATGGTATTCTTAAACTGGGGTCTATGAAGTATACACACACACACACACACACACACACACATACATGTGCTATTTCAATACAATTGATTTCTTTTGTAAATACTGTAAAATTCTACTTTATGCATTTAAAAAACATTATTCTGAGAAGAGGCCAAGGTTTCATTAGACTGCCAAAGGAATCTATGACAAAAATGGTTAGGAATTATACTATACTGCCATTATTTTTTTTCCCCCATGGCTTCTTATTGTAGTTGTTGAAAGAGAGAATTTGGTATAGGCTCCTTTAGTCAGCCAGATCAGATTATTCAAAATAAAGGCATGTAATTCCCAGTAGTTGTTTGCCTCAGAATTTTTTACTTCTGAAATTAAAGCTGGGTTTCTTGATATAATGTAGGGCAGTTGAAAAGAATAGCAAAAGACAAATTATTTAAGATTTTAAATTGTAGAGTGTTTCAGTGAAGAAATAGGAGGTATCTAGAGATATTCTAGAGATATCTTATGCATTTTTTTAAAATTCAAAGGGTCAAGAGTTAAATTTTTAAGCTGGTAATCACCATTTGTATACAAAATAATCAACAAAGTCAGCTCTGACATGTTATTGAGTATAAAGGAGCAACAATTATTCATTTAAGTCTTTAAGGAGATCTTAAAAAGTTGCTTAAAATGAAGACTATGAAAGTGCTATGTCAATATTGGCTATTTATTGTTAATAAACATGTGCAAATAAAGACTTGCAGTTTCAGGTACAATCCTCTTTCTGCTTTAGCAAGTATATTGAAATGCCCATTTTATGTGGTCTTTGTTAAATTCAGGAAAAATAATTAGAAAGTTTTTGTAAAATTTATTGGGATTTAAAAGTATCCTGATTGTTTTATACTTTAGATAGTTTGTTCCTTCAGAAGAATTTGGTGGATTCTCTTGTATTTCAGCATGGACAAAACTCATTATTCATAGTTCAGTAAATGATAATGATAGGAAGAGAATAGATCACATTTGTCCATATATGAAATAGGAATTCAGTAGAAATTGGTAGATGATGATATTGAGCAAGAAAGGCAAAAAATATTTGTGCTGAATTACTCACATAAACATCTCTGCACTTAAACCAAATTGGTGCTCTGAATGAATTTCTGTTTGAAATTTTTGTACAAAAAAGGATCTGCCCCTTCCTGTTATATACACCAAAAATTAATCTGAGAAGTACTCTGACGTTTTAATATATATATTCGTACTCAGTTGCTCTTTTGATAAGCCTTTAAAATCCTTATGATCCACACAGGAGCATGAATTTAAAATGTCTTTTTGGCTTCACATGAATTTTACTTTTGCTTATATTCTTGTTGCTCATAGCTTGAGCATTTGTAGAGGTTAGATTAATGAAAAGATAGAAAAAGAAATAATTGGTGCTCATCTTTAGTTTAAAACTTTCTTTTCTCAATTTGGTTTAGTCTCTAAAACTATCTAAAAAAACATTTTATTTCATTCTAAAATGCTGGTTCATGGAACAAAGATAGATATCTTGAATTATTGGGGAAGGAAGTTTCCTATTTCCTCACAAATATTAAGCTCCAGAAAATACTTTACCATTGTCCCTTGAGATTTACAGGCCAGTCAGGAGCCCCTAATAATGGGGGATTAGAGTGCTTGCTGTACCATCTAGAAGGGAGCGTGCCTAATAGCTTGGCACTTCTGGCTATCTCCTGGACTTCTATTTCTGAAAGTGCCATCCATGATTCACTTCACTTACTGCTGCCTAGCTATTGTGTCCATAAGTACCACCAACGTCCCTGTGGTCTTCAGAGCAATCTGTTTCCTCTCTATTTCTTACAGTCGGGTTGTGTAATCCAATCAGTTCTACTCCAGGATAGGGATTCATCAGTCTATTCCTGCATAGTCTCATTCACCAGCCAAAATAGAATTCTTCCATGCCCACCACTCTTCTGTCATTTCCCTCATTAGAATGTAAGCTCTTTGAGCAGAACTGTTTTTGCTTTTGTATTTATATTCCCAGGAAGGCATAAGCTTTTTCATGTTTTCATTTTTGAACTGCCCTATAGTTATTAACAAAACCAATGCTTCTGGTTATTTAAAAATATCTTTTGTGTTTTACCATGGAAATAGAAACAGATTGTATGAAATTGTAGTGTTTACTATGCATAAATTGTTAGGCAAATCATAACAGCAATCTTTTCGGCAAATTCAGTTTTAATTATGAATATTCTTCCCTTGATACAGTCTATTTAACTCATTACTTTCTGATGTGAAGATATTTGTAGCTTTGAAGATAATATACTGTTTTTTTTAAATCTCTTTAATCAGTTTTTAATTAATTTTTTTTCAATGAACAAAAATTTATTTTCTCTTCCTTCTAGCCCTCCCACCACCAGAATGTGTGTGTGTGTGTGTGTGTGTGTGTGTGTGTGTGTGTGTGTATGTGTGTGTCTATCTGCAGCTTGAATCCATCTGTGCCTCCTTAGAGGTCCTCTAGAACTTCTTAAACTTTTTCCACTTGTCACCTCTTTTCACCTGAGAAATTTTTACATTTCCCTAGGATAAGGAATTAAAATGGAGTATCTGTCTGATTTTAATGTGTTTATGTATACTATTAATAATAAATACATAAACATAGATAGTTTTATGTCAATATTTGGCTTTCAGGAATCCTTATGTTTGATTTATGTTTCTATTTGAAATTAACACCATTTCTCTAGAGATGTGGCAGGGACACAGAGTTCTAAACCCTTTCAAAGTTGTTTTTGTATAAAGTGGTGTCTTTGTATAAACTGTTCTCCTGGCTTTGTATACGTTCCTTTATATTAGTTTACACTTTCCAGGATTCTCTGAAATGGCCTTTTTGATCATTTCTTGTGGTATGACAATATTCCCTTACATTTATATACTATGCTTTTGGTCAGTCATTCCCCAATTGTCTAGGAGGCTATTAAAGATACTCCTGGGAGGGACTATCTCTTTCTCTTAATTTTGCAGATGATGAAATTGAGGCCAGAGGGGTAAGAAGTGATGCCAAAGTCATGTTTATTAAGCAGCAGATCCAGAATTTGAACCTGGATCCTCATAATTCCTTGATGAGTACTCTTCTCTACCTTGTCCTCTTTGCCCAACTGCCTAAATGTTTTTTCTAGTTGTTATATGTTGGTCCTAGCCAAAATTAGATATGTTGTTATTCACTGTTTATCATTTATTCATACCATTAGTCACTTATTTTCAGGGTATAATTAGTTAATTACCCTAGATTCCCTAGGCTAATTCCCTAGAGGAAACAGAAAAAATATTTTTCCATATGGAGGGAAGGAGGTAACTGAAAATTTAGTTTCATATGTTCAACTTCATAGATAGCTAATTTGTCTATTTTAATTTTACTCTGACTATTTTAAGAATGTGTATTCTTTCCCTTTCCCTCTGTTTTTATTATTTTTAGATTGTCTGGCAAAAGTCAGTCAGTCATTTAATTTTTAATCTTATTACTATCATATGCTTTTTGATTCCTTTCATTTTCTTTTTTGGGGCTATGTTATTTTCACCAACCCCTCCCCCTTCCATTTCAAATCTTTTCAAAAGACAGTCATCAAAAAGACAGACCTCTCTCTAGAAGGAGGTCAGCACAGTGAAGCAAAAGAAATCCACACACTGGCCCTATCTAGATACATATATCTTATTCTGCATCTCCATCCTATCAGCTCTCTGTAAATACATGGGAAGCATTCTTCACCATCAGTTCTCTGGGGTCATAATTGCTCATTGTTTTGATCAGAGTTTTAAAGTTTTTAAAAGTTGTTCTGCTTCTGCCCACTTCATTATGTATTAGTTCATAGAAATTTTTTCCAATATTTCTGTATTCATTCCTTTCATCATCCCTTGTAACATATGCTTAATAAAGCAAATCAAATTTACTCATTTTCTGTGTCCCAAAAAAATGCATTATTATTGTACTTTGAGTCCCTCATCTCTTTATTGTTCAGCCATTCTCCAGTAGATAGGCATTCCCTTGGTTTCCAATTCTTTGCCACTACAAAAAGAACTTATTTAAATAGTTTTGTACATTTGAGTCCTTTCCCTCATTTAAAAAAAAATTATTGGAATATATGCTTAGTAGTGGTATTACTGGATCAAAGGATCTGGATAGTTTAATGATTTGGGGAAAGGGAAAGCATAGCTCCCAATGACTTTCAGATAATTGGACTACTTCACAACTTCAACAGCAGGGCCTGTTTTCATAAGGTCCCTTCTACAATTGCCATATTTTGGGTCATCTTTGCCAATGTGATGGATTTGAGATGGAACCTCGGAGTTTTCTTAACTTGTATTTCTCTTATTATTAGAGATAAAGCCCATCCTTTCATATGATCATCATGCTTGAAGCATAGCAAGAAGGCCAGTTTAGTTGAATTGTAAAGTGAAGAGAAGTAATGCATACTTAGACTAGACTTAGTTTGTGAAGGGATTTAAATGCCATACAAGTTCACATTTGATCTTAGACTCAGTAAGGGAATCAGTGGCATTTATTGAGTAACTTTGGCAACTGTGAAGAGGATGATTCAATGACCAGTGAGGAGAATATTGGCTGGTGTAGTAGAACGGTAATGAGGGCTGACCTAGGTGATAGTGTGAGGACAGAGAAGAGGACAAAGGAAGATGTTGTATAGATAGAAACTAGGGGTTTGTCAAGTGATCATCACTGTGGAATGAGGGACAATGAGGAGTCAAGGATGAGAGATTTTGAACTTGGGAAACCAGTCAATGGTTATAGGGAAGTTTAGAAGAGGATTAAGTTTGGAGAAAAAGATGATGACAGAAAAAAGTAAATGTCAGAGGCAGAATATGGACCCAGAACTTTATGATTCCAAACCTAGAATTCTACTACATATTTTCCTTCAAAATTTAAGTTTTTAGAGCAAAGGGATTTTTTCATTTTTATGTGATTTTATTAGAACTTGGGTATAGATAGGTACTCTTTTGGATGAAGATCTATATACTGTATAGTCTAAAAGTGTTTCTTAGAGGTGTGGGGAGATTGACTTAATGATTTGGGGGAAGGGGAAGGATAATTCCCAATGATTTTCAGGTTATTGAACTACTTCATAGATTCAACAATAATGAAATGCCAGACCTTTTCATGAGGTCCCTTCAGTCACACAGCTACTGTGTGTCAGAGGCAAGGCCTAACTAAACCTGTGATTTTCTGATACTGAAGCCATCTTTCTAATCATTTAATTTTACTTCTTGCATCAGAATTTATCTGTATCTATATCTTTATGAAAAAGCTAAAAGACAGATGAGGTGACTGAATGGAAAAATCAGTCAAAGAAAATGGGTTCTCTTTTTTTGGTAGAATAAGTAAAGGAAGGTTATGGGTGGATTTTTAAAATTGCTATTACATTTATTTCTATTTTTATCTTCCCTGGTAATCATTCAACAAGCTTTTATTAAGCACCTACGTGGTACTAGGTATGAAGATAGTGAATGAAAGAACTACTTTCATTTGATTGGAGGAAACAACAAATCCATTACACACACACACACACACACACACACACACATATTTTGGAATAGACAACACATATATGCACTTTTTATATATAAATACATATATGTTGAGAATAAATACAGGAAAATTAAAGGTGTTTCAAGAGGGAGGGTATTAGTAGTTAGAGACAATCTGTAAAAACGTTTACGTTATTCTTCCCCCTTTGAAGGAAGTGATGGGATTCTATGAGGTGGTGATGAGAGTGAGTGCATTGTAGGCATTGGTTATACCCATTGTAAAGATATGAAGATGGGATAGCTAGTATCATATGTGAGAAATAAAGACACATCTGGTTTTGACTGAACCATAGAATATAGGAATGAGAAAAGAGAGTAATGTACAATGAAACTATATATCATGAAATTATGTTTATATAATATATACTATGTAATATATAATATATAATTTATGTGTACATAATATTTGGGTGAAAATTATATATAATGAAGCTGAAAAGAGTAAGGTATAATGGAATTAGTTTAGAAGTGACTAATAAATATCAAAAGAGGGACAACACTTTTAAATGATTCTACAAGGGCAGTTAGGTGGTGCAGTGGATAGAGCACTAGTCCTGAAGTCAGAAGGACCTGAGTTCAAATGTGACCTTAAACCCTTAACACTTCCTAACTCTGTGACCCTCGGCAAGTCACTTAACCCCAATTGCCTCAGCAAAAATAATAAATAAACATCAAAAGAAGATGAAAAGAGTTCACATTTTATGTTACAAGCAATAAGGAACTACTGGAATTTGAATGTAGATGAATGGAATTCTCAAATCACTGAAGCATTTGTGAGGAATTGGATTGAAAAATGAAAAGGCTAATCAGAAAGTCATTGCAAAAATCTACGAGGGAGGTAACTAAAGATGAAATGAATATGGTGACTGTGTGAATAGAGAGGAGATGGAGAGATGCTGTAGAAGTAGTAGCAGCAAGATTTGGTTACTAGGTTAGTTATATGGAGAGGGAAAGTGAGGAGTCTAGAATAATCCTGAGGTTATAAACCGAGACAACTAGAAGTATCATGATTTCTTTGATAGAAATGGTAAAATTTGATGGATGAAAGGGTTTGGGACTGAAATATGTAATTTTGTTTTGGACATGTTGAATTTGAGCTGTCTCTGGTACATCCAGTTTAAAATGTTCAAGAAATTGTTGGTAATACCTGATTGAAGTTCCAGATAGAGACTAGGGCTAGACATAAAGCTTTGTGAATCATCTGCATACAGATGATTATTAGGATCAAAGGAGTTGAGGAGTTCCCAGGATAGAGAGAGAAAATTAAAAGGCTTAGAACAGAACCCTGAGTTAAGGGGAATAACGTGGGTGATGATAAAATTAATGGAAACTGAGGAAGAAGTCAGAGAGGTAAGGAAGATTGGGAATGCTTATTTCAGAAAATCCAGAGAGGAGAGAGTATCCTGGAGGAATAGGGAGTCATCAGTGTTAAAATGTAACAGAAAGGTCAAGAAGGACCTCAAATTTGTCAGTTGTTATTGTTGGTAATTATAGAAAGCAGTAATGTTAGATAACCCATACCCCAAATTATTTTTAAAATACACATAGGCATTTTAAACAGTAATATTTTTTTCATTAGACAGAGATATAGTCCACAAGCGCCTTTAATATTTAATATTTTGGTCTCAAAGTTCAATTATTAGTTTCATTATATATTGTCGTCATCAGGCATTTATATGACTGGCATTGTGCTAAGCACTGAGAATACAAAAAAAGGCAAAAACAATCCCTATCCTCATGGAACTCAATCTTATGAGAGGAGGGAAAGATAACATACAAAAAACTATGTACAAACAACATTTTGTGCAGTTCTTTCAGTCACTTTGGATTTCTCATGACCCCATTTGGCATTTTCTTGGCAGAGATATTGGAGTGGTTTGCCATGTCTTTAACACATTTTACAAATGAGGAAGTGACTTGCTCAGGGTCATCCACCTGTTAAGTGTCTAAGACTAGATTTGAACTTAGGAAAATGAATCTTATTGGCTCTAGTGCCAGCATTTTATTCCCTTGTGTTACCTGCCTGCCCCACAAACAATGTAGAAAGGACTAATTGGAGGTAATCTCAGAGAGAAGACATGATCATTAAGGAGAATCAGGAAGGACTTCTTGCACAAAGTTAGATTTTTAGCTGAGACTTGATGAAAACCAGGAGGCAAAAGTGAGGATGGAAAGAATTCCAGAAAAAAGAGAAACAACTAGTGAAAATATTAGAGTAGGGAAGGTGAGGAATATGGAGGAATCCAATTACTGGATCTAAAGTACATGGAAGAGAATAAAGTATAAGAATATGGGAAAGGCAGGAGGGGGCTGCATTATTACCTTCAAGTCTTAAAAGGTTTATATTTGATACTAGAGGCAAAAGGGAGCTATTGGAGGTTTGATTAGGTGGGTGGATCTCAAAATGTGCTTTTTAGACAGTTGGTTGGGAGAGTCCTTTTAAACTGTCATCTAATACTTCAGTTCTGCAAAAGATCTTTGAATTCTTTGGTTTGGCTGCCTCCTCTCCTTATGTATGTCAAAAAGTCTTCTGTACCTTAGCAGTTGCCTTTTACATATTCTGCTAGTCAATAACATTATCACTTAGTGGCCAAACTTCCATCCTGTTAGAACTTAAATAAACTGATTTTTTTGATGATACTGTGTATTTAAAACCTTTCAGTCAGTAAAGGATTTACCCAAATTTATCTTCCATTGATAGAGCCTTTGAGGAGATTTACTCGGTAAGGTAAATAGCACTCAGTTCATCTTTATGATACCCATAATATCTATCTATATCTATCTATCTATCTATCTATCTATACACTCTTTAAGCATAGTACAAATCTTACTTCTTAAATCAATTGTGCTTTTGTGAGAATTTGTTAAAGTAGCTTGTTTTTTTAAAATCCCAACAAGTTATTTTATTTTAAATTTGGTTATTTAGGCAACCCAGCAGGTTAACTACTTTAGGAGGCATTTTTTTCTGCATTGTAGAAGAAACACGCTTGCTTTTTGCTTTGTTTTCTTAGGAAGAAACTATTACTAGTTTTATCAATTTTTAAAATTGTGTTTTTATGTCCAGGAATGCTCTCTTCCTTTCCATTTCCTTTTCTATCTTTTCAGCCTCCGTTTGTCCTCCCCTGTGAAGTTCCCTGAGTACTTTAGCATTCATAGATACCTTTTCTCCCCTCTAATTTACTTTATTTATAGTTTTTTATTTGGTGAACAATTCAACAAATAGGGCTTCTGGACTAATGATTTATTTTTATCTGGCCTCTTTAATTAGAGTTTAGATTCTTTCAGAATACTTCTCAAATTTCTTTATACTCTATTGTGTCTTGATCAGAGTTGAGCACATAGGCATTCAAAATATATTTTGGATGTTTGAGGAATGTATTTGATTTGTTTCGTTTCATTTTTTCCAATAAAGATTCTTTGTTTTGAGAAAAAATGACATATCTCTACCTTAAAAAAAACTCACTGGACAATGGGCTCTTTATTTAGTTGGAGGGATATGTGTGCTGAAATTAGAAGTTAGAATTGTTTAAAAAAAGAAAAAAAAGGTGCCCAAATATTAAAAGAAATAATAAATGTGATGGTAATAGTCAGTAAAATTTGTTAACCAAGCTAGATGGCTAAATTATTATATTACTATAATCAACTTAATCTGTGATCAAGTATTTTATAATGTAGTTTTTATTTTTTTAATAAATATTTTTCAATACCTTTTGTTTTTATATTACCTACATTTCCTATTACATATGTCCCATAGAACCATCCCTTTTAACAAAGAACAAAAAAGAGGGGGAAAGTAGCCAGTTCAGCAAAACTAACCAAGATACAAGGGAAAAGTCTGACATAATATACAGTGTTCCATACCCCTAAACCATTTGGAGACATTTGTCATTTCATTCATTAAAACTGTCTGACATTCCATAAAATTATGTCACCCAAGAATTTTTTAGAGTTCTAGTTTTATAGCTATTTTGGCCCAACCAAAGAGAATTTCATACCCGAACTTAGAAGAATAATGTGGCTTCTACTTTTTATTATAAATAACTCTGAAGATATAGTTTGTTAGTATTTATAGTATAATGGTACATGGTTCATAAGCTTTTTCTCGCTGATCATTTCTAAATTCTGTCAGTCTATCCTAATTTCACCCAATCAAGGTAAGCAAATAAACCATTTTTTTTTCATTATTTTCTCATTATTAAAATGTAATGTGTCTACCCACAACCTAATATAAAATCGGATTAAACAACTTAATTAAGTTGTAGTTTTAAAATTTAGTATTACTCTTGGAAAATAACTTGAATTTGAAGAGACTGATTCAATTCTTGCATACAGCATATGCATAAGCTTTCAAGAAGTAAATTAATGATAATATTGGGTTAAAGATTTGTAATAATTTAATTCTCATAAGTTTTAAAACAATATAAAATGCTGAATTAATTATTTCTTATTTGATGATAAAAGTATATTTTAAAAATATGAAACAAAGCTAATAATTTTCCTCCCCTAAGAAACCTATGCTACTCATTCTTTAATGGAAGAACATTTGGCTTTTTAAAACGTGTTGTGTCTCAATATATGAGTTCACTGAATTAAATTAATTTATTGATTTCTGTTTTGTTACTGACATACATTTATGAGCAGTTTCTTTGGCACCATAACACTATGTCAAAGGTCACAACGTTCTGTGAAAGAATAATAGCTTTCAGATGATAAATCCCAGAAAAGCACATTATGGCCTTTTGCCTTTTCTCTCTTAGGTAGATTTAATAGAAGGCATAGTTGGAAAAAAGTTTTGTAAATGAACAGCAAGAAACTTTAAATTCTGCTTCTGCATTTTATATAAAACACATTTCACCATAGTATGATATTTTATTTCACAAATTATTAAGTTTTGGATGGGAAATGGATAATTGCATAAATTTCTCCTATTTCATGGAAAATTTCAGTAGTATCTTTAGTTGTAGTTCTGTATTTGATATTTTGAAACAAGATAAAATACTTATCCTTAAATATAAATAGGTTATATTTGATGGACTTTGTTTTATTTTTGGACAGCTGTAATTTCACTGTATTAAGATACACCCTTTACCTTGAGGATTGGCAAATATTCTGCAATTTATACTCTTGGAGAGTAGCCTTAGACACTGAAGAGTTTAGATAACTCTCCCTAGGTCATAGAGTAAAGTATGTGTCAGAGCTAAGACTTGAACTCAGATTTTTCTGAGGTTATCTAACTACCAATGTTGTTTTTCTGAAATATACTACACCATATCAGCTATATATGGGTCATTTTTTTCTTTCCTTGATCTTTTGGTTTTATAGGCCTCATGGTGGTATCTTTGGGTTAAACAGATAGTGACTTTGAAGGCAGAGTTACAAATTGGTTTCCAGAACTGTTAGACCAGATTGTGGCTTCATCAGCAGTATATTAAAGTGACTAATTTTCTGTAACCTCTCTAACATTGTTTATTTTCCTTTTTTTTTTTTTTTTTTTGATTGTTGTTTTGCCAGTCCAGTGGATATAAGGTAGAACCTCAGAGTTGTTTTAATTTGCATTTCTTTATTCCTGATTTAGGGCATTTTTTCATATAGTTATATGCTTTAGATTTCTTCTTTTGAAAACTGCCTTTTTGTATACTTGGATTATTATCAGTTGGTAATGATTCATATTACTTTAAATTTGAATCAATTCTGCATATATCTTAAAAATGAAATATTTGTTAGAGATTAGATTTTTTTCTCCCAGATAACTTTACATTTTAATTTAATTGATTTTGTTGGTGAAAAATTTCAAATTTTATGTAATCAAAATTGTCTATAATCATTTTTGTCCTCTGGTCATGAATCATCTCACACACACACACACACACACACACACACATATATATATGTAAAACCTTTATATCTAAGTCATGTAGATATTTGGTGCTCTTTTTGATATGCAGTTTGAGGTCTTGATCTAAACTTAATTTCTGCCATACTGCTCCAAAGTTTTTCCAGACATTTTTGATCAAATTTTGAGTCCTTAACTAATAGCTGGTATTTTGTGTTTTATTAAACACTAAACAATATGTGTAGTTTGCTTCTCTTTGCTATATATTTAAACTCTTCCATTGGTAAGCTTTCTAATTTTTAACCATAACAAATCATTTTAATTACAGCTTTGTAGTTTGAGATCTGGTACTCTTAGATCCCTTTCATCCCTGCTTTTCCTCATTATTTTCTTTGAGATTCTTGATCTTTTATTTCTCAAGATGAATTGTAGTATTATTTTTTTTCTAGCTTGATAAAGTAATCCTTTCATAGATTGATTAGTATCCCCTAAATAACTAAGTTAAAAATAAATTAAGTAGTGTTGTAATTTTATTATATTTGCCCATACTTTATTTTTTATTTTTTATTTTTTTTCAGTTTTTCCTCAATTCTTTTTTTTTATTTAATAGCCTTTTATTTACAGGATATATACATGGGTAACTTTACAGCATTAACAATTGCCAAACCTCTTGTTCCAATTTTTCACCTCTTATCCCCCCCACCCCCTCCCCTAGATGGCAGGATGACCAGTAGATGTTAAATATATTAAAATATAAATTAGATACACAATAAGTATACCTGACCAAAACGTTATTTTGCTGTAGAAAGAGAATCAGACTCTGAAATATTATACAATTAGCTTGTGAAGGAAATCAAAAATGCAGGTGTGCATAAATATATAGGGATTGGGAATTCAATGTAATGGTTTTTAGTCATCTCCCAGAGTTCTTTTTCTGGGCATAGCTAGTTCAGTTCATTACTGCTCCATTAGAAATGATTTGGTTGATCTCGTTGCTGAGGATGGCCTGATCCATCAGAACTGGTCATCATATAGTATTGTTGTTGAAGTATATAATGATATACTAATGATATACAGGACCAGGAGGTCCTGCTCATTTCACTCAGCATCAGTTCATGTAAGTCTCTCCAGGCCTTTCTGAAATTATCCTGTTGGTCATTTCTTACAGAACAGTAATATTCCATAATTTTCATATACCACAATTTATTCAGCCATTCTCCAACTGATGGACATCCATTCAGTTTCCAGTTTTTAGCCACTACAAAAAGGGCTGCCACAAACATTCGTGCACATACAGGTCCCTTTCCCTTCTTTATAATCTCTTTGGGATATAATCCCAGTAGTAACACTGCTGGATCAAAGGGTATGCACAGTTTGATAACTTTTTGAGCATAGTTCCAAACTACTCTCCAAAATGGTTGGATTCGTTCACAACTCCCAACAATGCATCAATGTCCCAGTTTTCCCACATCCCCTCCAACAATCATCATTATTTTTTCCTGTCATCTTAGCCAATCTGACAGGTGTTTGCCCATACTTTAATTGCCAAGGCAAACCACTCAAACTGCATAAGCAATCAGATTCATTCCATTTCCTCCAAAAGATTTTTTTGTTATCTCTATTCTTTCACTTTTCTTAGATCTCTCCCTGTCTACTGACTTCTTCCCCATTTAGCGTACACACATGCTCTTAAAAACACATCACTTGATCCTTCTATTCCTATTATCATCCCATATCTCTTCTGCCCTTTGTGGCTAAATTCCTTGAGAAGGCTATCTAAAACAGAAGTCTCTATTTCTCTTAATCTCATACTCTATAAAGCTTCTGACCTCACTCCATCAAAATTGCTCTCTCCAAAGTTTGCAGTGATCACCAAATTCAACAGCTTTTTCTCAA
Organism: Sarcophilus harrisii; assembly: GCF_902635505.1. Taxonomy (NCBI): domain Eukaryota; kingdom Metazoa; phylum Chordata; class Mammalia; order Dasyuromorphia; family Dasyuridae; genus Sarcophilus; species Sarcophilus harrisii. The sequence goes on along the minus strand of NC_045427.1, from coordinate 507,674,904 downwards.
GCTTCATTTATTTCTCAATCTGCAGTCTTAGGCATTGTCAATTATTCTCTTCTTGATATTCTCTTTTTGGGATTTTAGAATACCTCTGTTCTTGGTCTCCTCTTATTTATCTAACTTCTATATCTCCCTTTGGGCTTCTATTAGAATTTAAGTTTGTTAATGACAAGAGTTGTTGCCTTTTTGTTCCTAGTCTTACCTTATAGTAAGCGCTTAGTCAATGTTGATTGATTACTAAGATTTTTGATTTGAAGATGAATGTTAAAACCTTTGGGATTTTTTTTCTGGATTTGGAGTCTGAATGTCTGGAGTTGTAGAACAATCTTGGATGAACCCTGAGTTTGGTTTTTTTTTTATCCTAAAGAAATTTACCTCCTATTTTAGAGGAAAAAATCCTTTGGGTTTTGCAAACACTGAAAACTTGTAAATTGGTTTACCTTCACATTTTAAAGATACTTCAAAATGGCCTGTGAGTGTTCAATTAAGTAGTATGTTTTTGGTTCAAAAGACCTGAGTAAATAGTGATACATATAGAAGTCTTCTTGTCAGTAAAATGTTCATATCATACATAGCCCATACTTCTCAGCAAATCAGTAGATTAAATATATAGATGGGGTCAAATGTTCTGTTGCTCCTATCTGTTTTATCCAGTTTTGAGATATACCTTTTGATTTAGCAATAGCATTACTAAGTATATATACCAAAAAATATTTTTTAAAAGAGAAAAAGGACTTATTTGTACAAAAATAGTACATATAGTAGCTTTTTTGCGGTAGCTTAAAATTGGAAATTGAGGGTATAGTCATAAGTTGGGGAATGGTAAACAAGTTGTGATACATGTTTATAATAGAAATGAGCAGGATGAGCAGGAAAGGCTTATATGAACTGATGCAAAGTGAAATGAGCAGAAGTAGGTGATGACTGTACACAGTCACAGCAATGATGTATTGTGATCCACTGTGAATGACTTAGCTATTCTTAGCAATACAATATCCAAGACAGTTTCAAAGGATTCAGGATGAAAAGTGCCATCCATCTTCAGAGAAAGAACTATTGAATTCTGAATGCAGATCAAAGCGCATACTATTTTTTAATTTTTTGTAAGAGTTTATATGTGTGTGTGTGTTTTCATAACATGACTAATATGGAAATATATTCTGTATGATTGCACCCATATAATCTACACCAAATTGCTTCCCTTTTCCAGGAGAGAAGGGAAGGATGAAAGAAGAAAATTTGGAACTCAAAAATTTTTTCAAAAAGTAAAGATTAAAAATTGTTTTGACATGTAATTGAGAATAATAAATAAAATTATTTTTAAAAAATCTAATTTTAACAGAAAGTTATTGTTCATTTTTAGTCAGTGGCATATATATAGATATAAAAAGGTAAATATTTATTAAGACTGCAAGTAGATAAAACATTGGAATGAAAATAATTAATCACAGATGATGAAAGCTTTGGTTCTCCTATTCAAGAATAAGGTTTTCCCTTTGCAAATTGAAATATAAGAAATTTACTTAACATGAATATCAGAGATTAATAGGAACAGAATCTGAAAGTATAAGTCTTCTTGAAACTTTTATATAAATATGTTTAGGAAAATCCCTCTGAAATTCAAATTATTAAGAAATTCACATGTAGTATTTTGTTAAAATTGACTTGGAGGGAGTACAAATGGTTAACATTTCATTTTTGAATTTTGAATGCTTATTTCTAGATAAGTAAAATATTTCTAAGTTGGTACATTATATGTATAAAATCCTAAGGTTTTTAAGAATACTTTCTAAAATTTTACATTTTCTTCTTGTAATAGTTGAGTATTTTTAAAGATACTTCTTATTTAGCCAAATAAACATTCTTACTACCCTATGAAATTTATTTCCACATTTATTATTAATATTTTATTAACTTGGATTATGGAAGTAAATTCCTTTTTTTTATTTTAATTGTCCTAGCCTGTTTTGCTTTTTGCCTGAGTATTGAAAATAATTTGGGCTTTCATGAATTTTATGTAAAAAGAAAAATAGTTTAGTCATCTGAAGTAACATCTGTGTTGGATGATACCAAATTGTTTTAGGTTGATTCAAGAGTAATCCATTAGAGAGTTTCCATGGTTGATCCAATTTTGAAGATAGAATTATTGAAATAACCAAATGTTATTTGGGTTGTCTTAGTGACAAAATTGAATCAACAATTAGGACAAAATCAATTGCTCTTCACTTAGCTGTTATGATGCTTGGAAAAAGCAAATTGACCAGAGAATGACTGATTTATTCAAGACAAATAGGAATAATCTTAATTTTAGAAAATCTTTTGTTGGCACACCAAATTGACCCCAGCATCACCAAACTAGAGTTTCAATTAGACTAATGATATATTTTTTTCTCTCATTGACTAATGGTCAGTGAATTCTGACTAGGTATTTCTTCTTCATATCTTGGTCATAGTTTCACATCTAGTGATCAATTCATTAACCATCTATGTTTGCATTCTTATGTCAGAGACTTGTCAGAAGAGAAGAAAGGGGGTTCTGTGTAGGGTTATCTATTTTATTTAAAGGGAAAGGATGCAATTGTTTGCATTTGAATTTGAAGCAAAATTGACTGAAATTGACTTATTTCTTCTTGCATTGCTTCATTTGCCTTTAGCCCTTGGAAAAAATATTGAAGTTTTATCAGTATAGGGTATTCATGGTTAAGATAAATTGTTGCATACATCTGACCAGTAATGAACTAAAAGTGTTATTATTCTTCTCCATACTCTTTTTCTTCTGAAACATTTGATTTAGGACTTACATAGTATTATTTCTTTTGATTTGTCCATCGTATTCTGATTCTTGAACATATTCAACATCAAATTGATTTGTAAAGATATCTCAGAAAATTTAGGACTTAACAGCACTGGTAGAATTTCAAACACTATGAAAATATAACCATCTAGTTCCACTTAAGGACATGCCAAGGGCTTTAATGGAGTGGGGTCAAGAGTTGTATATAGTAAACTCTGTTATCTGACGTCACTGGAGAATGAATTGTTCAAATATTCTTATTACTAGAAAAGTGCTATAGGTGGTGTGAACAACCAGCTAACTAAAATAAACTTATTTTATAATCTTTTCTTCCTTTCTTTTTTTTAAACAATACTTTCACATTGTACTGATCAACATTAATATTATGCTATATGTCCAAAATATCACTTAACAATTCTTTTTAATATAATGTTAGAATACAGTCATCTATGTACTCTTTACAATGGGATTTTAAACAACTTAAATGAGAAATGTGCTTCTTTTGCAATTTAAATACAGCTATGATATATGATATGAAATGGAAAATAAGAATGTGTTTGTATCCACTGATTAGTATTATACTATCTTTCCAGTTGTCACATTGCTCTGTAAAACTGATCTCACTTCTTGTTTTCATTATTCCTGTTCACTTTATACTTGAAATCCCAGACTTATTGAGACTGAGAATTGTTAAAACATTCTAGACTTTCTAGAGATATGATGGAATGTAATGAAAAGAATATGCTGATCTGTTGTCAAGAGATTTCATTTTGAATAATGCCTTACTGATTAGTTGATTACTAATTCCTTATCTGTGAAATGGAATTCATAATACTTGTACTATAGCTTACAGTATTTTGTAATGAAAATAACCTTCAAATGTTAAATATAAATAATATTATTATATGTAGTCTTATATTAATAGTTTACTTTTCATGTGCTAATATTTTATCACTACAATGAGATTGTAAATTCTTTGGTGGCAGGGATTTTCCTATTTCTTCTTTAGCTTTCACAATGTTTTTTTATTAGGCACTCACATATTTTATACCTGATTCTTAAGACATGACCTCTTTAGTGCTTTAAATTTCCAGTATATATTATCACACACCTCAGCCAGTCTTTCATAAAAGTAAGAAAAACTTCAACAGTTCAGTAAAACTAAAAAATATATATACCAAGTACAATATTATGTATAGAATTACAGTCATAGTTTTTTACTTCTGCAAAGAAAGGAGGGAAGTATATCTTGTCTCTTCTTTAGGAGCAAATTTTATAATATCTAATTTATTGTTATTTATATATACATTGTATAATCATTGTGTATGTTGTTTTCCTAGCTCATCTTACTTTGTTTTGCATCAATTCATATAAATGTTCCCATTATTCTTTCTATTCTTCACATTCATCATTTAAAAAAACACATCCAGATTATCATATTCATACATGAGGGGAAAATTGAAAGTATGACAGAAAATTTATATTGGCATTTTATTCTAGATAGGTCACACCTTTAAAAGGCTACAAAAAAGAAATAATATACACAATTATGGGTAAGAAGAGAATTTACAATCTAATTACAAGAAACAAAATAGATAATTTTAATGATATGAAATTTAAAAAGCTTTGGCATGAACAAAATCACGTAACTAGAAAAAGTAGAGTAAGTATTGGTGAATTTAATGACCATCTTTGCTGACAATTCTCAGATCTACCTATCTTGCCCCAAACTCTCCAGTGATCTTTAATTTTGCCTCTCCAATTGCTTTTCTTACATCTCAAATTATAATAGCAAATGGAACTGATAACAAAACCAACAGAATTTAGGTTAAATACAAGGAACAATGTAGGTTCTAGATGAGAGATGAAAAAAATAGCTTTTTTCCTTCTAGACTGGTAGGAGATTACTATTGTGGAATGTTGTATACTCTGTCAGTCATCCTCCCTGTGATGAATGTTTTGCTTAATTCTGTTTTTGTAAGAGATGGAAATATTGAGAGCATAAGTTAGAGGAAACGGATTATGGTGTTAAAAAAAATAGAATGCATCAATAAACATACTGATACAACTTTTAAAATAATAATTAATTCATGAGAGCAGTTGTATGATTCAATGGATAGATTGCTAGGCTTGAGGTCAGGAAGACTCCTTTTCCCTAAATCAAATCTGACTTCAAACACTTACTATTTATGTAACCCAGGGCAAGTCACTTATTCCTCTTTGCCTCAGTTTCCTCATCTCTAAAAGGAGCTAGAGAAGGAAGTAGCAAACCACTCCAGTATTTTTGCCAAGAATACCCCAAATGGGGTCATAAGGAGTTGGACATGACTGAAAAACGACTGAACTACAACAAAGCAAGGACAAAGGCAACAACAATCATAAAGTGATCCTTATGTTCCAGGATTCCTAAACTCTGGCATATGTCCTAGTATAGCTGTCCTTAGATTTAAACCTAGAAACTAGAAGCCATTAGATGGAACCTCCTCATTTTACAGATAAATGAAAGGAGTCAGAGAGGTCAACTGACTTGCCTGAAATCACAGAGATAGTAATTGTTTGAGTCAAATTTGAAGATAGATCTTGACTCCAAGTCTAGTGCTGAATTACCAATTATGGACTAGTAATAAAATTAATAAAACTCAGAACCAACTACCCAGACTGAGGTGACATTGTAGTGGCAGGTACTTGAAGTAATTTGAATCAACAAGTATCACAAATCCTGCAGAAGCCAATGTGTAACATCAAGTAATGGTGGTGTGTGGATTAAGCATTATAGCAAGACTAATTAATTATAGATAAGCTTATGATCTAGATAGTCTTCACAGAATATGTGGGACTTTCTAATTAGTTTTGAATCAGAAAACACCTGAATTATATAAATTTTTTAAAAGAAAACTTGAGCTGCCTTTCTTATAGTAGATGTCCTTTTTGGATCCTATGTGGGACACATGAAAGAAACAGTTTTTAAAAATGTAAGGTAGATAAGGGTACACCAAAACATAATTAAAAGTATGATTCACAAAAAAACAAAAGACTATTGAGAACAGATCCTGTGTTTGCTTTAGGTTCCCTACAACAGGATAAAAATGTTGCATAACATGAAATAACTGGGTTATGAGTTGTGAAGAACTGGGCATGTGCATATAAGTCCTCTGAAAGAAAGGTGAGGGTAAAGAAAATAAACAAACTTCAGGTTACATAGTTTCCTTAGCTCTCAGGTGGCACTTTTGGCCTAGAGTAGCTTGGTTACAGTGGCAGGGTGTAATGCTTTCTCTCTTTTTTTTTTTTTTTTTATTTAATAGCCTTTTATTTACAGGATATATACATGGGTAACTTTACAGCATTAACAATTGCCAAACCTCTTGTTCCAATTTTTCACCTCTTACCCCCCCCACCCCCTCCCCTAAATGGCAGGATGACCAGTAGATGTTAAATATATTAAAATATAACTTAGATACACAATAAGTATACATGACCAAAACATTATTTTGCTGTACAAAAAGAATCAGACTCTGAATTATTGTACAATTAGCTTGTGAAGGAAATCAAAAATGCAGGTGTGCATAAATATAGGGATTGGGAATTCAATGTAATGGTTTTTAGTCATCTCCCAGAGTTCTTTTTCTGGGTATAGCTAGTTCAGTTCATTACTGCTCCATTAGAAATGATTTGGTTGATCTCGTTGCTGAGGATGGCCTGATCCATCAGAACTGGTCATCATCTAGTATTGTTGTTGAAGTATATAGGGTGTAATGCTTTCTCAAGGATCTCTCTGAATTCTGGAGTCTGAGATCAAGCTTGAGCACATTGTAACTTGAGTCTCTCTTGAGTCTGCTTATTTCAAGTCCTTTTAGCTCTTATAACCTTAATACAATTACATCACTACAGCACACTGAGCATTTGTCAACTATAGAACCATTACATCACCATACTAACTACTAAGTATATGTAAAGTAGAGAACCATGATCTCATTAGTCACACTGAGTAAACACCCTATTGTAAGTATTCTTGTTTAAGTATACTTTTCCAGAGTTCCAGTCCTCTACATCTAGGTTTTAGAACACAGGTGGTCACACCTTCCCTGACTTCTCAGGAAGGGAGGTGAAAACATCAAAGGGAAATGGGGAGTCAAACCAGATATTGTTAGCAGGTTTCCTCTGGGCTGATGGGTAATTGAAGCAGGTATACATAAATCTATCAGCATGGGAGGTATTACACAAGCACATAGTTAATATAACACAGGCTAATAGTAAGGTAACAAACACCATTAATCAACATGAGGAATTATACATGTCTATAAGTTCTAGAAAGAGGGTATATAAATAACAATCACACATACTCCTCCTTCAGGAGCCAAGAGCTAGTCCAATACCAATCTATTGTCCATTACTTCATGTGTCAGGGAATCCAATGATTCCTGCAGATTTTGAAGTCCTGTGGCAGTCTCATCAACAATTTTTGATGTTCATAAGTCAATTGCCATATCCATAAAATTAATAGCCATGCTTTTTCAGTGGCACATGTAGTCAGAGATGGAACCATTTGATGTTTCTTGGGTGTTTTCCTTTGTTTCAAGGGTCTTCTCCATTTCTCTTCGATGGACAAGGTGAATATAGCTCATTGACATCTATCAGGTTCCTTTTGCATCTGTAGAGATACAAGTAAACCCTCTCCCCCAAGCAGTTAACCTATCTGGTCCCTTCCATTCACCGTTTTCTGGATCTCTCCACATCACCTGACAATTATCTAAAGATAGTGGAGGTACTCACATTGGACACTGCCCTTCTGGCAGGTTATGAAACCTGTCTGCCAGAGCCAGTGCATCTTTATCAAAAAACAAAAAATTAATAGTATAAAGAGCTAAATTTAAAAGTTCTCCTCTCTACTATTGCCTGTCCTTGAGGATTAAAAGGAATGCTAGTGGTGTGTAAAATCTGATACTGTGCACACAAGTGTGCAAAATGTGTAGAAGTATATTCAGGTCCATTATCTGTTTTTATTGCTTGTGGCACATCCATAATTGCAAAAGCATATATAAGGAATTCAGTGACCACTCAGGCTGTCTCTTTTGCTGCTGGTATTGCAAAAGTAAATCCTGAAAAGGTATCTACTACAACATGGATAAAAGACAGTCAACCAAAAGATTTATAATGGGTCACATCAATTTGCCAAATTTCATTGGATCTCAAACCATGAGAGTTCTTCCCTGGAAGGACCGTAGGAGCATGGAAAGGAAGACAAGCCGTACAGGCTTTTACTATCCTCCTAGCTTCCTCTTTTGTTAAACCAAATTGCAAACATAAAGCTTGAACAGCCTGATGATATTTAGAATGAGATTCTTGGGCTGCCTGAAATAAAGGAGTATTGGCTAACATGGTTAAAAGGCTGTAATGTTTGTAGTCTAGAATATTCCTGGATTCTGTTGCTGGAGTCAAAATCTGTATGAATATCACCAAATTGTCTATTAGGAGTTTGTATCAATAAACCTGATACTACTGCTTCTCCTTGGGTGTTAAGTCACACATAGGCTACCTGTATTAGTTACTGGGATATTAGCTACACATTCCCCAGTTTTCCGAATCAGTGTATGGATAAACACTATTTTGTAAGCACTCTTAGGAGGTGAAATGGTCAAGCCTACTGTGCATGGAGGCAAGGATCTATAGGCTGAACAGGGACAGATTTCACCACTCCAGGGGATATTTTAATAGTCCCAGCTGCATACAGTTCTATTCTCCCCAATTGTAATCCCATCATGTTGCTTCTCAGCTAATTGATCATGTTGGAGTACTGAACTTCTAAGGATTCTCTGGGTGTAGTAACATCAGCTGCCATCATGCCCCAAGTGTTTTTTGCCTGGGGTCCTAGAGCCGAGGCCCATTTCCCATTTCCCTGAGTCAATCTACATTCTGATGCCCAATGGAAGCTGTTGTTGCATTTTTGACATAAGGTTTTGGGTCTCGTTCTCCCATCCTGTTTTTTATGCCAACATTGAACTTTCAGATGCCCTACTTTACCTCATTGAAAGCATTGGTGAGTCTCTCTGGAACTCCCTTGCCAAAAGAGGGACCCTGTCTTCCCATGTTCAGATCTTGAAAAGTCTGCATTATAGCCTGGGTACTTGTGCCCACTGTGCCACAGTGTCTTTTTAAAAAAAAGATAGCTTTTTATTTACAAGACATATGCATGGGTAATTTTTTCAGCATTGACCCTTGCAAAATCTCCTGTTCCAACTTTTCCCCTCTTTCCCCCCACCCTCTCCCCTAGATGGCAGGTAGACCAATACAGGTTAAATATTTTAAAGTATATGTTAAATATTATATATCTCTATACACACACATTTATACAGTTATTTTGCTGCACAGAAAAATTGGATTTAGAAGTAAGGTAAAAATAACTTGAGAAGGAAAACATAAATGCAAGCGGACAAAAACAGAAGGTGTGGAAATGCTATCTTGTAGTTCATACTCATTTCCCATAGTTCTTTTGCTGGGTGTAGTTGGTTCTCTTCATTATTGAACAATTGGAACTGATTTGGTTCATCTCATTGTTGAAGAGAGCTACATCCATCCGAATTGATCATCATATAGTATTGTTGAAGTGTATAATGATGTCTTGGTTCTGCTCATTTCATTCAGCATCAGTTCATGTAAGTCTCTCCAGGCCTTTCTGACATCATCCTGCTGGTCATTTTTTACAGAACAATAATATTCCATAACATTCATATAAGTGGCACAGTGTCTTATGATCTCCTCTAAAAGCCAATTGTATTATGTTGTATATATAGGATGTTTCCTCAGGAATTGAATCATGACCCTTAACTTTGTATTATTCAATTAGTTGCTTTCTCACTAGTTTCCACATATCTGGCTCTAATTTTCTTCCTTAGAGAACCAAGGAGACATGTACTCTACTATGTGTAGTCCTAGTATAATTCTACAAACCTCATTAGAATTTTCTCTAGCAAATTGTCTTATAATTTCTGTTGCTGCATTTTCACCAATAGTTTGTATAACAGCTGTCTGCAGACATCCCACAAAATCAGCAAAGGGTTCATTTGGAACTTGCACTATTTTCGTGAAGCTTTCCCTCTATCTTGTCTTCCTGGTAGGGTGCCCCATGCTTTGATAGCAGAATCAATTTTCTTATATGCTGCTGTAGGGTAATTAATCTGTACTAAAGTGTTTCCATAAGGACCTAAACCTGTTAGTTGATCGAAGGTGACTGGTATATTAACTCCAGACTACCTATTTCACTGGGCTTGTATTCTACATAGTTCACTATACTCCAAAAGCCACAAAAAGTTTTGTCCAGGTTCTAAACATGTCTTTGCTATAGATTTCCAATCACCAGGGGTTAAAATTTCATAAGCGAAATTCTCTAATACCATCTTAACATAAGAAGATGTAGACCCATAAAGAGTGCAAGCCTTTTTCAGATCTTTGATAATTTCCAAATTAAAAGGAGGGTATTGTCTTCTTTCTTGCCTTGAAGAGTCAAATTCTTCAATCACAAGATATGCTTCTCTTCTTAAATCAGATGTATAGTGCCCTTCTTTTTTAGCTTTAACTAATGCCTTTTGTATCCATGACATAGGGAGTAGACAGAGCTGCTGCATGGGTGGTATCATTGCCCCTTCCATTCCTCCTCCTCCCTCCACCCACAAGGAGGAATTGAGGGGGAAGGGTCAGGAGATGGGAAATGCTCTAAGGGCACCAGCACTCTACTTAACTTTTTTCTAATCCAGTTCTTCATGATTTTCAGCTACTTTGTCAGTACCATCCCCCTTCTGCTCTTTCTCTTAATAATTCCTTGTCTGGCTGTCCACATTAAAATTTTTTCTTATTTTAAAACTTGTGGGATTCCTTAAAACCAATTATATTATGTTTCCTCAGGAATGAATCAGGATGCTTAACTTTGTAATGTTCAATTAGTTTCTGTCCCACTAGTTTCCACATATTTGGCTCTACTTTTTTTTCCTTAGAGAAGCAAGGAGATGTGCACTCTAATATATTTAAGAGTACAATGATCTGCTTCCAAATTACCAACAAACCTTCCTTGTTTATTAACCTAACTATGCATGCTATACACTTACCTTGGGGTAGGGAAGGCTCTTTTATTAGTATTTGTCCCATTTCAGCTAAAAAATGAAAGTGACTAGTTTAACCTTTACCAAAGTTTCCTGCTTGTCTATTTTTGTATTCATTCTGTTTCTGGGTCACAGGAACTTCTCCATTGAGTTTATGATCCAATCAGTTGAACTGCTGAATGTAAGTCCTTATGTCCAGAGCTTCAAAATGTAGAGCGCTTCTTTCAGCGCCCCACGTTGAATGCCCCATATTTGGACACCAAAATATAATGTCTGGGCTAGCTTTCTCAAGAATATCTCTCTGGGAAATGCAAATTAAGACAACTCTAAGATACCACTACACACCTGTCAGATTGGCTAAGATGACAGGAAAAAATAATGATGATTGTTGGAGGGGATGTGGGAAAACTGGGACATCGATGCATTGTTGGTGGAGTTGTGAACGAATCCAACCATTTTGGAGAGTAGTTTGGAACTATGCTCAAAAAGTTATCAAACTGTGCATACCCTTTGATCCAGCAGTGTTACTATTGGGCTTATATCCCAAAGAGATTATAAAGAAGGGAAAGGGACCTGTATGTGCACGAATGTTTGTGGCAGCCCTTTTTGTAGTGTCTAGAAACTGGAAACTGAATGGATGTCCATCAGTTGGAGAATGGCTGAATAAATTGTGGTATATGAATATTATGGAATATTACTGTTCTGTAAGAAATGACCAACAGGATGATTTCAGAAAGGCCTGGAGAGACTTACACGAACTGATGCTGAGTGAAATGAGCAGGACCAGGAGATCATTATATACTTCAACAACAATACTATATGATGACCAGTTCTGATGGACCAGGCCATCCTCAGCAACGAGATCAACCAAATCATTTCTAATGGAGCAGTAATGAACTGAACTAGCTATGCCCAGAAAAAGAACTCTGGGAGATGACTAAAAACATTACATTGAATTCCCAATCCCTATATTTATGCCCACCTGCATTTTTGATTTCCTTCACAAGCTAATTGTACAATATTTCAGAGTCTGATTCTTTTTGTACAGCAAAATAACGTTTTGGTCATGTATACTTATTATGTATCTAATTTATATGTTAATGTATTTAACATCTACTAGTCATCCTGCCATCTAGGGGAGGGGGTAGGGGAGTAGGAGGTGAAAAATTGGAACAAGAGGTTTAGCAATTGTTAATGCTGTAAAGTTGCCCATGCATATAACCTGTAAATAAAAGGCTATTAAATTAAAAAAAAAAAAAAAAAGAATATCTCTCTGGTCTGGAGTCTGAGATCCAGCTTGAGCACATTCTCACTTGAGTCTCTCTGGAGTCTGCTTATTTCAAATCCTCTCCGACCTTATATACCTTAGTACAGTTACATCACTACAGCACACTGAGCATGTGTCAACTGCAGAACCATTACATTACTATACTAAGTACTAAGCATATGTAAACTAGAGAATCATTATCTCATCAATCACACTGAGTAAATACCCTATTGTAAGTATCCTTATTTCAAGTATACTTTTCCAGAGTTCTGGCCCTCTATAGCAAGGGAGGGCCTAAAGTCTTAGAGGTAGTTGGTGGGAGGGTAAAGGAGTATACAACTAAATATTTTGTGAGTGTGAGATTTTGGGTTTATAATTTGAGGCAAATCTAATATTTGACTTTAAAAAAGAGACAGAAATGAGAGAAATCATATTTCATGGGTTTCTTTTCTTAACTCTCAACAAGGTAACTGATATTTAGCATAGGTGATAGTCTCTTAGAAAAGATGCAGACTGGAGAGATAGGTATCAGAATGAAAAAGATTGAAAACATGATTTTAGTGGTTTGCAAAGGTTTGTGTTATACATAGTCTAAGTTATTACTGTTCTGTGATTTATGTAGTACCAATAATTATTTCTTCTAAAGAAACTCAGGATTACTACAACAAAAAAACTTTAACTATTAATTAACACTTTAAATCCACATGGAAAACTTTGCATGCCTCTGTATTCTTTAGTACATGCAATGAAGTTAGTAGTTCATTGTCTTTGTTAGAATGCTGTTCTACTAATACTGTGATCTACTGTATTTTATGAACTAACAAAAAGTTTCCAAACTTTAAAATTGAGTAGAATATAGACTAATTTTAAGTGAAATTAGAACTGGAATCCTTTTGAAATGTTATTTAGATGTTCTTTAGACTTGAAAATTGTCATTTTCTAGATCATTTACAAAAAAAGTACCTAATATTTTAATATTATTTATTCCTATTTTTTGTAACCAAAGAAAAAATGAGTTTCACTTTTTTTATACTTGCCTGTTTGGCTGTGTCACGTTTCTTTAGCTATCGTTCCTCTTCCATGGTATTCATTATAAACTGTGAAAGAATCTTTCTGTTTAACTCTTTCCAGTGGAAATAATAGGCATTAAAAAGGCAGATCCCACCAGTTAACCTTCCTTTCTGACATTCTACAGCAGATGAAATATGATCTACAAGTTTCTTTTAGTGCACTCTTATAAACTATGTATTGTTTTGATTTGGCTTATTGAACACATTATGATGGATTTCTTACTGGCTTTGGTCCAAAATTCTGTTATAATTTTCTAAGGAAAAAGCTGCATATAATTTAGAGGATCCTGGCCCTACCTGACAAACTCAAGGGCTTAAATAGGTGGAAAGGCCATTCATTTAAAAGTTTGCAGACAAGTAGCCAGAGGTATCTTTTTAGAAAGAGAAAATGATTCTCTCATACTTTATTGGATTTATTAAGCTACTTGTTAGCTCTGTAGGGAAATTCAAAATTGAGAGAATGTCACTCTCTATATAAAGATTAGATTTAAAACAACATAGCTTAATTTACAAGTTAGATTTGATTTAATATTTTTCTTACAGAAAAATGTATTTTTAATGTAACCAAGGGCCTTTTAGGCAGGTAAAAGACTGTAGCATTCTTAAATAGGTGGATCTTAACAGCAAGTGAACCTTAATAGAAGAAACATTTGTATATTTGTAACTTTGTTAACAACAAAGTGTTTTTATATATTTAACCATGTAGTCTTTTTTCTAAGGCGCTCTCTCTGGAAGTCTAGGAACATCTCACAATAATAGTTAATTGCTACATAATACCCTAAAGAAAACAATGTTTAGAGTCATAATAATTATAGAAATTGTTTCCAAAAAATGTATATCTCTTTGACATATTAAGGCAAAATTTCACAAACACATAGATAAAATACACACAAACACACACACACACACACACACACACATATGGTATCAGATTCTGTGGATCTTGGTCAGACAGCAAAGACACCAAGGTCATCCCCTGCATCTTGGCTCATCACTAGTTGTCTTGACTTTTGCCATGGACCTTGAAAACTCTGGAAGAACCAGTAAGACTGAAAATTTTGTGCAACTCTACCTCACTTAAATCCAATTTACGTGCAAGTCAAAACATTACCCCATGATGTCATTGTTCATTTTGGAAAACAAAGAACAAGATATGTGAGTATATTTATATATATTTATGGGTTTCTTTTTTCTACTGGTCCCTCTGACTAACTTGACAATATATGCTATTGTTCCTGAAAGGAAGAGTGATTTCACTTGTGCCTAAGGAAATTCTCTCTACTAATTCAAATGGTGCTTTCTATTCAAGTTATAATTGTTGAGAGCTACCCAGAGTACTAAAGGTTAACTAGGTAGCTAGATAGGATAGAATACCAAGCCTAAAGTCAGAGTTGAAATATGGCATCAGACACTAATTTTATGACCCTAGGCAAGTCACTTAACCCCATTTGCCTCAGTTTTCTCATCTGTAAAATGAGGTGGAGAAGGAAATGGTGAACCACTCCAATATTTTTGCCAAGAAAATTCCAAATGGGGTCACAAAAAGTCAGACATGACTGAAAAATGACTAAACAACAACAGAGCACTAAAAGGTCAAGTTACAGGAGACACACAGACAGTGTATATCTATCAGATGCAAGATGTGAAACTTGGGCATCATAAAAAGGCCACAATAATCAAAATCATATATATATATATATATATATATATATATATATATATATATACTAAATAAATAGTTTTGTTATAGTTTATCTCCATATATTTTAAAAAGTACATTTTTGGTAGATAAATCCAGTTTGAGAAATGAAAATAAGATTCTTTTTGCTTAATGTGATCTTCTAAACTGATTATTTGATAGATTATTTCATTCTTCAATATCTAAAATTTGTTGAGGAACTTATGTAAACCCCATAAGATGATCCTTGAGTTTCATCTATGGAACATTATAGGCATTTTATAAATTCCTTCAAAAATACTTTTGGGAATATATAGTCTCAAGGGTTAAGTGTTATAATTTGAAATTGTGACTATATAATATGGTAGATAGGGAGTGGACCCTTGATTTAATTATTATGGGTAACATCTGGATAAATAACCTCACAATCGCAAAGAATACTGAGAAATTAAGTGACTTTCTAAGGGTCATAGAGCCATATGTGATTAAATCCAGACATTAATCAAGTCTTTCTGGCTCTGACTCTGGCCTACTATCTGATCTGTCAAGTATGATATTTTTCAGATCCTAAATTACAATTATAAGTGTCTCCTGCATTAGAAGGCATTCTAATAACAACAATGAAAAAACCATCATAAACTTATTAAATTTTTTCCCCAAATACTCTATTCCAAATAATGATGTAGTTTTCTTTTGGGTTCATTTATTTAAACATTAGCAATTTATTTACTACTTCTTTGTATTGTACTATAAGCAAATACTGTGTATGAGAATATTACTGAAAATGTGGAGAACTACATAATTGTCTCCATGATTTTATTCCTAGAGACTGGGACTAAAAGAAAATCAGGCTCTTGAATGTTCAACTTCAGGCATTTCAAACACACCAAAGCTTGGCCCCCTTTAAATTCTTTTTCAGTGTTATTTTATATGTTACTCTAGAATCTAGCCTAGAAATGTGTGAAGCATCTCTTAGCATCTAACAAATACATCTGTTATCTCTTTAAATTGATAGTAAGCTGAAGGCTGGATTTTTTGAGGCATATATTTTCATCAGCTAATCAATTAGAAAAAGTACCTTTGACCAAAAGGAATTTATGATTTTTGCTCAGTTGATGGTTGTTTGAAGTCCACTCGAATCTTAGTAACTTAGTTGGAGAAATTGAGGTCCAAAGGGCCTCACTTTAAGGGTTGGACACACAAAGGCAAAAGTAAAATAATCCTATCTTTCAAAGCATTTACATTCTACTGGGGGATAGAGATGAGATAAGTAAATATTAAATAGTTTAGATAGGGGGAAAGGGCATTAACAATTTTGGGGTGGAGAAAACATGTCATTCAGGAAAGGCTTTGTATAGGAAGTGACATTTGAGCTGAATCTTAAAAGGGACTAAGTATTCCTGAAGATGAAAGTTAGGAAGGAAGGGCATTCCAACGATAAGAAAGCATTTATTTAGCATTTACTATATAGAAGCACTATAGTAGGCTCTGGGGATAAAGATTCAAAAAACAAAATGGTCTTTACTCTAAAGAAACTTATAGTTTGACAAAAGAAATAATGTTTAGTAAAATTCTGGATTGGCTGAGGAGTAGGAAGGTTACTGAGAAGAATATCCAAATTCTCAATTTTCTCAACATAGCCTCAGTATTTTAAATATTCAGTGTCAAGATGACTATAGTCTTCCTGACCACATCATAATTTGGTAACAGACATATATTTGGGAGCATAAAAAAGTTAGATGTTAAGGATTTTATGTTCTATGAAGAAAATAATGCTTCCCTAAAGATAGGGAAACTGTTAATGACTATCTCCCACCTTTTAACTGTTATTGGTTAACTCTCTTAGGTCTATCAGGATAGACCTGACAACATTCTGGTTATGGAATTTAAGAAAGACAACTGAATAACCAAAAAAGTGGTCTATATTAACGGTAGAATTAAGAAAAGCAGTATAGTATAGTAGAGATCTAGATGGAATTTAAATTCTAGTTCTGGTTCAGCTACAGTATCTTCTGGAAGTTGACCAAGCAGAACTCTTTCCTTGTTCTGGACCTTATAACTTTTTTTTTTTAACTCCCATGTCATATTGTTGGCACATACTGATTTTGCCACTCATTAAAATTCCTATATCTTCTTGACATGAATTATTGTTTAATCATCTTGTGAATGTGGAGTTGACTTTTTTTTTTCAACCCATATATAGAGTTTTACATTTATACTTGTTAAATTCCTTTTTACTTCCAGATTCTTTGTCTTGCCTATCAGGATCATTTTGGAATCCGATTCTGTCAGCCTTTTTGTTTGCTTTTCCTTTACAGCTTTGTGTCATGTGTATATTTAACAAATATGCCTTCAATAGTTTCTTCCAAGATATTGATAAAAATGTTAAACAGCATAGGGTAATGGACAGATCCCTAGGGTATGCCACAAGAGACTTTGACATGACCATATATTAATGACTACATTTGGTGTCTTGTCATTAGATCAGTCCTGAGTATACCTAACTGTATAATTATTTTTTTCTACAAGTGTAGTATGAGAGATTTTGTCAATGCTTTACTGGTCTAATTGTATACTACTATTTCTGTAGCATTCCTTTGTTTTCCAAGTTAAAACAGAAAAGAAAATGAGGTTAATCTGCATTACCAGTTGTTGTTTTTTTTTATTTATTTAATAGCCTTTTATTTACAGGATATATACATGGGTAACTTTACAGCATTAACAATTGCCAAACCTCTTGTTCCAATTTTTCACCTCTTACCCCCCCCACCCCCTCCCCTAGATGGCAGGATGACCAGTAGATGTTAAATATATTAAAATATAACTTAGATACACAATAAGTATACATGACCAAAACATTATTTTGCTGTACAAAAAGAATCAGACTCTGAATTATTGTACAATTAGCTTGTGAAGGAAATCAAAGATGCAGGTGTGCATAAATATAGGGATTGGGAATTCAATGTAATGGTTTTTAGTCATCACCCAGAGTTCTTTTTCTGGGTATAGCTAGTTCAGTTCATTACTGCTCCATTAGAAATGATTTGGTTGATCTCGTTGCTGAGGATGGCCTGATCCATCAGAACTGGTCATCATCTAGTATTGTTGTTGAAGTATATAATGATCTCCTGGTCCTGCTCATTTCACTCAGCATCAGTTCGTGTAAGTCTCTCCAGGCCTTTCTGAAATCATCCTGTTGGTCATTTCTTACAGAACAGTAATATTCCATAATTTTCATATACCACAATTTATTCAGCCATTCTCCAACTGATGGACATCCATTCAGTTTCCAGTTTCTAGCCACTACAAAAAGGGCTGCCACAAACATTCGTGCACATACAGGTCCCTTTCCCTTCTTTATAATCTCTTTGGGATATAATCCCAGTAGTAACACTGCTGGATCAAAGGGTATGCACAGTTTGATAACTTTTTGAGCATAGTTCCAAACTACTCTCCAAAATGGTTGGATTCGTTCACAACTCCACCAACATGCATTACCAGTTCTTGATGAAATTATGCTATTTTTTTAGTGCTCTCTATCCTTTAAGTATTTTATTTTTTTTTCTTGGAGTTAAACATTTATTTAGTTTCTTGCTAAATTAACAGGGTTATATTGAAAGGCTGGAAAACAGTAAAACTGGAGAAAGTTCACATGAATTCAATAATCTCAGCAAATTAGAGATGTTCTAGTCCTGGGTAATGAATTGCCAAAAGAGAGAGAAAGGAAAAAAAGCATCAGGTAAAGTACCTGAGGAAAGTTTTTGAGTATATATGGGATTTTGAGATTATAGGGATTACATTAATTAGGTGAAAATTAAAGAGGATTCTGAAATCTAGGAAATGAAATTTTTTTTCAACTTTTGAGTTTGATACACATATAGGAATATAGTTTAAGTGATGTCACACAGCAATAAATATCATCATTTGCCAGTGATGTAGACTGGGAGATTTAGTTCATTTGACTCACTTTTTTTTTTATTTAATAGCCTGTTATTTACAGGTTATATGTATGGGTAACTTTACAGCATTAACAATTGCCAAACCTCTTGTTCCAATTTTTCACCTCTTACCCCCCCACCCCCTCCCCCAGATGGCAGGATGTTAAAGTAGATGTTAAATACATTAAAATATAAATTAGATGCACAATAAGTATACATGACCAAAACGTTATTTTGCCGTACAAAAAGAATCAGACTCTGAAATATTGTACAATTAGCTTGTGAAGGAAATCAAAAATGCAGGTGGGCATAAATATAGGGATTGGGAATTCAATGTAATGGTTTTTAGTCATCACCCAGAGTTCTTTCTCTGAGTGTAGCTGGTTCAGTTCATTACTGCTCCATTGGAAATGATTTGGTTGATCTCATTGCTGAGGGTGGCCAGGTCCATCAGAGCTGGTCATCATATAGTATTGTTGTTGAAGTATATAATGATCTCCTGGTCCTGCTCATTTCACTCAGCATCAGTTCGTGTAAGTCTCTCCAGGCCTTTCTGAAATCATCCTGTTGGTCATTTCTTACAGAACAGTAATATTCCATAATATTCATATACCACAATTTATTCAGCCATTCTCCAACTGATGGACATCCATTCAGTTTCCAGTTTCTAGCCACTACAAAAAGGGCTGCCACAAACATTCGTGCACATACAAGTCCCTTTCCCTTCTTTATGATCTCTTTGGGATATAATCCCAGTAGTAACACTGCTGAATCAAAGGCCTCTAAGTATTTTAACAACAATTCTTTTAATAAAATATGCTAGAATTTTGTTAGAAATAGAAGTCAAGTTCAACAGCCTATGAATGCTTCTCTTTTTTAAAAATGAGGATGTTTGTTCTTTTGTTTTTCTATTCTCCATAATCTTTTAAAGATCATTGACAATGGCTCATTAATTTCATTTATTGGCTCTTCAGTACCTGCACATGTACTTCCTCTAGGCCTAATATCTTGAACTCATTAAGAGCATTTAAATACCATCTTAAATTACATCCATCATCTTTAGTATCTACTTCCTGGTAATCATTTTTTGTGCTTTCCTTCTCATTCCAAAGATTGTTCTCCCTAGAAGAAAAGACAAAGGCAAAATAAAAATTTAAGAGCATCTCATGCTCAGCAATCATTCTTCCCTTTCTTCTCTGTTTAATAATCTTCTAATTTGTGACAAAAATATATTTACCTCTTTTGCCTCTTCCTGTCCTTTCTTTATTTAAGAATATGCATGTATACTGGCTACAGCACTTAGAAAGTGATAGAAAGAGAAGCCTTGGTGGAAATGAAGAATGGCTGGGCACACCAAGGAGAATTCCTTGAAAGCTTATGATTCTTTCTTATCCACTTTCAGGACCTGGGAAACTGCAATAGCTCATTTCCAACTATATTTCAAATTCTGGTACTAGATATTATGTGGGCTTGTTTCTAAGAGTCCTTTACTGGACTGTAAGAACCTTGAGAATAAGGGACTGTCATATCTAAACTTTATTATTTATCCTTTTCCCCAGCCCTTGGCACTCTCATCTACACATGATAGTTGATTAATAAATGTTGGGATGTGTCTTCCAAATGGTAGTGGGCTAGTCAATCATAAAAAAGATTGCACTTCATTGTTAAATGTATCCTATATAGTGTAATAATGCCCAATTTAATAAAATAATTTTTGTAGGATTCATTATATGAATGGTTTATAACCACTTAGGGTTACTGATATCTATTAAAGAATTTTAATTTCTGGTGTTGATAGCTATGATTGTTGCTTATTAGTAACTGGTATTGTGACAAGTCAGTCTGGTATATTTTATAGTCAGAACTAATTTGTTAAATTTGACATAACATGCTCAGCTATTTTGAGAAGAATAGTTTGAGGACAATTTATATATTATGTATTTGTAATACATATTTGGTATATTTAGTAGCTGGTTCCCAATTTCTGAATTATATGCTTCACAAAGATCTTTTTATAACAAGGTCTTATGACATGAATTTTAATTAAATTTATTTTATAATATTTAGCCATCAGGTGTTTATTAAGTGTATATGGTATGCCTGGAAAATATGGTATATATATAACTTCAAAATTTTCCAATTTGGTGTTGTATATAAATGTCATGGAATATTATTGTTCTGTAAGAAATGACCAGCAGGATGAATACAGAAAGGCTTGGAGAGACTTACATGAACTGATACTGAATGAATTGAGCAGAACCAAGAGATCATTATATACTTCAACAACAATACTATATGATGATCAGTTCTGATGGCCATGGCTCTCTTCAACAATGAGAGGATCTAAATCAATTCCTTGATTTGTAATGAATAGAACCAGCTACTCCCACAGAAAGAACACTGGGAAATGAGTATGGACCACAACATAACAATCTTTCTGTTATTGTTTGCTTGTATTTTTGTTTTTTCTTCTCAGGTTATTTTTACTGTCTTTCTAAATCTGATCTTTCTTGTGCAACAAGATAACTGTATGAATATGTATACATATATTGTATTTAACATATACTTTAACATATTTAACATGAGTAGGACTACTTGCCATCTAGGGGAGGGAATGGAGGGAAAGAGGGGAAAAATTGAAACAGAAGTTTTGTAAGGGTCAATGTTGAAAAATTACCCATGCATATGCTTTGTATATAAAAAGCTATAGTAAAAAAAAAAAGAAAATATTTCCAATTTTAGTGGGGTAAAAACCTTTATAAACATGTTAACAGTTACAGGAAAGAGCATTTAATTACATGCTTTAATATCACAGCTGCTCTGTTGGGATTGTATTTTGAATTTTCTGAAACTAAAATTTTGGAAAAGCAAAATAATTTTAATAGGAAAATCAATCGAAATTTTGTCATTTTTTTCACTTTAGGTCTAGATGCATTTGTTGGAACGTCTTAATCTTTCTTCAGACATTATCTTAATCAATCTGTTTTCCTTAATGGAAAAAAGTGTTACATGGAATGTTCTTCCTGCACAGTTGAGTTATTAAGCAGAACTAATTCTTTACAGAATGACAAGACATAAGAAAAGCATCTCTAGGATTAGGTGGCAGCAGTTTAAGGCAGTCACTTGGCAAACTGCTGAAGGGGAAGTAGTCCTAGCAAAGAAAAGCAACACGTTTTTCCTTTCTACATGTATTTATAAGAACCACACAAGTTGAACGACTTTGAACTATTAATGCCAGTTTATTGTGTGTGCAGTTTTTAGATTTTTTTTTTTGTACTATTTTCTACACCCTTTCCTACCACATTTTTTTTTTGGTTCAACACAAGTTCTAAGAAGAATTACTTGACAAAAAGTATTAGCATTAGTATTCTATGACCACACACTTTCTTGGATAATAGATTATATTAAAAGAAAATTCAAATTGGGGAGATTTTTAAGAGTGAGGTGATCAAATCTTACTTCCAAATTAACCATTTCTGTAGCTTATGTCTGTTTCATGCCTAGTCTAATTTTAGAAAATATAGATGCACAAATAACTGAAATATTAAACTAGAAGTTAACTTTAAATAGTTTCCTGAATCTGGAATACTAGTGGTAATTTTATGCTGGAATTTCTTTGAACTAGTAAAACAGGAGTTCTTAATCTTTTTTTATGTTAATGGACACTTTAGTAATTAGATGAAACATTTGGACCTCTTCTCTGAATGTTTTGATTGCATAAATCATATGATTACAAAAGGAACCCATTATATTGATATATAGTTATTAAAATATTTTTTTAAAAAGTTAACAGACACCCAGAAATTCATCTATAGATACTGGTTAAGAAACCCTATGGTGAAGACTGGCTTTTGGTTTCTGTGTATTTTTGAATTTTGAATTTATGAGACTTCTTTTCATTCATTCATCATTTCCTTTGTTTTTCATCCATTGTCTTCACTGTACTTCTAAGTAGACAGATCTTTTATTCTCTTACTCTATCACAGTTTCCTGTCTCTTTATAGTAGTTGTTTTGCTCTGGCCCTAATTGGTTGTATATCATTGCATGTAGTTTTCCTTATCCCCTTGAAATTATCAGTAAAAAAGATTTTATCTTATAGGATAAGCTTTTATCAAGTAGAGGTGAGGTCATTAGTATAGAAGTATTTATTATAAAGTTTTTTTTCCTACAATTTTAGTTTCTCATTCATGTTGTACTGTTTGGATCACTGCTAATCATTATGTAGAATAAATTAACATAATCTCTTTTCTGCTAATTCTAGCTCAAAGGAAAAAATGATGCAGAGAAATCTCAAAAATATATATACACACGTGTGTATATATATATATATTTTTTTTTCTAGATAACTGTACTAATAACAAATGTGTTGTCTTTTTCTTTGAGGCTTTGCTTATGGATGTTTTCAAGTAATTTTCCTATTATACAGATGTATATTGAGTGTACCTTAAATCTTTGGGTTTATCAAAAATTAATTTCTATGCTCATTTACTACCGTGTATTGTGTTCTTCATCTATTCTGTTCATCTGTTCACTGTTTCTTAATCAGTACCAAATAGTTTGGGTGAGTACTGTTTTGTAAAATAATCTGACATCTAGAACTGTTAGTTTTTCTTAACATTTAAAAATTATTACCTTGGTATTTATCTTTTGTTCTTTCAGATGAATATTGTAATTGATTTTTTCTAGCTCTATAAAAATAATTTTTGGTAAGTAGATTGATTTGGTACTAAATAAGCAAATTAACTTAGGTATAATTGTCATTTTACCATATTGACATAGCTTACCCATGAGCAATTAATATTTCTCCAGTCATTTAGATGTCTTTATTTGTTAGGAAAGTGTTTTGTAATTGTATTCATATAATCCCTGAATTTGTCTTGGCAGGCAGACTACAAAGTATTTTATATTGTCCACTGTTACATGTAAATACACTTTTCAACATTCATTTTTACAAGATTTTGATTTGTAATTTTTTCTTCCTTCTGTTCCTTCTCAAGATGGCAAGCAATCTGATATAGGTTTATTAACACGTACAATCAGGTTAAACATATTTCTATATTACTCATATTGGAAGAAGAATCAAAACAAGAGGAGAAAATCACAGGAAAGAAAAAAAAAGTGAAAATAGTGTGCTTTAATGTGCATTCAGATTCCATAGTTCTTTCTCTGGATATGGATAGCATTTTCCATAATGAGACTTTTGAAATTGTCTTGGATAAATTTATAAAAATTGATCATTGCACAGTGTTGCTGTTATTGTGTACAGTGCTCTCCTGGTTCTACTTACTTCATTCAACATCAGTTCATGTAAATCTTTCTAGGTTTTTCTGAAATCATCTTGCTCATCATTTCTTATTGTATTTTATTACATTATTACATTCATATACCACAAATTGTTCATTCTCCCATTGATGGACATTCCCTCAATTTTCAGTTCTTTACCACCACAAAAAAAGAACTGCTATAAATATTTTTGTACATGTGGGTCCTTTTCCTTTTTTGTGATTTCTTTGGAAAACAGACTAGTAGTGATATTGTTGGATCAAAAAGTATGCACATTTTTGCATTATTTTGGATAGTAATAATGGTGACAATAGCTTTTCTGCCTTATCCCCAATCTTATTGGAAAGTTTGTCATCATTACAGATTATGTTGGCTCTTGATTTGGGGTAGATTTTACTTACATGAAGAAAAGATCTGTTTATTCCTATGCTTGTATCTATTGATATGATTTGTTGTCTATATAGGTTTCCTAATATTGAATCAGTCTTCTGTTTCTGATATAAATCCTATCTGGACGTAGTAGATAATCTGTATACGTTACTATACCTTATTAAAATTCTTTCTAAAATGTTTACATCAATACTTACTAGAGATATTGGTCTATTTCTTTCTTCTTTTAACTATTCCTGTTTTGGGTGTCAAAACCATATCAGTATCATAAAAGGATTTAGGTATGGCCTTTTGTTTTCCTTTTTAAAGCTTATTTAATATTGGGATTAATTATTCTTTAATATTTAAAGTTCATCTGCAAAAATACATATAATCTTATGGCTTTTTCCTTTGAGAGTTCATTTATGGCTTGGTAAATTTCTTTTACTCAAATTGAATTGTTTTGTTAATCTCAGCAATTTGTATTTTGTAAATATTGACATGTAATTATGTGAAATAGTTCCTAATAATTCTTTTATTCTTCATTGATTATGAATCATCTTTTAAATTTTTTAAAGTGATAATTTCATTTTCTTTTTAAAAAATAATGAATTATAATCTATTTTATTTTTTTAAAGGTGCTAGTTTTATTTATTAATTTTCTTTTGTTGTTTTTCAGTTTTATTAATCTCTTCTTTAATTTTTAAGATAACCATTTTGGTGTTTAATTGCAAGTTTTATATTTTGTGGGTTTTCTAAGTTTTTTTGTTTTTTAAAGGTGTATACCCACTTTGTGGTTCCTTCTTTCTCTGTTATTGATTGTAAATGTTTAGAGATAAATTTGCCCTCAGAACTGCTTTAGAAGCATCTCACAAATTTTGGCATGTTTTTTCATTGTTGTCATTTTAGATGAAATTATTTATTTATTCTATGATTTGTTCTTTGACCTATGATTCCCAGGCGCTCTGTATAATTATACTTCCTTTATGACCCTGAGGCTGATAAAGTTCTGAGGAGATAACTTGTATGAATTCCTCTATACTAGAATCTGAACATTTTATCCTTGTTTGATCATTTTTGATTATTTATTCATGTTTACCTTTTTTTATATTTTTATATTTCTCTTTATTCCTTTCTCTTTTTTTGAGAATTTCTATGTAGTTTTGGTCTTTTTGCTGGGAAGTCCTCTATTTCATTAAAAAAAATTTTTTGCCATATGTGATTTTGCTCAGTTTTGGGGGGCAAATTATTCTTGATTGTAAAACCTATCTCCTTTGTCTCCTGGAACATCATATTGCATTCTCTCAGAATCTTTATAATGATGTTTGCTAAAATTATGTGTGACTCTGGCTATGACCATGCAGTACTTGAATTCTTTATTTTAGTTGCTTGTATTTTTTTTTTTATTTCACCTAGAAGCTCTGAATTTGGGTTCTTGAGAGTTTTTAATTTAGGATTTCTTTCAGGAGTGATTTGTGATCTTTGTTTTTCCTCTTTGTTTCCCCTCTAGTTTTAGGAATTCTAGAAATTTTCTTTTATAATTTCTTAAAATATAATGTTTAAGCATTTTTGGTCATGACTTTCAGATAGCCAACAATTTTTACATAATCTATCTTTTAATTGTTTTCTAGGTCTGTTTTTGGTATGAGACACCATTTCTATTTGAGGTGGTGGTTTTGTCTTTTGACCTTATTTTGATGTTTCTTGTTGTCTCATGGAGTTATTGGCTTCTATTTCATAATTTTCAGGGAGTTTGTTCTAACTGGTTAGAAGTGTCCTAATTTCTGAAAATTGAGAGGTCAGCTCATAATGAATAGGTATCTTTGAGTATACATGATATATTGAGAATCCTCCTGTGAATTTCATATCAGTAACATTGTAAATCTTTTTTTTTTTTTTAGTTTTGAGATAGATTGTTACTAAATGAACAAACATTTTTGTGAGAATAATATCATGCAGAGCTTCAGGATTTATAAATCACTTTGAAAAATAATCCTGTGTATTAGATAGTATACATATATTATTGTTTAGCTGAAGAAACTGAGTTGAGTAACCCCCTTAAGGATGCAGGTAAGACCTCGGTCTCCCTTAGATCTTCAGCTAACTATAATCTTAATACCTGATTTTTTTCTACATGACATCTTCTACAAATTTTGATTGCTTTTTAGAATATAGCTAAAATTTCACCTTACTATGTAAAAAATGTTTGGCAAATTGCTCATTTTTTTGCTTCCTGATGCCTTAATTAAGCAGTGAAGTGAATATTTCTCAAAAATATTCCATGTTTTCTTATGAATATAACCAGCTGTCATTAGAATTTGTAATATGAAAGTGAATTGAGTCTAACAAGTTGATGAAATTACGATTAGGCTTATTTTGCTTATCAAACTCCGATGTTAACTAATGTGTTAATTGAAAAACATATCATAAAAATGATTATGCTGCTTATTATTGTTTTATGTTTCATTGACATTTCACATCATTGCAGATAATTTCTCCTTCTGAAGAGATGGATTTTAGACAAGAAGTCTTTTTCTGGAGGAGTTTTTTTTTTCTAAAGATTTTCAAGAGAAGGCTGATTGTAAGATAACAAATTAGTGAGGGAGAGTTGGGTACAGAAAGACTGTTGGGAATAGAAAGACTGTCTGCTAACAAACTCTACTTCCTGTGTTATTCTTTTCTTTTCTGGGATTGGTTTAAAAGTTTATAAGGTGGGGCAGCTAGGTAGCTCAGTGGATTGAGCACCAGCCCTGAAATCAGGAGGACTTGAGCTCAAATCTAACCCCAGATACTTATTACTTCCTAGTTCTGTGACCCTGGGCAAATCACTTAACCCCAATTACCTCAGAAAAAAAAATAATAAAAAAAATAAAAGTTTATTAGGTGAAACAGAGGTCTACTGGTAGAGGGTAAGCACTCTATATTGTTGATACTACCCTTTAGTTTAAGTATTCCATCAGCATGATGGTATGATTTACTGGGTACAGTCTTGTCTATTTGGTAATATACATGTCAATTTTTTAAAAAGCAATGATTTTTCTCATGTTTTCATTACATGTAAGAATGTTATTTTAAGTGATTTGAATAACATGCAATATATCTTCATTTTTGAGTTATTTCATTAGGATATAATAACCATGGGTTCTCTGTAGTGATATTTGACAACAAAGTGCAGATTTTACATTAGAAAGACAAAAAATTATACACTAAATGTTTTACTTAAATTTTTATATAATTTGATATAACTTAAATTAAGTTATTAATATTATGTTAAATACTCATTGTTGTGAAGGTTGTGAGGAAACATTTTATAAATCTTAAACTGAAATGTAATTATGTAAATGTTAGCTTTTATACAATGTTTAAAATAAAATACTATTGCAACTGCTAAATACAAAGATTTAATAATGCTAATATTATTAGTCCACTTGTATTGATTATAAATCTTTGGCCCAAATTGATTAAGTAGAGAAGTGGAAAAGAGGAAGTCTCAAATAAAAAAAGCACTTATGTTTATTGCATTTGCAAGGTTGTTTTTGAGAACAGCGAATGTTTCTAGATACTTTGTTTCTTGACCATTTTATAGAGCTCTGGCCTCTTAATAGCACTATTTTAATGACTTCTTGAGTTCTTGGTTTATGTTAGCACTGGCTGTGGGAAAAGAGAAGCAAGATACAAAGAGGTCAGGTTTCACAAGATAGCAGTGGACTTGTAAAATCACAGTTTACTAGAAGAAATAAAATCAGCATTGGGAAAGAAAGAAATTTTCATGAAGTTAGAAGTATTGCTAATTTAAGTGAAAACATATTTGACAATGACATAAAGGATTTATAATCTAGTTTTAAATGAGATATAAAATTGGACATTATAAAGATGATTGTTATTAGCAAAGGGAAATGTCCTATGTGAATTAAACCAAACCTGTGAGAAAATGAGAAAAAAAATTTATATTGACATTATGTTAAGTAAAAGAATTTATTTAATTGCTATATATACTTTTCTATATGCATTGGTTCAGGTTTGGAATTTTTAAAAATAATATGAATTTGTTTTCTACATTAAGAAAATCTGAGTTAATTATATATGTTCTGAAGTTGATTTCCTCCATTCTATATGGATGTTTGCATTTTATCTTCATTAAAGATTGGCAATTACAATTTTCAAATGCAAAAATTAGCCTTTTCCTGTTTCTCAGCATTTGATTAATGGACTGATACATGTACCTACTATATAAAGTTGGGTTCAACAGAATCTGGAGAGTAAAGCAAAAGGAAAGATTAAAACTCCATATTATCTGTGATATTTTTCTAACAATAGACCATTTGTAAGGAACAGTCTTTTGAAAGCAAGACACATGTATAAATAATATAACATAGTGAATCAGTAACTTGGATTGCATGATTAATTTTGCCATTAATTCACAGACAACTTTGTTTTAATCTTGCTTAATTATTATTTCAAGTCTCAATTTTCTAGTCTTTTTACCAAGATTAAAGAGAAATAAGAATAAGTTAGGTTTCTCCCTTTTTAGTTTCAAAGGGTATGATAACAAAGATTTGGTAAAAAAAGCAAAAAAAAAATTTTCTTTGTCATTTTTACTTGTGGAGTTGTATATACACGCATGCCTTCACTTAGAGAAGACAGATGAAATATACCTCTTTTCTTTCAGTAGTGCAGTGATCATCTACAGGTGTGAAATGAGGCATAAGGCTATTATTAGTCATGGTTGATGTGATGGCTTGTTTTGTTTAACTGCTATCTCTATTTAAAAGAAGGAGGGTTTTATTAGAGAGAAGATAGTATTGAAAAATTTTAGCAACTATTAAGAGCATCAGTGACATTGAAAAGAAACCTATGTTAAATAGGATGAATGAAGTATTTTTAGTCTTATTAGTTTGGGGTCAGAATTACTTTGGAATGAACTCAGAATGAACAAGGTAACCTAGGTAAAGTACCATAAACATATATAAACTTATATATTGATCACATCAGTATCTACGTACTCCGTTAGTTGATTAAAAATATAAAAGATGCATTATCTTTGTGGCATCTGTTTCCTAAAGTTTTGTTTGTTTGTTTTATATATTTATTAAAGCTTTTTGTTTACAAAACATATGCATGGATAATTTTTCAACATTGATCCTTGCAAAGCCTTCTGTTCCAAATTATCCCCTCATTTCCCCCACCCTTTCCCTAGATGGCTGGTAGTCCAATAAATATTAAATATTTTAAAATATATGTTAAATCCAATATATGTATACATATTTATACAGTTATCTTGCTGCACAAGAAAAATCAGTTCAAGAAGGAAGGAAAAAAAAGAAACTAGGAAAGAAAATAAAATGCAAGGAAACAACAACAGAAAGAGTGAGAATGTTTTGTTGGGCCCTCACTCTGTTCCCATGGTCCTCTCTCTGAATTTAGATGGCTTTCTTCATCACTAAACAATTGGAACTGGGTTGAATCATCTCATTGTTGAAGAAAGCCACATCCATCAGAATTGATCACCGTGTAGTATTCTTGTTGCCATGTATAACGGTTTTGCTCATTTCACTTAATATCAGTTCATGTAAGTCTCTCCAAGCCTCTCTGAAATCATCTTGTTGGTCATTTCTTACAGAACAATAATATTCCATAACATTCATTATGCCATAACTTATTCAGCTATTCTCCATCCACTCACTTTCCAGTTTCTTGCCACTATAAAAAGGGCTGCCACAAACATTTTTTGCACATGTGGGTCCCTTTCCTTCTTTTAAGGTCTCTTTGGAATATAAGCCCAGTAGAAACATTGCTGGATCAAAGGGTATGCACAGTTTGATAATTTTTTGAGCATAGTTCCAGATTGCTCTCCGGAATGGTTGGTTGGAACCCTTCACAGTTCTACCAGCAATGTATCAGTGTTCCAGTTTTCCCACATTCCCTCCAACATTTGTCATTATCTTTTCTTGTCATCTTAGACAATCTAACAGGTGTGTAGTGGTATCTCAGAGTTGTCTTAATTTGCATTCTCTGATCAATAGTGATTTGGAGGACCTTTTCATGTGATTACAAATAGTTTCAATTTCTTCATCTGAAAATTGTCTGTTCATATCCTTTGACCATTTATCTATTGGAGAATGACTTGAACTATTATAAATTTTAGTCAATTCTCTATATATTTTAGAAATGAGGCCTTTATCATAACCTTTGAATCTAAAAATGTTTTCCCAGTTTATTGCTTCCCTTCTAATCTTGCCTGCATTAGTTTTGTTTGTACAAAAACTTTTTAACTTAATATAATAACCACAATTATTTGTTTTGTAATCAATAATGATCTCTAGTTTTTCTTTGGTCACAGATTCCTTCCTCCTCCACAGATCTAAGAGGTAAACTATCTTATGTTCTTCTAATTTGTTTATAATATCATTTTTATGTCTAGATCATGTCTAGATCATGAAACCATGGGTGTTAGGTGTGGTTCAGTCCTTGGTTTCTGCCATACTGGTTTCCAATTTTCCCAGCAGTTTTTGTCAAATAGTGAATTCTTATCCCAAAAGCTGGGGTCTTTAGGTCTCTAAAACACTAGATTGCTATAGTCATTGACTATTTTGTTCTGTGAACTTAGCCTATTCCACTGATCAACTGCTCTATTTCTTAGCCAATACCAAATGGTTTTGATGCCTGCTGCTTTATAATATAGTTTTAGATCTGGTACAGCTAGGCCACTTTCATTTGCTTTTTTTTTATTAATTCCCTTGAAATTCTTGACCTTTTGTTCTTCCAGATGAATTTCGTTATTTTTTTCTAAGTCAATAAAATAGTTTCTTGAAAGTTTGATTGGTATAACACTAGATAAATAGATTAGTTTAGGTACTATTGTCATCTTTATTATATTAGCTCAACCTCTTGCACTTGATATTTTTCCAATTGTTTAGATAAGACTTTATTTGTGTTGAAAGTGTTTTGTAGTTGCTCTTATAGTTCCTGACTTTCCCTTGGCAGATACATTCCCAGATATTTTATACTATTGACAGTTATTTTAAATGGAATTTCTCTTTGTATCTCTTGCTGTTGGATTTTGTTAGTGATGTGTAAAAATGCTGATGATTTATGTGGATTTATTTTGTATCCTGCAACTTTGCTAAAGTTGTGGATTATTTCTAATAGTTTTTTAAATGATTCTCTAGGGTTCTCTAAGTACACCATCATTTCATCTGCAAAGAGTGATAATTTGGTTTCCTTATTATCTACTCTAATTTCTTTAATCTCTTTTTCTTCTCTTATTGCCAAAACTAGCATTTCTAATATTGAATAGTAAGGATGATAGTAGAGAACCTTGTTTCACCTCTGATCTTATTGGGAATGGTTCAAGTTTATCCCCATTACATATGATGCTTGCTGATGGTTTTAAATACTGACCATTATATGAAAATGGAAAAATCCATTTAGTCCTATACTTTCTAGTTTTTTTAATAGGAATGGGTGTTGGATCTTATCAAATGATTTTTCTGCATCTATTGAGATAATCATTTTTTTTGTCAATTTGGTTATTGATCAAGGCAATTATGCTGATAGTTTTCATGATATTGAACCAGCCCTATATTCCTGGTATAAATCCTACTTGGTTGTAGTGTATTATCCTGGGAATGATTTTCTGTAATCTCTTTGCTAATATTTTATTTAAGATTGTTGCATTCATTAGGGAGATTGGTCTATAATTTTCTTTCTCTGTTTTCATCCTACCTGGTTTACGTATCAGTACCATGTCTGTGTCATAAAAACAATTTGGTAGGAATCCTTCATTCCCTATTTTTTCAAAGAGTTTCTATAGTATTGGAGTTAATTGTTCTTTAAATGTGTGGTAGAATTCACATGTAAATCCATCTGGTCCTGGGGATTTTTTTCTTAGGGAGTTGATTAATAGCTTGTTCTATTTCTTTTTCTAAAATGTGGGACTATTTTAGTAATTTATTTCCTCTTCTGTTAATCTGATCAATCTATATTTTTGTGGGTATTCCTCCATTTCACTTAGGTTATGAAATTTATTGGCATATAGTTGGGCAAAATAACTCCTAATTATTGCCCTAATTTCCTCTTCAATAGTGGAAAGTTGTCCCTTTTCATTTTTGAGACTAACAATTTGATTTTTCCTCTTAACTTTTTCTGATCAAATTAACTAAAGGTTTATTTATTTTGTTGGGTTTTTTTTTTCATAAAACCAACTCAGTTTTATTTATTAATTCAATAGTTTTTTTACTAAGCAATATCAATACTAAACATTGTATGCACCAAGTGGTATAGCGTGGAAATTCCTAAAGGAGAAGTTAAGAGAGCCACAAGAAGAAACAGATAGCAAAACTATAATAGTGGGAGATCTCAACCTTGCTCTCTCAGAACTAGATAAATCAAACCAGAAAATAAATAAGAAAAAAGTTAAAGAGGTAAATAGAATACTAGAAAAGTTAGATATGATATATCTTTGGAGAAAATTAAATGGAGACAGAAAGGAGTACACTTTCTTCTTGGCAGTTCATAGAACCTATACAAAAATTGACCATATATTAGGATATAAAAACCTCAAAATCAAATGCAGAAATGCAGAAATATTAATGCATTTTTTCAGATTATGATGCAACAAAAATTACATTCAATAAAAGGCCAGGATAAAATAGACTAAAATAGACCAAAAAGTAATTGGAAACTAAATAATCCTAAAGAATGAATGGGTGAAACAGCAGATCATAGACACAATCAGTAATTTCATCCAAGAAAATGACAATAATGAGACAACATACCAAAATTTGTGGGATGCAGCCAAAGTAGCAATGAGGGGAAATTTTATATCTCTAGATGCTTACTTGCATAAAAAAGAGAAAGAAAAGATCAATGATTTGGGCTTGCAACTAAAAAGCTAGAAAAAGAACAAATTAAATATCCCCAATCAAATAACAAACTTGAAATTCTAAAAATAAAAGGAGAGATTAATAAAATTGAAAGTAAAAAAAACTATTTAATTAATAAATTTTTTACCTATCTCAAATGATATTGTAAAGAGAGACTCTCCTTAATATCTTCCAAGAGAGAGGTAGAGATAGAGCTAGACAGAGAGAGCACAAAAGTGGAACAAAAGATACCCTGAATGCTTCTATTTTATGTTAGCTTTGACTAAACATTTCATATATTTATATTTAAGAGTTCTCATTCTGAGCAGAACCAGGAGATCATTAGATACTTCAACAACGATACTGCATGAGGTCTGATGGAAGTGGATTTCTTTGACAAAGAGAACATCAAACTCTACACCCAAAGAAAGAACACTGGGAAATGAATGTAAATTGTTTGCATTTTTGTTTTTCTTCCCAGGTTATTTTTACATTGTGAATCCAATTCTTCCTGTACAACAAGAGAACTATTCAGTTCTGCTCACATATATTGTATCTAGGATATACTGTGACATATTTAACATGTATAGGACTGCTTGCCCTCTGAAGAAAGGGGTGGAGGGAGGGACAGGGAAAATTGGAACAGAAGTGAGTGCAAGGGATAATGTTGTAAAAAATTACCCTGACATAGATTCTGTCAATAAAAAGTAATAATTATTTTAAACAATTAAAAAATAAAAAATAAAGAAAAAAAGAAAAAAAATAGAGTTCTTATTCTGAATCTTTAGTCAGAGTGTCACGCAATAAAAATTTGTCTACCATGTGCTCGAAGGGAGAGTCCTTCTTGCCAGAAGAGGAGGCAGGAGGTTAAAACTAGAAATTTGCCCACCTTACCCTCTTGAAGTAGAGGGGCTACAGAGCTGGAATTATTTCCGTCTTCTTCCTTAAATATTATTAGTCTAGAAGGTTTGGTTTCCAGGTTTAAACTAAATTTCTGATTGCTATCATTATTAGAGAATGCAAGAATCCAGCTTTACATCCAAGATTCTCTTCCTATCAAATACCAGTTCTATAGTATATTCACCTGGTGAGTAGCAAAGAAACTAATTTCTCTAAAACAGAAATCAGAGAAGGTATGCAGAAGAAACATATACCAGACAATACATAGTGAAGGAACTCTCCCATTGAGAATGAATCTCATATCTTGAAAAAATTCCCCAGTCTCTAGTGTTATTAAGCTACTGGTGGTAGGGATGTGATGGGGTATCCCAATTCCTCTCAATGTTACTTTTGTCCCAAAGTCT
This sequence comes from Sarcophilus harrisii, assembly GCF_902635505.1. Taxonomy (NCBI): domain Eukaryota; kingdom Metazoa; phylum Chordata; class Mammalia; order Dasyuromorphia; family Dasyuridae; genus Sarcophilus; species Sarcophilus harrisii. Next base: position 507,640,252 of record NC_045427.1, on the reverse strand, counting down.
TATTATCCTTTCAGCAGTCTGGAGTAGAGGTTAGCATTATCCATCTTTTCTCCTGAAGCTGAAGCCAAAAGAAACTGAAATTACTGAAGAGACCCAAAGAGGCCCCAGAAGAGATTGAAGAGTGTGAAGATAAAGAAATTGGAGCTCTTTTTTTTATTATTATAGCTTTTTATTTACAAGATATATGCATATAAAGAATAAAATTATTAATAAATTAGAGGAACACAGGATAGTTTACCTCTCAGGCCTGTGGAAGGGGAAGGAATTTATGACCAAAGAAGAACTAGAGATCATTACTGATCACAAAACAGAAAATTTCGACTATACCAAACTGAAAAGTTTTTGTACAAACAAAACTAATGTAGACAAGATTAGAAGGGAAGCAATAAACTGGGAAAATATTTTTACAGTCAAAGGTTCTGATAAAGGCCTCATTTCCAAAATATATAGAAAATTAACTCTAATTTATAAAAAATCAAGCCATTCTCCAATTGAAAAATGGTCAAAGGATATGAACAGACAATTCTCAGATGAAGAAATTGAAACTATTTCTAGTCATATGAAAAGATGCTCCAAGTCATTATTAATCAGAGAAATGCAAATTAAGACAACTCTAAGATACCACTATACACCTGCCAGATTGGCTAAGATGACAGGAAAAAATAATGATGATTGTTGGAGGGGATGTGGGAAAACTGGGACATTGATGCATTGTTGGTGGAGTTGTGAACGCATCCAACCATTTTGGAGAGTAGTTTGGAACTATGCTCAAAAAGTTATCAAACTTTGCATACCCTTTGATTCAGCAGTGTTACTACTGGGCTTATATCCCAAAGAGATCATAAAGAAGGTAAAGGGACCTGTATGTGCCAAAATGTTTGTGGCAGCCCTCTTTGTAGTGGCTAGAAACTGGAAACTGTGAGTGGATGCCCATCAGTTGGAGAATGGCTGAATAAATTGTGGTATATGAATATCATGGAATATTATTGTTCTGTAAGAAATGACCAACAGGATGATTTCAGAAAGGCCTGGAGAGACTTACACAAACTGATGCTGAGTGAAATGAGCAGGACCAGGAGATCATTATATACTTCAACAACAATACTATATGATGACCAGTTCTGATGGACCTGGCCATCCTCAGCAATGAGATCAACCAAATCATTTCCAATGGAGCAGTAATGAACTGAACCAGCTATGCCCAGAGAAAGAACTCTGGGAGATGACTAAAAACCATTACATTGAATTCCCAATCCCTATATTTTTGCCCACCTGTATTTTTTATTTCCTTCACAAGCTAATTGTACAATATTTCAGAGTCTGATTCTTTTTGTACAGCAAAATAATAGTTTGATCATGTATACTTATTGTGTATCTAATTTATATTTTAACATATTTAACATCTACTGGTCATCCTGCCATCTGGGGGAGAGGGTGGGGGGTAAGAGGTGAAAAATTGGAACGAGAGATTTGGCAATTGTTAATGCTGTAAAATTACTCATACATATAACCTGTAAATAAAAGGCTATTAAATAAAAAAACAAGATATATGCATAGGTAATTTTTTCAACATTGACCCTTGAAAAATATTCTGTTCCAACTTTTCCTCTCCTTCCCCTCACTTTCTCCCCCAGATGGCAGGTAGACCAATACTTGTTAAATATGTTAAAGTATATGTTAAATACAATACATGTATACATATCCATAATTATTTTGCTGCACAAGAAAAATAGGACTTAGAAATAAGGTAAAATTAACCTGAGAAGGAAATAAAAAATGCAAGTGGACAAAAACAGAGGGAGTAGAAATGCTATCTTGTGGTTCATACTCATTTCGCATAGTTCTTTCCCTGGGTGTAGCTAGTTCTCTTCATTATTGAACAAATGGAATTGATTTGGTTCATCTCATTGTTGAAGAGAGCCATGTCTATCAGAACTGATCATCATTTAGTATTGTTGTTGAAGTATATAATGATCTCCTGCTCCTGCTCATTTCATTCAGCATCAGTTCATGTAAGTCTCTCCAGGCCTTTCTGAAATCATCCTTCTGGTGGAGCTCTTTTCTTTCCCACAGTGGCGAACTCTACATCCCACTTCACTCAGGCACAGGGTATTGATCTCCCCTAAGAGAGCATCCTATACCGATGAGCTTGGAGACTCTCATTATACTAGAATGGTCAAGATCTTTGGGTTTGTGCTGCCATATTTTATGTATCTACAGTCCTTTGGAGACATTTTTCTCCAAGTTTCAATTTGTTATTGTTGCAGTAATTATTATTTCATTCTTCTGGGGGAATTTCTGGATATTGGATAATTTTTATATTGATCATTTAAAAAAACAGTCACTCAGTTATTTAATGAATAAATTGGGACATTGTGCTAGGGCCACAGTAGACCCCTGTCTAAAATTTTTGGGTGAGGTGGTTTAAAATGTTCTTTGTTTAAAACTGGATTCTTGAAGGTCAGAAAACTGGATTCTCCGGTGCTGAATGCTTTAGTTACTGCTGTTACATTGGGCTTCCAAAATCTTCACTTTGGGGTTTCCTGACTATTCTAAGGTTTTCCAACCTTTTTGTGGCTTTGGGGTATCTGATATTTTGTTCTTGCTGTCTTAGGACATTTGTCTATTGTACAGGACTGGTTTAGAGGCTGGTATATTTACCTTTTTAGCACTGGCTTTTCTGGCATTCCCTTTTACAATTTCCCACAGGTTTTTCAATGTCTTTTTTCCAGTTTCCTGCATGGAAGAAATTATTATAGTTTCTTAGTGGATTTTTAAAAATCATTATTTGACTGATGTGAATTTTATATTTTTCCCAAAGTCCTGTCAAAGACTTTGTATCTTAATGATATGATAATGATTGTACCCTCTATTTTTTTCTTTTGGTTTGACTTATTGAGTTGGTTTCCTATGATGTTCATCTTCCACTTATAAATTCTATATGAATATGAGAGACAATTTAAGTAATAATTTAAAGTTTGAAAGTATTTCATTTAACCCTCACAACAATTCCAAGAAGTGGGTGTTGTTGTCCTTAATTTAAAGAGGGAGAAAATGATACTGAGAGAGGTTAAACAACTTAACCAATGTCATATAACCAGTAAGTGTCCAAGTTAGGATTTCAACTTTCTGACTCCAAGTTTAGTATTCTATCCACTGTGCTGTGTACATGTTGATATTCACTGAAGATCCAGAGCCTCCACTATGCCTGCAAGGTTGTCCAAATGCTGAGTTATTTACATCATCAATAATGAAAGTGACAGCAAGATCAGATAATATATGCTATATGCTGGGCTTGAAGTCTAAGAAAACCTGGATTAAATAACTGTTATGACATTTATTAGCCTTAGGACTCTGAGTAACTCATTTAACAATCTCTTTGATTCATGAAAATTCTCTAGGACTTATCTACTATATGTCTTGGGTTTCATTCAGTTAGGGGAAGTTTTCTGTAGGCATTTATTAAGTGCTTAAGTACTTTCTAAGTGTCTGCTAAGCCATAAGAATTGAATGTAAGCAAAAAGAAAGACAATCTTATATTCTATATAGGGGTAGGGAAAAATAACACAGAAAAGATAGCTGAAAGAAAAGGAGGGAGAAAAAACCCATGGTATGCCTTGGTGGCTCACTCTGTAGAATCAGAAGCATAGTTGGGAAGGGAATGAAAAATGGCCATCCTAGAGCCATTCCCAAATGAAAGCCCTAGAAGGAATTTGTCACTTGGAGGAGTCTGGAATGAAATGAAAATTTCAGAGTATTACTGTAATTGAGTCAAAATGGTAAAGTCCAAAAAGGCACAATCAAAACTAGAAGGTGAATGCTAAAGGGATAACAATTGATTCCAATATTCATAAATAATACTCATTATACTTTTCTTACCTTTGTGTTTCTTTAGGTTTTAAAACTATATTGACCTAGTAGAAGGAATTAGATAGCCTACCAGTAGTTCTTTGTTTTGAGAAAATCTAAATGATATAGGAATTGATTATTAACAGTTTTATAGCACTCTTGTGAATTTGAGTAGGTCCCATACCTTTATTATTATTATCAAAGCTTTTTATTTTTCAAAACATATGCATGGATAATATTATTTGCAAAACCCTGCGTTCCAATTTCCCCCCCTTTCCCCATGCTTTCCCCTAGATGGCAAATAGTCTAGTATATGTTAAACATGGTAGAAATATATGTTAAATCCAATACATGCATACATATTTATACATTTATACATATATACATACATTATACACAAGAAAAAAAAAGAAGCAAAATAAAATGAAAGCAAACAACAACAAAAAGAGTGAAAATGCTATATTGTGAACACACTCAGTTCCCACAGTCCTCTCTCTGGGTGTAGAAGGCTTTCTTTATCAATGAACAGTTGGAACTAGTTTGAATCATCTCATTGTTGAAAAGAGCCATGTCCATCAGAACTGATCATTGCACAGTCTTCTTGTTGCCATGTACAATGATCTCTTGGTTCTGCTCATTTCACTTATCAGTTCATGTAAGTCTCTTCAGGCCTTTCTGAAATCATCCTATTGGTCATTTCTTACAGAACAATAATATTCTATAACATTCATAAACCATAATTTATTCAGTCATTCTCCAATTGATGGGCATCCATTCAGTTTCCAGTTTCTTGCCACTATAAAAAGGGCTGCCACAAACATTTCTGTACATGGGCCCCATGCCTTTTTTACAAGGAAGTTTATTAATAGTTTTGATTTAACTTCTGAGTTAACTGGAAACTTTAAGTTCTAATTTAACTTCTTAATAGATCACTTCATTAGTTTCTCTTAAGTATACATACTTCTTTTTTGTTGGTTTGGATATTTTATACTCCAGTAGGTAATCATTGGTGTCTTATTGATTCTCAGATTTTTTAGTGTGGAACTGGCTATTGTTGTTGGTATTTCAGGAGCTTTGCTAATTATTTTGGTCAATTATTATTTTCTTCTTTTTTTAGCTGTTTCTTTTCATTGGTGTTTATTCTTATTTTTCATGGATCTCTGAAGAACCTGTCTCTTTATTCCTCTTATGCCATTTTAGATTATTTTCAGTTATAACATTGTTCATGTAGAACTAATTGTGCCCTACCATATTGTATGATATATTTTCTCAAGCAAGTTAACAATATTAGGTAAAATATACTTGTTCATTCAACCTATATTTATTGAACATCTATTATGTGTGTACTGTATGATACTGTATAAATAAAGCAATTGTTTTGTGAGAACTAATGGGTAAAGTAGTGAAGGAATAGCTGACATTTATATAAATATGAATTATATTTATTTAAAATAAGTATTGTATTTTAGTACAATATTATGTATTATATATGTATTATTTAAATATATTATATTATATTATATAAAAATATATTGTACTCTAAAATATATAAAATACTCTAATATCAACATATTGCTTTTAATTTTCACAATAACCTTGTTAAGATAATTGTTATCCCTGTTTGACAGGTGAGAAAAACTACCTTCTGAAGATCTAAAATTACTTAGTTATTATTCAGTGTTCTCAAATTATCAAATATTTATTGGACCCCTATTATGTGTAGGCCCGTGATGAATCTGAGGTTTTTAACCTTTTTGTGTGCTAGGGAAAGGAGGTAGGAAAGAAGGAAAGGAAGAAAAGAAGATGAAAGAAGGGAAAGAAGAAAGAAAGAAGGAAAGGAGGGAGAGGAGGAAGGAAGACTCAATTGATGTTTGTTGTTTTTCTGACATGCTTTTTTCTTCTCATATCCTTTATTACAAGCAATGGTTTACAGGTTAGAATATACATGCACATGTATATTTGCATACACCCAGTGTGTATGTGTACAGAAATTAAGGTGCTATAAAAAAAAATACTCATTTTTTTATTTTTAAAGAAAAAATAGCAAATCCATGTAAAAGTTTGTAGTGTTGACCTGAAGAAAGTATATACTTTCAATCTTGGCAAGTAAGGTCCTCCATAGCTTGACTCAACCTCCTTTTCCAGCTTCTTCTGATAGTTTCCCACAGTCATTAATATCTACTACATTACCTTTCAAGGCAGATACTTTAAAATTTGAATTATTGAATCAAATAGAACTGTCAGATTTCATCTTATTCTTCTTTTTCATCCAACCCAACTAAACTCTTTCCTTCATTCTCTTTTCTTATCTTTCCTGTCTTGGTGGCTATGCTCATGAAAATGTCCTTGCCTACAATAGTCTCCTTTCCTAATTTCTCTTTGTTGAAGGTTTTCCTTTCCTTAAAATCCTAACTCAGATGATTTATACTCCATGACATCCCCTAAATTTTTTTCCTCCCAGGTGAAAGTAATTGACTTATTTCTAGTCTAGATTTATATATTTTTAAAATTATACCTTATTATTCAAAATACATACAAACAGGGGATAGCTAGTTGGTACCCTAAAGTCAGGAATCACTGAGTTCAAATCTGGCCTCAGTCACTTAACACTTCCTAGCTGTGGTCATCAAAACCATTTGGTACTGGCTAAGAAATAGAGCAGTTGATAAGTGGAATAGGTTAGGTTCACAGAACAAAATAATCAATGATTATAGTAATCTAGTGTTTGACAAACCCAAAGACCCTAGTTTTGGGGATAAGAATTCACTATTTGACAAAAACTTCTGGGAAAATTGGAAACTAGTATGGCAGAAACTAGGCATTGACCCACACGTAACACCATATACCAAGATAAGGTTGAAACGAGTTCATGATCTAGACATAAAGAATGATGTTATAAACAAATTAGAAGAACATAGGATAGTTTACCTTTCAAATCTGTGGAGGAGGAAGGAATTTGTGACCAAAGAAGAACTAGAGATCATTATTGATCACAAAATAGATGATTGTGGTTATGTTAAGTTAAAAAGTTTTTGTACAAACAAAACTAATGCTGCAGACAAGATGAGAAGGGAAGCAATAAACTGGGAAAACATTTTTAGATTCAAAGGTTCTGATAAAGGCTTCATTTCTAAAATATATAGAGAATTGACTCAAATTTATAATAGTTCAAGCCATTTTCCAATTGATAAATGGTCAAAGGATATGAACAGACAGTTTTCAGATAAAGAAATTGAAACTATTTGTAATCACGTGAAAAGGTCCTCCAAATCACTATTGATCAGAGAAATGCAAATTAAGACAACTCTGAGAAACCACTACACACCTGTCAGATTGTCTAAGATGACAGGAAAAGATAATGACAAATGTTGGAGGGGATGTGGGAAAAATGGAACACTGATACATTGCTGATGCAGTTGTTAATACATCCTGCCATTCTGCAGAGCAATTTGGAACTATGCTCAAAGAAATTATCAAACTGTGCATACCCTTTGATCCAGCAATGTTTCTGCTGGGCTTATATTCCAAAGAGATCTTAAAAGAGGGAAAGGAACCTGTATGTGGAAAAAATGTTTGTGGTAGCCTTTTTTGTAGTGGCAAGAAACTGGAAACTGAGTGAATGAAGAATAGTTGAATAAGTTATGGCATAATGAATGTTATGGAATATTATTGCTCTGGAAGAAATAACCAACAGAATGATTTCAGAGAGGCCTGGAGAGACTGACATGAACTAATGCTGAGTAAAGTGAGCAAAACCAGGAGAACATTGTACACAACAACAAGAAGACTATTAGATGATCAATTCTGATGGACATGGCTCTCTTCAACAATGAGAGATGATTCAAACCAGTTCTACTTGCTCAGTGATAAAGAAAGCCATCTACCCACTGAGAGAGGACCGTGGGAACTGAGTGAGGATCCAATATATCATTCTAACTCTCTCTGTTATTGTTTGTTTGCATTTTGTTTTCTTTAGCAGTTTTTTTTTTCCTTCCTTCTTGAACTGATTTTTCTTCGTGCAGCAAGATAACTGTTTAAATATGTATACATATATTGGATTTAACATATATTTCTATTATGTTTAACATAGATTGGACTACCTGTCATCTGGGGGAGGGTTTGAGGAGAAGGAAGGGAAAATTTGGAACAGGAGGTTTTCCAAGGGTCAATGTTGAAAAATTATCCATGTATACGTTTTGTACCAAAAAAGCTTTAATAATTAATAATAAAAAAAACTTCCTAATTGTGTGACCCTGGGCAAGTCACTTAACCCCAATTGCCTCAGCAAAAAAAAAACAAAAAAACATGCAAACATCAACATTCCATATTTTTCTTCCTCCTTTCCCACTCCGCTTCCCTCAGGCAGCAAGTAATCCAATATAGGTTAAATATGTTCAGTTCTTTTAAACATTCTACATTTATCATGCTGCAAAGAAAAATCAGATCAAAAAGGGAGAAAAACAAGGGGGAAAAAAGCAAGTATGCAAACAACAACAGCAGCAGCAACAAAGGTGAAAATACTATATTGTGATTCACATTTAGTCCCAACAGTCCTCTTTCTGGGTTCAGGTGGCTCCCTCCATCACAACTCTATTGGAATTGCCCTCAATTACTTCATTGTTGAAAAGAGCCACATCTGTCACAGTTTCTAAAAATAATTTCTAAAAATAAAGATAAACTCTCCTTATAGTATTGATTTTCTCTTATCAAGTAATTTGAATGTATTTGAATGTATGTTTGTATATTTTGATTCCACTCTGTCTTATTTCAGAACCTTTCCTGTCCTCCATTTCTTTGTATCTATAAGTTCCAAAGAAATAATAAATCAGAATTGCACTAAATATGTAGGCTATCAACAGGACATGGAGAACAAATTTCTAGTTTGATAAATTAACTTAAACTATTTTTATGCTTTTGCTTAGAAATTTGCAAGAATACAAACTTAAGGCATTTCAATTTTTATTACTTGTTGTTTTCAAGGCTTTGTTTTTCCTTTACCATTCTTATCTTTTTAAACTTTTGTGTTTTAGCCATCTCCACATTTGAAATTCAGCCAGCTTCAATTGAGGTTCAAGAAGGTGGGGTTGCGAGACTTGCCTGTAAGATTATGTCACACCCTCCTGCTATCATAACTTGGGAATTAAATCAAACAAGCTTACCATTGATTATGGACAGGTAAATGGACTTTTTTCTTTATCAGTGTGACTATATTTATATAAAAAAAGACCTTTTTAAAAAAAAGTTATTTGAGAGATACAAGAAAAAGATTAAATATAAATTTATTTATTGACTAGTTAGAATGAGCTTTAGGATAGAAATTAGATTCCTCTATGCCACATATTTTAAAAGTAACTATTGGGATTATTGAAGCTAATCTCTATTTATGTGCGTGGCAGTGAGATAGTAGAGTTTGTCTCCCCAAGGACATCCTTTCCTTCTATCTACTTCCATGCTTATACAAATAAACTAAAGTCCAGGCTTCCAGGAAGTATTCCTATCACATCTTTGGTTATGAGTTTGTTGGATTATATGAGCCTTAATTTCTTACCTACTCACTTTATAAAAAACATTGCACCAGTCTTTTCCCCTATATCATGGGAGGGACATGGGTTAACCTCTTAGCATGCATCTTGTCGAGGTGCCAAAGGCTGTTTTAAACACTTTAATTAATGAGATATGACTAGGTCAAAAACATTTTTTAGAGTGGAAACTGGGTTTCCCAGAGAGATTCTTTTCTTTTGGAAACTATCTTAGTGGATATTAGCCTCAGGAAGGCCAGAAATTAAAATTTATAAAATAATGTATGGGCTAACAGTTAACCACAATCTTGAATGCTGAGTTTCACTTTGTGAAACTATGGTTAAATTTTTCATTTACATATTCTTGGAAAATACAAGTTATTGTAAACAATTGTAAATAAAAAATTATTTTCACAGCTACATATTTTAGAATCCCTTTCCTTGTTTAGAGAGCAGTATTGGCTCAAAGTAAAACTTTTGAATCAACTGTGTTTTGAAAATATCAGATATATTTTATACATTTCTTTGAAAAGAGCTAAAATATATCCCTTCTTAGAAAGTTTATCCAAAAAGAAAAACAAAAACTAATACAAATGATTTCATTATCTTTTTGCTTTTATAATAGGATAACAGCTCTGCCATCTGGAGTGCTGCAAATCTATGGTGTTGGCCAAAAGGATGCTGGGAATTATCGTTGTGTTGCTACTACTTTAGCCAATAGACATAAAAGCATAGAGGCTACTTTAACTGTCATTTCAGGTAAAGATGAATATTCTTTTTCATTTTTTTTCTGTTCTTAGCTTTTGCCTTTTAAGAGACACTGCGTGCTAAATGTAAACCATTGTGATCATTTTTTTTTTTTTTTTTTTTTTTTGCAGTAGCATTAATTTTGAGTTTTTAAATGGCAGCCTCAGTTATCATTCAGATCATCTTATTATAGGATGACCTCCTAGAAAAGATTCTAGAAACTTTAATAAAAATTAAATTTGAGCCTACGGGTTCTTAACAAATATTCTTTTTTGTTTGTATTCTACTTTTATAGATTCTCAAAAGAAATAGCAAGATTAAATGAATTAAAATATAATAATAATTGAATGATAAATTTTCTAGTAGAGATTTTTAAAAAATATTTTGCTATATTATTTGCATTTCATGGATTATTTAATTTTTAATTTATGTCCATTTACTTTTATTTTCAAAGCCAAGGAGTCTAAGACCTTTCAAAAACCAACTATTATAGCAGGTCCACAGAACATAACAACTTCTCTGCATCAGACTGTTGTTCTGGAATGTATGGCTACAGGAAATCCTAAGCCAATCATTTCTTGGAGTCGTCTCGGTAGGTTTGCCCAAAATTATTTTTACTCGTACTAACAAATTAAATGTTTTTAATAAAATAATTATGCTGTTATCTATGCTAGTTAATTTCTCCAGTAGATTTTTTCTTTGTTAAGTTTTATATTTGTTTCTAAAACATAGGGAAAATATGCATCATTGCAGTTCTGCTTTATACCATTTTAGTGCTTTCTCCATAGCTGTAATATTAGAACACATCTTAAATCCTTGTAACTGGATCTTTTTCTTTGAAATAGATCACAAATCCATTGATGTATTTAATACTCGAGTACTTGGAAATGGTAATCTCATGATATCTGATGTTAAGCTGCAACATGCTGGGATATATATTTGTCGTGCCACTACTCCTGGCACACGGAACTTCACAGTAGCCATGGCAACTCTAACTGTCCTAGGTAAGTTTACTTTTTCCTTCTAATCAAAAGAATGTTAAAATTTCATATTTTGCTTTATTATTTTAATAGTTGACAGTCCATCTGTCTAAATTATGTAATCTGGTTTCTATGTATCACTTGAGTAGTATTTTACTCTAAACTTACGAGTATGAAATTAGAATGATACATTAAAATTCACCTCTTTTTCCATGCCCTCCTTGCTTGACCATCTTAACCATTCATTTTATCCTGCCTACCAATGTGCTTTTTTCATTTTATCTCCTTTCTCCTAATTACAAAAATTCATGCCCTTTTGTCCGTGCTGAATGGAGAGGCAGATATGATGGCTTGGCAGAAACATTAGGTATAGGACTCAGGAGGACAGAGGTATATTATAAAATACCTATGGTAATGTTAGAAAATTCCTGAGCTTTTCTGAACCTCAGTTTTGTTGTCTAAAAAATGAGAAGTTTAAACTAAATGATGCCTGTGCCTTTTTAGTTCTAACATTCCATGATAATACCATTTTAACAATACTCTCAGTTGAAAGTGGTCTTTGAGGTATTCCAATCCAACCCACATTTTAGCATTAATCTCATGAATCCTACCTAATATATCCCTCTTGAAGGTTTTCAGTGATGAAGTATTCATCATCTGAAGCAACCCATTCTACTTTTGGACTACTCTATTAGGAAGTTTTCCTTTAGTTTTGTTCCTAGTTCTATCTTTTGGTCTAACTGTATTTTATTATTTACTTATTTATTATCTATTTATCATAAAGTGTAACTATTTTGTTAGTCTTCTAATATTTGAAGAAAGATCTTACTCTCCCTATTTAAATATTTTTTCCAGTCTAACTTGTTTTCTTAGCTGATACTTGGATAGCATAATTACAAGCCTCATCATCACTTTCCCTTGTATGTATTAGTTGGTCAGATTGGTTGATTTGTTTTGGTGAGACTGGGTCTCTCCATCTCACCTAGACTGGAAGTGCAGTGGCTACTCAGGGGCTTAATCTTCATACTAATTGGCACAGAAGCTTTATTTAAACCATTCCATTTTTTCTGATCTGAGGTGATTAGCTTATCATCTTTATGCCAGACAGTGCAGACTTTCAACAATTGCCTTCAGCCTTGGGCACCTCAAAACTCTTAGCCCAAGACAGCTACTAGCCTCAGCCTTCCCTGGTAGCAAGGATTCCAGGTATGAACCATTATGCCCAGCTGGCAGTGCTCTTTTGACATCAAAAATTAAATATAATTTTTAAACGGTAGAGTCTGCCACCCCTCTTTTTCTGTAACATATATACATTTCTTCAGTCTTCATTCAAATTAACTATTATGATTCCCATGTCACACTATTGATTCATATTGAACTTGCAATCTACTTATATGGTTTTGCCATTGATATTTTAAATTTAGACCTACTCCTTCATATTTATCCTCTTTTATCTATTGAGTTATATGCTATCTTTATATATAATATACATGTGTATATATGCATATATACATTATATAACTATACATAGATTGGCATGTAGACACATATCTGTAAACTTGTATGTATGATTATTATTGAATGTGCCTATACAATACAGTAACCTATACGTGTAACCTACACACACATGCACAAACCCACATACATATAAAATCTATATCTATAACAGGCATGTATATCTGGGGTCTGTATATCAGTATAGTTACTTAGGGAGTTTCTGTGAAAGGTAGATATCTAAATAAATATTGCTATGGAAAAAATGGTAGGCATAAGAATTTGGTTCTGTAATTTGTAAATATTCACAGCTATCTTCAGGATGATTAAAAAAAAAACTATCTTATCATTTGGTAAGGAATTCTGTCTTAGTATAGATTAATAACTATCCTTTCTTTTAATCCTTCCATTTGAGATCTGAGAAATACTTTAGATTTAGCTTTTTAAATCTTTTTTCCAAATAGCTCCTCCTTCATTTGTGGAATGGCCAGAAAGTTTAACAAGGCCCCGAGCTGGTACTGCACGTTTTGTATGTCAGGCAGAGGGAATTCCCTCACCCAAAATGTCATGGCTCAAAAATGGAAGAAGAATTCATTCAAATGGAAGAATAAAAATGTATAACAGGTGAGATATGTTACTGCTCTGGTTTTTTTATAATAATAATTTTAAACGTATAACTATAGATAAGAAAATTTTATTTTATGTTTTAAAGGCTACAATTTCGATAAAAAATGATTTAAGTTGATAATATTCAAAATTCCTTGATATTAAAGCATTCTCAGTTCCTCAGCCTTTCTCATTTCCAAATAAATATCTGTTTAGTTGTCAAGTCTTAATTTCCCCCACATGGCTTTTGAATCCATTCTTTTCTCTCTACTTACACTATCCAACACCCTTATTTGTTGCCTTCACCTCTATCTCTTGGACTATTTTAGTAACCCCCAATTGCTCACCTTGTTTCCACATCCTCTTTAGTCTATTCACATACACTGTCAAACTGGTATTCCCTAAAATTCATGCTTGACCATGTCATTTCCCTGCTCAATAAGCAAAAATTGGTTCTCAGTTTCCTTTAGAATAAAATATAAATTCCTTTGTTTGGCATTTAATATCCTTTTATCAATTAAATCCAGCTTAACTTTCCAGGTTTATTAACCATTATTCTCTATCATGTATTCTGTAGTCCAGCCAATATTGCCTCCTTCTGTACAAAATATTCTGTCTGATATACAGGCTATTCTCCATGCCTAGAATACATTTAGAATATATTTTTCTTTTCATCTCTTCTTACAATTATAGCCTTTCCTCAAAGCTCAGCTAAAGGGCCATCCTTATCCCTTCTTGATTCCTCCCAGCTCCTTGTGTATTCTCTCCTACTATAACCATGTTTTTTAGTTTATATTTATTCTGTATGTCTCATTTTTAAGATAATATGTCTGCTGTAATAATATAAGCTTCTTGAATCCAGAGAATATTTTGTCTTTATTTCTCTGTAGTCCCAGCATTTGTACAGTACCTGACATACAATAAAGATTTTTGAGATGGTTGTTGATTGATCAGAATCCTGTAAAATTCAGTTGTGTTATTAATGAATAAAAAAAATTCATTTGGCATCTACTCTATGACATGCACTGAATTGTGTTGAAAATACACATTTTTAAAAGTTGCCACAGTCTTCTTTCTCATAAAGCTGATACTTTAATTGAATAAGACAGACATAAAAGAAAATTCAGCTGCAAGATAGATGGAAAATCCCAGAAGTCCTAAAGGTGCTGTGATGGGGTGAATGGCATAGTCCAGAGATCTGGTAATAAAAGCAGATCAGGTGTCAGTGCCAAAAGATTGTAAGGCATAAAGGAAGTCAGAGAGAAAGCTAATAGTTTGGTCATCTCTCTTATTAGAAAGAGTAAAGCTCTTAACTCATTTCATCCAAGCCCCTTGAGGGGTCAAGTACCCTTGGGAAGGGAAAAGTTGAGAGGTATAGAAGGTGCCACTAGTGATGTCAAATTTTCCTAGAATACCCTTTGTTGGAGGGAGTGAAGGGGAATATAAGAGAGGATATGCATCAAAGAGGTAAAATGGCATACTAAAGACAACATTGAACTCAGAAATTAATAGATCTGGGGTTCTAACCTACATCCTACCACTAACCAAAGGCATAACTTTTGGCAAGCCATTTATCCTTTTTTGACTTCAGTTTCTTCAGTTATGAAAGGAGGCTTAGACTAGATGATTTCCGATTCCCCTCCTAACTTAAAAATTGGCTGAAAACTTAATATGCATGTTAATGTTAATAAGCTTGTCAATATTATACTTTATGCTGAATAAAAACTTTATATCTGTTTTGCCAGTTTGTAAAAAAAAAAAAAAGTACTGAATATGCTCAATATTATATATTGTGATAGTTGTTGTTATTGTTCAGTCATGTCCATTCTTTTTTGTGACCCTCATGGGCTCACTTTGGTCACATAATAAGATTGGACTCATTGGAAAAGACTCTGATGTTGTAGAAGATTGAAGGCAAAAGGAAAAGGGAAAGGTAGAAGATGAGATGGAGTTAATATCATGAAAACAATGAATGTGAACTTGGACAGCCTTCAAGAGGTAATGAAGGATCTGGGGTGTTATGGTTCATGAGGGCATAGTCAGATACAACTGAATGACTGAGCAACAACAGGGATATTCTTGGCAAAGCTACTGGAGTGTTTTGTCATTTCCTTTTCCAGTGATTAAGTCAAATAAATAGAGATTAAATAACTTGCCCAGGCTCATACAATTAGTGAATTCTGAGGTTGAATTTGGATTCAGGTCTTCCTGACTCCAGATCTAGCACTCTGTCCATTGACCCATCTAGCTGCCTCCTGTTTTAGTAATAGTGGTAGTTGTAGTGGTAATCAGTAAAAGCAGTGATAAATTTTGAAAAATAATTGCCAACAATATTCTACTGAATGTGAAGAATTTGATTGTATGAGCAGGACCAGGAGATCATTATATACTTCAACAACAATACTATATGATGACCAGTTCTGATGGACCTGGCCATCCTCAGCAACGAGATCAACCAAATCATTTCCAGTGGAGCAGTAATGAACTGAACCAGCTACGCCCAGAGAAAGAACTCTGGGAGATGACTAAAAACCATTACATTGAATTCCCAATCCCTATATTTATGCCCACCTGCATTTTGGATTTCCTTCACAAGCTAATTGTACAATATTTCAGAGTCTGATTCTTTTTGTACAGCAAAATAACAGTTTGGTCATGTATACTTATTGAGTATCTAATTTATATTTTAATATATTTAACATCTACTGGTCATCCTGCCATCTGGGAGAGGGGGTGGGAGGGTAAAAGGTGAAAAATTGGAACAAGAGGTTTGGCAATTGTTAGTGCTGTAAAGTTACCCATGCATATAACCTGTAAATAAAAGGCTATTAAATAATTAATTAAAAAAAAGAATTTGATTGTAATTGAATGAGTAAATCATGGTAAACTTATGTCTGTTTAAGATTGAATGTAACATTCCCTTGTAAGCTAATTTAGTCATTTATTACCAATGAATTTTGTATCATCCAGAATTTGGTTTTAATGCAAGAAGAATTAATAGTGGCCAAAAAACTTTCTGTCTCTTGTCTGTGACTTGAACAATTTTTTTTTTCTTCCTTCAGCAAATTGGTCATTAACCAGATTATTCCTGAAGATGATGCTATTTACCAGTGTATGGCTGAGAATAGCCAAGGATCTATTTTGTCTAGAGCCAGACTGACTGTAGTAATGTCAGAAGATAGACCTGGGGCTCCATGTAATGTTCATGCTGAAACTATGTCAAGTTCAGCCATCCTTTTGGCTTGGGAGAAACCACTTTACAATTCTGACAAAGTCATTGCTTATTCAGTACACTATATGAAAGCAGAAGGTGAGCACTATTTAAAAGTTTGTTTTTAAATTCCATTGACTATAAGGGATTTGCTTCTCAGTATAAATTATTTACACGTTTGTATATAATCCTCAAGCAATGTTGGGTTTTTTTTTTTTTTTTGAAAATTCTGTTTAATTCTTTGAACAAAATTGTTAAAGGGACATATATCCAATTTTAAAACAAGTAATACTATTCTGCCTTCTTCTCAAACAACTTTAGATTTTTTTCTTAGAAAAGTTATAGATTTTATTATGTTCAGAGCATATTTAATTCTTGAAACCTAGTATAAAGTATGTTTCACTTAGTAAAAATTCCATACTAAAGGATTCATTTGTACTGAGAGATGAACTCTTCAACTAATATTTAATGCAGATTTTAAAGTTTTTAAAAATTATGCCATAGTACATATGTACTATGCCAGGGAAACCTCTTTGGTCATAGGGGACAAACATTGAAAAGTTATAGAGTGATGAAGTGTGAAGTATGAGAAACAAGATTAGTATTTCCAGAGACTATATGAAAGGGAGTAAGGTATAAGAACACTGGAAAGACAGGAAAAGGCCAGGCTGTGAAGAGATTTAAAGCCAATCAGAGGATTTTGTATTTGATTCTGGAGTCAGTATAGAATCTCCAGACAAATATATATATAGTATATGTTATATGGACCATAGCATCATAGTAGCAGAAGTAGTTTTTTCATAACAATTTATGTTGAAATTATAAATATATATATTATCATTCTCTATGATTTTATGTTTTTATTCTCATATTCATTTTAAAGATATGTGAAGTTATACTTCTTAAGTTAGATAAGTTCCTTGTTGAATTCAGTTTTAAAAATTAAGTTTGAAATTTAGTCCATCTTGACATTTCTGTTCAATTCTATTGGGTCTTATTTATTAGTTTTAAATTTTACTTTCAGAGAAATGAAGAAAAGATGAAAGAAACAGTTTTTTGAAAAACCTAGAGATTTCTCTAATGGTATCATATAATGTTCAGTAGTTAAAAACATTGACAATTTTAATTGCACATCAAGCCAGCATTTATGAAATATAAACTAAAAACAACTTAAGCCCTTCCAGAAGAATAGTGTTGTAATAATGTTATCTGAAGAAACTAACAGGTGTTTTATTTGTATTTTAAAGAAGAATATTTTACATTTAAATTAGGGGTCATGGTACCAAGAAAGAATGAAAGTCTGATGAGGGAGCATGTTGGAGTATGTTAATTCCCTTGTTAGTGATTTAGAAAAGGCACAAAAGGAATACTGATTTGGTGGAAGGCTGCTCTTGTTTTCTATTATAGCTGTTTGATTAGAACCTCCACATGAGGCCTACTAGTCTATTCAAGGACAGAACAAGGCCCTTTAATTTGAACTCAAGGACCTTGTTTGGCAGGTCAGAAATCGTACTATGGGATTCCTAATTAACAAGCTATTAACTAGTCTGTTGTGAAATGCCCATAATCTTGTCTAATTAAAATGCTATCAAGTTAATTCAGAAATGTGGGAAAACTTAATAGTGGAATTTGCCTTCTGTTTTGTTTATAAATTCAGTTGTTCAGAGCAAGAGCTGCAGCCTTTACAGAGTTTTGATTAAGTTGACATGCATTTGCTATGAATTGTAGGGAAGCATAGTAGCTTTCACTACACTTGTTCCACTTTACAAGTTCAGTCTATAGGAATTAAATCCAACAAAGACAAACCCTGCTCTATACCTTGCCATGCATATTTTAATAAGAACTGATGAGAATTTTTTTTTCTTCTCAAAGAGACTCATTACTGAACTAAACATTTTTTAAAATCACATTCTGCTCCAGTCCTTTTCTTTCAGTATAAAAGAAAGTAAAAACTTATGTCAGTCTAATTTAATACAGTTGAGATCTTTTGCTAGATCACTTTGTTTGTTTGTTTTAAAAGTGTAATCACATCACATCCTCTGTGGTCAAATATGAAGCTTTTGCAGTTAAGTTTTTTAAAAAAACACATTGACTTTAAATAGCATTAAGATCAATTTGAATGATAAGACTTTGCAGAGTTTTGTGTTGTATTATTGTACAGTCTACTGTGTGTTTTGACTCAATATTTAATTTGATTTAGGTAACATTAATTGTGTTTAGGATTACCTTATTCAGCAAAAAATTTCTAACAATGCATTTGTGACAAGATACTATTTCTTTTGGGAAGTTACTAATCTCTAGTTCGCTTTTTTTTTTTTTTTTTTTTTAAAGGAGAATGGTAGATACCAGATTAGAATGATATGCTTATTACAATGGTAGGACTTGGGTGATTTTCATTACATTTTGAAGATATGTCATTTCTATGTAGTAATTATTATTTCTTTAATTCAGGTTTAAATAATGAAGAATATCAAGTAGTCATTGGAAATGATACAACCCATTATATTATTGATGACTTAGAGCCAGCCAGCAATTATACTTTTTATATTGTGGCCTATATGCCAATGGGAGCCAGCCAGATGTCTGATCATGTGACTCAGAATACACTTGAAGATGGTAAGAAAGTAATCTTAGAGAACTGAAGTATTTGGTAAAATTGATCAGTTTTTAATTTGCTGTTAAACTTAAGTTTTTGATTATGGAAAATATTAACAATTTTATATTTTTAAAATTATGCAGCAATACATATCTATATCATTTCAGGAGTGGTTTTAACTTACAATACTATCAAGTGTATGACAAAGTAATTGAAATATTGTTATATATAAATAATTTTATTAACTTAAAATTTTAATATTTAAATCAAAATTTTACAAGAAAACTGCCTTGTAGTTCTTTTCTTAACCTTAAGACATATCATTGAAATATGATGCTATACCACGAGTCATTGAAAAGATAAAATTACTTAAATTACATTGAATGTGGCTTAAGCATTTTATGATATAACCTTAAATTTATGTAAGGTCCTTCTAACAAAGGGTTTGAAGTACCTGACATAATGTTGAGGCAAATTATTTAGATTTATGAAACTTTGGATAGTTCTGTATTATTTACATGAATCTTAGTTTTGTGGATCAAAAATATTTGGAAAATTTTGAAAGATGTCTTATTTACAAATGATATGTTTGGTTTATATTACTTATTAAACTCAGTTATCAGACCTGTTTATTAAAAATCAGGTGCTATGTTAATCAAAGAGATATAAATTAAAATAACTTTTGAATTATTGCCTCATGTCCATCCAATAGGGAAATATAAATAAATTCAAGAAATTCTGTGCTGATGAGGTTGTAGATACATAAAGCGATTATTGAAATAACTTTTTAAATAGGAAAATATAATTGGAATTAGAAGAAAAATAGTGATAAATCTTTGCATGAGATTTCTCCAATGAACATCTTATATCCATGAAATACAGGGAACTGGTGCAAATATATAAGAATAAAAGCCATTTCCCAGTAAATAAATTGCCCAAGGATTTGAACAGGAAGTTTTTAAATGAAAGAATGAAAGTTAACCATAAACATTTGAAAAAATGCTCCAAACCATTAACAATAAAAGAAATGTGAATTGAAACAACTCTCAAATTCTTCTTCAAACCTATTAGATGGGCAGATATAATAAAACAAGAAAATGACACTTGTTAAACGGGCTAGGAGAAGATAGGTACACATGGAGCTATGAATTGATCTGGAAAACAATTTGAAACTTCCCCAAAGTCACTAAATTTTTTATGCAAATTCTTTGACCTCTTGATATTACTTCTAGGCACATAGTTCAAAAAAAGAAAAAGAGGAAAGCACCCACATGCACAACCATTTTATAGCTATATTTTTTTTGTTGTAGCAAAGAACTAGAAATAAAGTAGGCATTGATTATTTGAGAAATGGTCAAAGAAATCATGGCATTTGAATATAATGAAATATTATTGTACCATAAACCATAACTAAAGGGACAGATTTAGAGAAATTTGGGAAGATTTCAGTAAACTAATATAAAATCAAGTGAAGGGACCCAAGAGAACAATTTCATTCTTTGTCCCTTCTATGAATAGAGGCAAAAAACCCAGGATCCTTGCTCTCAAGAAATTAACATTTTAATGGGAGAGACATATGCAAACAATGATGTATATTTTTAGAGGGGAGCAGGAACAGAGATAAAGATTGAGAAAGAGGGAGGGAAAAGAGAGAAAAAAGGAGAAAGGAGAGAGAGACAGAGAAAGAGGAAGAGAGAATTTCAGAGGAAAGGCATTAGGAATGGAGTAGGCACTGGAAAGCCTCTTATAGAAGATTGGATTTGAAGTGAAACTTGAAGAAAGCCAGGGAAACCTCTCTGGTCATAGGGGACAAACATTGAAAAGTTATGGAGTGATGAAGTGTGAAGTATGAGAAACAAGAAGATTAGTATTGCCAGAGACTATATGAAAGGGAGTAAGGTATAAGAACACTGGAAAGACAGGAAAAGGCCAGGCTGTGAAGAGATTTAAAGCCAATCAGAGGATTTTGTATTTGATTCTGGAGTCAGTATAGAATCTCCAGACAATAAATCCATCAGTAAGCATTTATTAGATGCTACTATGTGCCAGATACTAGCTAAGTGCTGGGGTTGCAAAGAAAGGCAAAAAACAAAAACTGGTTTCTGGAGCTCAGTCTAAGTGAAGGAGAATATATAACAAACAATGATGTTCATTGTTTAAATATTAATTTTTAATTTAATTAGTAATTAAATTATTAAATATTTTCTTGGAATATTTTCCTTCTTCATCTTTACCTTTTGATTTCACTGACTTCCTTCAAGTCCCAGAGAGAGAATTATGGATACTGAATTTGGATCAAAGTATAATATTTTCACTTTAAAAAAGCACCAACTATTGTTGTTGTCCTATAACTGTTTATCCTATACTTCTCTTTCCTTTCATAGTTGTGGTCCTGTTAAAAAAAAAATCTTTGCCTCCAATCCACTTCTGTATTTCCCACTGACTTCTCAACATCTAGCAATTTGATCCCCCCCATCATACCAGTTGGCTGAATCATTCTCTCCATGATTACCATCACTTTCTGAATTCAGGGTTTTTTTTTTCCCTTCTTCCTGTGTAAAGACAGTATTTTGACTCTTCAAATATTTTAGCTTATTCAGTTTTTAGGGCAATTCTATTACCGCGAACCCTAGCCGGATGCTAGTCCCTCTTTCCCTTAGGCATAATAGAGCAACATGCACATATTTCCTGGCCCAAGTCCTTCTTTGCTCAAACTGAATCCTATTGAAAGTCAGAATACTATCACGTTATAATACTAGCCAGAGTAGATTATGCCTTTTGGTTTCCTGCAGCATAAGGGAGAAGAAGTTTATGGAGTCATGTTACATAACTAATCCATGGGTTAGCTTGTGCAGCCCTGCCAGAAAATAATGGCCAATGGAAAAGGCAATGCTGAATGTATGTGTTAGGGTTTAGTCTTGTTTTTTGTTTAGTTCATCAGGTTTCCCCTCATTTTTAACTGGTGTCTTAGACCATGAAAACTAGTGAAATTATTTTATCTCTTGCACAAGATTTCTTCCTTTTAATTATTCTCTCCTCCCTCCTTTGGATCGCTGTTCTTTTCTGGTTCTTTTACTCTCAGTTTCTTTCCCTAGATTGTTAACTGTGTCCCACTCCCTAACCTTAGTTATTCCCCCAAAAGCTTGTCTTAAGTTCCTTATTTCTTTTCTTTCTTTGTGATCTCATTGGCTTCCATGAATTCAATGATTATTTCTGTATAGTTGATTCCCACATTTATGTACCTATCCCTAATCTCTCTGCCTAATTTCAATGCTGTCATGCCAAACATCACATCGGTATTACATAGGCATCTCAAATGCAAATAACCTTTCTTTCAAATCTTTTTGCTGAGGCATTGCCATTTTTCTTGTCACTCTTATAATCTTAAGAGTTACCCTCAATTCTTTCCCTTTCTTTCATGCTCATTTCCCAATTAGTTTACAAGTCTAACTATATTTTTTATATTTACTTATTTCTCTTTGCCACTCCACTTAATTCAGGCTTCCACCACTCTTTGTCTGGATTATTGGGATTAGTTCTTTTACCTTTCCAATTTATCTTCCACAAAGATACCCAAAATATCTTTAAGCTTAGATTTGACCTGAGGTCAATTCATTCTTATTCTTAAGAATTCTCACTAACTTAAAACATAACTTCTCACTTTAACATTTAAAACTCTATACAGTTTGTTTCAGGCTACCTCTCTAGTTAGTTTATCACCTGAAGATCATTTTAGCTAAATTTGTCATCAAAAAGATGGTCTCAGTGTGATGAATCTTCTGGTCATTACAGCTCTCAGAGAGTCTACAATCTGATTTATTATGGAAAGGACCTACACCAGTTAAATTGTTAATCTTTGTGGTATTGAAGAAGTTTTAGTTTATTAGTAAATCTTATAAGGAGATCTCTTCATTATGGAATTTTTTCTGAATGCATAAAGAGATTTAATGAATATTCACTGACACATTCCATTCCAAATATCTGATACCCCCCTTTTCTTACAGTTCCCTTAAGACCTCCTGAAATTAGTTTGACAAGTCGAAGCCCCACAGATATTCTCATCTCTTGGCTACCAATCCCAGCCAAATACCGGCGAGGCCAAGTTGTGCTGTACCGGGTATCCTTTCGAATTAGTACGGAGAGTGCCATCCAAGTTTTGGAACTTCCAGGAACTATTCATGAATACCTCTTAGAGGGCCTGAAACCTGACAGTGTCTACCTGGTCAGAATTACTGCTGCAACCAGAGTGGGTTTGGGAGAGGCATCAGTATGGACTTCACATAGGACACCAAAAGCTACAAGCGTGAAAGGTAAACTTTCTTAAAACACCTTACGGAGTAGTGTGAAATCTTTTTTATTTCTTTTCTTGAAAGAGAAGTTTTCTTTTACCACAACTTTGTATTTGAAATATTAAAATTTAGGTTTCAAGCTTCATTAGTCTGAGTGCAAACTTCTAAAATTTAAAAGAATTCATTCTTTTTCATAGCAGTAAGCCTGTTTTCCATAATTTTGTTCTTTTATTTCTTCTTTCCTCTCCCTTTCTTCCATTCTTTTATTTTCCCCACTCCTATATTCATTTGAGTGCTCCTCTCTTTTAAAAGCTTTGGTGAGGATTTTTTTTTCTTTCCTTCTTTTAACATTTTCTCTCTTCTTAATAACCTTTTCTCTTAGCAATCTTAGTTCCCCAAAGCTTGTATTTTGTGTCTTCTGTTGTGTGTTTACCTATTTTTATCTTTACAGAAAAGATAAAAAAAAAAAATCTGTTTTTTTTTTTTTCTTCTAGGTAGTAAGTACAGAAAGGAACAGTGTCCTAGTTTTGGTCTCAAAAATACAGGAATTCTGAGAAACACTTCATTGTGTAACTATCAATTTTAACTGCATGAGGAAAGCCAAATGGCAGAGTAGTATCCTCTTTGTCCAATGAATGACTATTGTTTGGGAGTCTGGGTGAAGTAGAAAGTTATTTCTTTTAGAGATTGACACTAGTAGTAAATAATGAGTTGTAGAGAATAGGGACTGGTTAAAAAAAAAAAAAAGTCCAAGAATTTGTTGAATGAAGTGCAAGAATCCTACTCTCTAATAAATCATTATTCCCCCAATGAGGGGAATTTGCAAGAGAAAAGACATCTACTTATAATTAGTATCTTCTTGCACAGAAGTCCTTGCTTTGCTTAAAAACTCTTTTATACTATTAATTTGTATCGGAAATCCTTTCTTCACACATAATACAAACATAGGTCTTCAGTCTGAATTAATTATAGCCAATTGCAAATTAATGACTTTTTATTGTAAGTTTGGTTGGGTTTTTTTTTTTTCATCTGATCAGTTTGATACAAAGAGCATTAGATTTAGAGGGAAAGAGAAAACAAGTATTTATTAAGTGCCTGCTTTTTGACAGACACCTCTCACTTAAGATAGATAAATTCTGCTGTCTTCTGAAAGTCAGATAACTTCTTTTATTCCTGAGGCAATCTATTTCACTGTCAGAAAGCTCTAATTGTTAAGAAGCATTGTTTTGTTTTGTTTTGTTTTCACCCTAACCTAAATAGGTGGTTAACTTCCATGTATTGACCTAGTTTACTGAGTGGGGATGAACAGAAAAAACTTAGTTTTGCTTCTCTATACCAGTCTTTAATTACTGAAAATTTATTTGTTAGATCTGTCTGTCATTGAGAAAGAAACATTCAAAATATCCTACAGATATAGCAGCATTATCATACCTTCTTAGTCCTTGATTCTCTGTCTGTAAATGCAAACTAAATTCAATACTTTTATAGATATTAAGTTTTTCTTACTTGGTTATACCTTTTATGTTCTGTTACTATTCTTGTTTATAAATCTCTAGCTCCAAAGTCTCCAGAGTTACGTTTGGAGCCTCTGAATTGTACCACCATTACAGTGAGATGGCAACAGGACTCTGAGGACACAGCAACTGTTCATGGTTACAAGTTATACTACAAAGAAGAAGGACAACAGGAAAATGGACCGATTCTTTTGGATGCGAGTGACTTTCTTCATACTATTAGTGGTTTAGGTGAGTGTAAACTTGGTTCTTTCTTTTTTCCTGGCTCTTATTTGCTCTTACAATAAGAGAAGCAAATATATTAACCAACAGGAGAAGAATTGAAAATTGTGGTTTTTTTCTAAACCACTTTATTGCTTCCAACAAAATAGATTTTTGTATTGTTGGAAGTTTCCAAAATTTCAGTTTATGCATTTTGTCTCCTTACCTTTCCCCTGATTTTGCATCTCTACTTCTTTACATTGTATGCTTCTAGTAGAGCATTAGAATTAATCCATTAATTATTTGGGGTAAATAAAACATTAAATGCAGGATGACTTGACGATGATCAACAATTTTTTTGTTGCAGAGTTTTCCCCATAGAATTGCAAGGGGAACATAGAACCAAAGATAAGATAACATGACCTTAGGGATCAAGATGGATCATGATAAAAGTAGGAAGAACTGGGTTTCACAATTTGGGACAAATAATGTTTCCCCTCTTAAATGGATATTTCTAAGAACAAGCCACAGCAAACAAGAAATGGAAAGAATAAGGTAAAAAAATCAAAGGCATTAATGTAGAAAATGGATAAAAGAGAGAACTCAAACCTGGTATGTCAGAAACTTTACCTTTTTAACAGAAGGAACAAGTAAGTCAGAAAATTAGAATGAAAAATCAGAAAAAAATATCAGAATAGTTTAGGAGGAAAGAGAAGTAGAAAACTTCTTGGAAAGGAACACAGTAAAATAAAGTTAATAAAATAAAAGATTAGGGGAGAATTTGAATGGTTGATCTGTACAGAAAAAGAGCAGACAAAAAAGGGAATAAATAAACATTAAAGAAAGAAGTGAACAACTTAAGTAAATTCAAGAACTTTGGAAATTAACAGCCATTTAGGGGAGATCGAAGGGAGAGCCTCTAGGAATACACTAGTGTCCAAGAAATATAAGCAAACTTAATTACTAGGACAAAATATTGACAAATGAAGAGGAGTAAAAATAAATACAAAAGAAATAAGTAAAGGAAAATTTCAGCCTAAGCATCATTACTTTAAATGTAACTAGATCATAAGTCTCTTCAAATGAAAGAGAATGACAAAACTGGATAAGAAAAATAAAACCCAACACTAGCTTGTATGTAAGAAAAGTATCTAAAAATAAAGATTATATATGTGTGTATGTGTGTATATATATATATATATATAGAGAGAGAGAGAGAGAGAGAGAGAGAGAGAGAGAGACTAGAAATGAGTCTGAAGCAAAATTTATTTAATGAGACAATTTTTTAAAAAGCATGAGTTGTGATCATGCTATCAGATAAAGAAAAAACAGATTCTAATATCAATAAAGAAAAACAAGGAAATTATATTATGTTCTAATAACATTAAAATTAAACATATACAACAAATGATATAGCATCTAAATTCAAAAGGAAATATTAACTGAATTTCAGAAAAGTTTGTTAATAATAGTCATATGAAAGTTGAGTGTTCTCTCAGAGTTGAGTAAATCTTAACAGATAAATAAAGGAAATATTAAATTTTACAAACTATTGAAAAATCTAGGACCAAAAATATAATTCATATTTTGAGAGGTAATATTAAAGAATATGTGATTTTCAGTATCACTGCTCAAAAATTAGTTTCTTGAGAAGATATATTAGAGTGTGTTAAATTTTTATCTCAGAGAACTATGATTTCATTAGTTTAGGAATTCATTATAAGACATAAAGGCAGGCATATCATATTTCCCTGACAAACAAGGACTTTTGGAACTGTACATATAATTAATTGACACAATATTTCCTTCCGCTATCAGCATTAGTCCTTTTCCTATTTGCTAGAACAATCCCTGTGCCTTTATAATGTCAATTTATATATTCTGACTTCTGTCTACCTATTCATCACATATCACCATATTTTTTACCTATCCTTTCTTAGAAATGATTCTTCCAAGTAAATGATTAGTGTAAAAGAAATAAAGTTGCCTTTATGGGGCTTAAAGTCTTTCTAAGAAGGTAAAACTAATATTTGTGAAACTGGAACAAATATAAAGCCCTTGTAGCAAAATGATATTGTGTGATCTAGAACTAAAGTGCTATAGAATGTTATAGGCAGAAGTGAGGTGGGAGAGTTGAGTGAAGGATAAAGAAGGGAAAAAAAAAACCTTAGAAGTTCACAGGAAGCAAAATTAAAGGAAGCCAGTAGTAAAATCCATGGCCTCAAATGTCTTTAGAGAAAGGACAGAAGTAGGGAGCAAACAAAATGAACTAGAGATTCTAATTACAATCAAGTAAATTTGACCTCTTAGGTATCACTGAGACTTGGGATGAAACCCATGGTTGGGTTCTGGATAGATATAGCTTTTCAAAAGAAACAGAAAAAGTAAAAGGAAATTAGGGTGGGAGTAATGTGTATTAAAAAGACTATACAAGAAAATCCAGTTACCATAGGGAGAAAGCTTGGTTATCTAAATATGCTACCTGCCACATAAAAAGAAGAATCAGATTTCAGCAGACAGATAACCATAAACATGTCACAGAAATGTGATAATGTAGTGAGAGAGGACTTTAATTCCAGACATTTGCTGAACTCAATCCAGACATTTGCTGAACTCAGTCTTTGGTCCAAACAGAGATACTAAAAATTTCTTTGACATATCTTAATAAATGCATCTTAAAAAAAAAAAGTGAAAGAACCTCCCCAATGGGAATTTTAATCTGTATCTAATTCATAATAGCATAATAGCAGAAAGAAAATAATTGTTGGAGTGGAAATGATGTGATCCTTGGGAGGAGGGGGTCACACTGTCTTCTAAAGTTGATGATAGAAAATGAGATGAAAGCTGAACATTATTTGGTATGTGCCCTAGAGTTTGCAGAAGCATATGTTAAGAGCTAAGAGGTAGGATCCCCTTGACCTAACATTTTACAGGAAAATTCAGACCAGAAGAGATAGAAAGCTTTCAAGAATGAAATTCTAAGAGGATGCACAAAGAATTTGCCATACAACTTAGTTTTTAAAAAGTTATGTACAGAATTTGGAAACAAGAGAAAATAATAAAGGATGAATAAAAAAATCATAACATGCATTTTATAAGATTATTAAACAAGTAGGTCAAAGGAATGTTTTATAATTTACCTATGTTTTACAAAGTGGTAAATTATCCCATTCTATTCTTGGGGAAAAATGGAGATATGTGAGCTAGGTTATGGTACAATTAGATGGATTTAGATCTGATTAAAACTCAAAGAATCATTATTGATGGTTGGATCTCAACTTGTCAAGATATCTAAGGCAGAGTGCCCCAGGGATCTGTGATTGATTTTCAGCTGTATAACATTTTTATTACTGATTGGAACAAAGGCATAAATGGCATACTCTTCATTGTTTTCATTTGACACAAAGCTCTAAAGAATAGCGAACACTAAGGATGTCAGTCACAATTCAAAAAGATTCTGACAGTCTAGGATATCGGACAAAGTGTAATAAGATGAAATTCAGTGGGAATATGTCATTGATTTAGGACTGGAAAATATTTCAGAAACCTTCTGTTATAAATGAAGAAACAGGTTTGTGAGTTGTGTTTCGCCCAAGTCTCAGAGGTTAAAAAAATGGCAAAGGTGGGATTCAAACCCTAGTTCAAATGTCACTAGTGTAAATGTTCTTTCCACTATTCTATATTGTCTTTAAGTTGGGACCAAAAACAAACAAGAAAGTTGTCCCATGTATAAAATAGGTGAGTAAGGCATGAATAGAAAATAATTTGTCTGAAAAAACACTTAAGGGCTGTAATGGACTGCAAGCTCAATGAGAGTTGGTTGCATGATATGGCAGCCAAAAATTTTTTTCAGTCTTAGGTTGAATTAAGAGAGGCAGAATTTCCAGGAATATTACTGTCAAGGACACTACTATTCTTCTTGTTTTCTAGGATTGCAACTTAGTGTCATCTTTGACTCTTGACTCTCATTCACCCCACAAAGCCACTCATTTGCCAGATCTTGCCATTTCATATGCACAACATATGCCACATGCATTCCCTCCTTACCTTCACACAACCACCATCCTATGTCAATCCCTCCTCACCTCTTGCCTGGACTATTGCCACAACCTCTTGTTTAGTTTCCTGACTTCAAACCTTTCCCCAGTTTAATCCATCCTCCATATGGTTGCCAAAGTGATTTTACTAAAGTGAAGTCTGAGCACGTCACCCATGTCAAACTCCACTGGGTCCCTGTTACTTCCAGGATCAAATATAATTGTCTCTTCGCCTTTTTTAAAGCCTGGCCCTTCCTACCTCTTCTGTCTTTTCACGTGTTACTTCCCTCTGTGCAATATGTGATCTCGTCATTCTAGTCTGTTTGCAGTTCTGCACATCTGAGACTCTTATTTCCCCCTGCATGCCTATGAGCTGGCTGTTCCCAGTGCTCAACTTCTTGAGAAGAAATATTAAGCTGTTGCTCTTTGCACTTTTGGTTTCTATTTAGACCCAGCTCAAGCATTACTTTCTTCATTGAAGTCTTTCCTAATCCTCTTAGCTGTCCACTTCAGTCCTGTCTGATTCTTCAAGACCCCATTTGGTGACCCCACTTGGGGTTTTCTTGGCAAAAATACTGGAGTGTTTGGCCATTTCCTTCTCCACCTAATTTTACAGTTGAGGAAACTGAGGCAAACAGGGTAAAATGACTTGCCTAGGGTCACACATCTAGTGTCTGAGGCCAGATTTGAAATCAGGAAGATGAGTCTTCCTAACTCTATCCCCTGCCCCACATAACTGTGCTTGCTAGGATACTACAAAACTACCATGTACCCATTTTGTATAGATTGCATATGTTTCTACTGTCTCCCCTGTTATAATGTGAGCTTCTTGAGGGCAATGGCTGCTCTCCCTTATAATAATCCAGGAGTTTAGCAGTACCTGGTGTGCACACACAGTGTGCAAGTGCTTGTTGATTGACCAGCAGTCCCATTGCTCAGATGAAACTCCTCGTGAAGTGGATTGTATTTAATTCTTTGAGCTGTCATAGGAAAACAATGGTAAACTATAAAGCCACCAAGGTGGGGAAGGACATTGATTGAGTCAGCTCCCTGAGTATTATCCAGGATAGGATCTGACACTTTAACCTGGAGAAAACTCAGGGAGCTTATGATAGTCATGTTGAAATATTTAGAGGTATGCTGTATTAACTGTTCCTTTTGTCCCCAAAAGGCAAAACCCAGAGTAATGAGTAGAAGTTACAAAGAAGCAGATTTAAGCTTGATATCAGGAAGAATTAATTAACAATATTATTCAAAAACATAATGGGCTGGTGTTTGAAGGTAATGTGTTCTCCCTCCTTTAAGGCCTTCATGCTGAGGCTGGATGACCATTAATGAGTTATATTAAAGGTAATAGGCAGGTAGGTGGGAAATAAAAAAGATGGCTGTTCTAGGAAGAGCTTAGTGGCACTAAGTAGGAGATTTGAGGTGAGTCTGAATCCTGTTTCAGACTCTTAATGACTGTGACAAATCATACTTTGAAAAGTTTTAAGTGTTTTGTAAATGCTGACTATATTATGTGATTGTATGGCCTCTGTTTGGCTTTTAAAGTTCTTTATAACCTGATCTCTTCCTTCCTTTTCAGCCTTATTATACTTTATTCCACTCTATCTATTCTAGGGTCCAGTAATACAGGTTTCCCTTGCTATTCTCACCTACGACACTCGTCTCTATCCACTCTGTGCATTTTTACTGGTTGTCCTCCATATCTCCCATCTGTCTCTCAGGGCCTCACCTCCACCTCCTCCATGGCTTCCTTCAAATCCCAGTTAAAATTGTATTTCCAAGAAGCCTTTTCCTTTCTCCCTTAATGCTAGTATAGTTCCTCTGAGATTATTTCCAATTTATCTTTTACAGTTTGTTTAAATATCCACCCCCCTCTTTCAACTCCCTGCCCAAGACCATGAGATCCTTAAGAACAGGGTTTTTTTTTTTTGCCTTTCTTTCTATCCTTAGCACTTAGTTGTTGTTGTCCACAAGGCATGCGTATTGATTTGAATTTGATTTAATGTCAATCAGTTAATCAACTAAAATTTATTACGTCTTTACTCTGTGTCAGGCATTATACAAAAATACAAGCAAAATAGAAAGGGGGAATTTCTGCAGGAGCTTCCATCCTGATGGAGAAGATAACATATAAAAGGAAACTGAAAGGGGGAAAAAAGAAAAATACGCTACCTGAGTTGGTGGTGGCCTGCATTATGAAGAGATCCAGAAGAGTGTAACCAGGTGGGGAATGAAGAGATGGCTGTGACTAATCCTCCAATCAGAGGAATAGCAGAGACTACTTCCAAGGTGTATCTAAATTATAGGGCTAAAGTCGTATCTTTCTTAAAGAGGTTTCTGGAGCATGATGGAAGATTTGGGAAATGATGCCTGGGATACTCTCCTTAGATGAGGTTCTGGGATTATCTCTCTACTCTCCAATCAGAGGGAGAGGTCCCAGGGACAGAGGCATTTCTCCTCCATCTCTAAAATTCTAATATTCTCTGTGTGGTTCTTAGTAGCCAGGGAAGATTTATTTCATGAATGTGGATTCTGAATAGGGCTTTGAAGAATGAATAAGATTTGAATAGATACATTCCTTCTCATTCCAATTCTCTTCAACAAGTAACTAGCTTTGTAATTACAACTGTCTTGCCTCTCTGAATCTCAGTTTCCTTATCTATAGAATGGGAATAACAATGACTGCCTGATAGGGTTGTTATAAAAATCAAATGAGATAATGTATATGTAAAATGATTCATAAATTTTAAAGCACTTTGTAAGTTTTCTTGGTTAACTATGTCAGAGATAGAGCTCTGGAAGTCAGGAAGGCTTGAGCCTAGAATCGGGGAGACATAAATTCAAATATAGCTGTGTGACCCTGGGAAAGTCACTTAACTCTCTTTTTCTCAGGTTTCTCATCTGTAAAATGAGCTAGAGAAGGAAATGGCAAACTCCTACAGTATCTTTGCCAAGAAAACCCCAAATACTTTGATAGGACTAAAATACTGAACAACAACAAAAATAATTCTTTTATTATTATTATTATTATTAGAATAAGAATTCTGTCTATCATGAGATTCATATGGTATATTTCTTCCTATTTAACGAACTAATGTTTTCTATAAATTACAGTGTATCCTTTTTTTTTTTAATGCATGGAACAAATTTAGCTTTCTTTTCAGGGAGAGTTTAACTTTGGCCAAGTTGACCTGAGGTCTTAATGAGGTCAAATGACCCCTTGACCATTGTCAGGTTTTTGTTTTTGTTTTTTATCTTTAGCATATATTCTACTCACAATTTTAAGAAGATATGGGGAAAGCAGTGTGCTGTGTTAACTGGACAACTGACCATCTGTGACCATTTTTAGTTATAGCATCTGGCAGTTGCCCTCTGTTTAACAGAGAATGATGTGAGCAGAGGTCAGTAGGTTAACGGAATTCTCTTTGTGCCTTGAATGCTGAATATTTGCTTAAACTGTGTTTTAATTATATTAAAAATAAGACCCTATCCTATACCATAGAGGATTCTTAACAGGAACTGGTTTTACTTATTATATAAATGGAATTTTAAGAGGCGTATTACCAGGGACGTGTTGGTAAAATTTAAATAACGCTCTATTTTTTTTAATGTGCTCTGAACACACCTTACATTTGTATTATTAGGACTTTTCCAAACATTTTCTTTAGTCTAAAGCAAAGTTTCTTAAAACGTAGACTGCAACCCCATATAAGGTTGCATAACTGAATGTGGGTTGCAAAATTATGATTTATTATCAGTAAATGTTTAATTTTATATACCCCAGGTGGTGTAAAAATTTCTTGGAGAAAAGGTGTCACAAGTGGAAAAATTTTAAGAAATCCTGATCTAGACAATCAACAAAACAATAAATAAAACTCTGATTGGTAGGATTTACTAATTTCCAAAGTATAAATGCTAACATTGAAAATGTAAGCCATTTTGTACAACTGCAGGAAACCCTAAAAATGCCTGCTTGATATGTACAAATTTGCGCTTCACCAAAACATTTAAATGGCAATCTGAAAATAACTATTTTGCATTCAACATAACCCCCTTCTCTGATGTCCTGAATTGTATTCCTTTTTTTAAAATTGTATTTCTACCTTAGATAACATATATTTGATAAGGAAGTATCTTACAATTTTTCATCTTCATTAGTACAAGCATTTCTAAATTTCCAGTAAGATAGTCAACAAATTTACAAATTTTCATTCATGAAATATTTACTCAATATTTTCTGGGTGCAAGACAATTGTACTACTTTCTGAAGGGGATAAAGAGATATAAGATTCGGTCTTGCTAATGAAATGTTTTCAGTACACTGGTATAATATTAAAACAAGAAAAATTTTCTGATTAACTATGAGGTAAACAGGAAATTTGCTTGTTCAAAATATCTCTATCTTTAGCTATCTAATTATTTGAAGGTTTTTGTAACTGTTAATCAGAGGCTGCTGTGTTGCATAATTGAAAAAATCCTGAATTTGAATCTTAGCTCTTCCATTTGGCAGTCTCTGGTAGTATATACCTAGAGATCTGTGCCTAATTTCTTACATTTAAATATGTTTTATCAGAGTAGTCAAGACAATAAAAATTGGCAGATGGCACAAACAGAATATAAAAGATAATTCCAGGATCAGAAAAGATCATTAAAGTAAAGAAAAGAGCATTAAATTGACTCAATATGATGAAATTCAGTTGTGATAAGTGTTATATGAATGTAGGGTTGAACTTGGGTTCAAAAATCCAAATTTAATAGCTTTTTGTTTTTCCCAAATTTTTTCAAAAAATTCCAAAATTTTTCTCTTTCTGTCCCCACCATAGACAGCAAACACTCCAGTATAGGTTAAATATGTTCAGATTTTCTTTTTCTCTTTTTTCCCTCTGAGGCAATTAGGGTCAAGTGACTTGCCCAAGGTCACGCAGCTAGGACATGTTAAGTGTCTGAATCTAGATTTGAACTCAGATCGTCCTCCTGATTTCAGGGCTAGTGCTCTATCCACTGCACCACCTAGCTTCCCCTTGTTTAATTTTTCTAAACCTGTTGTCATGCTGCACAAGAAAAAATCAGATCAAAAGGTGAAAGAAAAAAAATGAGAAAACAAACAATCAATAACAGTGAAAATACTGTGCTTTGATCCACATTCAGTTTCCATAGTTCTTTCTCTGGATGTGGATAGCTCTTTCTATTATAAGTCTTTTGGAATTGCCGGGAATTACCTCATTGTTGGAAAGAACAACTTCTGTCACAGTTGATGATCACATAAATCTTGCTGTTGCTGTGTACAGTGTTCTCTTGGTTCTGTTCATTTCATTTAGCATCAGTTCATGTAAATCTTTTCAGGTTTTTCTGAAATCAACCTGCTCATCATTTCTTATAGAACAAT
This sequence comes from Sarcophilus harrisii, assembly GCF_902635505.1. Lineage (NCBI taxonomy): Eukaryota > Metazoa > Chordata > Mammalia > Dasyuromorphia > Dasyuridae > Sarcophilus > Sarcophilus harrisii. The sequence continues at coordinate 507,605,817 of NC_045427.1, read as the reverse complement.
AATATTCCATCACATTCACATACTGTAACTTATTCAGCCATTTATCAACTGATGGGTATCCACTCAATTTCCAGTTTCGTGTCACTACAAAAAGAGCTGCTTCAAACATTTTTGCACATGTGGGTCCTTTTCCCTTTTTTTTTTTTTTTTTTTTTTTTTTTTTAATGATCTCTTTGGGATACAGAGCAAGTAAAGACACTACTGGATCAAAGGGTATGCATAAGTTGATAGTCCTCTGGGCACTATTCCAAATTGGTCTCCAGAATGATTGGATCAGTTCACAATTTCACCAATGCATTAATGGTTCAGTTTTCCCCCCATGCCCTCCAACATTTATCATTATCTTTTCCTGTCATTTTAGCCAATCTGAGAGACATGAAGTGGTACCTCAGAGTTATCTTAATTTGCATTTCTCTGATAAGTAGTGATTTAGAACATTTTTTCATAATTCTAGAAATGACTTTAATTTTATCATCTGAAAATTGTCTGTTAATATCCTTTGACCATTTATCAGTTGGAGAATGACTTGTGTTTTTATAAAGTTCAATTCTTTACATATCTTAGAAATATGTGCCTTTATCAGAAACATTGGATGTAAAAAAAATTTCCCAGCTACTTTCCTTTTAATCTTGGCTGAATTGGTTTAGTTTGTTAAAAACTTTTTAATTTAATGTAATCAAAAGTATCCATTTTGCATTTCATAAGATTCTCTAGGTCTTCTGAGGCCATAAATTCCTTCTTTCTCCATAAATTTGAAAGGCAAACTATACCTTGGTCTCCTGATTTACTTATAGTATCCTCCTTTATGTTTAAATCATGAAACCATTTCGAACTTAACTTGGTATAGGGTGTTAAATGTTGGTCAGTGCCTTATTTCTGCCATAACAGTTTTTTTTTTTTTTGTTTTCCCAGTAATTTTTTGCCAAATAGTGAGTTCTTATTCTAAAAACTGGTATCTTTGAGTTTAGCAAATGCCAGATTGCTATTAACAATGACTATTGTGTCTTGTGAACCTAACCGATTCCACTGATCCACTACTCTGTTTCTTAGCCAGGACTAAATGCTTTTGATGACTGTCACTTTATAATATAGTTTAGGTCTGGTACAGCTAGGCCACCTTGCTTTGCATTTTTTTCCATTAATTCTCTTGAACTTCTTGATCTTCTGTTCTTCCAGATGAATTTTGTTATAATTTTTTTAACTCTATAAAGTAGTTTCTTGGCAGTTTGATTGGTATGACACTGAATAAGTGGATTAATTTAAGTAGAATTGTCATTTTTTACAAAAATTCAATTTTAAAAGTAAATATGAATGATGAATAAATAAAAAAAAAGTTTATCAGGTATTTACTATGAACAAAACAATATTCTAAACTCTGGAGATAAAAAAGAAAAATATAATAGTTGCATCTTTGAAAAAGTTTGGAATCTCTTAGGGCAAAGACAAAACATTTTACTAATATTCAGGCTTAGGGCTGATGGAAAGACCCAGTGGACCTTAGTTGGAAACAGAAAGACTTATTTCATGTCATTTTCATTGATAAAGCTATATTCATTTTTGATGCTGAACCATTTGTTAGTTCCAAGCACTTTGGTGGTGAGAATTCTCTTTTCCAGATCTTGTGTAGCTGTAGGTAACTGCATTTTGGAGGAATTTGCTAGGTCTTATCTCCACAGGGTTACTTCTTCAAGTGATGACTATGGGGATAGGGCTGGAAGCAGAGCTGGTGGTCTAGAAAGAAAGTACTAGTTTTGTCTCTGCAGGAATTGCTCTGCAAGGGTGAGTCTAGAAGTGATCTGGGGGATGGTGCTGTTTTTAGGGCTGTTGGGTCATAAAGTACTAGACTACCTCCATTCTGGTCAGAGGAATAAGTTGTGGTTCAGGTGGTGACAGTGAGTGGCTCATCTGTCACATGACTCCTCCTGTCTTGACCCAGTGACTGAGTTCTCTTCCAAATCTAAATTCTGTGATTTTTATATGTGAACTTGGATAGGTCATTTGTTAAATGATAATAATTCTACTACTATTGGTCTTCCTCATAAAGCTTATTATAAGGATCAAATAAGATAATTTTTGTAAAGCACGTTGTAAACGATAAACCTTTAAAAAATATCTATCTATCTATCTTTATATATCAGTTATTTTTAACCAAAGAAAGTGTAATTTTAGGCCCTTGCCAACTCTTATAAACTTCAGGGAGGCTTTTATCTAGTCTAATAACCTTTAGAAAAAAATAGTATTTTTAAAAAACAGTTAAAACATAGCTCAGTCCTTAAACTGTGAGAGACATGATGATGTTCCTGTTTTAGTTTACTTTGATAATTTTAAACACTTTATCAGTTTTAGGTTTTTAACTCTTTACATTTAAAACAATTATTAAGTGGCTGCTATGTACTGGGTCTCTGAAGACAAAACAGTTGATTTCCTCAAGGCTCTACATTTTGCTATTTGTAATACATCAGGTACACAACACAAATAATTTTAACACAAGGAAACTTAAAGAAGCAAGAACACTAATTAACACCTGAGGAAAGGGAGAATCTTTCACAAAAGAAGTGGTGCCTGACTAAGCTTTAAAGAATAGACAAGACTTTGTAAAAGTTGAGATGAGGGAGGGAGGAGTGGGTTTAAGGAATAAAAGATTTGCCACTTCAGCAGGAAAGAGGTGGGGATTGCACATTCAGAAAACAGCTGGGCTTTCTAGTTTGACTAGAATATAATTTCAAGGAGGGGAGCATTGTGGAAGGGAAAAAAAAACTAGAAAAGTACATAGCTACCAAATTGTGGACAACTTTCACTTTTTTTTATATATGCTAAGATTCAACATGTAGTTCAGCAGATGTGTGTTTTGCCCTATTTTTTGATAATGGGTCAGTTCAGTTTCCTTTGTTATTATACACGTAATGTTTAACCTAATCTACTTTTCAGGTTTGAAAAATGTTCTGTCCCAACACAATAAATGAAAGAAAAATAGTATTTTTAAATTCTTGAACTCTGGACCACTGGACTGCAATAGCTGATTCATATATTTTTTTGTTCCATACTTTTGCATCTCAGAAATTGCTTCTAAATCTTGAAAGTAGAGTTAAATGATAAAAGAGCAAACAATCTATTTTTACAAGCTGATTGTGGTAGCAGTTTTAAGAACATTAAAAATATTTTATAGGATGGTATATAGAGGAAAGGAATTATTTAGAAATTTAGAGAAAATACATACCTCATGAATATTATGGAATATTATTGTTCAGTAAGAAATGACCAACAGGATGATTTCAGAAAGGCCTGGAGAGACTTACATGAACTGATGATGAGTGGAACAAGCAGGGCCAGGAAATCATTATGTACTTCAACAATAATACTATATGATGATCAATTCTGATGGACCTGGCCATCTTCAGCAATGAGATGAACCAAATCAGTTCCAATGGAGCAGTAATGAACTGAATCAGCTATACCCAGCGAAAGAATTCTGGGAGATGACTAAGAACCATTACATTGAATTCCCAATCCCTCTATTTTTGCCTGCCTGCATTTTGGATTTCTTTCACAGGCTAATTGCACAATATTTCAGAGTCCGATTCTTTTAGTACAGCAAAATAACGGGTTGGTCATGTATACTTATTGTGTATCTAATTTATACTTTAATATATTTAACAACTACTGGTCATCCTGCCATCTAGGGAAGGGGGATGGGGGAAGGAGGGGAAAAATTGGAACAAAAGGTTTGGCAATTGTCAATGCTGTAAAATTACCCATACATATAACTTGTAAATAAAAAACTATTTAGAGAGAGAGAGAGAGAGAGAGAGAGAGAGAGAGAGAGAGAGAGAGAGAACACAGAGAGAGGAGAGAGAGAGAGAATACATACCTCAAAAGAATTAAAGTAAAAAACCTGGTTCTTGCTTCTTGAGGTATTTTGTGATCCTTCTCTGCCACCCGTATCTTTTTTATACTGTTCTAATCAAAAACAAGTGAAACATAGTTGTTTTGATAACAGTGATTATCTGTTGATAGTTTATTAAAATAGTTCCAATTTTAAAAAAATATTTTTCTGTAATGGCCCCTTTGTTTTGTTATACCACTGTAGCAAGGATTGTGATGTGTTACAAAAAATTTAGTAAAACTGCTTTCCTGTATTTAAAATATGATGATGGATGTGAATCCAGAGTCATTTTTTCCATACCAAAAATCATATCGTTGAAGTTAGAAGAGACCTCAGAGGCAATCTAATCTGTTTTATACCAACAAAATATTCTATGTCCAATGTCCCTTGTAAGGACCTTTAGTAATAAATGATTTTTCCCCCAAGAAACTTTATTCTGCATTTTTAGTGCATTTAAAATAATATACAAAGTTGTTCCTTATCTTTTCTAACGAAAGATGTAACATCAGAAACAAACATGATAATGCAAATGTTTATATTTTATTGGATTTTTAAAAAATCATTGTTCATTCATTCTTTGGAACAAATTTGTTCTTTAAAAAAAAAGCATACCTACATAGGTACTGTCGTAGGAAAAATAATTCCAAAAGAATACCCATTATATTTAATTTCACTTTCTAAACAAAATCATTTATGAATAGTACTAGGATTCTTCTAAGTTACATTGTTAATATCCTACTTTCAGAGCCACTGTCATTAAAACAAATATATATATATATATATATATAAGCAATTGAACCAATAAAAATATCATGATTTCTATTAATGAATTCAGAACCAAAATCTTGTAGTCATGGTGTTTTAAGTTAAGCAATGTTAGATGTTATTACTTGCTTTATGAAAGTTTTTATTTAGAATTTGGTTAATCAAAATGGGATTGAAATTACAGGTATTAGCTACTCAGAAAACTTGTTGAAGCTAAAAACAGATGCAAACATATTCTTAGTGCAAAATAATCACCAATAAAAGTAATGAAAATTGGTCGGCTTTCTATTAAAAAATTCTATTAAATGTGAAAATGTAAAATATTGGAAAACAATTTATATATATATGAGTTATGGGGAAAATATAACATTGTATATTCCTTTGCTCAAACTTCAGTGATTTCTTACTGCTTTAAGGATGAAGGGCTCTTCATGATCTGGTACCCTAAACTATATTTCCAGATTGTTTTCCTATTATTTTTCTTCAAGAATTCTCTTTCAGCCAAACGGACATTCTTGCCATTACTCATATATTACATATCATCTTCTGCCTTGGCATAGGCTGTTCCTTATGACTAGAATGCGCTCCCTTCTCACCTCAGCCTCTCAGAATTGTTTCAAGGCTGAGCTCCCATTCCACTTCCCACATGAAGCCTTTTTTTACTCTCTCTCCTTAATGTTTATAACCCACTGTAGTGTTCTCTCTCTCTCTTTTTTTTTTTTTATCAAATATAAGCGTTCTCTGGGAGCAGGTTTCTTGGGGGGTTTCTGGAGGCAGCCTTAGTTTCAGTTAAAAAATAATAATCACCTCAAATGCAGCCAGGTGTTAAAAGTTTCAGATCCTTTATTGTTTCTTCCAAAATAGCCTGGTTAGCTTTCTTAGAGACCTGTCTCCCTTCTTGGGTTCCAGGAGCTCTTGCTTGTCCTTTGTTTCTTCCAGCTTCAGCTTCAGTCTCCAGCTCCTTCTGAATCCCCAGTTCTCAATCTCTTCCTCTTCCAATTTGTTCTGCACTACTGCAGTCTCTGGCTTTTCAATCTCCTCCACTGACTCCTGACTGAAGCTTTAAGAGCTTCTTATATATGTTTTCTTAAAGGTGTGAACCCAAAGGTTGACTCCTCCTCTGAGAGAGTGGGATTATGGGTTCCTGATTTGTGAATCTCCTGGACTTGTGAACTCTAATGTTCGAGCTAATGTGTGAACTCTTTAAAGGTATAAATTTAAGCATTGTTTCTGTAAGTGAGTTAACTCTTTGTAAGGATTCTAACAGCCCATGCCCTATTATTTCACATTCACTTTGTTTATATTTTATATTGACTTATTTGTGTACATCTGGTTCTCTCTCCCCACAGTAAAATGTATATTCCTTGTGGACTGGAACTGTTTTTCTCATTGTATCTCTTTGTACATAGAGATATAGTACATAGTACTGTATCTGGCCAGTACATAGTAGGGATTAATAAATAAAAGTTTGCTGAATGAATAAATAATAAATAACTTCCAACATCCAGAATTGTTTCTTATCTTATAGGGATTGTTCAAGTTCTATAATGTAAAATGGTTCCTCATTTTTGATTAATGCTGGAACAAATAAACTCTTTATAAATGTTGCTATTTCAAAGAACTGTAGTTGTTTTATTAAATAAATATAGTTGCACATGTTAAAAGGTCAAAATACTTTAAATCATTAATGATGTTTATTAACAGGCATGTCAGATAATTTTGAGAATTGCTTGTTAATTGTTCAGCAGTCCTTTATTATACTTAATTTTTAAAGGGAATTTTAGACTCATCATAGAAATATGATAGAATTGTATCTAATTTCTAAAATTACCTTTTAATGTATCATGACATATTCACTAAAAAGCAGTTAAGACTTAACACATATTATATGCTTGTTTGTCAGTTGGTAAGACAAAGGTACCCAGAGGATCCCATATAGACTTTCTTTTAACCACAGGAAGAACATTAGTAAATAAACTCTTTATGGAAGAAATGTGTTGTAAAAATGCAGTGTAGTACTTGCCATTTTGAGAAGAGCTGAGAACATCTTAGGGAATAATTTGCCAGTTTTATAATGCATACGATTCATGTTGTAAGGATAACAAATCTCTCCTAATGAAGAAAGCCATCTGCACCCAGAGAGAGAGAACTGTGGGGATTGATTGTATAACAGGGGTCCTCAAACTACGGCCCACGGGCCTGATGGGGCAGCTGAGGACGATTATCCCCTTCACCCAGAGCTATGAAGTTTTTTTATTTAAAGGCCCACAAAACAAAGTTTTTGTTTTTATTATAGTCCAGGCCTCCAACAGTCTGAGGGACAGTGACCTGGCCGCCTATTTAAAAAGTATGAGGATCCCTGGTATATCACAATGTTGTATTTTCACTTTTTTTGTTGTTGTTGTTTACTTACACTTTGTTTTCTTTCTCATTTTTTCCCTTTTTGATCTGATTTTTCTTGTGCAGCATAATAAATATGGAAATGTCTATAGAAAAATTTCACATCCTTAACATATATTAGATTACTTGCTATCTAGGGGAGAGAATAGGGAGAAAGGGGGATGGGGGGAAGGAAGAGAGAAAAAAATTGGAACACAGTATTCAGTGAATATTGAAAACTATCTATGCATGTGTTTTGAAAATAAAAAGTTTTATATAAAAAAAATCTCTTACTAAGACACGTTCTTCACATATCCCTCTCCTATGGGGGGAACTTCATAATAATTCTTTGAGGTATCCAAAGCTCCAGAAAATCTCATAATTGAAGCTGTGCTATGGGACAAAATAATTTTGGTACTTTAGCAATGAGATCTCTTTGGAAGGACCAAGACAGAACATACTTTGACAGCATTTTGTCCCATGGTGATTAATAACAACAGCAACAATAATAATAGCTAGCAATTTTATAGCACTTTTAAAGTTTGGAAAGTACTTTACAATATTATCCCACAACCCTGGAAGATAAGTGATATTATCCTCATTTTGTAGATGAAGAAATTGAGGGAAAGGTTAAGTGACTTGTCTAGGGTCACACAGCTAATAGCATTTGTGGTTGAATTTAAACTCAGGTCCTCTTGACTCCAGATCCAGTACATTTATATGTACCACTTTGACCGCCTGGGCTTCCAATGTATATCTTCATATCTTTCTGCAGACTCACTTCAGGTGAGTTTGCTTCTTAAAAGGGTGAACTCAAATTTAAATGGAAGTTACCCACATTCTTTTGATTTGATGTTATGTGGAAAGTAAGTTTCAGTAGAAAAAAAACATTAAGTTAATGATGAGATTATATTCTATTACTATAAAGATCTTCTATTTTACAATGAAATTTTTTTCAAGGGACTTTTTTTTTGAGAGCTGAGTAAAATTCCATTAACATTATTGCCTGCATTTACTACAGGGCAAGATCTTTGAGTGCATACCACACTTTTTTTTTTTTGCCTCTATATTCAGTTCTTCCTGCCCTGAAATATTTTTTTTTTTTTTTTTTTACTATTAGCAGAAACTGCCCAACAGTGAATCTTTATGATTGCATTCCTTCATTCTTTCCCTTCAGAAAGACCTCAAAATAGAGTTCATTTAACAAAAGTTAGTGTTCTCTTTAAAGGAGTTGTTTTGAAAGCCACCCACTGTGTAGCCTGGAAAATGACCAGCAAAATGTGAATACAGGCTAAAACAAATAGAACAGGTTTAAAAAAAAAATAATGCATTTTATTTTTACCTCCATTGTTTATCTTTAAATGACTCAGGCAATGTTTAATCTACTTTAAGCCAAAATTTAATGAAACTATAATTCAGACTTTAAGGAATACCTCAAATATGTTTCATTCCTTTGGACAAGTGAACAGAAATTATAAATATTTGGTTCTCTGATATAGCTCAAGATACTAAAATGTAATTTTTTTTTTAGTTTGATTTTTTGGGAGGTAGATTTTTCAATTTTTAAACCTGAATTGCCTGTGTAATTCTATAGTTAGGATATTATCCTGTGAGTATAGACTAGATTTTTTTTTCTGTAAATAATTTTATTTTACTTTTCCATGTTAAATCTTATTTGCTGCTTTTTTGTGCATCCATTGATCAGATATTTATGAGATTTTTAATGTGTGTGTGTTTGTATGTATTTATATGTGTACATATAAATATATATGTAAATATATACATGTGTGCATGTGCACACACACACACACATACCCTCTCAATGTCTCTCCCACTAAAATATAAACTCATTGGGTGCAGGGATTGTTTCATCATATGTATCCTTAGCATATAGCATAGTTCCAGGCTGATAACAGACACTTAGTATTTGTTGATTGATTGGTTAATTATCTCATCAGTTTCCACAGGTTCAGTTACTCTATGCAGATTTATTCTTAATCTGTATATTCAGCTCCACTACTACAGAGCTCCAGTACTGTGTAATTCACTGCCTAATAGACACTTCATATATATGCATCTCAAACTTAGAATGTCCAAAAATAACTCATTTTCTTTTTTCAAAAACCCATATATTTCCCTAGTTTCCCAGATTTATAATTTCAGTATCATTCTTTCCCTTTCTTTGTCACTTATGTAGTAAAGTTTTATCAAGTCTATCTCCATATTTCTCATAAATCTTCTTTCTACTCACATAGCCATCATTGTTCTGAATATCTATATCACCTCTTTCTGAGACTATTACAGTAGCTTTCTAGTTTGTCTTTCTTCTGCCAGTTTCTTCTCTTTTCCAATCTATTCCTTTTCATAGATGTCAATTTGATGTTCATATATAAAGAGTATGGTAGAGCTTAAGAAGTAGCTCCTTAATGTCTCTTGAATAAAATTACAAACCCTTTTTGTTTGTTATTTAAAGACTTACACTCTGTCTCCAACTTATCTTTCCTGATGACTTCATGTTTTCTCCCTTTCCTTCCCAGCTAAACTGATCTATTTACTATTTCCCCAAATATGTTGGCCCATCTACTCTGTCTCACATACCTGAAATTCTCTCCCACCTCCTCTCTGTCTTTTAGAATCCCTAGATTCCTTCAAGCTTTGGCTCATTTGCGATCTCCTACAGGAGGCCTTCCCTATGCCTTTTCTCTCAAATTACTTTTAAAATATGCCTATCTGTATATATTGCTTTGTTCCCGTAGAGTCTAAGTTCCTTAAGGGGACGGACTATTTGACCTTTTCTCTGTATCTCTAGCCTCTAATAGAGTGCCACATAGTAACTCCATAAATTCTCATTGAATGGATTTTTTTTTAAATGTTGGACTTAGAATTTATTTTTTTTTCTCAAGTATTTTTTTTCTAGATATATGTAAAGATAGTTTTCAGCATTCATTTTTGTAAGATTTTGTGTTCCAAATTTTTCTCCTTCCCTCTGTTACCTGCCTCCTCTCCAAAACAGCAAACAATCTGATATAGATTAAATTTGTTCAATTCTTTTAAACATATTTCCATATTATATTGTGCAAGAAAAATCAGACCAAAAAGGGGGGAAAAAAGCCATGAAAAATAAAAAGCAAATGAACAACAACAACAAAGATGGAAAATACTATGCTTTGATCCACATTCATTCTCCATAGTTATCTCTCTGGATGCACATATCATTTTCCATTCCAAGTTTATTGGAATTGTCTTGAGTCACCACATTGCTGAGAATAGCCAAATCCATCACAGTTGATCATCAAATAATCTTGCTGTTATTGTTTACAATGTTCTACTGGTTCTGTTTACTTCATTAAGCATCAGTTCATGTAAGTCTTTCCAGATTTTTCTGAAATCAGTCTGCTCATCATTTCCTTTAGAACAATAATATTCCATTACATTCATATGCCATAATTTATTCATTCCTTAATTGATGGGCATTCACTGAATTTCCAGCTTCTTATCACTACAAAAAACACTTCTGTAAACATTTTTGCACATGTGGGCCTTTTTCCCCTTTTTATGATCTCTTTGCAGTACAGATCCAATAGAGACATTGCTGAATTAAAGGGTATGCACAATTTGATAACTCTGGACATAGTTCCAAATTGCTCTCCAGAATGGTTGGATCATTTCACAACTTTACCAACATTAGGGTCCCCGTTTTCCCACATCCCTTCCAACACGTATCATTATCTTTTTCTGTCATCTTAGCCAACCTGAGAGGTGTGATGTAGTACTGCAGAGTTGTCTTAATCTTCATTTCTCCAATCAATAGTGATTTAGAGCATTTTTTATATAACTCAAAATGGCTTGAATGTTTTCATCTGAAAATTGTCCATTCATATCCTTTGATCATTTATCAATTGGAAAATAACTTGTATTCTTATAAATTTGAGTCAATTTATATTTTATAAATGAGGGATTTATCAGAATTTATCAATTCCTCCCTCTTAAATTTAAATAATTAAATTGTTTCCCAGCATTCTGCTTCTCTTCTAATGTTGACTTCATTGGTTTTGTTTAGGCAAAAAGTTTTTTTGATTTAATGTAATCAAAATTATTCACATTGAATAGAATTTAAGATGATCTCTCCCTCTTCTGATCTCTCATAATATTATATCTGGTCAATTCAATAGTAAGTAGAGTAAATAAAGTGTTGGATTCAGAAAGATATGAGTTTAAATTCTGCCCCAGAACATTGTTTCTGTGTTACCATAGGCAAGTCACCTAAACTTTCTCTTTCTCAGTTTTCTTATTTATAAAATGGAGATAATTTCAGAGGGTTGTTGTGAGACCCAAATAAGATAACACAAGTAAAATATTTTGCAAACCTTAAAGTGCTAATATAAACACTGGCTACCATTATTATTTACTGTTCCTATTCTTCCCAGTTCTTCCTTGAGTCACAGTTTTATGTCTCTTCCCATATCCCCAATTATATTATAAACTTATTGGTTTATAAGGGCCCAAAGCAGGCCCTAAGCAGGGCCCAAAAAATTTAGTTGAATTGTTTATTTGTCACAATGCATATAAGCAGGTTCTGTCTCATACATGTATCTTTGTATTCCAAGCATGTTGTTGTTGTTATTTTTGTTGTTGTTCATTTATGTCAGACTTTTTGTGACTTGATGGATTATATTGTTCATGAAATTTTCTTGATCAAGATACTGCCATTTCTCCAGTTCATTTTACAGGTGAGAAACTGAGGCAAACAGGTTAAGTCATTTGCCCAGGGTAACATAGCCAGTAAGTGAGTGAGACTGGGTTTAAACTCAGGTTTTCTTGCCTCCAGTCTAGATGCCTCTGTAAGTACATTATATAAAATAAGTATTTGTCGAACTCAAAATATCAGAATTCAAGTGGGACCTGTTTCCATTAGCCCACTTGTTGAGGAAGCTCTAATGTCAGCATTCTCAAATTTTTTGATAGGACAAAATGAGGCCTTTCACAAGCCATTGAACAATTAACAAAAGGAGGTTTATTTTGTTTATCCTAATACAGCAAGGCTATGCAACAAGGGTGGAGTGATGCTTAGTTCCTTTGAACTCAGCTTCCCTCATCACCAAATCACAACATTTGACCATCAAGCCAGGATGTGGTGAAGATATAGTGATTAATCTGGCCTAGAGAAATACACCATGTTGGAGGGACTCCATGTGAGTGGGGGATTTTTAGGTGATCAGGAAACTGCCTCAAGGAAATAGTCAAATTTAGGTCCTAAGACTGATTTATTATTGTCTTTTAGGGAAAACCAATGCTAGTCAAGAGAGGAAAGGAGGAAGAGTGGGCTTGCTTCATATTGCTGGGAATGTTTTTTTTTTTGTTTTGTTTTGTTTTTTTGTTTTTAATTTAATAGCCTTTTATTTACAGGTTATATGCATGGGTAACTTTACAGCATTAACAATTGCCAAACCTCTTGTTCCAATTTTTCACCTCTTAACCCCCACCCCCTCCCCTAGATGGCAGGATGTTAAAGTAGATGTTAAATACATTAAAATATAAATTAGATACACAATAAGTATACATGACCAAACGTTATTTTGCTGCACAAAAAGAATCAGACTCTGAAATATTGTACAATTAGCTTGTGAAGGAAATCAAAAATGCAGGTGGGCATAAGTATAGGGGTTGGGAATTCTGTGTAATGGTTTTTAGTCATCTCCCAGAGTTCTTTCTCTGGGCGTAGCTGGTTCAGTTCATTACTGCTCCATTGGAAATGATTTGGTTGATCTCCTTGCTGAGGATGGCCAGGTCCATCAGAACTGGTCATCATCTAGTATTGTTGTTGAAGTATATAATGATCTCCTGGTCCTGCTCATTTCACTCAGCATCAGTTCGTGTAAGTCTCTCCAGGCCTTTCTGAAATCATCCTGTTGGTCATTTCTTACAGAACAGTAATATTCCATAATTTTCATATACCACAATTTATTCAGCCATTCTCCAACTGATGGACATCCATTCAGTTTCCAGTTTCTAGCCACTACAAAAAGGGCTGCCACAAACATTCGTGCACATACAGGTCCCTTTCCCTTCTTTATAATCTCTTTGGGATATAATCCCAGTAGTAACACTGCTGGATCAAAGGGTATGCACAGTTTGATAACTTTTTGAGCATAGTTCCAAACTACTCTCCAAAATGGTTGGATTCGTTCACAACTCCACCAACAATGCATCAATGTCCCAGTTTTCCCGCATCCCCTCCAACAATCATCATTATTTTTTCCTGTCATCTTAGCCAATCTGACAGGTGTGTAGTGGTATCTTAGAGTTGTCTTAATTTGCATTTCTCTGATTAATAATGACTTGGAGCATCTTTTCATATGACTAGAAATAGTTTCAATTTCTTCATCTGAGAATTGTCTGTTCATATCCTTTGACCATTTTTCAATTGGAGAATGGCTTGATTTTTTATAAATTAGAGTTAATTCTCTATATATTTTGGAAATGAGGCCTTTATCAGAACCTTTGACTGTAAAAATATTTTCCCAGTTTATTGCTTCCCTTCTAATCTTGTCTGCATTAGTTTTGTTTGTACAAAAACTTTTCAGTTTGGTATAATCGAAATTTTCCATTTTGTGATCAGTAATGATCTCTAGTTCTGCTTTGGTCATAAAGTCCTTCCCCTTCCACAGGTCTGAGAGGTAAACTATCCTGTGTTCCTCTAATTTATTAATAATTTCATTCTTTATGCCTAGGTCATGAACCCATTTTGACCTTATCTTGGTGTACAGTGTTAAGTGTGGATCAATGCCTAGTTTCTGCCATATTAGTTTCCAATTTTCCCATATTGCTGGGAATGTACTAATAGGTAGTAGTTCTACCACAATACTACTCTAGCTGAAGAAATTTGGTATGGTGGAGGGTTTTAGAAGACATGGAGTTAAGTCCCACATACTGTGTGCTATTTCATCTTAAACAATTCAGTAAACTTTTTTGGACTTCAGCATCCTTACCTATAAAAATGAGATCGGACTGTTCTAGGACTAGCAGATGGTCTATTCTACCTTTTGAAAAGTTTGCTCAGGTAAGATGTACCTGAAGCAATACCAAGAGGGGAAAAGCCCTTGTGGAGGGGATAAATTGGAAGATCATTACATGGACTACTCTTTCATTTTAGGAATTTTATGGGGTTAGAATCCTAGGATCATAGAACTAGAATTGGCGGGTGCCTCAGAGCTCCTTATTTCACAGGGGAGGAAACCCAGACTAAGGGAAGACCCAGATGCACAGGATCAGTCAGGATTTGGAATACAAGTCCTCTCATTCCAGAGTTGGTGAAATTTTGAACTCCTAGAATTGAACATTTGCCCAGATGGAGACAAAATTCATTTTACTTGAATTTCTTGATTTCTAAATATAGAATAGTTTCCCATTAGGTAGAACAATGTGAAAGGCAGTAAAGAAAAGGAATAAAAAAAAGAAAGAAAGAAAAGTAATCAGAAAGTATCACTGGTGGTTTTGCCACAGCCTAACAGCAAAGACGTGCTTGCTTGCCATGTATCAACTTGCATTCCTAGACAAAATACCTGAAGAGATTGTACATTCTTGAACTTTTGAAAGTATTTAACATCAGGCCTTAATTGCTTAAATAATCCAATGAAATTGACTACTGGAGGAGAGAGCAATAAATGAAGTGGGCAGGTTAGGGGTCTAGACTCTATTCTTAGTTCCTTTACGAGGTGACCTTGAGCAAAATCATAATATCTTTGAATGTCAGTATTCCATGTAAAGGATGAGGGGACTGGACCAAATGAAACTCTTAACAACTCCTTCCAGATATAAAATCAGTCTTTCAAAATAGATTTGTCAAAGGTTCAAAATAGTAAGATGTCAGCCTTTGAATCTTGAATTAAAGATGTTTGAGTTTGAGTCCTAGAATTTCAATTATGCTATTGATATTATTCAATATTAAGGAGTATGAGTCACACAAAGGATATTTTCAGGGATACAGCTTCTGCTCACCCTGCTTGATCATATCTTTCATCATAGCTCTTCTCTATAGGTTGAAAGACAGGCTTGCCTCTTTGTAACTAACAGCACAGCTGCAAAAATATGCAATATCTTAGATATTCCATCTCCCCTGCCTGCTGTATCCAGGAGATAGTCTGATAACACATAGCACATACTAAATATTGGGGACAAGTTCCCCCTACCTTCTTTTTGCTCTCTCAATTAAGTTGATAGATTGTTGTATCCTGAAGTTTTCAAGGCCCATTGAACGTAAAAATATTTCCAGAGTATACAAAAGTTATAATTATTTTAATTTATATCATTTCACATTTTAAAATCTTCCTATTTTGTAATTCTTGGGAATTTTGTTCTAAACATTCTGTTCATCATTCTTTCAATCCAAAGGCTTTCAGTTTTTAAACAAAAATCAAGCTATTGCATTTTATAGGTTTTAAAACATTTGAGGCTTTATGAAAAAACATGACTTCTTACTGAATAATAATAATATTGTATAAACAAAAGCTATTTTTGAAAAAACAATTAAATTAAAATAATATTTGGGAACCTCAACTCCTGTATGGAAAAGGGAGATTTAGAATTTTCCTAAGCAGTATGATTCTGGGATCTGACCTTCTGACCAAGGCTCTGACTTGATAACATTATTTTCCCTGTGTCTGTTTTGAGGGTCTTGTGACTCCTTTGGGTCTTTTGTGTTCTGTAGAATAACATAAAAACTGTCTTATACCTGATATACATTTGGCATTTTGGGACTTGTAACTTGAGACTCTGTTACCCACATTTAAGGAAACCTAGCCATGTTCTACATTATGAATACACTAGCTTTTCCAGGAACAAACCCAGGTAAAGGTAACAAACAACAAAGAGACATACCTTGTTTGCATCATCCCCCAAATTTGAATCCAGTTCATGTGACTCTGGCTTTTCCTAAACCATGAGTTACACAAAACCAGAAAAGCCTTACTATGTGTTAAAACTGGCTCTATTTAATAATCCTAGGGCTCTAGAGCTCTAAAGCTATGCTTCAGGTGGCTCAGACTAAAATACGTGCATTTATACTTTCGGGAGGTTTGAAATTGCTTTTGCCATGTTAGCATCTGTGCAATAAATTCACTCTTTTGACAACAATGGGGAGGGGCAAATAGGTGTTGGGGGCATAAGTTTTGCAACTCCTTTTAATCCTCTAAAACCACAAACCTAAAATTTTCTTTGGGAAAGCCATTTTTATCCATAGAAAGCTTTAACTTTGTTTTTCATTCTCAAATTAGCTTGGACTTTTGCTGTAACTAAGATACTAAAGTTTGTTTTCTTCTTAAAAAAAAAAAAAAGTAAAGAAAATCTATCTACCTTAAAATTGTAGAGCACAGATAACCCTTTGACCTTTGGCACTGAGTAAAGATTTACAGTACTTAAATAATCTCACTTCCCTTGCCTAACTTAAAAGGGCTTTAAATAAAGTAAGACCCCCTGTGTTGGTAGAAAGAATGAACAGAAGGAAATTTCATTATTTTAAGTGAGTGCATTTTTATTAGTCCATAAAATGAAAAGGAAAATACTGATTATGCAGTGTTTACAATTAATTTCTTTCTAGTTGAAAAAGGACAGTTTGAATCAAATATTAGATAGAGGTAATTACCTCTTTTTTTTAGGTTTTAACTAAAACCTAAGGATAGTCTTTGCACACAAACTCTTCACATTTCTCAGCACCTCCTATACAAACTCCTAATTGAAATATGTTTATAGTTTCTCTTTTGATCAAAGCAAAGCAATATTTCATGAAACAACTCTTGAGATGGATTAAAGACCTGAAAGTGATTGGGACAACAAAAACACAATTTTCACTGTGACAAAAATTAGGAATAATTAGTATCTCTAGAGGTTGAAAATGTGAAAATTATATGGGAACATTTTAATTGATTAAGTTATATTTATTCACTAGCACATTTCTTTTTTTCAAATAATTCAGTGAATTAAAAATAAAACTTAATGGATATTTCTCACATCTGTTTACCACTTAATGTATCTCTGGCTAGAACAGAATTTATAATAAGTTCATATTTTAGGAGATAAATATTTTCAGATACATTATTTTAACTTTGCCTTTATATACATGTGTATAAAGGCAAAGTTAAACTTTTTATTAGAAAATATTTTAACCACTAATTAGGATTTTGTATATGTAGTTTAATAGTTATTCTTTATTAAACTTGTTAATGTGCAGGTTTTTAAAAAAAATCTATTTCATTTATTAACAGAAAGCCTTAAAAATGGAGACAAGGTTCATTTCTTCTTTGATCAAAGGAAGAGGCAACTTTTTTTTTTTTAACAACTTAATGTTTTTTAAGGTTTTTTTCCCCTAGATTAAAACTTTGAACTGATATTTTTTTCCTTAACATGAAGGACTAAAACTTAAACTAAATGCTTCATTACCCTATTTTGTAAAGATTTATTGGGAAGATAAACTACTTGAGGCATGCATTATAAACAGCATCTCCTTAGAGAAAGGAGAAATCCTGGTATAGGAAATTAAATCAACATACTCCATTAATCATACTACATGTCATCCCCACAGACCACTCTATAAGTTTGTGGTGAATGTGAAGAGCTTTTAGATGTGTGAGGTCCTTAAAGGTCTAAGTAAGTCAAAGGGGAAAGAGTTTAAAAAATGCCACTATTAGCACATGAAAGAGACTTTAGAGTGGGCAGCAGAAAGCATTTGCTGTAAAGGAGCAGTTAAGATTTAAAGATTTTTTTTTCAATTTTATTTTTAAACATTCATATAATATAAATTTAAATTTTGGTTCTAATGGATGATGGATTTTGCTAAAATTTAGCGGGTTTGTTTATTTAACAAAATATTTATTACTCAAATATTTAGGTTTACTATACAGGATCACTTGTTAGATGCAGGAGGTACAGAGAAATATAAGAATACCCTTTTCTAGGGTTAAAGAATTATTGGGGAAATAATTTTTATTTAGTATTTAATCAGTGTAATGCCAGTACCTTAACATGAAAAAGTTAATGCCTTTGTATTTAAAGAAATATTGCATTTTTTATTGCTAAGCAAATACACCTAATAGCAAATAGCATACTTCTTAAAAGTTTTGATTTTTTGGAAATTATCTTAAATTGTTTAGTTTATTTACATAGATTGAAGAAGAAAAAAAATAACCTTTTTCTTTTTTTCTTTTTTCTTTCTTTCTCTTTCTTTTCTTTCTCTCTCTTTCTTTCTCTCTTTTTCTTTCTTTCTTTCTCTCTTTCTCTTTCTTTCTTTCTCTCTTCCTTCCTTCCTTCCTTCTTTTTTATTAAACAATATTTCCTGAGGTTTTCTTTCACTTTTTGATAAATTTTATCAGTTTTAGCAAACATGAAATATTTTATCTCTGTTCTATCTTAACTTATTGCAGAATTTTCGTCTCTCAAATTTTTTTTCCCCTCACAGCAAATCTACACTAATTCTGTATTTATATATTTCAGGTATATTTTAGTTAGCCATTACTAAATTACTTTAAAAAAATTAAATGGTCATAATCCTTTCTTTTTTGAAATATACATTTTTTCCCAGTTCACAGAATGAAAAGTGTTGAAATGCTTTTAGTTTTCTGTGCATGTTGTAATATATTCTCTCTAAAGTGATTTTTTCCTAAATGCTTGCTTCATCAAATCTCAGGCAGATTATTTGCACAGTCAGCCATGACAGGTACCTATGTATTTCCTCAAAATAATGTTACATTTTGACAACTGCAAAATTCAGTCAAGAATACAAGAATCCTGTATAATCTATATCAAATTACCTGTTTTATCAACAAGGGACACTGGGAGAGAGGAAGGGAGAAAATTTGGAACTCAAAAAAAAATTTTTAAATGAATGTTAAAAAATCTACATGTAATTGGAAAAGATAAATATATTGTAAAAAAATTAAATTAATATTTCCAAATTCTTGAGAAATTGAAATAGCCAGATTTAGCTACATGTTTGTGTTTCCATTTATTAATATATCACTTCTGATACACTATTTCTGCAGACATATATAAATACAGTTATTTTAATATAAAGAAAAGACTCAGTAACAATTGTAAGAATAGTTGATCTGAGGAACCCTTGTTAATTGTACAAGTACTTCAGTCAACTTAATGATATTACAAGATGTAGAAATTGGAGGTAGCTAAGGCGCTAAGGTAGCTTCTTTTGAAGGCATGCCCCCTGATGTTTTGCTGAGAAAACAAAGGGAACTCTAGATGACTGATAGACTGAGACATGAAGATGCACTCTAATTGGGGAAGGTTATTCGTATTGAGGAAAGGGTAGAAGGGGGAAAAGAAGAATAAAGAAATGAAATTGTGCTTATCTGGGTTAAGGACAGTCAATCAACAGCATTTAAGTACTTATTATAAGCCAGGCACAATGTTAGGTTCTGGGGATACAAAGAAATTTAAAAATCTTGTCCCTGCTTTCAAAAACCTCCCATTCTAGCGGGTAAACCAGTAGATAACAAACTGGTGAAGACTATGAGTTTCCTTTTAGCATAATGCTTTTTAATTACATTTTAAAAATAAAGATGAAATGTAAAGATTATAAAGGAAAACAATTTCATTGAAAATAGTTATCAGTTTTTTGGTTTTTCTTTTTTTTTTTTTAAGTTCATGGACTCCAGCTTAAGAACCTCAGGAGCAGACAGAGGTAATTTTAGAAGGAAGGTATTAGCAATGAAGAGGACCAGGGAAGACTTCCTTCAGAAAGTGGAATTTAGGAAGCTAGGAAGTAGAGTAAGAAGAGCATTCCCATTTCAAGCTATGAAAACTCATAGAATCAAGAAAAGGAGCACCATGAAGCCAATGTTGCTGAATTATAGAAGACATAAGAGAGGAATAAAATGTAAGACTAGAAAGGGAGGAAAGGCCAGACTGTGAGTGGAAAATTTTATATCCATTATATCCATTCTTGGAGGAATTGTGAATCCCTTGGATATTATTTATTGAGGAGTGTGTGTGTGTGTGTGTGTGTGTGTGTGTGAGAGAGAGAGAGAGAGAGAGAGAGAGAGAGAGAGAGAGAGAGAGAGAGAGAGAGAGAGAGAGAGAGAAGAGACAGAGAGACAACATCTGGTCAGACCTGTGCTTCAGGAAAATCACTGGCAGCTGAGTAGGAGGATAGATAGGAATGGTAAGAGTCTTGGGGCAGGGAGACCACCCAAGAGGGTGCTACAGTAGACTGCCTGTAAAGTAGACATGAGATTGCAAACAACCTGAGAAGGTACTTCATAGATAATATTTGAGAACCCCAAATCCTGTGTGGAAAAGGGGGATTTAGAATGTTCCTAAGCAGCATGATTCTGAGATCTGGCCTTCTAATCAAGACTCTGATTTGATCACATTATGTTCCCTGTGTCTGTTTTGGGGGTCTTGTGAGTTCTTTAGGTCTTTTGTGTTCTGTAGATAACATAAAAACTTTCCTATACTTGATATACATTTGATATTTTGAGGATTTGTAACTTGGGACTCTCTTACTCATATTTAAGAAAACCTAGCCATGTTCTACATTGTGAATATACTAGCTTTTCCTGGAACAAACCCAGGTGAAGGTAACAAACAACAGAGACACGCCTTCTTTGGATCATCCTCCATATTAAAACTTGGTCCATGTGACTCTTTAGCTGTCCCTAAAACATGAGTTACACAAAACCAGAAAACCCTTATTATGTGTTTTAACTGGCTCTATTTAATAATTCTAGAACTCTAGAGCTATGCTTCATGTGGCTCAGTGGATAGAATGCTGTACTAGGTTGTCCACCACCATGACTGGTTTTTTTTTTGGAATTGAAGGAGCATCATACTAATGTAAATGTATTTTAGTGTGTTTTATCAGAGTTTATATGAAATAAGAGTCTAAATGTCATTTTAAATATTCTTCATGTAAATTTGGCACATTTAAGTGATATATTTATTTTCAAAGATCACTGAAAATCATTAATAAATTTTTTGGTAATATTATAAAAGGTACTGTCGTAAGACCTTAGTCTGATTCCAGGTTATACTTTAAAATTTACCCCAGCCAGCAGTATCTGCCATATTATATAATCATTCATATTTTCCCAGTATAATAGTGGACAACCTAATAGCTTACAGGAGTTAGTGAAATGCTCAAAGTATTTATTCCTTAGTAGGAAATTTGATGCTAGAAGATCTGGCAAATAATTACAGAGAAGTTAATAAAATAGGACAGAGTTTCCACTCTTTGTAGTCAAAAAAGGATGATGTTTCCACTAAACTAGATTATTTCAATCCAGATTTACTAGCTGTATTACCTAACTTTAATTTAGGCAGGCTGATGACTGATGGAGTTCTTTGAATACTCTCTTTTAGCATAACTATCCAGATGTTCATTTTTTAAAAATTCCTTTCTGGCATAGAGCATGAAGTGCTAAAAAATATTATTCCCAGTCATAAAACATGCTCATGTAGGCTGCCATTTTTGTGGCTTTTTGACTGAACCAAAGTATATCCATTAACATTTACCCTAATTCATTGTAACAACTGAATTAATTGCTTCAGCTGACTTGCCAGAGCCATCTTGACAGCCATAACTCCAGCATATTACATATTACAAGAAAACCCTAAAAACTTGCTGACCAGTAGCTAGTGGAATGTGGGATTAAAAATCCACCCCCATTTTGGGATAAGACTATGCATATAACTTTTTGAATCTACTTAATACAATTAATAGTTTTTCTTAGTAAGTTAAGGAGGAATATTGATCTGTACTCACTAGGCTACTTAAGTAATTATATAAATGGTGTGGTATATAGATTAATAGCCTACTGCTAAGAACTATTGCATCTGCAGAAAATCACAGCACCAGAATTCTGTCACAAACTATGACAATCGAAAAATGAAATAACACCTCTAGGATTCAGATTCAACATATCTAAAACAAATTGAGTTAAGTAATTTTTAAAAAGTTTTACTTCTGGGTATAGATGTTTGACATTACTTGAAATCACTTAGAAACTTATTATTAAATAATACTGAAATGTACTTTAATAATATTAAGGGCGAAACGGGGTGGGGGTGGGGAAGAGGACACATAAGATTTATGAGTTTATTTTAAAAATATATAAGTTCTTAGATATATAGTCTAGGGATATTAGGAAGAAAGGAATCAACATACTTCTCTGAACTTTCACCTTTCCCCATCTGGATTCTTGACATCCATTTTTGGCATGTGATTTCCTTTGTTTGTTTGTAACATACATTCCCACTCTTTTCATAAATTTACCTTTGTGGTCTTAGGAAAAAAGTCATGGCAGATGTGACTTTAGGTTCTGACCCATGGGATATTTCAAGCCTTCAGAGATTTCCAGTATTGAGAACACTATTGAAAACTGTTCTTTTTTCCCTAAACATTTTCCATAAAAAAAAAATTTAATTTTCTTCATGATCTCTTTTAAATTCATATTTCCTTTAAAATCATATTTGCCAGAACCCCTGGCTCTGTGTGTGGCATAGCTATTTCCATACAGTGGGTTTGGCTTTCAAAAGGCTACAATATTCCCTCTGCCACTTATGACCCAAATGATCTAAAATTTTAAAAAGTAGCATCTGCACTGTTAATCCACAGAGCAACAGCTTTTTAGAACTCTTACAAGGAACCAGAAATCTGTCACTGTTTTTCTTTTTCTGATTGTATCATTTAGATCAATAAATATCATTTTAGAAAAAAGATATCAGCATTGTGAGGCATAATATTTTTGCTTAGAAGACTGTCAGTATTTGGGAAGGGAATGTATTTAAAATATTACCAAAAAAAAGTGACCTAATATGTCATTCCTGAAGCTCTGTTTAGTGTTAAGAACATATTCCAAATGTACAAAGGCAGTAACTTTTACTTAGCATAATACAAATAATTGAATTGTTTAATTTTAGAACAGTACCCTTACTTCAGAGCTAATTTGTACTAATTACAGATGGTTAAAATTAAATTATTCCAGAAATAATTAGTAACAGATTAGACAAGGTGATTCTTACAAATTTTCAATGATATTCTTTAGAGTAAAGAACCAGTTGTTCTTCTGACAAGTCCTTTTTCTACCAATACTTAATGCCATTAACTGCTCACTATGAACAATTAATGGCTTTAGGTACAATAGTATTACAGAAAATATTCCCAAAATTTGAATTATCATGTTAACAATAAAGTATCCATTTTCCCAATAATTTTTAAAGTATTAGTCAATAATTAAGGATTTATATGGAAAACAATAGGCATTTTGCTTACTATAAAGGAATCTCTAATTTTAATATTAACTTTTTAACAATTTTCTCGTATTAGAAATTATTTTATAATTAGTTTGTCTTTATATGTTTTATGTGCTAAAACTTCTTACGGTTTTCTGTGATGTTTTACAGCATTTTAAATAAACTTTTAATGTCTTCCAGAAATTTAAATGTTTTATGTAAGTTGAAATAAAAATAAGACTTTATGAATTTGAACAAGCTTTTGTAGTATAGAATTAATAATATATTCTTAACTTACATTGGTCAGTACTGTACCTCAAAATAAAGTTGTGACTGTCAAAATTCTATTATGCACTGGTATTAAAATCTATTGTAGAAAAAATTGTTATTTCACAATATTTAAAATAAATATATCAAATGTTTGAGCTTTGAGGATGTTATAAATATTCCCAACACAAATACTGCTTACTCTGTTATTAAGAGGAATTCACTGATAGTCAAGTGAACTTATATTTGCTTGGTACTTGAGACAAAATCCAGCCTACCTGCTGTTACCTCTCCCTTCTTGTATGCGTGCTTCCAACAGCAGACGGTTGAGATTTTGGATGAGGGTCATCAAACCACAGATGTTTTTGCAATGAAACTCTGAACCTACAACAAAGTCACTGTGTTACCCGAGATGATAGATGGTATTTTCATTTTGCTTTACAAAAGGGTCAAAATAGCATGGAGAGTCCATAACAGTCCAACAGAGAGAGTGTTAATCCTGAAAGGAAATTTATATGATAGCTTCAGGGGAAGTTTTGCTGCCCTGAATAGGTCCTCCCTGTCAGTTTGTAAAAATATTGTTTGTAAGATGATTTTATATGTCAGACAGTCAATATATGCATTTTTGGAAGAATAGAGCAGCTATTTAAACAGATGTGTGACATAGTAAAATAATGTGAGTATTACACTTTCACATACTTTTAAGTTAAATATCTCTTCTAGTGGGAAAATAAACATAATTATTAAAATTTAGATTTTTTTCCTCTTCATAATAATTTAGTCTAATTCATTCGTGTAATTTACAATATAGGTCTTGACTTTCTGTTACTAGTTCCTTCATAAAATCTATGATTTTATAATTACTTTTTAGATATAATCATGTAATCTTTTAGTCAACAATTTAAAACATTTGCTGCAAAATTGTTCATTAAATTGTTATATGCATGGATACCACAAATATTATTAGCTTATAACTGTCAAAAATTATGTCAGTTAGGTGTTGCTGGTTTAGGTTTACATACTCTCTCTCATCCCTTCCCTATCATCAAGGCTCCTTTGCCTTTCCATTAAACTGATTGTATTGTAAATGGTGGACTTAATGGCAGTGTTCTCATTTTACAAAGTGGGACCAATGAGGTATATTCTTTCTCCTGGGCAACAACAAAAGAAAAGCTCTCCTACAAGAAAAGAAGGACATAAAAGGATTTTTAAAGTGTTTGTCCACTACCCCATATCACTTTCAAATCAGCCTTTAGGAATTTGGTTATAATACAAATCACGATTAGTTAAGTTCAGATGAAAAATTTTATCCCCAAACATAGGACACTTAAGGATTCTAAAGTAATTTTAAAGCTATTCTTCTGAGGAATTAAGTCCCTATAAAATGTGTGAAAATGAAAGGGCATACTACAAGATTTATTGAATACTATATGATTTTAAAAGTTCTAAAGAATTGCAGCTGTATGTTGCTGGTGTTTTTGGTGTGTGTGTGTGTGTGTGTGTGTAAGTGCAACATTATGTTTACTCTGCTTTCATTTTGATTATTTTGATATTTTGAAAACTGAGATTATTTGACAGGCAGCACTTCTAAATATCAAATTGCCTTATGCAAATAATCTTTCTTTTTAGTTCCCCTTTGAGAATGAATATTTGTATTAGAAAGGAAGTATTTTCAGGTTTAGACTAATAGTCAAGAGTCATTAGAAATCATATAACTCTATAGAGAAATTTTTGATTTGGTAGATTCACATTAAGACAGACATTAAATGTTATCATAGAATATGATGGAATTAAATACAATCATAAAATTAACATTCATAAAAGAAAACATCCTTGTCTTATATCTTTAAATTTTTAAATTGAGAGTAAAGAATTTTTTAATGTTCATAGGAGCCATATTTTTAATACTGTTATAAAAGTTTACACTTTTAAGTACATTTTATGCTTTTGTCCAAGGCATAATAATGTTTTTAAGATACAAATGAATTTTATGACATTGTGAGCATTCTTGAAATACATAATATGACTTGTTTTAAAAATGTGCAACTTTTCTTATAATATCCTCTCAAGGTATCACAGAATTAGACTAACTTTAGAAGAACCAACCTTCCCCAAACTCATGGAAGTTTGACATGAAAAAGCAATTAGAATTCAATTCAACAAGCATTCATTAAATGCCTGTAATGGACAAGGCTATGTTCTAGGGGCTAAAAAAAGGACAAAAAGTAAAAGGAATATGGGTTCCTGCCCCCAGGAAGTTTACATTCTCCTGAGATATGCAACATGCAAAGTGATAGCCCATTTTGGGTAATTCAAAAGATTAATTTGCTCAATTTATATCACTGTACTTATATATGACACTTTTCACTGTTTTCCTTTTCCCACCGATTCCCCTTAGCTGTTCCTCTCCACTTCTGTTGCTTAGAGCAGATTCTGGCTAGCTCCAGATTCTGTGTCAAAGGCCATGACCCAGATGCCACAGCAGCTCGGCCTCTTCTCTGAATAATTATGTGGAGTTTATTGTTTGAAGAGACAAGCTTGGGGGCAGTGCAGTCACCCTGGAAAGGCAGACCAATGAGCTCTACAGCCGGACTGCACCAAACAATAGACCTGTAGGTTAAATAAAACCCAGGAGCACAAAAGATTAAATTAAAGATGGACATTTGGCCAAGCATTAAGTTTTATAAACTCTTCAAACTTATCTTTATTTCTTTCACCTTCACATTTATTCTAGGTTATTCTTACTTCAGTTAACATAATATTTTTAGGTTTTTAGAATATAATTTTAGAAATCATAATATATACACTCTTAAATCACTTTACTTTTCTCAACATTCCTGATAGAATTTTTGTGTACTTGTCAAAGTCTGTATTAGTTTTACTGCTATTTAAATGACCATTTATAAGAATAATAATTTTCAAGTCAGGATAATAGTTATTGTGATTTAAAAAAAATTATGTGCAAGGCTGTTTAGTTATTCCAAATGTATATAGTCAGTCACCATTTAAGATACAGTATTTTTTCCTGGAAATGGAAGTGCCTGGATGTACATTGAATGAAGGAGATAATCAATTAACCTAAATGTTATTTCATTGTCTTATCTACTTTCAGACTAAATGTTTTTTTTTTCCTCACACATGCACCATAACCAAGGAATTTTGAAAGCAGCTTGCAAAGGGAACACTTTCAATTGCTAAAAAGTCACTATTGAATTTTGGAATTTTGAATTGGAGGCAGAAGCACTGCTTTGGGAAGGTTCTGCTTCTGACCCGAGAGTCTTTCTTAATTTTATCTAGTTCCGACCTGATCAGTCTCTGGTCTGGTTCTTTTCAAGGCCTCTAGAGCCTCACAAATATGTGGCAAATGAAAGAAAAGATGGGAAGGTTTTAATGACTCCAATAGTATCCTTTCTTAATGCTTTTGATAAGTACTTTCTAAATAATTGTTTCCTATCATCACCTTCTAGGGACCTAAACTAGTATGAGGTTTAAAAATTTCTAGGTTGTGGCTCATCAAATTTGCAATCATATCAAATCAGTGGATTGTCTTGCAGTGTTTTGGGGGTAAAAATAAGATCCAAGAATTCTTTTAAAAGTACTCATGAAAAAGAATGAATGGGTAAAAGTAAAAATTTTTCTAAAACAGTATAAAGTTTCTGCAAAAAAACTAAGTTAGTCATCGCTGATAATAGTTCTGAAAATGCTCATTTTTTTGTCCCTTATTGTTGGTACTTAATTTAAAATTAATTTACATTTTTGGCCAAATCCCTAAAAGATTTCTTCCTCCCCCAGGAAGCAAGCCAAAAATATCTCTGAGTCACTTTGTCACAAAAGGTAATTTACTCTGTGCTAGAAACTAACTAGAAAAGCTTATTGACATTTAATTAACAGATACTTCTTACAAACTTGTTGATCCAGTTTCTCAGACTATGCTGAGAAAAGAGCTAAATCAAAGTATAAATTTGAGAACTTTACATGAACACCATCTAGTGGCAGAAAGTGTAACTCACTAAAAGAAAATTGATGGGGAAATTAGATGTACACTGGGTTTTCATTCCACATTTTCTACGATATTACCTCAAAAGAATAACTGAGCAGACCTATTTTACTAAAGTTCTTGCTGGCATACTTGAAAGGTTAAATAAGGAACTATTTAATGTATTGAATTAATATTACACTTTCATACACACATATGTATGTGCATGTGTATATGTATATATGTGTGTATATGTCAAATGAATTGTCCAATTGAGTGAAACATGTTGAAATAATAGTAATAATAACTCATGGGGTTCAGTGGATAGAATACTGGGCTTGGAATCAAAAAGACTTATCTTTATGAGTTCACATCCATCCTTAGACATTTATTAGTCGTATGACCCTGGATAAGACACCTAATCCATTTGCATCAGTTTCCTTGTAAAATGAACTGGAAAAGGAAATGGTAAATCACTTTAGTATCTTTGTTAAGAAAACCTCAAAATGGGGTCACAAAGAATTGGACATAACCAAAACGCATTCAAAAACAACAAAAAATAATAATTCACATTTCTTTGGTGCTTAAAAATTTACAGGAATTTTATTTTGTTAGTCTCTCCTTATATTTTCTGTTTCTATGTAAACCAAAGGTACATGATGATACCTATTGTTTAAAAAATAACACATTTTGTTAGTCTATTGTGCTTAATTGTTTACAACTTTTTATTTTATAATTCAAACTCTTTTCTCTTCTGAAACAATTCACTTTTATGTGATTTAATTATATAATTTTAAATCTCTAATAATTTTTCCTACTGTTTTAAACAGATTTACTAAAAAGAATATTAACTGTTCACGCATGCTTTATACACAATTAATGGTGATATTTGTTGTTTGTTACCAAAATCACAATAGACATTTTAAGTGCCTCTTTTGTGGCAGATACTGTGTGATTTATGCTGAAGGTAAATGGAAAGGCTAAAGATAGTCTTTATTCTAAGCAGAAAGACAACACAGAAAACAAAATTTATACAGAATAAATTGGAGATAATCAGTAGAGGGAAGGAGTAGCATTAAGGTGGATTAGGAAAAGATTTCTCATAGAAAAATGGGATTTTTACTTGAATTGAGGGCAGAGAAGATAGAAGGTGAAGAGAAGGAAGGATAGTATTCCAGGCATGAGAAACAGCAATTGAAAAAGGCCAGATTGTAAGGATATTTCAATGCCTTGTGCAAAGAATGAGACCAGAAATAACTGATGTGGACCCACACTTAACACTATATACCAAGATAAGATCAAAATGGGTCCATGATTTAGGCATAAAGAATGAGATCATAAATAAATTAGAGGAACGTAGGATAGTTTACCTTTCAGACTTGTGGAGGAGGAAGGAATTTGTGACCAAAGAAAAACTACAGATCATTATTGATCACAAAATAGAAAATTTTGATTACATCAAATTAAAAAGCCTTTGTACAAACAAAACTAATGCAAACAAAATTAGAAGGGAAGCAACAAACTGGGAAAACATTTTTACAGTTAAAGATTCTGATAAAGGCCTCATTTCCAAAATATATAGAGAATTGACTAATTTTTAAGAAATCAAGCCATTCTCCAATTGATAAATGATCAAAGGATATGAACAGTTTTCAGATGATGAAATTGAAACTATTTCCACTCATATGAAAGAGTGTTCCAAATCACTATTGATCAGAGAAATGCAAATTAAGACAACTCTGAGATACCACTACACATCTGTCAGATTGGCTAAGATGGCAGAAAAAAATAATGATGATTGTTGGAGGGGATGCGGGAAAACTGGGACACTGATGCATTGTTGGTGGAGTTGTGAACGAATCCAACCATTCTGGAAAGCGATCTGGAATTATGCCCAAAAAATTATCAAACTGTGCATACCCTTTGATCCAGCAGTGCTACTACTGGGCTTATACCCCAGAGAGACTAAAGAAGGGAAAGGGACCTGTACGTGCCAAAATGTTTGTGTCAGCCCTGTTTGTAGTGGTTAGAAGCTGGAAAATGAATAGATGCCCATCAGTTGGAGAATGGTCAAGTAAATTGTGCTATATGAATATTATGGAATATTATTGTTCTGTAAGAAACGACCAGCAGGATGAATACAGAGAGACTTGGAGAGACTTACATGAACTGATGCTAAGTGAAATGAGCAGAACCAGGAGATCATTATATACTTCAACAATGATACTGTATGAGGATGTATTCTGATGGAAGTGGATTTCTTCGACAAAGAGAAGATCTAACTCAGTTCCAATTTATCAATGATGCACAGAAGCAGCTACACAGAGAGAAGGAACACTGGGAAATGAATGTAAATTGTTTGCATTTTTATTTTTCTTCCCAAGTTATTTTTACCTTCTGAATCTAATTCTCCCTGTGCAACAAGAGAACTGTTCGGTTCTGCACACATATACTGTATCTAGGATATACTATAACATATTTAACATGTATAAGACTGCTTGCCATCTAGGGGAGGAAGTGGAGAGAGGGAAGGGAAAAGTCGGAACAGAAGTGAGTGCAAGGGATAATGTTGTAAAAAATTACCCAGGCATAAGTTCTGTCATTAAAAAGTTATAAAAATAATAATAATAAAAGAAATAACTGATGATGATAGATGCTTTTGGCAAATGTCTCTTAAAAGTATATTTTATTGATATCTTTTGTTTTTATATAATTTGTAATTCTCATGTCATCCCTCTCCTCTCTTTGTCAGAAACTTTTCTTTATAATAAAGTAAGAAAAAAATTAACGAAACTAACCAGTATTGGAAAAATCTGACATTACCTGTCAAGTTCCATGTCCATAATCTCCTATTTCTGCAAAGAAAAGGACTTGATTTTCTTATGTGTTCTTTGGAAGCAAATTTGATTATTCTAATTTCATAGATTCAGTTTTCATTGATTTGTTATTGTTCTTTCCATTAACATTGTTGTGGTTATTGTGTTTATTGTTTTCCTGGGTTTTGAAGACTTTGAATCAATTTCTATATCTTTCTAGGTTTCTCTGTATTTATGATATTTGTCATTTCTTACAGCATATTTAAAATCCCACAATTTATGTCCCACAATTTTTTTAGCCATTCCCTCATGGTTGGGTATTTGCTTTGTTTCTATATAAAGTGCTGGTATAAATATTTTGGTGTAAATGCAAGCTTTTTATATTGGCATCTTTGTATTATATGCTAAGCAATAGAATCTCTAAGTCAAAGAGTTTGTACATTTTAATTTTCTTTTTATACTTTAAAATTGCTTTTCAGATTAATTGGACTAATTTCTAAGTGTCTTTCCACAGCCCCTTCAAAGCTAACTTCTTTTTGGTCATTTTTGTCAATTTGCTGGATGGGAAGTGAAACTTCAAAAATATTCTGATTTTTGAGTTTTTAAAAATATATGAAACTCTAAATATATTCAAAGATTAGAGATACAAAAAGAAAAATAAAAAGCAGTCCCTACTCTCAAGAAGCTACCAGTCTCATAGGGCAGACAACACACATAGTAGGAATAAGTCACAAATCATATGTCCTTAGTGCAAAACAGCAAAGTAGATACCATCTGAGCCAACCCATACCTGACCAAGACACTGTTCCATTTTCCAGCCTACTCACCATGTAGGTGTCAAATTAATATTTCTAGACTGTAGTTCTGACCATGTCAGTTCCACATTCAAGAAGTTTTAAATAGTTTTTGTTGCCTCTGGGATAAAATACAAATTCTTCTGTCTGCCATTTTAAGCTCTTAACAGTCTTTCTAAATCAATAGCACATTACTCTCTATCACATGTTCTAGATTCTAGCTAAATTGTTCTTCCATCTATGACCTAACTCCTGCTTCCCTTCCCTCTTACAGGTTGTTCTTTCCCTTCTCTCTTAGAGGCTGTTCTTTCCCTTCCCTTAACTCCCAATTTTTAAAATGTTCTCCCTCCTCACTTTCCCTTCTAAAATCCCGAGCTTCCTTCAAACACAACTTAGGTTGCCCTCCTTAAAGGAATGGATTTTCCTGATTTGCCCTGGGTATTATTTAGTTCTTACCACCACCCTCCTTTCAATCCCTCTCCCCCAATGTATTTATCTTGTATATGTATTTATCTATCTATCTATATATATATATATATATATATATATATATATATATATATATATATGTTGTTTTCCCCTTGGTAGAAAGTAAACTTCTGGAAAAGAGGGTCTGTTTTGTTTTTGTTCCTGGCCTATAGTAGTTGCTTAATAAAGGTTTATTAAGTTAAATTGCATTGAATCTGTAACATCCTCAACAAGTGGTGTTTTAATCTTTATTTGAAGACTTGTGAGTGGGACCAATACACGTAAAATACTTGTAAATTTTTGGAACTTTAAGTATAGGGTTTTATCATTATCTCTAGTAAATTTCAATTAACAAATTTAGTTTTTTTCTAACTCTGTTATTCAGTATATTGGTTACCACTCAGTTGTTATCAGTATATATTTTATACATAACTGGCAACTGACAACAATATTAAAAGAGCAGAGACTTGAGTATAAATCTTTGGGGAATTCTGTTAGAATGGATTAATGTGATATCAAAAACCATTAAGAAATGAATCTTTGGAACAAGGTGTTCTGTTAGTTCTAAATCTTCCAACTGTGCTATCACCTAGCCTACATCAATCCTATAAGATATGTATAATAAAAACATACACACACACACACACACACAAACACATATAGCAAGAGCAGTGCTTGGCACATGATAAATGCTATTTATTTGCTTGATGAGGTCCTTTGTCAGTTGCTTTGCTGAAATCTAGGTGGAAAGGAAAGGGAATAAGCATTTATCTAACGCCTACTACATGCCGGGCACTATGCACTTATTTGCTCCTTAAAACAACACTATAAGATAGTATTTTTGTTACCCTCATTTTATAGTTGAAGAAACTAAACAAATAAGTGACTTATCTAGGCTAAATCAGCAAATATCTGAGGACAGATTTAAACTCAGTTCTGCCTGACCTCAGACCCAGCATTCTCCACCATGCTACTTAGCTTCCAAAAGATACAGATAAGCTATGCAGCTTAAAATAAAAATGAATTAAATTTTTAGTCAATTTGATGAATGTAAAATAGATGCTCAAAGCTGCTTTAAATTTTCATTTGTCTCATTAGTGACTTGGATAATTCTTTCAAATGATTGTTAAAATTTTGCTTCTTTTTCATTTGAAAATCCAGCTCATATATTTTGATCATTTATCTATTGAATCATAGCTTCTGTTCTTACATATTTGAATTGGTTCCCTATATATCTTGTATTTTTAAAGAGTAACTTACCACAATCTCCATGCTTTGGCCAGGAAACATAGGCTTTAAAGTTTAGAAAGAACCAGGGAAACTTTATAAGCTGAAGAAGAATGCCTCTTTGAAGTTTTTTTATTTTTTATTTTTGCAAGATCAAGAAATGTTAAAATATGAGCATAATTATAGAAATTTGTAATATTAAGTATCCAAATATGTAGCTAATATCTATTTCTTTCTTTAAAAATTGGCAATTATAATTACTTCTATAATTATATTTTGGATTTTTTTCTCTTAATATTCCAATTTTTCTTATTTTGTTCTAAGAATAATTTTTTTTCTAAAATAAGAATTTTAGAAATTAGTTATATTTTAGTATGACCTTTCTCCCCCCAAAAAAAGCTATTAAATAAATTTATATTAAATGCTATTGTTTGTTAATACTTTGTACTTTTAGAGAAACTGGACTCTATATTTTCCCTTTAGATTTCTTATAATTAAAAGTGAAGATGTACCTATGCTTAAAAAAATTTTTTTTACACTCTTCATCCACATTTCTAACAAATAATGGAAACATTTTTGAAATTATTTTTAAAAATTCTCCCTCACCCTTTTATATAGAGATCAGTTATATTAGAAGAGCTAATGTAGGCCTGCAGAGGGAGCTAATAAATCAGTCAATATAATAAATAAAATAAATTACAATGACAATACAATACAATACAATAAATGTCATCTGAATAGGTTTACTTTGGATCTAAAAATGAACTTTTTTTTTGAAGATTGGAGAAAATATTCATTTTTGTGCCAGACATTGCTAAGCACTTTGAATCAAGCTGTCCTTGAGAAGCGTACATTCTTTTTTAATTAAAAATTTTTTTTATTAAAGTCTTGTTTTTACATCATCTTAGTTTTATCCTCATATGTTTTCCCCTTCTCTTCCCAGAGAGTCATCCCATATAGCAAATAGTAGTCTTAAAGACAAAAGAGAAAGAAAAAGAAGAGTAAAGAAATTAGCACAGATTATTAGTACACTGAAAAAATGTGAAATTATATACAAAATGTAACACCTGTGGAACTTGTGAGTGGAGATATCCTCTTTTCAGTGGAATTTTGCTTGATCTTTACAATTGTGTTACGCTCATTTTTGTTCATTTTTTTTTGCATGTGGTACTTTTTTCATTTATTTTATAATCATTATGTATTTTCTTCACTGCTTACTTCACTGTGCATCACTTCATACAGAGTATGGGAAAAAAAATATCTTAGCACAGTTTCTAGTCTTCCAACATAATAGCCAGGGTAACACTTCCAAAATATAGTGAAAAGGTAGGAAAGATATATAAACAGGGATGTCACCAAGGAGCCTCAAGCATGATGAACTTCAGATCATATTCTGAAAAGAGAATTCCTCATAGTCTTGCAAGAGGCTACTCCCAAGATCAGCATATTGTAACCCAAGTTCTCTCACAGAGATTCATGAGTCTAATGCCTTCCTGCTATTCCCTTAGTAAGAGTTTGGTGGTCCTTCCCTCCAATAGTGTATAAAATAACACAAATATTTTATAGAGAGTAGCAGAGACATAGTCAAGTGGGTCTGATTGATTTCTCCACCTCTGAGGTCACAGACAAAGAAGTGCTAATCAGTTAAGAATATCACATTTGGGGAAGAAATTTTATCTGAGTCTAAAAAATTCCTTTAAATCAAAACCCCAGAAAGGTATTGCAATAACTTAGTAACTCTGAAATTTACTTCAATATATGTTTTTTTTTTTCTTTATAGATCCAAGAAGGAAATATCATGTGAGGTTGCTGGCATATAACAATGTGGAAGATGGTTATCAGGCAGACCAAACAGTTAGTACTCCAGGATGTGTTTGTAAGTATTAATTTCCATGAAATAATTTTGCAAATCTTTTGTAAAGACCTTTTTTTTTTTTTTTTTAAAGAAAAGAGACAGTCTTAAGAACTTTTGATAAAGCCATTTAAAGCTCTATTTCTGTTTTGGTTTGTATCTTATACTACATAGAAGCTTAACTAAGGAAAGTAATGAGGAATGTTTTTTTTTTTTCTATTGACTGCTAAAGTATTTAATTCTAAAACTAATTTTGTCATACAAACTCTTGTGCATTTTTAGCAAGACCAAAAAATACATAGTTCTTAGTCACAGATCCACTATTACTGACTTTCTGAATGACCTTGGCAAGCCTCTTATATATACTATGTTAATGATTTATTATCAATATTTTTTGTTCTAAGTATGATATCTCCTTTATTGAATTAATAAAAGAGTAGTTGAAGTTTTAATGTGATTTTGTCTATGTATTACTGTGAATTCTTGGAAGAAAGACACAAAACTATTTTTGAGAGGTAGTTGATTTTGCTATAATCTTAAATGAATTTTTTGTTGCTCACAAAACAGTATTGTCTTTTTCTAAAATAGCTGTTCGTGATCGTATGATTCCTCCACCTCCACCACCCCATCATCTTTATGCAAAGGCTAATACCTCATCTTCTATCTACCTGCACTGGGGAAGGCCTGCATTTACCTCTGCACAGATAATTAACTATACCATTCGCTGTAACCCTGTGGGCCTTCAGAATGCTTCTTTGGTTCAGTACCTCCAAACGTATGTAGTTTCTATTAAGGGTTTATTCCTTTTTTTTCTGCATTCTCATTCTAAAATCTTTTAATTAACAATTAATATTTGTTTTGGGTTTTCTGCCTCCTTACCATATTTAGTCAGTCATTCGGTATTGTGCTTACAATGGATTGGGCACTGTGCTATGTGCCCAACCAAAAAAGAAAAAAAGGCAAAAGCAGTGTTCCTGTTGTCAAGTGAAAAGGACAAGGAAAGACCTCCAAATATAGGATATGATTTGTCTTTTAATGTTCGTAAATCACTCAACTTGTCCAAATAGTAGATTAAAGGTAGTTGCTGTCTCTGCCATAAAGGGAAGAATCAAATTAGAAGGAAGAATATATTTAAAAAGTATGTTCAGAATCAGGAAATTATTAAATGTATTGGAGGGTTTTTTGGTTGTTATTACTTGACAAGTATAAAAAATGTAAATCAGTGTTAGGTTCACTATATTACATATTACTAGCCAAGATATGATTATTTTTACATACTTGAATTTGACTTTAAGTAACTTGAACTTTAATGGGAAATTCCCCCAGACCCCCCCCCAAAAAAAGAGATTTTAGTATTGGTGCAAGATGTACCCCTTACTTTAGATTTCTTGTATTGTGAGACACTGTCTGATGCACATGGGAAATATGATTTGACCCTCAGTGTAATTGAATTTATGAAATAATAGTCCTTTTGTGGGGATTATCTATATTTTTGATCTTCTCTCTCTGATAGCAAACCTTCAGGCTTATTATTATATTCATCAAGATTTATTTTATTCTAATAGAATTCACTATAAATATAATATGAATGGGAAAGAAAAGAAGTAATTTTTCTTTTGTATTGATTAGAAATGTTTAAAAGTCTGAATTTGTGAATCATGAACTATCATTATTAACAAATCTATTGTTTATTAATGTAGATCTGAAACTCATATGTTGGTTCAAAGCCTAGAACCAAATACCAAATATGAATTTGCTGTTCGTTTGCATGTGGATCAGCTCTCTAGTCCCTGGAGCCCTGTAGTTTACCATTCAACACTTCCAGAAGGTAAAGTAATGTTGCGTTGTATATATGTTGACAATTTAGAAATTGACAATTTAGAAAACAATCATTTTGAGGGCAAGTACTTTCATAGTTCCTCTCCTTCCGATTGTTTCTTAACTGATAGAACAATTTTAGAATTTAAAAAAGGTAATACATTTCTTCCCCAAACACTCGATGAGATTGTTGTAGTTTATACTCAGAGTTCATGTCTATATTACACAATAAAGGTTAAAAGTAACCTTCCGTTGATCCACCCCCACCACAAAAAGGGAAAAAAAAAACTTTATTTGGAGAGTCTCTGACATTTTAAATACCAAACTAAATTTATTTTTATTAGCCTTTCTCTTAAAATATGAAACTCACCTAATGTAAACAGCAACAGAGTACAGTAGAATTATATAGTTTACTGTGATTTTTAAAAATTTGGGTTTTTGATACATTTGTATTATATTTCATATTAAAGCAATGCAATCATAGGGTTCTATGCACTTTTAAGTAATATTATCATCCTTTTAACTTGTAATAACTGATTGCACTCTATTCAGATCTTCCCTAGGGTATGATGAAGTATTTTGGCCCCAAAGGTTATGTCTTTTTTTTTCCCCCTGAGGCAATTGGGTTAAATGACTTGCCCAAGGTCACACAGCCAGGAAAGTGTTAAGTGTCTGAGGTCATATTTGAACTCAGGTTTTCCTGACTTCACAGCTGATGCTCTATCGCTGATGCTCTATCCACTACACCACTTAGCTGCACACACACACACACACACACACACACACACACATACACACACCTCGAGGTCATTTCTTTTTGGACTTTCTAGACTAACACTAGCAAATACATTTCTTAGAAAAAGGCTGAATTTAGAAAATTATATCATCATGAAAAATATTAAAGGACATTTTTAAAAGCACAAAATAATTAGCTTTTTGAGAGAAAATACTCAGTTTATCATTTTGTGAGGTCCAATATATATCTTTTTGTAAGCCAGCAGTCCATAGAAAGTTATGATCTGATAAATTAAACCAGAAATATCAACAGAGCAGCAATTAATTACTGAGCACATGTATTAAGTAATTGCAAATTAACACAAAAGCACGCACACACGCAAACATGCATGGACACACACACACATATATATATATATATATGAATGATGTGTGTTTACCTAATATCCTATAACTTTGTGCTCAATGCTAGTTATTAATTAATGAGAAATCATATATATATTTTCTTCAGTTACTTTTCTTTTTTGATTAGATTAATATACTTTCATAAAATAGAGTCCATAAGCAGACTTCAGATATAGCAATATCAAATAGAATAATAAATGTTCTTTAGAGATAATGAGAACAAAAGCTCCATTGTCATACTGTATAGTTGCCCTTTAGTGAACAAAGAAAACCATCCTTAGCTACCACAGCCTTCTGATAGAATAATTCATGTAGTTCTCTCTTTAATTTTTTAAAATTTTCTTAAGTTTGAGGCATTTCTTAAGATAAATAATTTGCCTAGAGTCACATAACCAGTATTTATCAGAAGCATCAGATTGTCCTTATGGAAGTCATTCTTCTATCCACTATGTCAAACTTTCTTAAACTGTGGGCTGCAACTCCATGTGGGGGTCATATAAGTAAATGTGGGAGTTGTGAAAGATTTATTATCAGTAAGTGTTTGATTTGTTTACCTATTTTATATACTAATATACCCAGGGTAGCATAAAAATTTCTCAGGTGAAAAGGGTTATAAGGGGAAAAAATTTATGGAGCCCTGTATTATGTTATACTATCTCCTGTCCCTTTGCTGATTTTTGCAGGTTTATAATGCTAGAATTGTTTTCTCAGTTTTTTCCTCCTTGTACTTTATTATCCCCTCTTGCATTCTACGCCAGTATTGAGGCAATTATATATTAAATGAAACAGACAGCTTCTTCTGTTCAGAAGTTTTTGTACTTGTTTTAAGTGTTTTTTTTAATAGCCTTTTATTTACAGGATATATATGCATGGGTAACTTTACAGCATTAACAATTGCCAAACCTCTTGTTCCAATTTTTTACCTCTTACCCCTCCCCACCCCCTCCCCTAGATGGCAGGATGACCAGTAGATGTTAAATATATTAAAATATAAATTAGATACACAATAAGTATACATGACCAAAACGTTATTTTGCTGTACAAAAAGAATCAGACTCTGAGATATTGTACAATTAGCTTGTGAAGGAAATCAAAAATGCAGGTGTGCATAAATATAGGGATTGGGAATTCAATGTAATGGTTTTTAGTCATCTCCCAGAGTTCTTTTTCTGGGCATAGCTGGTTCAGTTCATTACTGCTCCATTGGAAATGATTTGGTTGATCTCGTTGCTGAGGATGGCCTGGTCCATCAGAACTGGTCATCATATAGCATTGTTGTTGAAGTATATAATGATACTTGTTTTAAGTCTTAAAAAGACATGTGTAAAATAAAATTTACCTAATAGTCTTCTTAAGATTTTATTTTGAACCTTTGTTAATGATTTCCAGATGCTTAATTTTTTTCCTAAATATATTAGCTAAAGTAACATAATATCAATGAACCATTTCCCCCTAGTAATATTGTAAAATTGTGTGTGTGTGTATAGCACCAACAGGTCCACCAGTTGGAGTGAAGGTGACTTTGATAGAGGATGACACTGCTTTAGTTTCTTGGAAACCCCCTGATGGTCCTGAGACAGTTGTGACTCGTTACACTATCCTGTATGCTTCTAGGAAGGCCTGGATTGCTGGAGAGTGGCAAGTCCTACACCGAGAAGGTAAATATGATCATAATTGATGAAAATGGGGAAAAAGTTAATGGTTAATCTGTGATGGAATTATCTATTTTGTCAAAATCCTGTCAATTTTGTCAGTATCCTGAAGATTAGTTTTAAATTCAGCTTTTAAAGCTATATTAATGATTCTTTTTAAATTTTTAATTTACAATTTCTCTGAATTTTGGCAGTTCTTTAGTTAATCATTTTTGCAGATTCCTGGCTCCTGTATGGACTATTACACAAACAACAAAGCATTATTAACTTGTATCTAACTGAATAACAGAGGCTTTACACTGTGGGAAAAAAAAACACAACTTTGTAAGCAAACTGATAGCATCATTAAGATTTCACAAGTAATATTTACTTATTTAAAAGGATAAATTTCAGAAGAGACCATCCATATGTGCTATAAAAGTCCATGAAATTTTAGTGTCAATAGAGGACAACCCTCAGAGTCCATTTGCTAGGCTTAGTTTTATCAGACAAGCCAGTCCGTAGTGAAAGCAACGGACCTTTTGAAGAGGATGTTTAATGAGAGGGAGTAAGGGAGTGTGTTGCAATAAAACAAATTCAAGAAATCAAAAAGCAATAGAGAATTAGGAAATCAATCGATAAGTGTTTCTTGGGTGTTTACTATGTGCCAGTCAGATAATGTATTAGAAACCCAGGATACAAATACAAGACTGAAATGGTTTCTACCCTCAAATAGCTTTAAATTATTGTTATTCTCTTCTATCTGACTTCAATGACTCCCAGACCATACTGTCCATAGGATTTTCTTGGCAAAGATACTGGAATTGCTTTCCATTTCTTTCTCCAGTATATGTAGGCAAATCAGGGTCACACAGTAAGTGTCTGAGGTCACATTTGAAGTCAGATTTTCCTGATTGCCAGCCCAGCACTCTATCCATTGAACCACCTATCTGCCTCCTTATTCAGTTAGGGCAATACTTCTTGTCAGATAGACGCATAATAAACAAAAGTGATTAGAATATTTGGAAAAACTTCTAAATAGGAAGTGTCACTTAAACCAAACCTAGCGTTCCCAAGAGGCAGAATTAAGAAAAGAATATATTTCAAGGACAGTTTATGTCAGGGCATAGAAATGGGAGATAAATCATCACACAGGAAACAGTTGGCTGGCATGCTACCAAGCCAAGTATGTGGTATAGGAGGGATATTGTTCATAAATTACTTGGGGGAAAAAAAAACTGAGAGTCAGATTATAAACAACCTTAAAGACTATGAAGGAAGCTTGTATTTTATCCTAGAGGCAATAAGCAGCCACTGAAACTCCTTAAGCAGGTAAGTTACCTAGTCACTAGTTGATACCCAGAAGAATACTAGTCCCCTGACCACTTCTTTACATTAGGACCAGGATGGACACTTTCACATTAGGGTAGTTAATCAGTCCCTAACAATAGAACTAGGACTCACATTTCCAAACTAGGTAAGAATAATAATAGCAGGTAGCGTTTATATAGCGCTTTCAAGTTTGCAAAATGATTTATCATCTCAGTTTAATTTTACAATAACCCTGAGATGTAGGTGCATTTATTTTCATTTTACAGATAAAGAAACTGAGGTAATTATTTCTCCAGTGTCACAGCTAGTAAATGCCTGAAACCATATTTAGTTTTCCTAACTAAACCTGGAGTTTCCTAACTCCAGGTCCAGCACTTTATCCGTCCATTGGACCACCTAGCTGCCTAGGAGTCTGCCAATGCTCTTCTGACTTCCCCAAGGACACAGTTTTTCTTTTTCTCCCCTTTCCTTCTCTCTTTTCTTCTCATACTCCCTCTCTCTCACTTCCCTCCTTTTTTTGTTTTCCTTCCTTCTTCCTTCCCAGGCCTTGGAAAGGTTAAGAAAGGGATGTCACCATTGAGTGTCTATCATTATGTTCTTTGGGTCCTGTCAGAAAGTAGAAGTTACAATTTTCTAGGATTCCTAAATCCATGGTTCAACCCTTTGGCAGCTCTGGAGTCAGGTTGGGATAATTATATCTTCAAGATCAGATATAAAGAGGAGGAGGCATCCAACCCATTTGTCTTATTGGTTTCCAGCCCCAGTTTCACAGGTAGGGAAGCTTCACTTAGTTAAGAAACTTGAAATTTCTAGCTAGGATTATGCCAAGTATAAAGGATTCCAGAGAAAGGATGCAGAAGGAGAAAGATAGGTACCAGACAAGAGGAGACATAACTAGGGAATAGATAGCCTATTAGCAAAAGACTAGGTCAAGGACAGATAACAATTATTTCTTGACTGCAGTAATAGCTGAAGCTAATCCTTTAATATTTACCTACTCATATTTATCCATTAATAAGGCTCTAATTAGGCAAATACTTTATCATAGAATTTTAGATAAGAAGGAATTCCCTCCAGAGCATTTAAGTGATTTGTCCACAGTCACACAGCTAGTTATTATTATTAGCAAAAGTAGAACTAAAATTCAGATCTTCCAAATCCTAATTTAGAGCTTATTCCATAAGAATCAGGGTCTTTAGCACTCTTTTTATCAAGCCATCCTCAAGTACTTAAGAACTTTTTGCATTAATTTTCTCTAAATAATTTAAGAGTATTAATTGGGTTGTCTGAAGGATCAAAATTCTTAAATACCCATACTTATTAGTAAATAATTAGTGCCCAGTTACTGTAACCTCAAAATTCAGATGGTATCTACAAAGAAAACAGTCTTGTTTTTGAATATTCAGCAAGAATAATTTTGTAAGCTGTATTATCTATTTTGGAAACTGTATTTGGAAGATGTATTATCTAAAATCAGCTGAAGATAAGACAGCTATGAAAAAATCAGTTTGTTGGATTATTATCAAATAAACTATTTTAGGATATCAGAATAACAAAACAAAGATGATACCTGGGGATACAAAATTCATTGGTCATCTGTGGTATTATGAGAGGTGGTGTATACATAAGGTGCTAAGCCAGGAATGAGAAAGATTTGAATTAAATCTAGCCTCAGACACATACTGGCTCAGTGATCTTGGTCAAGTCACTTAACTTTAATGTCCTCAATTGTATAATGGGATAGTATAATGGGATTCCTAGCAAGATTATGAGGATTAAATGAGATAATTTTTGTAAAACATACTTAGCATATTACTTGGTACATGAGGTGCTATATAAATGCTTATTCGTTTCCTCTTTTCCTAATGCTTTAATATTGATACTAATAATGACATTTAAAGAAGTCATCTGGTCTAGAGTAGATTAGGAACCTAAATTTAATATTTTAAGACAGACTAGATATGTTGAGTGTAGTTACAGGTATATCTGCTGATATTAGGATTTGTAGATGTTTCAGTACTAATCTTTGCTACATCATAATCTTTCTTATCTTATCACACCTATTATACCTGCCTTTATATTGATTATCTCACATAATTAGTATGAGAAAATCAGTTCATCACACTGCAACCCAATATACAAAGCCTGAGCCAAGATACCTGGCTTTGGGTTCGGAGACACCCCATATATTAAGTCTTGCTTATAAGAATACTTGCCTGACTAATGTTTTTATTGTTTGTGAAATGACCAGATGTGGGGTTTTTGTATGTACCCAAGGCAGGCCCAAATTGCTTCATAACACTTGACCTATGAGCAAAAATTGTTGTATTTATAACAGTGAAGAATTTAAATACATGGACAGGATGTTTTGGGTTTTTTTGTTTTGTTTTGTTTTTTGTCACTTTGCATTTAGAATTTTAAAAAATAATTACATAGTTCTCATTTTTTTCAAGAAATGTTAGAGCACCATCTAGTGGGCAAAAGTATTTTCATTCCATTTGACCTGAATAGGTCATTTAAAAATTTTTAGAATATTTTATTTTTCCCAATTAATGTAAAAACAATTTTCAGTATTCATTTTTAAAAATTTGAATTCCAAATTCTCTCTCATCTTGTCTCTAAGACGATAAGCAATTCGATAGTTAAATATGTGCAATCATGCAAAACATTTCCATATTAGCCATGTTATTAAAGAAAACAAAGACACCCCCCCCCAAAAAAAAATCCAACACAACAAAAATGATCTCCTGATTCTTCTAACTTCCCTTTGAAACAGTTCATGTAAGTTTTTCCAGATTTTTCTGAAATCATCTTGTCCTCTCTCATTTCTTATAGTACAGTATTATTCCATTACAATCATGAATCACAGGTTGTTCAGCCATTTCTCAATTAATAGGCATCCCCTGAATAAATAATTCTAATTTTAACAGTTCATGAGATCAAAATTATATATTACTCAAAATTTTATTGTTCCATGCTATTTCCAAGAATGACTTCTCCTTATATTTATAAATCTTTTGGGTTAGAGACATACAGATTTTTCTCTATTTCAAACCTGATATATTGGGTAGGGAAGAAATATTGAAAGCCACTTAAGGAGAAAAAATATATCTTTATCTCTCCCTTGAAGATTAGAACCAAAGAATATAGGACATAATTTAAATGAGAAGTATAAAAATAAATATCCTTCAAATTCTAGATGCAAAAAAGTCTATAGCAGTTTGCAACAATGGACATGAGCTAGTAAAATGATATTTACTAGGAATAAATATAAAGTCTTGGATTTAGGTTTAAAGCATTAACTGTACCAAATACAAATTGGAACAGATATGCCTAATAGTTCACACACACACACACACACACACACACACACACACAAACACCTGTAGATTTTAATGGAATACAAACTTTCAGCAAGTAAGATATATGCTGAGATAGTCAAAGAAAGCTAATTATGATCTCAGGTTGCATGAATACAGAA
Organism: Sarcophilus harrisii; assembly: GCF_902635505.1. Classification (NCBI taxonomy): domain Eukaryota; kingdom Metazoa; phylum Chordata; class Mammalia; order Dasyuromorphia; family Dasyuridae; genus Sarcophilus; species Sarcophilus harrisii. Next base: position 507,561,749 of record NC_045427.1, on the reverse strand, counting down.
ATGTATATAGTATCCAAAGCAGAAGTTCATAATCCTTTTATACTGGTCATAGCACCTTTTCTCTGCATCCAATCTCTACTTGTTAACCTAGTTTCAATCCAGACATCAGCGCTTCTCCAAGATCTGCTGCTAAAACTCCTGATCGGACCACTTACTTTGACTAAGCTAAATCTATCACTTTGCTTGACCTTCCCTACAGTCTTTTGACAATTACTGACAATTAGTGAAGAATTGGAAATAAAATAGATGTCTGTTGATTAGTGAATAGCTGAACAAACTGGTACATGAATATAATGGAATCTTATTGTAAAAGAAATGAGGAATTTAGGGAAATGTATACAGATATGTTTGTGAACTGATACAGAGTGAAATAAGTAATAATAAAAAATACATCAAAATCCCAGTTGTTTAAAAGAGGGAGGGGAAGGGAAGAGGAGAGAGAGAGACACCAAAAAGAAGCCAGAGTCTGAGCAATTGAAAAATCAATAACATCATCACTCTTCATCTTGGCAGAGAGGTGGGGGACTACAAGAGCAGAATATTGCATACATTGAATGACTGATAACTAAGTCAATTATTTTTGTTTTTATTGTTTTTTCTTTTTACAAATGAAAGTTTAGTTTATTTGGTAGAGTTATATTTTAAAATGGCTACACAACAAAAGAAATCAAAAAAATTTACTTTTAAAAAATCCATAGTAGTCAAAATCTCACTTTCTCTGACCAATATCTCCTACACAGTTTCTATTGCCTTTAATCTCTCCTCCTCCTTCCAAAACACAGAGGTTGTGACATAAATATTTGGAGAGAAAAGGAGTCTTTTTGGACCCCTTAAAAAAAATTTAAATATATGAATGACTAGAGCTAGTGTATGCTTTTGACTTCCTGAATGCTCTATATGTTTTCTAGGGTTGTATGGGTGTTACTGGGGCAGTTAAGTAGTGCAGTGAATAAAGAGCTAGGTCTGAAGTCAAGAAGACTCATCACCCTGAGTTCAAATATAGCTCTAGACACTTACTAGCTGGGTGACCTTGAGCAAGCCACTTGATCCAATTTGTCTCTGTTTCCTCATCTATTAAAATGATCTGGAAAAGGAATTGGTAAAGCATTTAATATGTTTGCCAAGAAAACCCCAAGTAAGGTCACAAAGAATCATGAAAAGTTGAACACAAATGAAAGAACTAAATAACAATCAGTAAGTATTATTGTCATTGCCTTTGGCACCAGTACCCCATTTTCCAATTCTACTACCAGAATAGCTTGTCATTGATCTCTGTCAGTCTGCCTGACAGGTAACGTTCTCTTTGTCTATCTAATTCTTTCTTTTTCCCTTTCTTTCTTTTTTTATTTCTCTCATTGCCTCTGTCTCTGTCTCTGTCTCTCTCTCTCTCTCTCTCTCTCTCTCTCTCTCTCTCTCTCTCTCTCTCACACACACACACATACACACACACACACCTTGTATTTTCCCAGATGTAAACATTTAAAATGTTCTCTAAGCAGTTCAAATTTTAATATTAGATAAAAGCAACATTGTTGCATGAGTTCCAATTTTTTAAAATCTGTCAAGTTTCTGTGATGTTGTTGTCTAAAATGATGACTTGATAAAATGGTCAGGCAATAATATGATGGTGAATTACTGCCTGTGCAGTTTGAAGAATGATTTTTCTTCCTCTCTGATCTCCAAGTGGATCAGAGGTTACAGTCTTTACACATCTGGTGTGCAGTAAATCAGCCTAAAGAGCTCAGGCTCTTTAATGATTCATTTCATCTGAAAGGGACCACTGGGAAAAGGATCTCTAACACTGCAATATGAACTTCTGCCTTTAATAATGGTGCTGAAAATGATGACTTCTTTGGTCACAGAGTCCTCATGTTTTGCTTTTATTTTTTTTACATTTTGCCAGTTTGAATTATTTGTTTATGAAAGAGCTAGAGTTTTTTGAGGTAGTTTCTTTTTTGCCTATTAAAAAGACACTCACCCCTTTGTTTTTCATATTTTGCTTTTCGTGAAAATGAGGAAATCATCTTTTAAATGGAACCAAGCATTAAATTACTTCACTGTTTCAAAATGAGACTTACGTGGAATCAAGAGTAATGATATTTTGAAATTTTCTAAGGCACTATTTTCAGAATTAAACATGTTTGATCTTCTATAACAGAGGGAATATCAAACAATAGTAATTTCTATTCAATGATTTTTTTTATTTGTTAGATTTAAAAATAGGATAAAGTAAAATAAAAAGAAGTAAATGGCTTAAAGCATTCTTTATGCCAGCTAAACATAGTAGGGCAGGACATATCCTTTTTTTAATTCTATTTGTCTAAGTAAACTCTAAATATAGGGGTCTGTGTGTTTATCTAACAGTTGTACTCTAAAGTAGATCACATGTTTTTAAGGTCAAGTTGAAACTTAAGATCACCAAAACATTCTCTAGTCAACTCTGATATTGCCATTCTGATTTAGCTGTCTCATACCCTGTGACCTGAAGTGGTGCCATGTGCATTAGGACTGCAGCTTAAAAGATTAGGCTCTTGCTGACTTCAATTATGGAAGAAACAAGGGGGCAATAGTTCACCGGATACAAACTTGGAGTAAAATTCTTGGTTATTTACTCACTGGAACTATTGTTAGAGTGTCCCAGAGTCATGGTAAACTTGTTGGAGATACAGTACAAATACGGGATGACCCTGTAAGGTCCATCCATAGATACAGTGTAGGCAACTTCTTGCTTATGGAAATTCTCATCATTCAGGTTTCTCATTTTTTTCTTAAAAAAAAAAATAGTACCATATTATCATTGTAATTGGGTGTCTTGGTACCGGACCTGGAATCAGGAAAATTTGAATTCAAATCTAGCCTCAGATACTTATTAGCCAGGTGACCCTGGTTAAGTCACTTAACCCTGTTTACCTCAGTTTCCTCATCTGCAAAAGGATCTAGAGAATGAAATAGCTAACCACTCCAATATCTTTGCCAAACAAATCTCAAAGCGTCTGAAAAATGACTAAACAAATACAAGTCATTAGTGGAGCTTCAGAAAGACATTTCATATCAAAGCTCACCAAACTTTGAGAGTTGCATAGCAATTCCTTATTTTTTTTTCCACAGTTTATATTGTACAAGTAGAAATCTTATTTCTCCATTTATTGAGAAGAAAAAATAATATTCATTCTTTGGTTTCTTTCTGAGTTTCAATCTGACATTACCAGTCCCCTATTGAACATTACAAACTGGACGTTCTAGAGTCACCCCAGATGCAGCGTAGCTCATCTTTTCCTCATAATCCTTCACTGTTTTAAATTTCCCTATTTGTATATAAATTGTGACTATTCTTCTAATCTTACATATGCATAAACTTAATACTACCCTTGACTTCTCATTGCCCCTCATTTGAATAATCCAATTAATTGTTGTTATAGGCTAGGTCTAACTCAGTCCAGTTAATTAAGTTTGACATTGTAACAAGAACTATTCCATAGGTCATTGAATACTTAACAGAAAAGAATATTTACTTAGCCATAGCAAGAGAAGAACATTAAACAAGAGGAGGCATTGATGACATTTTAAGCTGATTCAGCTGACTAAAATTCCCTTGACTATTACCCATCATGCTCCATCAGTCATGTATCAGAGCATCCCTGCAACTCCTCAAGGCTATTTGGTCCTCAGGCAGTGATGAGATATGTCAGCAGTTTGAACTTTTAGTCCCCTAAGACAATCAGGTATCACGTTTTAATAACTTTTAAGGAAAAACTAACTTTCAAAGTGGAAAGGAATTAGGATACTCTTACAACAACTGCCAAATCTTACAATTTCTACCTCCATATGTCTTAAAATCGACCCCATTTTTCTGTTCCCACACAGTACCAGTTTAGTTTAAGCCTTAGTCCCTTCTCACCTAGATTATTAGTGGCCTAATTGGTCTCTCTACTTTATATCTCTTCAATTCTCTAGGCAATTCTAATGGTTTTTCTTAAGTGCATAAAAGACCAATTTCCTCCCTTACTCAGTCTTAACTCCAGTGCCTCCCTATTACTTCCAGAATAAAATATAAACTTTTAAAGCCTGGGCTAAAACAGTCTTTGGGATATTGATTCTTTTCCTGCAGTCTGCAATCTAGTCAGACTGGCTTTCTCTCTATTTCTCACACGTGATATTCCATCTCCTTCCTCCGTGTCTTTACACTGGCCATCCACCACTGTTGAAATACACTTCCTCCTCATCTAAGCTTATTATAATCGCCTTATTCCTTCAAGACTCAATACAAATATTGCTTTCTACAGGAAGGCTTTTCTAATCTTCTAGAGCTGCTTTACTATCACTATTCCTGGCACATAGTAGGTTGTTGATTGACTTTTTAAAATTGTATTTAAAGACTAGCATAGGGAAAAGAGCACTGGGATTATAATCATAAATCTTGTTTGAGTTCTAGGTCTGCCCCTTAACTAGCTATGTGACTTCTGACAAATCAATTAACATTACTAAGGCTTTCAGTTTTCCTCATCTATACGTTTTGGTCAGGTATACTTATTGTGTATCTAATTTATATTTTAATATATTTAACATCTACTGGTCATCCTGCCATCTAGGGGAGGAGGTGAGGGGGGGGTAAGAGGTGAAAAATTGGAACAAGAGGTTTGGCAATTGTTAATGCTGTAAAGTTACCCATGTATATATCCTGTAAATAAAAGGCTATTAAATTTAAAAAAAATTTTTCCTCATCTATAAAATGGAAGTAATAATACCAGAAGTATATACCTTATTGGATTGTTATAAAGATCAAATGAGATATATGAAAAGTGTTTTGTAAACTGTAATCTTAAATAAATGAAAGATATTGTCAAGAGAATTCTCTTGTGCTAATCAGGAATTTATTATTTATAGGTGCAATAACCATGGCTTTGCTAGAAAATTTGGTGGCAGGAAACGTCTACATTGTCAAGATTGCTGCATCCAATGAAGTGGGAGAGGGACCCTTCTCAAATTCAGTAGAGCTTGCAGTTCTTCCAAAGGAAACCTCTGAATCAAATCAAAGGCCTAAACATTTAGATTCTGCTGATGCCAAAGGTGAGTAGAAATACTATATTTTTTCAAGCCTTGGGGGGGAGGGGCGGAAACTCTTTAGTTTTCTCTTTCCTTCTTTCATACCTTTAATAGGTTTCTAACTATCCCAATACTTGTTATTCTTTAACTTCTAAATCTTCCATGAAAGGTTGCCTACTTTGCTTTCTGGTTTTCCTTTTGCACCTCCCTATAACTCTCTGGATCTGCAGTTGGAGCTACTTTGACTCTAATTCTCCAATTCTTCTTTTTGATCCTTTGGCAGTTAACAGTGACTTAACATCTAGTACAGAAACTACTTACACCAACTATTAAGGGAGCAAACCTAATAAAAACTATAATCAGAAGAGTGATACAATAATAGGAAAACTACTTCTCTCTTATATTTTTGCCACCTGAGAACCTATTGCCCAATGCTGCCATTCATATAATTTGTACATAGTAGCATAAGTCTAGCATCTGTGCTGAGAAAATCTTTATATTCCAGAGTCAGAGTTTTTGCCTCTGTTTTACATTTCCCACAAAGTTGTCCATTATTTATGGAAAAGAGGAGATGGATTCCTTTTCCATGTTAGCTATTAATTGGACTCATCTGTGTATAAGTAGAGACAGATTACCTAGTATGTATAAAAAAGTCTCCATTAATGTATAGTGTTATTGTGTGATTCTATGGACATAGCTTGAAATTATACCTTTTCAGAATATTGCTGACCATTGAAAGACAGTTATAACTGTAGGTTTCAACTAAGATAAAGAAACTCATTTTGTAGAATTTCAGGCAAGCATAATGTTAAAAGTAAAGGCTACAGGTGTGCTTAACCACTTGGATATCTGACTTCAACTTTCTATCACATTCACATTCCTTTTCCTGCTATTGGGACATCCCTGCTATTGGTGCCATTTTGCTAATACTTAGTATTGGTGTTTGCCCTCTGTGCTGCCACTGGCTACAGAAGTCACTTTAATCTTAGCTGCAGTTACTGGATCTCTATCCTATTTCTCCATCAAGAAGCACTTTCATGAATTGTATCCAAGGATAATGAGTATTAACAGCACTTAGGCTTTTCTTTTTTTAACACAAAGTATGAAAGAAAATGTTGACTTATTTCTCTCCATAGAAGCTGTTTAACAGTAGGACAGAACTTTTTTAAAAGTTCCTCACACCAGTTTGACACTATTTTATCCTTCACCCACTTAGCAGGTAGAGTCTACTTCAGACTTCAGAATTGATCTTCATATAGTCTTATTGTTACTGTGTATAATGATCACCTGGTTCTGCTCATTTTACTTAGCATCAGTTCATATAAGTCTCTCCAGGCCTTTCTGAAATCATCCTGCTGGTTGTTTCTTACAGAACAATAATATTCCATAGCATTCATATAGCACAGTTTATTCAGCCATTCTCCAATAGATGGGCATCCATTCGGTTTCCAGTTTCTTGTCACTACAAAAAGGGCTTTCAAAGCTGTACTATTTCTCCATGCTTCTTTCAGGTTTTCTTTGCAATATCAGTGCTTTGAGACTCAGTTTCCTCATCTGTAAAATAAAGGAGCCTTCCAAATTACCAGGATTACTAGTAGGAGGTTACAACAGAATGTGGGTTGATGTGAAAGTAGACAGTTCAGTACCAGAGACAGCAGCAACAAAAATAAAAGTGGTAGCAGAAGTGAAAACTGAAGAATGGCTATGGTCACAACAGGATGAAACTGTGGAAATAACAGATCATGAATGATGCATATCTTCAGTTCTTTAATGTTAAATCAAGTTATTTGCTGCATAACATTTTGGATAGAGATCTGGTCTCTGGGTTCAAGTCCTGTCACTGACATATGCTGGCTTTTGACTCTGGATAAATAATTGCTTAAACTCTCAATATTTTAGGCAACTTTCTAATTCTCCCAGCTTCAGAGAAGGTGCCAACATATTAATAAAGACTGTTTTCTTATCAAGTAATTGCAATCACAAATCCAGTCCCTGTTTCTAAATAATAAAAATAATCTGTAATCTATAGATGTTTTTCAGCTGACTTAATGAGAATTTTATCCTTCTGGATATTAGGAAAAACCTGCATTTTGTATATATTGAAATAAAAATAGCTAATAGACTTATTGCAAAAAATGGTATTTAATTTATATGCATTTTCTTTCTGAAACTATCCTTCTTTTCTCCCTCCTTTCTTTTCCTCCTTTCTTCCTTCTATCCTTCCTTCCTTTTTCATTCTTTTCTTTACTTCCTTTTTCCTTTATTTCTTTCTTGCATTTAAGTATATGTTAGTATATGTGTGTGTGTGTATATACACACATACCTATAGTTTCAGGAATAAAATGCACATAAATATATCTGTGATATACTCAAAAACATATATATTTTTTGAGACTGGGTCTTCCTTTCTTAACCAGGATAGAAGTGGAATGGCTATTCAATTCACAGCCTCACCTCACTATTGATGAGAATGGAATCTTTGACCTGTTCTTTTTTTCTACTTAATGATATTTTATTATTTTTCCAATTATATGTAAAAATAAATTTGAACATTCATATTTGTAAGATTTTAAGCTGCAAATATTTTTCCTTCTTTTCCTTCCCTTCTCTCTCCCCCATGACAGTAAGTAATATGATATAGGTTATACATGTAAGATCATGTTCAGTATATTTCCATATTAATCATGTTGTGAAAGGGTACTCAGGACAAAAGGAAAAAAAACATATAAGAAAGAAAAAAAAAGTAAAAATAGTATGCTTTGGTCTGTATTCAGACTCCATAGTTCTTTCTCTGGATATGATGAGCATCTTCCACGATGACCTTTGGAATTGTCTTTGACTTGGTCTTTTTCCAATCTGAGCCAGTTTGCCCTTCCTTAAGAAGTCTCATGGGTACTTCCACAACCTCTCTACCTCTATCATTCTCAGGGGGCAGTGTATATAGCCCTGATCAACTTGCTCCACTACAGCTTTGAACTCTCTAAGATCAAGAGCTCTACCAGCATCAGTCTCCCTGATAGGAAGAATTCTAGGTATACATTGCTATTCTCTATGAAACAATGCAATATTTTTACTTTGGAAACAAATTTTAAAAAACGAGCAATTGAGAATTCTTTGAAACAAAAGAATTTATTTGTTTTTTTCCTATAGTTTTTTATATAAATACACTGTTTTCCTCTGCAGCTTATTCCGGTTATTATCAGTTGGACCAGAAGTCCATGACTGGCATTGTTGTTGGTGTTTGCATAGCACTAACTTGCATACTTATCTGTATCCTCATTTTGATCTATCGAAGCAAAACCAGGTATGTTTTCATTGACAGAAATCTTACATGGTTTAAAAGAAAATACAAATAACGATAATCATAAAGCAAATCATATTAGTAAAAGTTATCTTATAGAGAATACTTTGGACAATTGCAGGCAGAGCTAGCATTTTTACATATAAAGCTTTCACTTGTATTTTTGCACTTTATTGGGATTCTTTGCAATAAAAATTCAAACGAATACATTTTTATGTAATAATTATTTTGACATCATTAAACTGTTTACTTAGTTGAAAAAAACTGCTGTTGTATTGAAATATTCAAGGAAAAGTTTTCTTGGTTTCTTTGGTGTTTTAAATGAAATGGCAGGACACTAAGACCATTTCTATATGATGCCCTAAATATGAAGTACTTGATTATGAAGGGATCCTTACTCAAAACCTCTTGATTTCTGTATATTCAAGTACCCATTTCAAATGCTTAAACAATTCATTGTTCAGAAAGAACCGATATGGGTTTATGACTACAGAGTTGACCAGAGTAATATAAATAGTTAGCTCCTTTTGGGGGAGCTGCTATGAACAGAATATGAGAGGAATGCAATTCTACAATGTAAAGCTGGACAGTTTTGACATTGCCATTTTAAACCATTGACTTGTAGCTGTTTAAACTGAGGACCATAAGCATCATTGAGCCAAGTTTTCTTCATTCATGCTATTCTCATTAAACATTTTAAATATGTCTTAAAAGTTGGAAAATATGTCTTTAAAAGATGGAAAAGCTGAAAACTGCCTGATTTGTAACCTTTCCTTCTTAAACTTGAAGGGAAATTACAAAGCTTTTTGAAGTTCAAAATCCATTGTTGATTTCTACCACAACTAAAGGCAGATGGTAGGCTTCAAATTCCCTCTTCTAAGAACTGTGACACACTATAAAAAGCATAAGGAATAGGTTTAGGGGGAGGGAACAAGCAATTTCCTGTTTAGTGAAGGGGGGAAAAAATAATTTTAACATATAAACAATTTTTTTACATGGGTTGAGATGTTTTGACTTTATTTTCTTTTGAAATATTGTCAAGTCCAACTAAGAAAATAGTCTAAATTTTTATATAGATTAGATATATATATATGTAATTAATTTTAGCCTTATGAAAAATTATCCTTTATTTAAACCAAAGGTATTAAATTTTAGAATTCTCTTAGCTATTCACTTAATAGCTAATTCACTTTATCCTTTATTGATTTATACTCAAAAAAGTATTCTTAATTTTAATATTAGTCTAGAGAAAATCTCATTAGAAAGGTAGATCTACCTTATGAAAGTCAAAACCAAACATACAAGTTTTTAAAATTATTCATGCTTCTGTTTCCCTTCCATTAACAGATCATCTAGAGTTGATTGTATAAACACTTAATAGTGGTAAAACCTTCAGACCACCTGCAGATCAAACAGTACAGTTTTAGTGTTTTATTTTGTATCTTTAACCAGTTTTAATTTTTTTTGTTATGGCTTTTTATTTACAAGATATATGCATGGGTAATTCAGCATTGTTGGTTGCAAAACTTTTTGTTTCAATTTTTCCCCTCCTCCTCCCCATCCCCTCCCACAGATGGCAGGTAGACCAATACAAGTTAAATATGTTAAAGTATATGTTTTACCATTTTTAAAAAGAAATCTTTTAAAGTCTATAAATTTAGATTAAAGAATTGTGGTTGAATAAATCACTAAATCTGTTTGCTTATTCATATGTCAAAGTCTATTCACAATCTATACTGTTGTAACTGGTCACTGTCATTAAAATATGATAGATTAAGCTGTTGTGACTATAAAACAAGCTAAAAATTATCTGAGAAATCTTTAGAAAATGATAAGGTGAAAAAGTGATTGTTTATACTAAACTGGAAATACTACTATTACTTAACAAGTAAAGCACTTAATAAATATTAGAGAATTAATATTTAACTATTAAAGGAAAGGGCTTTACGTATATTTTATTTATTTATTTAATATTTTGCCCCAGTTACATTCAAAACAATTTTTTTACATTTGTTTTTAAGTTTTTTGAATTCTAGGTTCTCCTCCTTATCCCCATTCATAATTAAGAAACCATAAGGTTTTACATGTATAGAAATCAATGAGAGAATTAAAGTAGGTTTCTCAAAGTAAATTGTTTTGTGATGAAGGTAAAATCTAGTACTTTTGACATATACAGTTAATTGTGGTAATACATGCTAGAGGAAAAATATTAGAATGTTATTCCTCAAAAAATATAATTTGTATAAATTGATATTTTTGTACATTTCTTCTATGTGATGATATTTCCTTTTTTTCCAATTTAAAAATATTTTAGGAAAACATCTGCTTCTAAAACTTCACAAACAGGAACTGAGCAGTTATCTCGAACCAATGTCTCAGTAGCCAGTGGGAATGACATGAGGAAGAACTTAGAAGGAATGGTAGAGAATGAAGAATCCTTACTACCAATGATAGCCCAGAATAGCTTTATTGATGCAAAGGTACTCTAAGCTTAGAAGCTAATTTAATATATTATAATTAAACACTTTTATGTCCTGTGTAAAATACATTTATCAAAAAGTTAATCCACCTACAAAATAGTTATGCTTTCCACAGGATTAAAAAGAATGGTCTGAATCACAGTTGAGAAATCATGAAGCACATTGAATAATCCTCAAATGCACTCTGCTTTAGAAACCCATCTTTTTTTGTTTGTTTATTTTCTAAATTTAAGATTTTTTTCAGTTAAAACTACATTTTCTCTCCCTCCCCTCCTATTTGAAAAAGAAAAAAAAACCTTTCAGCAAATTTACATGGCCAAGCAAAATATTAGCCATGTCCAAAAAAATATAATATTATACACTCTGAATCCATCACCTTTCTGTCGAGACAAATAACATGTTTCATCATTATCCTTCTGAAATCTCTTATTTATTTCTTTGATCATCAGTCTTAAATCTTTCAAAATTGTTTGTCTTTAAAATGATGCTGTTATTGTATTAATTGTACTCCTGTTTTTGCTCACTTCTCTCACCATCAATTCATGGAAGTCTACCCAAGTTTTTGAGAAAACATCCTGTTCTTTCTTACAATACAATAATATCCCATTACATTTATGTACTATAATTTGTTCAGTAATTCCCTAATTGATGGGTACTCCCTTAAGATCTAGTTCATTGCCATTACAAAAAGAGCTGCTACAAATGTATTTGTAAATTAATTTGTAATGTACCTTTTCTTCTTTGGGGCTTATCTAATAGTGGTGTCATTGGGTTAAAAGGTATACACAATCAATAACTTTCAGGGGTACAGTTTCAGAATTAAAAGTTTATAAAAAGAAATTACAAACTACTCCAGTATCTTTGCCAAGAAAACCCTAAATGGAGTCACAAAGAAGAATTAGACATGACTGAAACTACTGAACAACAACAAAACAAAATTTTTTAAAGTCAATGTTCAACAAAACAACAAAATTTTTAAGCACCATTATTCTTTTAAAATTTTTGTTGTTCCCCTGATGAAAATAATTATCTACCACAGCCTTGGAGAATTCAGAACTCCAATACCAAATGGTAATGGACAGATGCATAGTAGTTGCACATAAGAAGTGACCCTGAAAGCCATCATCATGACCAAAAAAGAATGCAGCCTAGTCATTTAGAATGAGGGATACCAATTAGGGCATTATGGAATATTAAAAGAATTTAAGGAAGGCCTCCATTGTATTACATAGATTTGATGAAAGACAAAGTCATGACAGAAGCTAAGAAAACATGGATGGAATTATAATTTGTTCTACTGGTGGAAATGCCCCATAGAGCTGAATCATAAAAAATCAAAATATACTTGACTAGTTATGCTTACATGTAGCATAGAACAATAGAAATAGTATACACCACAAAATACATTCAAAAATTCATCATGTCCTATATCTTTTGTTAATCGGTATAACCTTATAAATATCCCATATTCTGTATTTCCTACTTAGAGTCAAAGAAACAATATCATGTAATTTATTTCTTTTTTGTTCTGTTATTTTCTTTTGAATATAAATGTCATATGTTGAAGTTTTTGAAGTTAAATATTAAAACTTTCCTTTTTATTTTAGGGTGGAACTGACCTAATTATTAATAGCTATGGTCCTATAACAAAAAGTAACCCTAAGAAGAAATGGCTTTTTTTTCAAGACTCTAAGAAGGTGAAAATTGAGCAGGTAACTCATCTAAACTGAATTCTAAAAATACCCTATATGAAGTAGTATTTATAAAGCGGGGAAAGACATAAAAGAAAGATCTAAGCATTAATTTTTAAGCCCTTACTTTAAATGTTATATTGATGGTATTCATTATAGTTATGACCTATTAGTTATAGCTATACGGAGTAAACAATTTGTGGAAACTGCTTACCCAACTTATAAAAATGAACTGTTTCAGAACTTTAGATAATATTTAGGAATTTCTGTTACAAGGGCAACTAGTTGGTTTGGGGAATTGAGTACCAGGAAGACTTGAATTCAAGTCCAATTTCAGATATTTAATAGCTGTGTGACCCTGAGCAAGTCACTTAACCCTGTATGCCTCAGTTTCCTTATGTATAAAATGAGTTGAAAAAGGAAATGGCAAACTACTCTAATATCTTTGACAAGAAAAGCCCAAATGGGGTTATGAACAGTCAGACATACCTGAAATGACTCAGCAACATCTTGTTTGTATTTAAAGAGTATCTTTCTAGAACACATGAAGTCAGACTCATTATCATTTACAATTATTAGTACTTGAGATTTTCTGTAAATGCTTTATCATCATTTCTATGTTTTGTTTTGTTTTTTTCCTCACAGCCTCAAAGAAGATTTGTTCAAACGGTCTGCTTTTATCAGCCAGGTACTACTGTATTAATAAGTGATGAAGACTCCCCCAATTCTCCTGGCCAGCCAACCGGATTCCAAGTGCCCTTTGAGATTACAGCTGACGCAGAGCATTCAGCAAATAGTGAAGGAAGCCATGAAACTGGAGATTCTGGAAGATTTTCCCATGAGTCGAATGACGAGCTACATCTATCTTCAGTTATAAGTACCACACCTCCTCTCTCCAGTTCCTTCTTAGGCAGTGATTCAGATGGAGATCCTGCCATTGATAAATGTGAAGGCTCTTCAAGGCCATTGGTTGCTGAGCAGACTTCTACCTCCTCTTTACAATTACAGTCTGCAATGCTGTGCTTTGATAAAAATGAGTTTCCAAGCTAGACAGCCACACCAGACATTCTCACCGTATATATATGTCTGTTCGAAGGACAATGAACAGGAAGCCAAAGCATATTGTGAAAGTCCTAATGTCTTACTGGGTATTTTTGTTGAATGTTTTTTTTTGTTTGTTTGTTTGTTTTCAAACTCACTTATTTTGAATGTTTTATTGTCAGAAATGTGAAAGGTCAAAATATCTGACTAGAGTTTAAAATATATCACTGGAGCAAAGAGGACTTTTCATGCCCTTTTGCTGACTATCTACCTCAGTTTGCCAAATGGTGAACTCTGAAGACAACTGATTGACCTCATTTGTGTTATAGTTGATTTCAGCTTTGTAACCAATGATACTTCCTACTAGCATTTTTTTATTGCTCTATGTGTAATGTATTTGATCAAAGGAGTGATGGGTGGAAGAGTTAGAATGTTTATCTGAAGCTCTGACTTTTAACAAATTATAATAACTATATAATTAAGATAATTCAGTACCTTTGACCGGGAGAAGTATTGAAACCTTTTATTGGAGGCGAAGGGAAGTGGGACCATTTTTAATCACTGGCAAAAAAAAAAAAAAAAGCAGTTCTATTGAAATGACAATAATTTTTAATTACATGTAGCAAATTGCATCTTCGAAGGCATTTAGAGTTTGCCTTTAGAGCTTAAGTATACCCAAATAATCCTCTCAGATCTGTGCCTTTTCAGTATGACCTCAGTGATGGCAGTTGTTCAAAAGGCTACACTGTCTACAGCCTGTCCATGGAAATATTTCACATCCATCCTCCTCCTCCTAGGATTTACTGTAGAACTCATTTTTTTACGAATGAATTTTTAAGTTTGTAGATTGTTTCCTAATCCTGGCTTGCCTTTGAATGGATGAGGAAACTTCCTAAAGGATCAGATGAATACCAATAGACAGTAAAATGAGCTATTAGAACATTACAGTAACAGTGCCTTCCATTATTTATTATGAAATTCTTTGCCTTATGCCTTGTCAGTTTTCATAAAGTTGCTTAGGACAGGAGCACATAAAGTTGCCTTAAGGATATACTAAATTTTATGGATGCTTTTTATTGTAAAGTACAATAGCTCTCCAAAATACTTATTTAAGATTTAGCTAGGGTTTTGAGTATACAGAGCTCTATCCAATTTTAAAAATTATTTAGAGAAATAAGTACTTCTTCTTCTTTCAATATTAGTGCTGTTAATGAAACTTCAGAGGGCAATTTTTGTCCTCATGCTGATTTTAAATAGGCATACAATTTATAATACAATAGAGCATTAAAGAGAGTATTGAGTCATAAGTTTTTATTGAATACCTACCTTGTGCTGAACACTGTTTTAAGGTGTGTAAGGGAATTTTTTTTAATGACATGGTCTTGAAATGGTTCCCCATTCCTTGAAAGTTATAACAATTGTCTAGAAATTACTCTGAGGCCTTATTTTAAGAAAAATTTTATATTTTAATCTCATTAAAACCTTCCCTGAACAAATAGTCATTGTTGGACAGGATTTTAAAATGTACTGAAGGCCCCCAGATATATAGAGGACCTCCCCCCCCATCATTCCCAGATAGTGATATTGTTGGACTATTTATAGTTGTGTGCCAAAATGAATACACTTAGAAGCAATCCAGTTTTAAGTGGTTTTGAAAGACAACTGCTTTTAACTCAAATTCAAAGCTTCCATTAAGAGACCACTTAAAATGTGGGTTTCATGAAGAAATAAAAAAGCAGAGCTTTAGATGAACAATCTGATGCAAGGTTAAATGCTGCTCCTGCCTTTTATAGCTCCTGTTTTATACTACCTCCTTTTAAAGTTATTTTAGTGTTATTTTTTTTTTCCTGTACTCAGGGAACATTGTATTGCTTTTGAGCTGCCTCATGGAAATGTGGGCAAACTGACAGGGTATGGTGTTTTTTGCTTTTTTAAATAGGGGCAGTATATAGGGCCAAATTTATCAGTATCTAAAATTAAGGAATACAACTAGACCTTTTAAAAAATTTTAATAAACATTATTTTTAAAAAACAAACAAATAATCAAAAGCTTTTCATTTTAAAAATCTAAAAAATAACCCATCAAAATTATGGAATATGCATCTAAGAGTAGTTTGGCTTAGAGCTAGTATAAAAAAACCAAAGAAATAAATCCAGAATCCTTGAAGAAAAGCATTTTGTTTGTTTGTTTGTTTTTATAAACCAGGCCATAGTTGATACAGATCTTTAGGCTATTAAACACTCTTTGCTTATTATGTACCAGTACCTTTTTTTTTTTTCACATATTCTTGCTAAACAGGCTTTATAATAATAATAGTCCTGTTACCAAAGAATTTTCTGTAGAAAAGAGAAGAAAGTTGAATATTATTTTCAAAAAAAATTGAATTAGCTAAAAATCATCTATAGGTTTGAAGCACTGAATAAATTTTTATTATACAAGTAGTTACTAACCCAAAACAATAGGGCTTATATGATTGTAGTTGTTTAAATAGATTAGTATAGAATTCTACAATTTTAACTACCTTATTGTTACCAGAGCATTTTACCAGCAAATAGTTCCAAAAATTGTCAAATATGATTTTTTTTCTTCAGCAAGTAGTTTTCTTACTGTACAGTATTAGAGTCAATATTTTTAAATTGTTAAATCTACTTGTTGAAGGGAAAAAATTGTTTTCGTCACAGACATATACATATGCATATGTATGTGTATATATATATATATATATATATATATACACACTTTTGTATATGTATCATCAAACAAAATTTTCAGTGTACAGCAAAGACAACATTTTACTTAGCTAAAGTGTGCTAAATCTAAGTATGAATTTGTTACCAAAAGGTGAAGTTTATTACTCTCTTTCTGAGTAGTGTCGCTTCACAATTTTTCACTCCAAAGGGGCAAATATGCAAAGGGTAACTCTATTCTCCAAAGATTTATTTGCTGTAAGTACTAATAAATGTATTTCATTTTTACGTCAAATGTACAAGTAGGTGTTGCTCATCAGTATTTTCATACCAAAGATCAGTAAATTTTAATAGGCTAGCCTATGACAAATTAAAGATGAGCAGATTTGAAATAATGGTTAGTGGCTGATAGAAAGGATATTTAGCATTAGTAGCTAAAGATATCAAAGTTTACATAATTAAAAGCAATATAGCTACAATACTATTAATGTTTTTATTCAAGTAATTTTTATCAGCAAATAAAGAAAAACCAAAGATATTTAAAATTACCTCGGCATATAGGCAAATTTAGTTGTACATTAAACCCTTCTGTCTCTTGTTTTTTATGTTAAGTAATTATGTCTTTCTAGAGCCTACTCCACAAACAGATGTCAGGAATAGGTACTTTTTAATTGTATCTTCTGATTCAACCATAAGGATTTTTTAAAAATCAAATACAGTGTAATATTTCTCAAACAGCCAGATCATCAAATTCCACTGGAAATTTAAATCAGGTTGTATTCAGTTTCCGATCATTATTGCAACCTTCTCAATTAACCCAGGCTGCAATATCCAAAAGGTTTAAATTTTCCTTGACTAATGATATTAGGGGCAAGGATCTCCATGTAAATTTTTAGGGACATGGGTAAATGAACAGAAATTATCACAGAACAGGCAGGTTTCACTTTCTGAAATATATGCTACTGAAAATTATTTATAAATCCAGTTTTCATTATTTAAATCACTGTAGGTACACTAAAGAAGTTGCTAATTAAAAGAATTCTATGGCAAATCCTTAATTGTAAAGCAAAGACTCTTTAGTGTCCAGTTGGTCTTGTAAATTCTGAGTTAGCTTAAAGCATGACTCACTTGTAGCAAGACTTGCAAGACTCACTGTAGGATTGGGTCACCTCCACCAGCAGGGTCAAAAAATGTTGTATTGAGATTGCAGTCTGTTAAGAGTATTGTGATACCGGCTGCTAAGACCGGCAGTGATAGAAAAAGTAATACTGCTGTGATTATTACGGATCAGACGAACAATGGTGTTTGATATTGGGATATTGCAGCAGGTTTTATGTTTTAAGTGATTTAAGAAATTCAATTTAGAATATGAAGGAAGTTCATATTTATTAACATTGTGGTTTAAATTTACTTTTGTTTCAACTAAATATGTTGTGAGCACTGAGAGAAATATAACAGAACTAGTAGCATTTTGCACTAGAAATAGAGCCTTATGACAAGCATGCTCACCAGTTGCTAAGCTAAAAGTACTGCACCTTGTCAGCGTAATAATGTAGGCACACCTTTGATAACTATTGAAGTTCACAAAAAATATAGTTTAAATTTAGTGCAGGAAATCATTCATGTAAAAACCAAAGAAACAATCTTAGATGTTGATCCATTCAGCAAAAACTGAATTTATTCATTTGTCATAAATTTTACTTAAATTTTGAATCTTACAGTGTTAATAAATTCAGCTTTTTTGGACTTTTTTTCCAAGGCAAACTATAGTATACATCTACTTCGCAGACTTTTATTTATTATGTGGACCTCTGATTAAATTGTCCTAATAGTCACAGGTAGTGTAACTATTTCTATTGACTGTGATCACAAAGTAAGGGTTCTGGAGATCAGAATACACCATAAATTGTCATTATGGATTTTGCTCAATATACCTTAAAAGAGGAACATACATGCAAAATTCCATTTTTTATCTCTTTGTACTCCTTTTTAAAGTATGCTTTAAAAATAAGAATCCAGGCTAGTCCAATGTGTGTTTTTAGTCTTTGGTCTTTTGCCAGGCAACCCATGTATTTTCCAGGTATTTAAGAACAATAGAGAAGTCTTATATTAATCTGACCATTGACTTTTTCCATTAAATTCCTATACCTGTAAGACACCTATAATCCTCTGTAGCTCAAAAAACCAATCCAAGATCAGTCAAAAAAGTTAGGTGCCCTTTTAGGTTCATTTAGTACCTTTCTTCATGCTGCAGAGACCATAAAATTCCTGACATTTTACCAAATGTTCACATTAAATTATCACTCAAAAATATTTCACACATTTGCAATTAACTTTTATTTTTCCAACATGTTCTTTTAAAAGAAATTTTTAGATTCCAATTTAACAAAAAAGTTTTTAAAATATTTGCCTATATGAATTTTAACAGTATTTTGGAAGGCATTTATATTTTATTTAATGTTTTCCTACCTTTTTCTTGAATTTTTTAACTGTGAATTAATTTTTTCAAGCTATCTCTATTCTTACTTAAAATAATTGCTGTTATTCCCCATCAGATGTGTTTAGCTTCAAGAAAAGCTTTGGTACTATTGTTTGCTCTTGAATTATCTCAGATATCACAACCAAAACAAAACCCAAGCCTGCTTTTTTTTTGAGAGCAGAAGACATTATCATAAGGGGTACCAGGTGACCTTTTGGGCTTTAATGGAGCTATTACCTGCAGGCCAGATTAGTGGAAAGGGAACAAATACTAGACAAGATTCAGGAAACATGGGTTCTAGGAATGGTTCATCTACTAATTCATTGTATGTGCTTTGGCAATTCATTGAATACTCCTTATCTCAGTTTTCTCATCTGCAATGTGAAGTTGAATCAACCCATTTTAGTTTTAACATTTTATAATTTTAATTTACATTTTATAGAATGCTCTGTGAATACAAACCTACAATTTCTGAATCCAATGCTATTTCTTATAATACTACTATTGACCTCATTTAGTTTTATTTATTTTTGCTACCCTAGGCAGCCTACAGCCTAATAGGCCAAACATGCTGATCTATTCCAATTGAACAATATTAAACACAAACCTAGTCTTCATTGTCTTAGCATTATATAGAAAACCTTAGAAAGTGTAGCTCATTTTAGGTTAGCGGGTTGAATCAGCTGAGCAGTTAATACTATTTTTACTTTGGAGTAAAGAACAAGAAGTATTTTTTCCATATCTTCCTGAGTCAAATTTTTAGAGTATAACTTTTCTTTGAACTAGCTTCTGAGGTTTGCTTTAAAGAACAAATAAAAAACTAGAAATGCTTTAAAAAGTTAAAAGAACTATCCAAATAAAAGAAAGATGCCTCAAAATCATTTTATTAGGTTATAGAATAGAGTATATAGATTTTCTTTTCTTTTCACAATAGATTTACCTTATCCTTTGCTTAGAATAAAATTAAAATATTAGCATCCCCTCAATATAAAACCAAATAAATGATTATTGGGAGAAAGTGGCAGAGAGAATATAATAACCTTGAATTTTAATTGCCTGGATAATCTACATGTGGATAAATTAAGAGTAAACTATAAACTACATTTAGAAGTTACAAAACATGAATGTGTTCTTTATGTCATACAGAACTTTGTTTTTCTAGGAAACTACATCTCTATACTTACAAACTTATCAAAAGTTTTCACCTAAAAGAATCTGATACTCTGGAAAAATTTTATTTGTAACTGAAATCATAATTGGTAATTTGTACCTACTTTAAGGATTTAAGACTGAATATACACACATTGCCTCAGCCCGTCATTAGAGTAGATGGGTATACATTGTTGTTATTTTTTTTTTACAAAATGTTTCACTTTTTTCTTTTTTTGTCAAAGATGTGAATGAACTGAAAGTGTTGGAGCCAGTTGTATATCTCATGTTGTGGGTGTTCTGGGTCCTTTCACTCCATGTACCATTGTCTTATATAAGGGCAACATTAGCAGACTTGCCAATGGAGCATAGAGCTAAGTTATTTTAATTTTATATTTGACTCAGGGGATCAGCTCTGTGACTCCATTGCATGAGGAAAGCCAATGTCTGTCTGGATTTTGAATGTACTTTTTTCATGTCTTTAAAAAATAATTTTGTTATGTCAGTTTGTTTTCTTTTTTCTAGCATTGGAGTTTATGTTCCTTAGTGTTTTCCCCTTTCCCCAGGATTGTTTATATGCTATTCCAAAGGTCATGCCAAAAATGAATAGAAGTTTAAATGCCAAAATGTTTATGAAACTGCTGTCTAAATACTGATTGATTGCACAGTTTTAATAAAAGTTTTCCTTAGTAAAAAGTAGCATCCTTTTCTGTTTCACTTTTCTTTGGGGGGAGTTGGAAAATTCCACTTCCATTTTTTTGGGGGGAAGGCCCAACTATGCTGGAATAGGAGGGTTCTAGAGCCCACCTATAAGAAAAGGAAAGAGAGCTAGCTTATAAAGCCTTGAATTTGCTTTCATATGATGTATGGCTTCAGAATCTTGGTAGGTTGGATGTTTGCTTATGTCAGATACAGGATAAAGTATATTAAATGCGGAAAGCTTGTCCTTACATGTATGTTCTTAATCCAGGTCAAGAGTCTGAAAGGTGTGGGCCTACCAAAGCACAATGGTCACAGGATCAGGTGTTTTTGTTTATTTTTCCTTTGCTACGAGGAAGGGCTTAGTTGTTCAGTTCTGAAGCTGGGAGTAGAAGCAGATATCTTCTAAAATAATTGTGATATGATATAAAAAATCAAAAATATCAAAACTTTCTTTAAAAGAAGAAAAATGATGAGGTAGTGGATAGAGCACCAGCCCTGAAGTCAGGAGGACCTGAGTTCAAATCTGATCCCAGACATTGAACACTTGCTAGCTGTGTGACCCTGGACAAGTCACTTAACCCCAATTGCTTCAGCAAAAAAAAGAAGAAAATGTCATAAAGGGATCTCCCTTTAGCTTTCTAAATTAAAAGAAAGCTCAGTCCATTTAAAATTATTAGAAATTCTATTTGTAACTACTTAAAGTTAAAAGCAACAGTTTATCATCTGAAATTTTATTAACTGGCATTTACACCTATCTGCAATACAATGATAGTCATTGTTTGTACTGATAGTCCTGAGGTACCAGAAGATCTCAAACACCTTCTGAATCTTGAGGTCAACAATGATATTTATTAAATATTTTCTATGTTCCAGGCATGTGTTGAGCAGCAAAAAAAAGAAATATGGTCTCTGCTCTCAGGAAGCTTACATTCTAATGGAAGACGACAACATATAAGCTAAAAACCTGAGGAATAATAAAAGGAAGAAATAAAAGATGGCTGGCTTTCCCCAAACTCCCAGCTCTAATAGTACAGACCCTGTTTCCAATCCCCATTATCGGTCCCCTTGTCCCCTACTCCTCAACTTGAGCTCAGGTCTACCCATATCTTCCACTGTGCTCTCTGGAATGCCGATTCCAGAGATAATAAACTTGGGTTCATTCATCTTGAAGCTTGTCTTCTATCTTCTTGAACTCATTGAGACTTGGCTCTTTCTTGATGTTAGAAAATCATAGCCACCCTTTTCAACATCAACTATACTTTCATTCATACTCAACTCATTTGTGATGGTGGTAAAGTCAGAATATTCCTGACTTCTCATTGCCATTTCTAGACTCTCCTTCTACTTCCATCATTTAATCCATATTTGTCACTTAATCAGGATTATGGTAGCTCTTATCTACTAGCCTCCCAAACACTCCTTTTCTTTCTTGAATGAGTTCAATGTTGTTGGGCTCAGAATCTTTCTCTCTTTAACAATTCCTACCCTCATAATAGGGGACTTCAACATAGGTATTGCTACTCTATCAACACCTAAATTTTCAGTTAACCAATTTACTCATTTTCCATGCCCCACTATTGGTGTACCTCCTTGCTTGCTACCAGTGAAATACAGAAATGCTCAAACTCTTGATACTCACAAGTATTGAACTCCCATGTTCATGACCTCTGAAATTCCTTTATCAAATCATAATCTTGTGTCATTCCACCTTTCCCTCTGCTTTACAAACCCTAACCTTGTTCTTTGCCCTTACTGTGACCTATAATCCCTCCACTCCTTGGTTTTTTTCTTCCAGGCTATAACTTCTAGACTGGCTATATAGACCCCTTTCTATCCCATTTTAACTACTGGTGAACCAGGGTCAACTTCTGAAGACCTTGCTCCCATTCCTTATCACCCCTTTTGATCTGTCAAATCCCAATTTTGGATTATTCTCACCATTCCCTGCCTTCATTCCTATCCATATGTTGCGGAAGGAAGCTAGAGAAAAACACATTTACTGACTAGTTCTACTACATATTTGTGCTAAACAATTGAGTCTTCACTGCGGCAAAGCAGTTGTTATGTAACCCCCTAATTGATTCACTGCTCCACTCATCACAGCACCTTTTCTAAACCTCTTCATCCCTTCTTAAACTTCCTGTGGGTCCCCCTTCCCCCAACCTTCTCAGCTGAAAAACTTGACTCATTTTTCACTTAAAAAAAGGCCATTTATCCAGAGCTCCCTCTTCTCTCCTCCTCATCTCATATCACTCATATAACTTCTACTACTCTCTTCCTCCTTCACTTGTCTCACATGAATAGGTTGCCTTTCTCCTTACCAAGAGTAAACCCTCCTTTCATGCAAAAGTGAATCCCATTCCATCCTGTTTCCTCCAGCAGAATTCTCACTCTGTAATCTCCACTTCCACAAATTCTTCCCTGTCTACTGGCTGCTTCCCTCCTGCCCACATCTCACTCATCCTAAAGAAATTCTCATTTGATCCACTCATCCCTGCTAGTCATTGTCCTTTCTTTCTGTTCCATTTTGGGGTGAAACCCTTTAAGAAGGTTGCCTACAATTAGTGTTTCCATCTCCTTTCTTCTAACTTTTCTTAATTGTAGCAGGGCTTCCAGTTTCATCATTCTGCTGAAACTGCTCTCTCTAAAGTTACCAATGATCTCTTGATGAACAAATCTAAGAGCCTTTTTTCAATTTTCTTCCTTCTGGACTTCTCTGCAGCCTTGTAAATTGCCTCTTCTCCTTAATATTTTCTTCTCTCTAGGTTTTCTTGACATTGCACTCTCCTGGTTTTACTCCTGTCTGATCACTGCTTCTCAATCTCCCTTAAAGGATCTTCATTTAAACTAGTGGTTCTGAAGGTGGTCCAGAAAATCCTGGAGGGTCTCTGAAACGCTTTCAGAGGTCTACAAATTCAAAATTTTTTTAAATTTCTAATATGGTAAACATCTATAAATATAACCTACATAAAACTCTTTGCACAGGTCCTCAATAATTTTTAACAATATAAAGATACTAAGAACAAAAGTTTGAGAACCACTGATCTAGACTACACCTGTTTCTCCCAAGACTCTTTTCCTAGTCCTTTTCTCAATATATAGTATTTCATTTGGTAATGTCACCGTCTCCCATGAATTCAATTATGCAAATGATTCTCAGATCTATTTATCCAGTCCTAACCTTCCTCTTGACCTCCCATTTCACAATCAAAACTAAACTCTGTTATCCACCCCCTCCAAAAACAAATAAACCAACCATTCCCCTCTTTCTCACTTCCCTTATTATTAAAGTCACTATCATCCTCCTAGGCATCTAAGCTTGCAATGAGATGTTATCCCCAACTTCTTAGTCTCTAATTGCCCCATATCCAAACAGTTGCCAAGTCCTGTCAATTCTGCCTTTATAACATTTCTTGCATAACTCCTCCTTTTGTCCTCATGATACTGTCAGTCAATATCTTAGTATAGGTCCCCTGTATATACATGTATATATGTATATGTATATATATATATATATATATATATATATATCAATAGCCTTATTCTCCCCACTTCATGTCTCTCCCACTCCAATCTGTTCTTCACTTAGCTTTCAAAATGATCTTAAAGCACAAATCTTTCCCAGTTAATTCCACTCCCACTTTAGTGGCTTCTATTAAGCCCTTCATAATCTGCACCCCCCCCCCATACTTTCTTAGTTTTCATAAACTTCTTTCTAAATACTCTGCAATTCAGTGGCTGACCTCCTAACTGTTTCTCATACAAAACACTATCTCCTGACTTCCATTTTCATTGGCTATACCCTATATTTGAAATGCTTTCCCTCCCTATCTCCATGTCCTAGCTAATCTGATTGCCTTTAAGTCATAGCTAAAGTTCTACTTTCTATAAGAAGCCTTTCTTTCTTCTCTTAAATCTTAATGCCTTCTCTCTCTGATATCATCTCCAGTTTATCTTGTATATATCCTATTTGTATATAATTGTTTTGCATTTTGTCTTCCCCATTATAATGTGAGCTCTTTGAGGGCGGGGACTGTGTTTGCTTAATTGTTTTATTCCTAGCACTTATCATCATACCTGGTACATAGTTGATACTTAGTAAATGCTTATTAGCTTGACTTTAAACTTCTTCATTGATTGTATTTTGTATTGTATTCACCCATCGTTATATTCCATGTAATATTTATTTTTCAGTTCTTCAAAGATTGTGGTATTCTATATCTTGCTGTTTTTTAGCAACTCCAATAAAATTTTGGCATTAAAAAATATAGGCTTTTAATTTGGAAATATACTCAAACAGCTATCAAGCTGTGCACACCCTTTGACCCAGCAGTGTTTCTAGAGGGCTTATATCCCAAAGAGATCTTCAAGGAGGGAAAGGGACCCACATGTGCAAAAATATTTGTGGCAGCTCTTTTTGTAGTGACAAGAACCTGGAAACTGAGTGGATGCGCATCAGTTGGGAAATTCATATAGGCCAGAACTTGAAGCGAGGTGCTAAGTCAGTGGAATTGATAAGAGACAATGGTTATTTAGCCTGGTGCTTAACAGTTCTCTAGTTCACTTATGTACTTAGTACTTACTATATAGTTCCACAAGATTTACACCTTTAAGAGAGCATATATAAGCTAAGAGCTTTAGCCAGGATTGAGTCTGGGAGATTCAGAAGCCAGAGCTCAAGCTCACGCGAAACCAAGATTATAGAAGGCCTCTAAGAAAGCTAACCAGGCTGCAGGAAAGGAGACAAGACTTGGAAAGAGACAATAAAGGATTTGGATTTTAACACTTGGTTGCATTTGGGATGATTACTGAACTGAAAGTAAGGTTGCCTCCAAGGACCCCAAGAAAACCCCAACAAGAGAACATTACATTTTAAAGAGAAGATTATAGGAAATGGCTGAATAAATTATGGTATATGAATATTATGGAATATTATTGTTCTGTAAGAAATGATCAGGAGCATGATTTTAAAAAGGCCTGGAAAGACTTACATGAACTGGTGTTAAGTTATCAGAGCAGAACTCACTAAGACTCTCCATATTAAAGGAGACTTCCACAAAAGGGTGAAAAAAAGTGAGAAAAGAAAAAGAACAAACTACACAGAAGCCTCAGGCCTTCTATCATGAAAACTTATTTTGGGAAAAGAGTTTAAATTCTTTTCTTCCTTTTTACCAAAAGAAATCCCTTTTGGTGACAAAACAAAACAAAACAAAACAAAACCCACACTTAATTTAGGTGAGCTAAATTGGGGGCTGGAGACTTTGGAATCAGGAGATCATTATACATGGCAACAAGATTATATAATGATCAATTCTGATGGACATTACTTTTTTTTAACAATGAGATGATTGATGTCAGTTCCAATGATTTTGTGATGAAGAGAGCCATCTGCACCCAGAGAGAGAATGGTGGGAACTGAGTGTGGACCACAACATAACATTGTCACTCTGTTGTTGTTTGCTTACATTTTGTTTTCTTACTTATTTACTTTCCTTCTATGGTTTGATTTTTCCTGTGAAGCAAGAAAAATATATAAATATGCATGCATATATTGGATTTAACATATATTTTTAACATGTTTAACATATATTGGATTACTTGCAAATAGGGGATGGGGGTGAAGGGAAGGGGAGGGAAATTCAGAACACAAAGTTTTGCAAGGGTTAATGTTGAAAAATTATCCATGCATGTTTTGAAAATAAAAAGCTTTAATTAAATACATATATATATATATATATATATATATATATATAGGCTTTTATTAGTGAGGGAATGAGAGATATTAAAGATTTTCAGTTTTCTAAAAGTAATCCAGCAAGTTTTTCTCTGCTGCAAGTTTGACTCCATTTCACTGTCCATTCACACATCTGTCCTAGGTATACATGCTAATGGACATGCTCTATCACTTGACATTGTTCATTCATGTGAAATAGCCCAACTGTCCTTGAATCAATCAGCAAGCATTTATAAGGTACTTAATTCTGTGTTAGGCCCTGTGCTAAACACGGGGGATACAAAGAAAGGGAAAACACACAAACACACACACACACACATACACACACACACACACACACACACACAGTCTGTGTCCTCAAGAAACTTACATATTAATGGGGAAAACAGTAGGCAAATAAATGGATAGATATGTAAGACACCCAAACTAGAATGAATGTAACTTTAAAGGGAAAGACTCAAGCAGTTGGTATTATCTGGAAGGTCTTCTCCAGAAGAGAAGAATTTGAGTCTTAAAATAAAATGGTAAAGAGAAAACAAGTGATGGTAAAAAAAAAAAAATTATTAAAATAATCTTTATAGGTCTTTTCCATTTGTTGTCCCCTTCCTCTGCTTATACTTCAGTACCCTTGGAACCTTGGAATGATTTTGGTTAGTCAAATTTTCTTTAAACTGACTTTAATCTCTATTAAGTCTTGCTTTTTGAGATAATTCTGCTAAAAAAACAAAACAAAACCCTTTTTATAAGATTTTTACAAATGAGTGTACATTTTAAAACCAGCTTTACTTTTATCCACCATATCTTGCTACTTAGCAAATAAGTCAATTGTTAGCCCACTGGAAACTTTCTAAGCTCTTCTTATTTTTGTCATTGCAATTGATTTATTCTGATAAAAAATTATTATAATCTGAATAGATATCATTTCTATTATCCATTCCCCGTTTTCATTATCAATTAGTTATTTAAACATTAAAATTTTTTTCAATTATATGCCATTATTTTCCTTATTATTATTACTTCTGGCTTTTTACTCCAGCTACCAGTGAAAGCTCATGAGCAAGTTGAGGCACTGATAGCATCACTCAATTTTTAGAATAGCATATTATATTTATAGTGCCTTCTCCTCTTCCTTTCAGAGGCTATGAAGTGTCATGGGAAGCCTAGAAAAATGACAAAACACCCAAGTCTCTCAAATTCAAAATGGTTTTTCACTCTCATCATAAACATTTTTAATAAAAGAAAAGATAGAAAATATTTACATAAAAATCTGCCTATATTTGACTTTGGATGTTGTTTTCAAAATTATGATAGTCTAACAATGGTCTCTCTATTTTGCTTCTACCAGCTCCAGCCCCCAATTTAGCTCACCTAAATTAAGTGTGGGTTTTGTTTTGTTTTGTTTTGTTTTGTTTTTTGTCACCAAAAGGGAATTTCTTTTGGTAAAAAGGAAGAAAAGAATTTAAACTCTTTTCCCAAAATAAATTTTCATGATAGAAAGGTCTGAGGCTTCTGTGTAGTTTGTCCTTTTTCTTTTCTCACTTTTTTTCACCCTTTTGTGGAAGTCTCCTTTAATATGGAGAGTCTTATTGAGTTCTTCATAGGATTTTTTCAGCTCTTTATGCTCTGCAACCAATCCTGTTGCATAAATGGTTTTCTTGGTGTTTTTCTTTAATAATGGCCTACTTATAATGAGTACTTTGACACAAGATGCCTAAATAATTCCATAAAATAATTTTGAATAACTTCCCTCCACCTTCTTATTATTATTTATTAATTTACAGCAAAAATGTTAAGATTAATTCATATTAATCTCAATTGCTTTAATATTGCATCCACTCATTGGACAAATATTACATATTTTTAACACTGAGTAGTTGAGTAATTAATAACACCAAGGTTGCAAATATGAGTGATTGGGAGGATAATGGTGCTCTCAACAGAAACAAGAAACTTCAAAAGAGAGAAGTAGATTTTGTGGGACATGCTAAGTCTGAGATGCCTATAGTATATCAAGTTCAAAATGCCCCAAAGGCAATTGGTGAGAAAGTTCAGAAGAGAGATTAAGGCTGGATATTTAGAACAGATGATAATTAAACTCCTAGGTACTGAGAAGTTGCAAAATGGGCAAAGAGAAGAGCTGAAAGTCCCAGACAGAGCCTAGGAATACCATCAGAATTAAGGGCATCATATGAATGATGAGTCAGCTACAGAGAGAGAAAAGCGATAGTATCCAGAAGGAGAAGAAAAAATAGTCAACAGTGTGAAATACTATCGAGAGGTCAAGAAGCATGAATACTGAGAAATACTGACAATTATGACCATCATTGAACTTTGACAAAAAATATATTCAGTTATTTTAGGCGACAAGGATAACAAGGAGGTAAGAACCTAAGTGATTAGACAGGTGGTGATATTCTTAATATTAAGTGTGATTTTAAAAGTTCAAAAAACATAATACCTGGGTGACAATCATTTTATTAATAATGCCAGCATTTTATTAAAAGGTTGAGCATTTGGTCATCTCTCTCTTAGACCAAAGACAATCATGGCAGTGGGTTCATGGCTTATATGCCCATTGGAAAAAGGGCTGAACCTATTCAAATGAACTTAGATTATTTCATTTACTTTAAAATAACCCCAGCTTTAGAGAATCTCTTCAAAGAATTTATCACCACCTAAATCTGAGTAGAGCACGATAGCTTCCCACTATGGGTGGGATCTGAATAAAATTGTAAAGAAATCAGTCCAGTCTCATTACCAGCAAAGTCCTTCAAAGACTGAATTTTTTAAATCAGGACTTTAGAAAAAGGAAGGCCCTCTGGACCTCCTCAAATCATTTCTTATTAATAATCATTTGAAGGTTTGGGGGAAAAAAATAGTGTAATCACACCCTACCTATGCTTATTTATCCTGTGCTATTTCTCTTTTCTATCAATAAATGAAAAAATGAGCTGAGTTTTGGGAGGTAGTGGTGGAGGGGGTTACTAATCCCATAGCTAACCTCCCAGAGGATTGAGATGGGAATTTTTGGAGTTAAGTAACAATTACCTTAGGGGTGTGGGTGCAAGGGAGGAAAGAGAACCAGAGGAGAGGTCTTCGTATAGAGTGAGGGAGTATTGAAAGAAGAAGCCATTACAATGGAGGAAAGTTCGTTATTGGCTGCAGAGGAAGTAAGGGTGGGTTATTACCTATTTTCCTACCTTTTAATTGAGTGAGTACATATCCCTGGGGTAGTCCCATGAGCCACATTTTGGAGATCTCTGATTTAGAGAAGCAACCATCAAATTAAAGTTCCTAGATGACCCAAAGACCATCATCCATTGCCTTTGCTAACATTCTGCCACAGTCACTACAGAAAAGGGAAAAGGCTGAACAGGACAGAGAAATATGGAATAGGGACAGTTCTGATAGCTAAACAAGTAATGAATTATCTGGTGATGAACTCTCCACTTTTAGCTAGGCTGGTCTGTGGCAGTGGTCATACTTGAAACTGTTCCAGCTTATTAGAACCTGCCAAAATTTGTGTTCTGCTGGCAAAGGCCTTGAGAATCCAGAGTCATCTCCATGACAAGATGAGGCATAAGAATATGACTAAATGGAGACATTTAATGCTAAGTGTATTTCATTATATTCTTATTTTTAATATTGGTTTTAAATGAGTATGATAGTATTCTACTTAGCAGAAAATCAAGCTTCTTGAAGCTTCAATTATCTGGAATACAGGCATGAAACAGGAAATAAATTTTTTAAAGATTCTGACCAACTAGTAAAGTTATGAACTGGTTCATTTGCTTCCATCCCTGTGGACAGGTCTTCCACAACTCCTTCCTTA
Source organism: Sarcophilus harrisii (assembly GCF_902635505.1). Lineage (NCBI taxonomy): Eukaryota > Metazoa > Chordata > Mammalia > Dasyuromorphia > Dasyuridae > Sarcophilus > Sarcophilus harrisii. Next base: position 507,531,609 of record NC_045427.1, on the reverse strand, counting down.
TCTGACCTGCAATGATACCAAAGGGGCCCTGAAATGCGAGGACCTGGGATGAAATTCTGCTTCTGGTATTTAAGACCTGAATCACTTTAGGCAATAAACATACCTTCCCTTTTCTCCCAGACTTAGTTCCCATATTTGTGAAATAAGGGTATTCGATAAGATGGGAGCTCCTATGATCCTTAATAGTTATCACAGAGCCAATGGGTTTTTTGTTTGTTTCAAAAGAGGCAAAATCTAATTTCAAATTTTTCACCTAGATAAATCTTGAGGGCAGATTGAAATAAAGTGAGGTCGGTGAAAAGTGATAATTTAACACAGAGGGGTGAAGCAGAAAACCTTTTAAAAACCCAACATAAAAGAAGAACCATAAGAGCACATCAATCTGGGGCAATTTATTGTCCAGGCAAATCATCAGCTATACTTCAGTGGCCCCTGAGGGCATCACTGTTAAAAACATAGTACAATGATTCATTTTTTCTCTTGGTTCAGACCTTTGATTTCACTGTGTAAAATCTCTATCACTGCAGAAGAGCTACTGGACTGCCACTTACATTCTTTAGAGAGTTTCCTGGGACATTAAGAGGTACAAGTTCCATGACAGATCTTCATAATCATAACTCAAAATGCAGCAAGAAAAAGGCTCTTTTGCTCACACCATCTATTTCCCAGAAATATATATGTTATACATACATTTGATTACTGCTTGTAAATTCAGGAATTTACAAGCAGTAATCATATGTATGTGTAACACAGAATGGAATTTACAAGCAATAACTGAATGCACAGTTATCCCCTCCACATCGAGGGGGCTAAGGGTGTGGTGCTCCCCTGATCTGGAAAATACACATAAAATTTTTTGGCCCTCTCTTGGTACTAAAGAAGAATTATGAATTATTATGGTATCAAGAAATAAAATGTGTTGGAATATAATACTTTACATATATTCTATGTGTTTCTGAATTTCTAAACTTCTTTGTCATTTGTTGGTCTTCACATGTTGTCTGTGGCTTCCATAAAACTCTCAAAAATTTTCCATTTAACTTCTTATGCTGACCTGTGAGATAGCAAAACCTAGATGGAGAAAGTCGCAATGTGGTAGGGATAACTCTGTGTATATATATATGCATATGTATATACATATTTACATTTATATAACTACACATACATTATAAATTTTTAAATTTGTATTTTTGTATTTTTATATATTTATATATAACATAAATTGCAGAGTAATGGTGAAAGATTGACTTTGATGAGAGGAAACTTGGTTTCAAATTTCGCCTCTAATCATTTGAGCATAGCCAAGTCACTTAATTTCTCTGAGCCTGTTTCTTCATGTTTAAAAATAATAATATATGTATAATACTATAATAATACTATAATACTATAATCACTCTCTACCAGAGTTCTCTCCTTGTCTTATGGTTTAGGCTAGTTTTTTTTTTTCCTTTAAAGGCTATAAAGCTGTCCTTAGTTCAAGAGTATGTCATTTGGCAGCTTATTAGTAACCTCTAGACAGATAGGGGCCTCCTGTTTGCTTAAGAGCATAAAAAGGCCTACCCACATGACATCATAATCCTTTAGACTTTGCAATTTTCCCCAAATTAAGCTAGTCACTATACCCTGCCCTGTTGACCCAGCCTGTCTCCATAGAGAGCTGAACAGGCACCTGTCTACCCAAGTGCTTCAGTATCTTTATGGAATGTCCCTTCTAGGCAATGGAAAAATTAATCTCTTTTTGTTAACCATGGGATGATCTACACATTCCCAACCCAAACCATCACAGTGTCAGCCTGAGTCAATTTTACCCCCAAAAAGTACCTGCTTCAAAGAGTTAGTTTATATCCAGAAAGGAGGTTCAAATAAGATCTCATGTAATATCTTTGTAAGGGTCTCATAAATATCTCATGTAATAGCTATATGAATGTCAGTTATGATTATAAGAATATGATATATAACCTAGAGAAATGATAAAAAAAAAAAAGATGGAACTCATGACCACTGGATTTCTAACTTTTATAGTAACAAATACCGTATTTAATCACCTATAAATGATATAACTATATATTTTTCATTATATGGCTTTCTAAAATGCATAGGCATCTCATGATTCAGTGAATATGGGACTGAACCTGGAGTAGAAGAATTGAGTTCAAAAACTTTAGAATATTTACTAGCTGTGTAACTCAAAGCAAGTCACATAACTGTTGTGTCAGTTTTCTCATGTGTAAAAGGGAAATAATATTTCCCTCCTTTCAAGGGCTGTTCCAAGGCTAAATTAAATAATATTTGTAAAGCCTTTCACAAACCTTAAAGCACCACATAAATGCTATTGTTGTCATTGTTATACCACTTACTCTACTGTGATCTCATTGATGGAAGTATTCCCTTCGGAGATGCTGCTCACATGTCAGACTTGCCCACTCATCCAGCTTGGCTCTTACCTTGGTTTTTTCTAGAGTGTGTGTATGTGGACACAAATGTACATACACACACATGTACACATAGACATGTCATATATAAATTTTAGGAATACAATAACCAGTCCCATACATTTTAAGAGACTAGAGTGAGGAAATAGGCAGAGCAGGAGTGGGAAAAGGAGGGACACTATGGAGTGGTAAGAAACAGGTGGAGGAGATCTGCAAGGTGTGAACACACTGCTAGGTCAGCCTGATATCCCTGGGGGTCAAGGACTAGTGAAAGGAGCCCTGGTCCCTGCTGCTCAACCCAAACACACCGTAAAATGTGATGAACAATAATGTTTACATGATGTGGTGATTACTCTAAAAAGGGGAAGAACCCTGTTTAAGAAATAAAAGAAAACATTTCAAAGGGGTAGTAGCAGTGTGGTTAAATTGGTTTGTATGGTGATGTGTAGTTTTAGTAATGTAGTAGTAGTAGTAGTGGTGTGGTGTTATAGTGTGGTGTAGTGTAGTAGTAGTAAGAATGGTAGTAGTAATGGATATTAGTAGAGTAGTGGTAGTTAGATAATATTATAGTAGTAGTGTGTAGTAATGTAATAGTAGAGTAGTGGTGTGTGTATAGTATGGTAATGTACAGTGTAATTTAGGGGTAGTGGTAGTAAATTTAAGATAGGTAGTAGTGTGTAAACTGGTAGTAGTATAAAATAATAGTGAATAGCAGTGGATAGTATAGTAGTGGTAGTGTAATTAATTTGGTATAAATGTAGTGGTGTGTGTATAGTAGTAGTGGTAATATTAGTGTGTAGTAAGAGTAATGGTAGTAATATAGTAGTAATGTGTAGTAAGTAGTAGTATTATATATGTGTGTGATGTAGTATGGTATTAGTGTGTGTGATAGAGTGTGGTGTGTATAATGTGGTGGTGTGTGGTGTGTTTATAATGCAGGTAATATAATTGTGGTGTAGGCGGTGTTATGATTGTAGTAATGAAGTGTAGTGAGTGTATGCTATGGGGTAATATTAGTAGTGTAGTAGTGTGTAATGTGATGTCTATAGTGTGGTGGTGTGTATGATGGGTTGGTGTATAAAGTGGTGTAAAGGTGGAGTAGTTTGTAATAATTAGTAGTAATAATTTATGGTTGGTTGTGTAGTAGTAGTAAAGGATAAATGAGATAGAGTAGTGGTAGCGGGGTAGTAATTGATATTAGTAGTAGTGGGTGTGGTAGTTATTTAATTGGTATATAGTGTGTGTATTATAATCTGGGTGGTGTATATAATGTGATAAAGTAGTAGTTGGGGTATGTAGTAATTAATTTGTAGTGTGTGGGTGTGTAGTGTGTAGTGAGTAATAATGTTTTAATTGGTAATAGTAATTGTAGTGATGGGGTAATAAATGGTTTGGTAGTAAGGCTTGTAATGTAGTGTGGGTTTAAATTTGTATTAATAATGCAGTGGTAATTGAATAGAAAATTGTAGTGTAGTGGTTGTAGTATAGTATAAATTAGTAGTATAGTAATGGAGTAGTGGTGTAGAATTGTAGAAATAAAGCCAGTAGTAGTAAAGGTAATAGTAGTAGTAGTGGAGGTTTAGAGTGTAGTATGTGTAAGTAGTAATGGTAGTAGTAATGTAGTGGTGGTAGTAGTAATGCAGTAGTAATGTAGTGGTAGTAGTGTAGTAGTAGTGATAGTAATGGTAGTAGTAATGTAGTAGTGGTAGTAGTAATGTAGTGTAATAGTAGTGGCAGTGTAGTAGTAATGTAGTATATTAGTAGTAGTAGTGGTAGTGTAGTATAGTAGTAGTGGTAGTAGTGTAGTAGTAGTGATAGTAATGGTAGTAGTAATGTAGTAGTGGTAGTAGTAGTAGCTCACATGTGGTATTTCCAGTTTGCAGGGTAGTTTACATAGACTATTTGTGAGGTAAATGCTATTATCATTGTTGTTTGTCAAAGACTACCTTGACATCAGAAGGTGATGCCTTGATATGCAAGTGACTTGGACTGAAGTGGGGGAGGCTGTGCAAGGTCACCTGCCTCGTTTTCTCTCCAGAGCCATCTGGGTTCAGTGGCAAGCTAGAGATTAAGAGGACTGGAGATGGCCCTCAGATGCTATTATTATCTCCATTTTAACTTCTCCTTCCCCATTTAATTATCATTTTTGCCCAGCTGACTCAGTCCCAGACTCTCTCTCTTGAGCTTCAGTCATGCTTCACTATGCCTACAGGACACTGCATTGGACACAATGTGGATGCATCTCAGATTTCACATGCCCAAAACATAACCCACAATCTTTTCTCCCCAAACCCATTCCTCTTTAAAACGTCATAGTTTCTGTTGGGGACTCTACTGTTATTCCAGCATCCCAGGTTCACAACCTCCAAACTCTATTCTCCTTCAATCTGTAGAGTAGATTAGCTGCTAGATATTGTTTTCTACCCATATAACATGCATTGTAGCTACATACTTCTGTCTGTTCACACAGCCAGCCCCTTAGCTCAGGCCCTCATCTCTTGTGCAGACCACTGCCATGGTGTTCTGATTGCTCTTCCTCACCTCCATTTCTCTGAAGTCTGATTCTCCACACAGAACAGCCGAAGTGATTATCCTAAGGCTGATTTTCCTAAGTCTGACTGGGTCACTCCTCCATAAACTTCAATGACTGCTTGCCTTGAGGATAAAACATAAATCTGATTTTAAAATTTTCCTCACAACTTTGCTCTATCTATTCAAGCTTTGTTATATACATCATTTCTCTTTCTACAATCTGTGATCCAGCCAGACTGACCTTCTCTCTAATCTTCATATATTGCACCCTATTTCCCATCTCCATGCTTTTGCCCATGCCATTATTGTGCTTGAAATGCACTTCCTTCTGACCTGTCATCTCATAAAATCCTGCTAATCCTTCAAGGTGCAGCTTAAGCATCACTTCTGACATGAAACTTTTCCTGATCTCCTCACAAGAGTTAGTGCCTTCCCTCACTAACCACTTTTTATTTAACTGCCTAATATTTATTCTATATTCATTTTTGTATATATATGTGTGTGAGTATATGTACATATACGTCTTTTGAATAGAATGCAAATCCATTGAAAATAGGGGTTCTTTTGCTATTTGTATTTGCATTCCTAGCATATAGTAGATGCTAAATAAATGCTTATTAATTGATTTTATAGGTGAGGAAATGGAGAATGAGAAGAATTGACTTAGCTAACAAGTGTTTGAGGCAGGATTTTAGCTCGTTGTGTGTGTGTGTGTGTGTGTGTGTGTGTGTGTGTGTGTGTGTGAGAGAGAGAGACATGCAATGGGAGCTTAATAGATTTGCCCAGGCATAGAGCTAATAAGTATTTGAGGATGAATTTGAATCATATTCATATATATATATATATATATATATATATATATATATACACACACATATACATGTGCATGTAAATATGTGTATGTATATATACATATATATATACATATATATATACATATATATATATATATATATATATAATTTGACTGACTCAGTGACTTTATTTGGGATTATCTTGGCAAAAGTACTGGAGTGTTTATCATTTCTTTCTCTGGCTGATTTTACGGAGGAGGAAATTGAGGCATACAGGGTTAAGTGACTTTCTCAGGGTCCCACAGCTAGTAAGTGTCTGAGGCTGGATTTGAACTCATGCTTTCCTGAATCCAAACCCATCACACTAACCACTGTCCCACTTAGCTGCTCCTATTAAAAATTAGATTTAGTCATTTGTATTGCTTTTTCTGAAGGCCCTGATTTATACACACACACACACACACACACACACACACACACACACACACACACACACATTCAGTTTCTCTTTCTATGCTTCTATCTCCATTTCCCTATCTCTGTCTCACCCTCTCTCTCTCACATACATTACTGGAAAAAGACTTCTTGGCCCTTCTTAAAAGGGACTGAAATGGAAACATCAACTTTATTTTAAGAAGGTTTCCTAAAGAGCTGATTGCTTCATGTTTTCATTGTGCTGTTCTAACAGCTATGTTTTGACTGTTTCCTAGGTGCCCCAATCCAACTGTGTTTCATTCACAAATATACACACCATCTTGCTTATTCTGAAAGATTTCTCAGGCACCCACAGTGCTACAGTCTGCTTATACTGGCAACATTTTATAGCTTGAAAAATCAAATGACTTTCAATTATCATAAAAGAAATTTGACTTCTTTTGGTACATTGGTTGCATTAGCACAGACCCCCAGAAAGCTGCCCCAGGTTCTAGGGACATTATGGATCAGACTCCTCTCTAAACCATTGTTTACAAGCCCTGGTTTATATGTTTACTTTTACTACTCAGCCAGAGGTCATCCTGTTAAAAATCAAAGACATTTCATGAAATAGCTTAGTAATTACAATAGTACAGAACATTTGCCCCATAAACCTTGACTCCATCTTCCACAAATTTATATATCCTTAATGAAAAGAGTAAACATACATAGGTGTCACAAATGAGCCACACACATGTGGAGAACACATGTGGCCAGAACACATACATGAAGGGGTATGTTATATCTCCAATTCTGCAGAGCTACCAATATCTTTGGATGATGTCATTGCATGGCTCTCTGCCAGACCTGCTCCTTGCCAGGAGTTTTATTTCTGCCTGTCCCCACTGGGTGTTGTCTTCATCCTTCCTCATTGGAAATTTCATCTTTACTGGTTGCTTTTCAGTTGCCTCCAGGGGTTCCTTCTTTCAGATTCTGTGATTAGTAAATCTCTTCCCAGTAGGCGAGCTCTACAATTCTTTTAGTCAGGTTTTTCATCTCCCTACTGGGTCTCTGCTCTAGTTTTTAGCTAAGGTGCTATCTTCAGGGTCATCTATTATTTTTTTTTCTTTTTCTTTTTTTTTTATTTAATAGCCTTTTATTTACAGGATATATACATGGGTAACTTTACAGCATTAACAATTGCCAAACCTCTTGTTCCAATTTTTCACCTCTTACCCCCCCCACCCCCTCCCCTAGATGGCAGGATGACCAGTAGATGTTAAATATATTAAAATATAACTTAGATACACAATAAGTATACAAGGGTCATCTATTATTATGTTCACTATCTACTGATAATACATATCTCCCTCAGTACATATACTGATAAGATTGTAGTTAAGGTAAACTTATTCTACTCAATAGAAGACTACAGTTTACCCTAGTCAGCTCTTTCAGGCAGTGTCTTAGGAACTCAGCCAGCCAACTTCTCCAGCCAATGGCTATAAAGTTCTTCCTTTCAGCAAGGCTATTCCTAGAAAGAGGCAGATTTCCAGGTTAAAATGAAATATGTTCTTTGAACTTCTCTTTTAACTGTATTCTTCCATACTACCTCCTCTGAGTCTTTCAGTTCACCTCTAACTTATGGTCAAAAACCCATTTTAATTCTTTCCCCCCATACTTCAGCCAGAAAGATGGAGCAAATTTCTACTTTCTCCAACATAAAAGGAACTGACTGAAATGGTGGTATGGAAACTATTTTTAACTTCTATCATCATTATCCTCTGTTTAATGCAAATTGCAAAGGCTGATGCTTTTTTCTCCCACTTTCCCCTAACAATAAATCATAGTTTATTCTCTTTTAGCCACACTGGATGTTTACTTAATAAAGAAAACAAAGATTTTTAGTTCACTTGAAATACAACGATCTAGAAGAATTGTACTGACATATTAGCATTTTATCCTGGAAATTTCCTGAATATGTTAAGAAAATTCAAAGAGCCTACTTGATAGCTTATTTTAAATCATTTGTCTTTATTTTTTCAACTAGAAATTTCTGGGAAATATGCCAGAGTTGTTCTTAAATACAGATGTGTTTCCTCCCTAAATAAGTGGTCATGGATTGATTTCTATATTAAGATAATACAAGTGGCATTAACAGATAGAATCACTAAAACAATTGTCCCTATCAAGTGAGGCATAAAATACGGAAATGTGTTCACCAAAAGTGTTTGCCACAGTTATAAAAGATATCTAGAAGAGGGATTTCCCTATAGATTGGAGAGGTCTTCCAAATATTCTTATTTGTTGGTGACATTATGCTAAATGCATCAAGTCTAAGACTACCATAAGGCTTCCTCAATGAGATTCATAACTATTAAAAAATGGCCAGCCTAACAATCCACATGAGAAAAACCAAATGGATAAAAAAACTGACTATTGTCCAAATAATCACAAGTAATGCAATTATATATAACACTCATTTAATTATACACAATTATGTGTAATGATAATAAATATAATGATGAGATATAATACATACATATACATATCACATTATATGCATTATTATATTATTATAGGCAAAGAGCTAAATCAAAAATTGAGCAGGAAAGATTGCATTTGGAAAACAACTCAGTGCTTGCATTGATCCCAACCTATTCTTTTATCCCAAATAATATATTTTTGAAGTAACACAGTTCAGCATCTTAGGCTCTGGACTTATATATATATTGAATTCAGTCTTGGGAATATATTATCATTCTTTGGTTTGTTGTCCCCACTCAGAGTTCCTTGTGGGAAATCATCAAATATAGTTTGAACTTAGTTTATATGTACATCTTCATAGATCTAGGTAAAATGATCTTACCTCTTATAGAAATTCTCAAGATCCAATGCATACTGGGATATAGAATGGCTTCATTTTACTATGCTGAAAATGAAGAAATGATATAAAAGACTCTCAGTCATCTTGCTCCAAACCTCTCTGCAGAATTATAGCATTACTCTGTGAATTTGAAATCCACTCAGATGCAAAAGGCACTAGGGTTATTAGAGGAGCAGATTCCACGAATCCCAGTGAGATCCCAAAGAATAATATAGGCATCTAGAGACTTAACTTCTCCAGGAGGGAAAATAAATTCAGGATCACCAGATCTATTTCCAGAGTGTCCCCCTTTATTCCCAAGATTCATTACGGTATCTCTCTTAATGATGTTGCCTTGAGGACCTGGAATTCTTGGAAGAGAAATATGCTTGAGGTCGCTAAACTAACACTCCCTGTCAAATTTCACTGTCTGAATAACTCTCAGTAATACATCAAATCAGATAATATCTGTAGATTCAGCATAGTGCTTGACATATCCAAGTTTTTTATTTACCTATGTCATTTTTAACCCCTTGCTGTTCCTCCATCTTCAGGGGCCATATGTTTAACCTTCTCCCTATTGGAATATTGCAACCCAAGAACTCCCTTTCTCTTAATAGAAGGCTAGATTCTTGGTAGGTATTGCAAGTATTATCATCTCCATTTTAAAGATAAAGAAGCTGAGGCAAATATAGGCTATAATAGGTAGCAGAGGCAAGATTCAAACACATCTTAAACTAATTCATCAACTTGACCTTCATCTTAACACCATCTCAGCCATGGGAATGGTCATAACTTTGATCTGATCAACATCCAAAACTGTTTCAGCACATAATCCAGAACTCTAACATTCATCCATTCTATCAAAAGATCCTACCTTCTGTCTCAATCCTACCATCACAAACCTTTTATTCATCAGCACTCATCCAATCTTTTTATACTCATAGTCATTTCTTTCCTTTTCCCGTGCTTTGGTGTCATTTCCCTCTCTTCAGTTGACTAGTTCAAGAATATACACTTTTATCTTTTTGGTTTATCCCCACAGACCTTGTTAGACCCCAATTCTGGGTTGCCTTCCTCCTTCCACTATCTATTTTCTTCTTTTATACTCACATGCAACTCTGGGGGAAAAAAATGCAACCAAGCCCAAAGGGTTTATTGCAAATTTATGTTACCTCATCTAACTCAGGCCCACAATGCTGCATGGAAGCCCACAATGCTGCAGGGGAATCTTTTTATTCTTCCGTGATTGACAATTGTATGTCTATATCCAAATCTTATTCTTCCCTTTCAGCAGAGGTCTAGCTTACTAGCATCACCTATTTTATTGAGAAAAAAAGTGATTATTTTCAATGAGCCTCCTCTTCTTCCGTTATTATATCTCAAAATCCTTCAACATGACCTCCTCTTTTTTCCAATCTTTAATGAAGTAGTGGATTCCTTTTGGCCAAATCTAACCCTCCACTCATGGTCTCAATATTACCTCCTTCCATCTCCTTTGTCTTGATCATTCCTTTTATTTCTCTCATCTTTAATTTCTCCTAATCCGATGGTGTTTTCCTTGTCAGCTACAAATATATTCCAAGTAAACCCTACTCTTAAAGAATCTTAATTTAACCCTGCCATTTCCTCAAACTAACATCCTATATATGTTCTCCTTTATGAACTCAAAATCTTAAAGAGTGTCATTTATTATATTTGTTGCCTTCTTTTCTTTAGTTCTCAGTAACTTCTCAGTCCCTAGCAATATGACTTTTGACACTAACACTGAATGAAATTCTTATCTCCAAGGTTGCCAGGTTTTTTTATCTGCTACTTCTAGAAGCATTTTCTCATGCCCCATTCTCTTTTATCTCTGAAGTTTTTTTATTCATAGCTTCCTCTTGGATCCTATTTTTTTTCTTGTCTTCTGTGACATTACTTTTTCTTTGTCCTCCTAACTTCCTAAGCTAAATGGTGTAATAAATAGAAAGAGCTCAAATCCATTATCAGCTGTGACCCTGAACATGCCACTTAACCTTTGCCTACCTCAGTTTCTTCATCTGTTAAAATGGGGATAATAATAGCATCTTTTCCCCAAAATTGTTCTGAGAATTAAATGAGGCAATATTTACAAGTACTTTGTAAACTTATTTAAATGTTATCATTATCATTATTTGTGTACATCTTCCAAATCTCAGTCATGAGCCTTCATATCTGTTTATACATTCATCCTTGATGAACTGATCAGCTTACTTGGGTTTAGTTATATCAATGTAGTTTATTTCCAAATCTATCAATCCAGTCCTAACTCCATTTTTATTTTAAAATGTATTTTTAAAAATTTTTAACTTTACCTCTATAAGATCTTGATCTCTATTTTTTTTCCTCCCTTCCTCTCTCCCCCCCCCCAAGATGGCAAGCAGTACTATATACATTATTCATGTATAATCATATTAAACACATCTCTATATTAGTTATGTTGTAAAAGAAAAATCAGAACAAAAGGGGAAAAAGGAAAGAAAAAAAAAGTAAAAATAGTATGCTTCAATCCTCATCCAGACTCCAGAGTTTTTCCTCTGGATGTAGACAACATTCTCTATCATGAGTTCTTTGGAATTGCCTTAAATCATTATATTTCTGAGAAAACCAAAGTTCAGCAAAGTCGATCACTACGCAATATTACTATTACTGTAGAAGACGTTCTCCTGGTTCTTACTTCACTCATCATCAATTCATACAAGTTCAGGTCTCTCCAAAACTGCCTTCTAGCTATATTTTTACCCGAATTCTTAACTATTCACTGGACATCTTTACCAGGATATCTCATAGGCCTTTCAAATTCAATATGTCTAAAATAGAACTCAGATGTACCTAAAAACAATTCTCTCTCCAAACTTCCCTTTGAGAATCTTATTATTCTGCCAGTCACATAGGTTCACATCAAATAACATCAAATCAGTGGCCTTCTCTCCATCTATACAGGATCCACCATAGTTCAGCTAGGTAGCACAGTGAATATAGCTCTAGGCCTTGTGTCGGGAAGACCTGAATTTAAATCTGGCCTCAGACCCTGGCTGTGTGGCCCTGGACAAATCATTTAACCCCATTTATCTCAGTTTCTTTATCTGTAAAATGTCCTAGAGAAGGAAATGGCAAAAATACTGGCATACTTTTGCCAACAAAACCCCAAGTGGGATCACAAAGAGTCAGACACTAGTGAAAAACAACTCAATGACAATAATAGTTTTCTAATTTATCTCTCTGCTTCTAGTCTCTCCCCTCTTCCACAGTCTCCACCCAATTGCTAAATTGATATTCCCAAACTACAACTCCAGCTAGTTAAAAAACTTCATTGGTTCTCTATTGCTCCTAGGATAAAAGGCAAACTCTTCAGTCTGCCATCTAAATTCCTTCACAATCTGGTTCCCATCTGTCTTTCCAACTTATTTTCATACCATTGCCCTTCCAGCCATCTTCATTCTAATCAAAATGGCCTGCTAACTCATCTTTCTATGCCTTTGTGCAAATAGTTTCCCAAATGGTTCCCTATGTCTGGAATGAATTCTCCCCTTATTCCCACATCAGAGAATCCCTAGATCCCCTTGGAATATAGTTCAAATGCCATCTCCTATATGAGGTATTTCCTGATCTACAAAGTTATTAGCTCTTGCTTTCAAAAATATTTTTATATGCTTTGTAGTTACTTGTTCGTGTGTTATATCTCCCACCCCCAGTTGAATATGAACTGCTTGAAGGCAGGGATTGTTTCATTTTTATGTTCATGTTTTAAGCTTTCAGCACAATACTTAGAACATAGTGAATATGTAATAGATGAATTTGAAATCTTCTATCTCCACTTTCAATTTCTTTTCACTGCCTCTTAACAAAATTGTCTATGAATTTGAAAAACTGTTCTCAAAAGAAGAATTATTGTAAACTATTATTAACCACATGAAAACATGCTCCAGATCACTAATAATAAGAGAATATAAATGGAAACAACTCATATTTGACTTTACATTGAGCAATTTGGTAAACATAACAATAGATGAGCAATGCTGGGAAGGACTACAGAAAGAAAGGCACATTAAATGCATTGTTGTGAGGACAATGAGTGAGTCCAAACATTTTGGAAAACAATTTGGAAAAAAAAAGTTTGTATCCTTTGACCTAGAGATTTCACTACTAGACATCTATCCCAAAGAAGTCAAAAACAAAACAAAAATAACAAATAACAAAATATTCATAGCGGCACCTTTTGTAGAAAAGAACTAAAAACAAAATAGATGCTCAACAATATGGGGAAAAACATAAGAAAAAAATGAAGGATTCAAAAAAGCATTAATAGACTTATATGAATAGATGTAAAGTGGAGTAAAAACAATGAAAATAATTCAATATATGTTTTAAAAATTAACAAGCATTTTTTTCTTTCCTACCCCTCTCTAAAAGGAAAAACAAAATCATTGCAAAAGCATAGTTAAGCAAAACAAATTTCCACAGTAACATGTAAATATATTTAGTCTATTACCTTTTTGTCAGGAAGTGGGTAATACAGTTTATCATTGGTCCTCCAGAAATGAATTTGAACACCACTTTGATTAGACTGTGATAATAGGCTTTTAATTGGTCTCTCTGCTTTTTAGCCTCTTCCTTATATAATTTAACATTACATAGCTGCTACCAAAATTTCTTCTCAGGCATAGAGTTATATCCTTCTTCTGCTCAAAATTCCCAGTGTTTCCTAATTTCAGTGTCTTCCCAATATAAAATCCTAGGTATGACATTTTTAAATTTAAAATTTTTTTTTCATTAACTAAAATCTACCTTTTCACTATCCCTCCCTGTTACTATTGGAAAAGAAAGCACATATGTCAGATAGAAAGAACCTCTGCATTTGCTGTATTCAGAAACTTTATGTCTTGATCTATATATGCTGAGTCTATTACTTACTTCTCAGGAGGTGGATTGTAAACTTAATTATGAGTCCTCTGGTATCATGGTTAATTATTTTGTTAATTACAATACCTAAGATTTTCAAAGTTGTTCTTACATTGTTGTTATTATATTAATTGTTCTCCTGGTTCTGCTCACTTCACCATTTGTATGAGTTCATACAAATCTACTCAGGTTTCTCTGAAACTATCCACTTCCATATTTCTTACAGCACAATTTGGCAAGACATTTAAAGTTTTCCATAATCTGACTCCCTCTTAGTTTTCCAACCCTATTGCACTATTATCATGAACTCAATATTCTAGACAAACTATTCTATTAGCCAAACTTAAAACTTACTTCTTCATTTATCACCTCTATGTATTTGCAGAATTATCTATGCCAAAAACATACCTTCTCCTTATCTGCTTCTCAGAATCCTTTTCTTTCAAGGATTGACTCAGTTGACACCTCCTCTGGAAAACATTCCCTGATTGCTCCCCAGGTTATTTTTTTTACCCTCCCCCAATTTTTCTTTGACTATATTTGTTTGTGTACATTTTGTATCCCTGTAGTAGAATATAACTTTGTTAAAAGCATGGAATTACTGTTTCATTTTTTTCTTTTCTGGTGCTTAGGATAGTTCCTTTTACATAGTTGGAACTTAAGGATTCTGTGGACCTGAAAAGAACTTATTAGAAAGTACATGGACTTTAGTGAATCACAAGTTTAATGCGTTAGTGTGCTGTGGCAGCAAAAAAAAAAAAAAAGACACGAATAGTAGGAACTGTGGACACCTTCAATAAAAGCAGGTTGAGGAGAATGATTGTTTTGTATTCTGCCTCAGTCAGACCTGTAATATTGTGTCCATTTCTGGGTATCACATTTTTAGAGAAGCATTAACAAAGGTAAAATATATTCAGACAAGGATTATTATAGGATGATTTGGGACCTCAGAACAATGCCAAAAGGGGACTGAGAGATTGAAAAGAACATTTTAGGAATATATGATTGATAGCTATCTTCAAATGTGTGAAGGAATGTCATATGGAAAGGAATTATTAAACTTTTACTACTTGCCTAAACTAGTTGCTTAAACTACACCTATATCTAAAGGTTTGGGTGCAAATTTTGACAGACTATTAAAGGAAAACTACCAAACAGTTAAATCAGTCCAAAAGCACAATGTAATGCTTAGGTAGTTAGTAACTTCTCTATAGTTAGAAGTCTTCAAATGGTGCCTAGAAGATCCCTTATTGAGGGTGTTGATAAATATAAAATTGGTGTAAGGGTTAGGCTAGGTTCCTCTGAGGTTCCTTCCATTCATGATTTTGTATTATCAAAAACTCAAGGTCATTATTGAATGTCTCTAAGACCTTTATGGGACCTATTTTATTTTTTTCTCTCCTTATTTTCTACCTTGCTCCCTCTATCTACTCATTCTAATGTCAATTCCCATTCATTCCCTAAAATATGTCATTTTATGAAGTGCTTTGGATTATTTGACTCGTAAGACTACCTAACTTCCAATCAATCTCATTGTTCCTGAAATACTACTTCTCTAGACTTTTCAAAAAAAAAAAATTAAAGAAGTGACAACTATGCCGGGGCCTACCTCCTCCTTTGAAAGAACAGAACTTCCATGACTCTATACCCACAAATATACCAATTTTAAGTAGTTAAAAAAAAAAAGATATTTTGATTACTTATATATTGGATGGATTGTTAGGCTCTATTAGTTTGTTATTCTTTTTGTGTTGATCTGAATGTCTGTCACCTGTAAAAGAGGCTATCAAGAGCTGGGAACTGTCCAATTAAATTCATATATTCATTCAATATTAATTCATTGCCTATTATGTGTTAAGGCATTGAAAGGGACATAGAAAAGAAGACATAATCCTTTGTCCTGAAGTTTACCAAGTACACAATTATACATGGTAGTATATTAATCACATGCTGTCAAGAGTGTGGTACAATGTAGTGCCAGGCTTCTGAAGAGACCCTCAGAGATTCTTCTTGTTGGCAGGATCCGAGAAGGTGTCATGAAAAAGGAAGCATTTGCACTGTGCCTTTAAGGATAAGATAGTTGTGGGGAGGGAGGGGGGAAGAGCCCCTTAAAGGAAGGGATTCCAGTAGGCAGAGTTGCTTATGCAAAAGATGGGGAAAGTACTGGTTATATTTGGAGAACAGTGAGTAGGGTTAATGTAAAGGAATAGTGTAAAATAAGGCTGGAAAAGGTAGATTGGGACCAGAGCAAGGAGGTGTTTGGATTTAATTGGATATAGGAGAGGCATAAAAGATTTTGAATTGGAGTGCTTTAAAGATAGCCCATATAAAAACAGGTGACGAAAAGGTGATATTTTGATAATTACCAAAAAGTAGATTATACTGAGAATAACTTCAATTCATGGAGGCACACATACTCTTAACGACAAAGATAGCTATATTTCTTGATGCATGAATTGAGCATTGAGCTCTGAAGCTCAAATTGATACTGCACAGAGGTGAAGTTGGAGGTGGAAGCAGGGTTACTTACTTGGGAGACTTACCCATCCCGATTCTCACGTTCTGCCTGTGTCATAAAACCGGGTTGGTTTTATTTTTAATGTTTTAGATTTTCATAGAAAGACACAGCCAAAACTGCCCGTTGAGGCACATCAGATTAAGTGTAACAGCCATAGTGTTTCTGTGACTCTCAGGCATCTCAAGAGACACAAAAACCCACTTCGGTGACAGCTGGTGAAGTTTCCTCGGACCCTGATTTCATTCTCAGGTCCCTGTGCCCTAAGCTAGCATAACGAACTCCTTTTCCTCCACCTCAGAAGTTTTCCGCAGCCAGTTCCTAGGAATACACCCTCTAATTCCCCCCCCAACACACACCAAGAAAGCCCCTGCGTAGAGGGGGTGAGCGTTCCTCCAGTGGCTGTGCCCAGTCACTGACTCAGCCTGGCTAGCTGGCGGCAGGCTCCCGGGGCTGGGCGGGCAGAGGAGGGTGGCACCGCAGCTGGCGCTGGGGCTGCAGAAGCCGAGCGCCCGGGCAGCGCGGGTCGCGATCCCGAAGCGGGCCCGCACCCTGGGGGCGGCGGCATCTGCTACGGGGCGAGGGGGCATCGGACCTCGGGAGCCCAGACCTGCCCTAAGCCGGGGTGGGAAGTAGGGCGGGGGCAGGGCATGTGGGGGCGTGCGCGTGTATGCGCGCGCGGGGAAGGGTGAGTGCGTGTGTATGTGTGCGGTGTGCGGCGGAGCAGCCACAGCCACACGTCCTCCCCCGTGCGTTTGGGCAGAGGCAGAGGAGCGCGCGCCCGGCGGCGGCGGGAGGGCCCGCTGCGCGGTGTGGGGGCTGGGACGACACTGAACGTGAAGCGCGGGGAGAGGCGGCGGCAGCGGGGGGGAGGGGCGGCGACGACGAGGAGATGAGGGAGCGGGGCCCCCTCCCCCTGCCCCTGCAGCCCATCCCCGTGCGGGGCTGAGGAGCGAGGGCAGGGGAAGCCGTGGGGCTGGGCCACGTCCCTCGCCCGGCCCGGAGCGGGCGGCTTTTGTGTCTGGATGCAGCCCTGGAGCGGGGTGCAGGGCTTTCCTCAGAGGGCGCTGTGTGAGGGAGGGAGTGTGTGTCTGAGGGGGAGCGTGTGTGCGTGTCTGTGCTAGAGTCGACCCCGGGCCCGGACCTCCCGCCTCCCGCTGTCAGCAGCTCCTGCGGCTCCAGGCGCGGCGGCGGCGGCAGAGGCAGCGGGCTCGGCCCCCGCACATGCCGCCGGCCCCCGACGGGGGCTGCCCCCAGGCCGCGGTCCTCCTCGCCCTCCCTAATCGCCGACCCCCCGCGGGCCAGGCCGCCCCTAGGCCCGGTCCCTCTGCCAAACTTTGCAAAGTCGGGCCCGCGTCCCCCTCGCCCTTGGTCGTTCCCGGGTTCGGCGGCGGCGACAGCCCCGAGAGCAGCAGCAGCCCCAGCGGCGGCGGCGAGAGAAGGAGGCGGCGGCGGCAGCAGCATCAAAGAAACGCGATTCCCGCTGCCTGGGGGGGAGTCATGCTTTGCAGTCTGTAATGTCAGCAGAACAGGAGAAGGATCCCATTGCGCTGAAGAGAGTTCGAGGTAACTAGCCGGGGAAGGTGGGTGAAGGGGAGAGTGAGTGGACGGTGGGCAAGAGGAGATGGGTGGGTGGGTGAGGGTGAGGGGCGGGGGCGGGGAGGCGTTCCGGGGGCGCAGTCCGGGGCCTAACTCTGCAGAGCCCGCCTGGCCCCAGCGCGATCCGAGCTTTGCCTTGACCGACTCCCTCCCGGTCCCTGCTTGCAACCCCACGGATGCCCGAGGCGCGACGTGCTCCCTGCAGGGATTTTGTGTGGGGAGCAAGCCGTTGAAGTCGCCTCCAGCATCTCCATCTCGTCTTCCCCCTCCGTAGTCCTCTCTTGTCTCCCGCAGTGCTGCCAGCTCTCGATCTTCACCAGAGTTACCTGCCCAGGAAGGACCCGTGTGGTAGAGACCAGGAGTGATTTTTCCAAAAGTTAGTTTGCCTGCCCGAGACACTTTGGGAAGGAGATTTGTAGGGCCTTCACCATTAACGATAACAAGCCAGAAACTTCGTTTCCTTAACGGTTAAGAATTTATATCCCAAATAAGCTAACGTTCACAGCGCTTGCAAACCATAAAGCGCTTTGCTAGTGCTGATTATAAATTTAATAGGCAGTTACCCAGTAGCGTTCACAGTACGACACAATCCCGTTTTATGAATTAATTTTTGCTTTATTTTTACTTGTAAACAATGAAAGATCTTTTAGGATGAGAGTTTTTTTTCCTGCTGTTGCCTCATTGTTTCGGAAACAAGAAGGTATGCTCTACTAACATGGATTAAGAATGATCAGTTCTCACATAGGAATTAGGAGAAGTTTACTTAGATCTTTTTCTCATTTTTAGGCACAACAAATCAAGTTAGCAAGCACATATTTATTAAAGTTCCTACTTTGCATCCGTACTGTATCCTTTCACATAAACTCCCAGGATATAAAGAAATACAAAAACCCATCCCTACTTTCAAGAGGCTTACAATCTAATGGGGAAGACAACATGGATGCTATTATGTATAAACAATATTTATTCAGGATAGTTTAGAGCTAACCCAAGAGGGAAAGTAATTAGGTTAAGGAGTACCTAGAAACAATTTGTGCAGAAGATGGAACTTTTAGTTTAGACTTAAAGATTTATTACATAAAATTTTTAAAAAAAGTTTCTTGGAAACAATATCTAAACAAATTAAGAAAAACATTTTTTTTTCCAATTAATGAGTAGTAAATAATTTCTCTATGGACAAAAGTAACGTAGAAATCAGTCTTTACATCCCTCTATCTTCTGCTGTTGGGGCAGCACAGAAAAAAGGCACCAGGAAACATCTAGTTAAAGAATTGATTATTTATTTAAGATGATATTTTAAAAGTAAAGTCTGATATGCAGAACAAGTCCTTAGTGTGTAGAAGATCCTTAAAAGAGGTCAATGGAGCTAGTCTATGTCAAACTCAAATACAAATAAATCCCTTTGGCATTTTGCCCATTAAAACCACAAATTAAAATTGTCTATATTCTATTGCATTTTAATTTAATTTGTTAAACATTTTCCAATTATGTTTTTATCAGATTTAGACTGTGGGTGGCTAGATGGGTGAGAGTTTGACACCTCTGCTTTAGGCCAATCACTTTATTTTACAAAGAAGGAAATTGAGGCCCAGAGAAAGCTCACAAACTGATTCAATGCTCTTTCAAAAGTCATCTGAGAAATTTAATTGTTGTTCAATTATTCATTGGTGAAGATTTGCCATCTTGTCTTCTTTATGCTTGTGTTTATGACTTGCCAAGACCCCTTAAGGAATAGATTTTCTTAGGTACAATTATTCCCTTGATATTTTGCCACATTTGTTATTGCAAATTGGTCTTTGGGGATGGAAACAACTATCAGTTTTATGCTTTTGACCTCAGTCATTGAAATTATGTCTCTAAGTATTAATCTAGGTAAAAATAACTATATTTTAGCCTTGTTTAAGGGATATAGCTTTTTGTACATTTTATTTAAACTGATGATGCTTTCAAACCTGTTTACTCTGTCTTTAGTTGGCAGTGCCTTACAATACATTCATGTGGCTTAAGGATACACTTTGCTTAATAAGTATAAATGAATATATATATAAAAGAAAAGTTGTGATAAATAATTTTGTAATAACTGGTTTACTGATTTGAGAGTTATTAAAGGCACCAACATATTTATGGGGCATCTTTGTAACAAAATTCTGCAGAACTTTGCTATTTCAAAATTCACTATTCTAAAGATACCATTACATTAGACCCAAGGCTTCTTAAAATTTTTTCACTTGCAACCCCTTTTCACCCAAGATATTTTTACATGACCCTAGGTATATAGGTTTATCAAATAAGTTTGCAAATCAAACATTTATTGATAATAAATATAATTTCATGGCACCCACATTCAGTTATGTGATTCCACATGAGGTCATGATCCCACAGTTTAAGAAGCTTTGCATTAGACTGTTATCTAGTGATACATTCTTTCTCGAGTTTCCAAAAATAGGAAAATCTCTCGAATAGTAAGTATATACTACATTGATAATAAAGAGGCAAAGGATAAATGAAATTCCATACACATATAACTTTTGCTTCCAAAATGGGAAGGTTTGGGATTAATTAGTAATTTATCCAGATGAATTAAGGAGAATGAATTTAGAAACTTTTTCAACTAGTCTTGGTATCTTTACTCAAGTATCCCAATTTTAATGATACCCTGAATATTCAAGGATTAGTCTAGTTAAATATTCAGAGGCTCATCACTGTTTGATGAATTCTTTGCAATTGATGAATTTGGCAAATACCCAAGTATTGCCAGCATCCTAGGACAAATTGAAGAATGTCAGTGTCTTCAGACACTGACCCTCTTCAGGTCTTTATGCCTTCTATTTGTCCTGTTTTCCCATCCATTCAGGTCTGCCTTGCAGTTTGAGGAATCTAGATTCCTTCAGAGATTAATTTATACTAAACTGTGAGTGGGATTTAACTCTTGAAGGAAGATTTAGCATTTTAAGAGAAAGTTGTTTACCTAATTGAATTTCTAATTGGTAGTATGAATGTAGAAGCTCACTGACTGCTCTGAAGTCCTCAAGCTACTCCACTTGGTTTCTCAAAAAGTTACAGTAATACTTCTATTAATCAAAAAAAGTCTTCCAACGAAGATTTTTTTTTTTCAGGGAGAATGGAAACCCTCTACTGCAACAGAATATCAAACTGATCTGTCTTGTGATGATCTTTTTTAAAACTTTAAATAAAAATGTTTAAAAAATTGTTTTTAAATTTTAAGTTCCAAATTTTATTTGTCCCTTCTTCCCTCCATGATAGGGTAAGCAATCAGATATAAATTATACATGTACAATATAAAACATTTTCATATTAGTCATTTTTATAAGAGTATTCAAATAAAAGGGGAAAAATAAAAGAAAATTTAAAAAATAGCATGCTTCCATCTGTATTCAATTAATATCAGCTTTTTCTCTAGAGGTGAATAGTCCTCTGGAATTTTCTTGGATGATTGTATTGCTGAGAATAGCTGAGTTATTCACAGTTCTTCATCCAATAATATTGCTGCTGCTGTGAACAATGTTCTCCTGATTCTATTCTCTTCACTATGAATCTTTTAATGATCTTAAAGAGCTACCATAGTATATTTAGAGGTTTAGTAACTTGCCTTAGGTCACAGTGAGATCCTTGATTTAGGCTCTGTTCTTGTGACTCTGAATCTTGCACTCTTCATTGCCCTTTTCATTATTACATCCTTTTAATTCCATACAAGGGAACTGAAACTTAAAGAAATAAAACAACTTGTCAAAAATCACACAAATTAAGTTAGATAGTAGCAATAGAGTTGGGTCTCTTGACTCTTGGTTTAATCCTTTTTTTTTTTTTTCTGACTTTAGTATCTTCAAATACTTCAGTATCACAAATAAAAATAGCAGACATTTAAATAGCTGTTGTATGCCAGGAAGTGGTAGATAGATACTAGAAATAAAAAGAATTTTTTAAAATGACATAACTACTCTCCTCGAAAAGCTTATATACTACTGGGGAATAAAGTGTATACTTAGGTAAGTATAATATGGTGTAAAAACAGTCTGGATAAAGGAGATCTCCAGGGCAGTTGTTCCAGGAAAATTTAAAAGAAGAGAATATTTTTAGGTGGGTGAATCAGGGAAGTTTATGTAGGAGATCACATCTGACTTGAACTTTAAATGAAAACTCAGCAAGTATTTATTAAACAGCTACTACTTGCTGAGCACTTTGCTAGAGTCTGAGGATACATAAATAAAATGTCCTCAGGAAGCTCAGTTACAGGAATATAACAAGAACCCAGATAAAGAACCCAATAAAATTTATACAAAGTGAATTTGTGGGAAAGAAGGACTAATATTGAAGAGCAGATAGAAGAGGTATCATACACGATACTTTAGTTGGCAATTAAGCTGAGCTTTGAAGGAATATAAGAATTCTAAAGGGGAAAAGTGAGGAGGAAGTGCTTTGCAAGGAAGGAAGAAAATCTATTTGAATATACATAAAGACGTGTTGTTCAGGAAACTAGTAGTTCAATTAGTCTGAAACATAAATACATGAAGGGAAATATTGTGATATAAATCTGGCAAAATGGTTTTGTAGCAAGATCATGGAGAGTCATGCTAAGGAGTTTATATTTTGGCCCATTTGCCCTAGGGAGCCATTGAAGTAAGTGCTTTAAAAAGATTATTTTGGTATAGAAAAATGAATTGGGAAGACCAGAAATTAGAGGGAAAGAAATTAGTGAGGAAGTTAATACAATAATTGGAGAGAGCCTGAAAAGAATAGTGACTGAAATGTGAGTAATGAGGAAGAGATTTCATGGGGGAATAATGAGTGGGACTGGGTAACCTATCACTGGTTGGATGTGGGGAGGGAAGGATATAGGAGACACAAGAGAGAACAGGCACTGAAGTTAGAAAGTTTATGGGGGAGCAAGGGAGGGAGAAGGGGGAGAGAGTATGATGCTGCTCTAAACATACCTTAAGGATGTTTGGAAGAGTGAATTTGAGGGGGAAGATGAATTCATATTCAATGGGAGGTTCCAGCAGAACATCTAAGTAGAGATGTCTAGCAGACAAGAGATATGGGACTAGACTTAAGCGGAGAGATTATACAAGATTATAAATCATCTGTATATACATGAGAATATAGTGAGAAAAGAGGAAACGGTCTAGGATAGTTAGGAAGAAGATGGCAATCTGGCTAAGAAAGTAAGAATAGGTGGGAAGTAAAACAGGTGAAAGTAGTTTTGTAAAAGCTAAAGAAGGAGATGGTCAACATTGTGTCAAAAACAGTAGAAAGATTTAGTAGGCTGAGGACTGAGAAAAGACCATTGGATTGAGTGTATAAAGGATCATTAGCAATTTCAGTAGAGTGGATGAGGTTGGACATTAGATGATGGGTGGTTAGGAAGTAGAGGGAGAAATATTTGAAAAATATTCTTTCTAGGAGTTTTTAATAGCCAAAAAGAGAAAAAAAAGGGGGTAGGAAGGAGAGAAAGAGAGGAGGAGGAAGGGAGGAGAGAGAGAGATAAGAACATAGTTTGAGAGGATGGCAATTTCAAGGGGAGGGTTTGTAGGGAGGAATTGTTTTTTAAAGAATGGTGGCTCTAAAATGTTTTAAGAAAAAGAAAAAAATTCATAGACCAATAGAATCTAATGGTCAAATATAGAAAGAGTTGGTTGATGAAGTTAGGCTTTTGAAATATCATTGATCATGGATATAAAAATCATCTAATCAAAATTCATCATTGTAACTGATGAAACTAAGGCCCAGTGAGATTAAATGTCTTAACCAAAGTCACACATGTAGCAAGTGGAAGAGCTCCCAGGATTTTAACTTAGATCATTTTTGCTAAAGCCAGTGAGTTCTCTTGATGCTATACCATACTGCCACCAGGACAGTAGGGCATGGAATCAAGAATTAGCCTCAACAAGGAAGAGACCTGCTTTTTGAGATTAGTTAAAAATATTTTATGATTTAAAATATATCTAAATTCTTAGTAAAATAATATTGAATGTCAGACAACTAAATATGTATTTGGGAGTATGACAGAAGAATGAGTACATCAATATAAGAACAGAGAAAACTGTGGAAGCAAGGACTTCTCTATGGATTTGTGCTACAGATAGGGAGATTTCAGGTCCTAAAAGTCAGTGACAAAGAAATTTCATTAGAAATAGAACATAAGGATATCTCAGCACTTTCTTGGAAGTAAGCCTTTTTAGTCCCCCCTTTTCACTTCCCATTTTCTACCTTTGGTTATCCTAGGAAAACAAGAAGGAGGAAAAGAATATAAAAACTGTGATTTGGGGGGCTTCCCTGCTTTCCCAAAAGAAAGGTTTGACACTTGCCTGAAATTCCCTTAGTTAGAAATAAATCCTTTGAGTTCACATTTAGAAATTAAAAATCTAAAATATTCTTTGAAGTAGTCCATTAATAAATCATTCACACTAAAAGATATTTAATTCAATACAATGGGTGTAAATGACTGATAGTTGAATCTTTTTGATTTTCCTAGTGGATAGGAGCAAGAAAGTACTGAGTAGGTAATAATAGATAGGAATGGTTATCACCGTTAAGGAGGAAAGGGGATAAGGCAGCTAGAGATGTTGGAGATTTTTTTTGATAAAACAAACTTAGCCATGATTTATAGTCTTATAGAGTTTCCTACAGCACTGAGAAGTAAATTATCTTCCTAAGGAAGCTTAGTTGACATGTGTCAGGAGCTTGTCTTTCTGTTTCTAAGGCTGATCCTCTATCCAATATACCAGATTGCCTCTTAGCATAAACTTTCCTCCCCATAGTTACAGAAGATAAACAACTCAAATTTAACAATTCTAATGAGCAGCTCTATGTACATTCAGTTATGTGAGAGGATAAATAGAAGCTGTGTCTGGAGGTATTTTTGTGACTAACTGAAGCTCTGTTTTTACATGATTTATGAAGATTTAAATTTTTTTTCTCAACTACTTAGTTATAAAGGAAGTTCACTCCCAAGGGATTTGTTAATTGAAGTATTTATTATATATCGCACATGTGCACCATCCCCATATCCTTTCTTCACCTTTTTAAGTGAAGTAGTTCTGAATCCCGTGGGATGCAGTAAAGATAAAGAATCATTATTTGGAGAAAGAGGTGAATTGGCATTTGGAAGCATAAATATTCAAAATCTGAAATCAAAAGCTGGAAGTGCTTCTTAAAAAAAAAAATTCATCCAGTGTATACAGTGAGCTAAGTATTGAAGACACTGTCTTTTACTTATATTTTTAAAAAGAAAGGCAGCTTTTAATTGTAAAGGCATTTTATTAGATATTTGTCAGATAGTCAATTTAGTTTAATTCATTTCCATGTTTTTAAAGAACTTATCATATGCAGAGCACATTGCTGTTCATAGAGTTCCTGCTTTCATTATGCTTATAATCTATTAGATAGATAGGAATTTAAAATTTAAAAAAAAAATGTTACTGAGTAGTCCATAAGACAGTAAAAAGCAGTGAAATGTGAAGTTTCTTAGAGAATAAATTCATACCAGTTAGGGAGATCAAGGAAAGCTTCCTGGAGAAGCTGGCATTTAAGCTAGGCTTTCAAAGATGGATAGAAATTAAAAGGCAATAGGAGCAGCTAGATAGCACAGTGGATAGAGCACCAGCCCTGAAGTCAAGAGGACCTGAGTTCAAATTTGAGTCAGACACTTAACACTTCCTAGCTGTGTGACCCTGGGCAATCACTTAACCCTAGTTGCGGCAGCAAAAAATAATAATAATAATAATAATAATAATTAAGTAGTTAATTAAAAGGCAAAAATAGGAAATGACGGAGGACAATCTAGATAGGAAACTATATGCATAAAGGAACATTGACTGGAAAGTATAGGATTTATATGGGGGCTGACATATAGAATGCATAAAAGGAATTAGAGTGAGATAAAGTGAGTAGAGGTCCTTGAATGCTAAGCAGTTTAGTTTCTATAATGTGTTATGTTCATATATTAATTCACAAAACAAGCCCATGATAAAGTTTACTATTGTTAAGCATGTGTTTTGTGTGAGGACACAAAAAGCAAGCAGTTTGGTTCATACTTGAGTGAATCGTTGGAAGTAAGATTAGGAACTATATTTCTTTACTATTAATCCTAATCCTATGATCAGCTATCATAAAAAAAAAAAAGTATTTACTTAGTGCTATGTGGTACTGTATCAGTTATAAAATATTTTATAGTATACTATGTAAGTATTATGTATGAGATTAAAACATATAGAACTGAATATCAAAGTTGCAAGAGTACTCAGAAATCATCTAGCCCAGTCTTCTACTTGGATATAATCTCTTCTGTTACATAATAGACATGATCACTCAATTTTGCTTAAAAAATCTCAAGTGAGAAATAAATCAATATTTTTTCTATTTATAAAACATCTTATACCTATGATATATAGAAATACTTTAATGGACCTATGATATATTGCATATACAATATGTATACATGTATTTATAAATTCTATATTAAAATTATTACATATTAACTATATTATTAATTATTGATGTGACATTATATACAATGTATTATATGCATGCTATATTATATTATATTATATTGTAACCTGTTCATACTATCTTGTTTGTGACCTTGCATCTTCTAACATTTATCTAATATCAAGTATAATGCTATCCAGTCTTTGGGCATTGAATAAATATTGGTTTTTAATATGGCTGAGCACAGTTTCAATTTCTACTTTGATACAATATTATGAATGTGGCCCTGAATACTCTAAAATAAATAGAGTGTAATTATGTTCTGTTAGGTCCTGCAAAGGTGGAAATATTTTCAGTATGGACCAGGCTTTGTCTGCCTTTCCCGAAGTAGCTTTACTAATTGCAACAAAGCTTATCACCTGAAGATTGACTAGCATGATAAAATTTTTTGACCTTGGCAATTCATGAAATACATAAAAGTGCATGCAATTGTCTTCTACTTAAGTAGTGATGATAGGGGAATGGTGAGTAAAAGAGGATCTTAGGAATACCAAAGTTATAAGGCTCTTTAGTAAAATTGATTGGTATTTTGTGTGCTATCACACTACTGAAGAAATATGTCAATACAGACATTCTCACTATAGAATGAAAACATAAGATTTAAAGAGCTTGCAACTAAGAGAAAAGACCACTCTCAGCCAAATGAAAGAATAACTTACCAGAAGAGGCAAATAAAGGAATTTGTGGGAATGATTTCTTGTTGCAGCCAAAGATAACAGGAAATACTTCATGGTACATGTAGTTTTAGAGCTAGTATGGTACAGTAAACAGAATATAGAACTTGAGTTTATATTCAGCCTTTAACCCTTGCTACTACCCTTGTATGGGCAAGTCCCTCAATTTTCTCATTTGTAAAACAAGGGTAACATTAGTTTATAAGTACCTATTCCTGAGAATTATTGTAAAGATCAAGTATAACAAGGTATGTAAAGACTTTGTAAACCTTAAAGTCTTATATAAATGTTAGCTATTTTCTTTCTTGGAAGTTTTGTAATGAAAGTAAAGAAAGTTTATGCACCAAGACCTACTCTGGAGTATAAGGAAGTAGAAAAGGTCTATGAAGAAGTTAGCAAAATTCTCCAAATTAAGTTTGATTATATGTGACTTTGTAAATGTGATACTTGTGACTTTAGTATAAATAGGCACATAAGGAACTAATGGTGAAAACTAAGTTGGAAAATATTCAGATTCAAGGAAGGAGAAAGGCTAAAGACTTCTAGTCTACTCAGAAACTTTTTAAAAGTAGAAAGTCCAAAAGAGGTGAATGTGGCAAATCAAATAATAACAAGAGATTCTAACACAGGAGATAAATAAAGTTTTGGCACTGCAGGTAGATCCAGGGAGAAATAGTACAATTGTGAGTACTTTTGTGCCACAAAGTGATGGTCTCTGGTCCCTATTCCCCTAGCTTCCATTTACCATTGATCCTATTCGCTTCCCTTCTCCTAGTCTAATTTTTTTTAATAAGGGAGAAAGAATACTGCAAACTGCAGGAACATCAGTTCTGGAGCACTGTAGAAAGGCAGTATGGTACTGAAGAAAGAAAACTTATCTCTTTTCCCCACCCCATTCCCCCATTTCCTACCTGGAGCAAAGCCCTAGCCTCTCATCTATGATGACAAGTATAAAACAATAGGGTAAGAAATGTAAATGACTTCCTTTGGCTATTATTACTACATTTTCAGCTATCTATTATGAACATTGTCCCAGGAAGGGATTTGGGGCTTCAAATAACACCACTGCCTAGCCAGCAACTTTTGGAATCTTTGAATCAAGGCTCTAGGCTGGCAGCATCTCACTTAAAACAGACAGGATTTTCTAGTTTCTTATGAGCAGTCCTCAAAGCAGAAAGGGATATTTAAGAAAAACTTGAAGATATATGGGTTTCAGGGACATTTTCAACTCAATACAAGTATATAAATCTATCATAAATGACTTCTGTAAATTGAAAATATAATTCTTAGCAAAAATCTAAAATTTTATATATATAGTCAAGGACACATGATGGACTAAGATTAAAAATCAGTACTTTTCATTGAGTTCTCTTGAAGTAATTTGGTTGAAGACATAACTTATCAGTTAAGAAAAACAAGCAAAGGAAAGGGAAGATTTAGAGGCAGCTAGGTGGTGCGATAGAGCACCAGCCCTGAAGTCAAGACAACCTGAGTTCAAATCTGGCCTCAGACACTTAATACTGCCTAATTGTGTGACCCTGAGCAAGTCACTTAACCCCAATTGCCTCAGCAAAAAAAAAGAAAAGAAAAGGTAAGATATGTGGCTGAGTCTGACCAACTGTCAGAAAGAAAAAAGGATAGAGAAGGGGAGACCTGCTGTTGAGTCACTATTCTACTCACCAAGAAACTGTTAGCTGGAGAACAGAAGAGGTAGCCCATAATGGCTGAGGTGTCTGCAATAAGAAAAGAACCAGAGAGAGAGGTAGGGCTGTAGGCACAACATTAGACTCAAGGGAAATATGATTTCTTTTCTGTTGACAGAAAACTGCCTTCTTAAGTTCACGACATGACCCATTGCTGTATCTTTTCTAAGACTGATTGCTTTTGCTAAAGCTATACTTGTCTGTTCCATGATTATGATAGCTCTTTTCCACATAGCTGAAAGACCCAGGTGGAGGAACCATCTGGTACCTTATTTTATAGATGGATAAATGGAGACTAGAAATTGAGGGACTCTTCCAAGGTCATATGAGGAGCAGAACCAAATTTGAGCTACATGTTTATTACTGATATATTAAGCATTCTAGCACAGAATAGAGCAGTGATAATGGAAATTTCAGGATACACTGTACATAGCCATCTGTCTCATGTGCTGTTCAGAGCAAAGGTCAGAGTCATTGTTGAATGCTTTAATTGAACTGTTAGTTACATAAGACTTACCTGCCTTTACATGCCATGCAATCCACCAGTATTTCCATAAATCTTTCATGGAGGCCCCATGCACGAAAGGCCTTTGTCACACTTAAAAAAAAGTGTTGAGTGTATTTTGGCTTTCCATTTGTTCAAAATGAACATGAAATTAGAAGAAAAAATAAAAATGAGAAAACTATTTGCAATTAAAGAGAATTCAACATGCTTTATTTCAAAAGGCTTTTGTTTTCTATCTGAAAATGAGAAAATAAAGATACAATGTTTATTGTTGTTTCTTAGAGAAGTTTAATACAAAATAGACAAAAAAAGTCTAGACATCATCTTAGCTTTTCTTTGCCAAACAGATCAAAGGGCAATGCCCATTTAGAATATAAGCTCATTTGTAAAACATCACTAAGGAAGATGATAAAAGATTAAGAAAAGTATTTATAAAAGAGCAAAAATCAGTTAAGGAAACAGTAAACCTTTAGAGAGCTAGCTTGAATGTGAGATCTAATAAATCAAATGTTCCCCCAAAGCAATTATGGATGAAAACATAAGAACTACAAATAGACGTGAAATGCAAAAAATCTGTAGGTACTTTTAATAGATACTTGTTGACTTGACTTTTTATAGTAATCTGTTCTCATCTGGTAAAACCACTACATTTAAAGGCAGTCTCCCTTTATTCATTGTACAATGGATAATAGCAATTTAAAGGTGATTAGGCAATAATGATTGAACCTCACAAATACATACTATATTAGAGATATCTTAGTTTTAAAAATATTTGAGAATCAATTCTCAATATATAACAAATAAGGAAGATTCCAAAAGGATAGAAAAGTCATAAATGATGCTTTGTTGTGCCTCCTCCAAGCATCAGAAAACATTAGAAACATCCAGCTAATGTGCTTACTTTCTCATCTCTAAAAAAAACTTTATGAAATGAGCTCATAAAGAGGGCTCCCTTGATGAAAACCTGAAAAGCACAGAGGTAGACTTTTTTGTAGGCCTTTTTCTAAAGTAGAGCACATTTTTAGAGTCACACACTTCAGAGTTGTAGCCAATATAAGAACCCCACTGCTTGTTCATTCTAAGAAAGAATATGACTAGGTAGAACAAAATTTAGCCATACTTAGACAGGAATTTCCTCCCAAGTATATATAAAGTACATATAAATTATATAAGGTTCCTTGACAAGCATAAATGACAACTTTTTTTCATTTATTTGCCACTGAATTAATAATATTATATGAACTGGTGTGTGTGTGTATGTGTGTGTGTGTGTGTGTTACAGGCTCTGGAATTATTCCTTCAATAATTCTTTCAACAGCAATGGCAAACATAATCTCTATAGCTACTATAATTCCCCTCAGAATTCTAATTGGTCGTGGTTGTCTAATGCTATAGCTCATTGGTTTTCAAAGAGTGATCTTGGGACTTTTGAGAGTTCACAAGGTTAAAATGATTTTTACAATATAATACTAAAAGTCGTCTTTTTTTCCCCAACTACCTCTGTGTGTAGCCAAATTTGTTTCATATATTTCAAACAAAACATTATAACAAACCAAATATAGAATGCATATACGACAATCCACTCTTCTATAAAAATAGACATTAAAGAGATTTGCCAAAATATTTAAAATAGTGCCATTCTTCTCACTGTTTTATTTTTCTTTTGGAAAATGTTTTCACAAAATATATTATTTATGTTAGCATTTAATATATTTATTATCACAAGTGAATTAATATTTTTACATTTCATTTTAATTTCATGTGGTGAATATCAGCAGATAAAATCCATATAAATAAGAGCTATTTAGAATCTTTCATAATTTTAAAGATTATAAAGGTGTTCTTCTATAGCTATTGTTGTAGCTCATAAGTCTACCTTTTTCTTCTTCTTCTCATCCCCTCTCCCATCCCCATTATTTTACTGATGTGTGTGTGTGTGTGTGTGTGTGTGTGTGTGTGTGTGTGTGTGTATGTGTATGAGAAAGAGAGAGAGAGAGAGAGAGAGAGAGAGAGAGAGAGAGAGAGAGAGAGAGAGAGAGAGAGATCTGGGGAATGTGGGCCTAAAGAGAAATATATCATAGGACATGTAACAAAAAAGTTTCTCTTGTTGGCTGTCCTTTTCTCTCCTTAGTCCTTAGGCATGCTATAATTTTTTTTGTTTGGCTCCGTTTAAAGCCTTGAATCTGTCTTTCCTCATTTTACTCCATCTGTCTATTCTGATTTTGCTTCCTTATGTAGACAGTACTGCCAAGCCACTACTGTCCTGGATTCTGATGAAAAAGTCTAAATCTTGTGACTCTTTATAATGCCTAAGTCCTCCTTTGATCAAGGTATTTGGGAGAAGAAATTGGAGTGAAAAAATGCTCTCTTTCCTTCCACTAGGAGATATTTTTCTCAGGGTTCTGAGGTTGCTTCCATCAAGCATCTTGAATCCTCAGTTCCAACTAGTTTTCTGGTTTTATACAAGCCCCAAAGGGCATGGCCAAGTTCTTCAACCAATCTTAACATACTTCCTGTTGCTCCTAATTAAAATGCCTAGATTGGACATGTCTAAACCTTGTTAACACATAGTTTACACTTCTAATTGATTCAGTTGAGATTTGCTTTTACTTGATAAAGGTAGTGGAGCATACTAGCTTGCCAGTTACCTTAAATGGAATAGGGGTAATTTGTTTGACTCAGTCACTTCCATATATGTCCATGAACTGACAATCCTTTAAAAATTTTTCATATGAATAGCTAAGTTTTCCAAATGCTCATTAACAAGTGATATTGTATTTATTGGTACAATTAACACAGTCTCATTAATAAAATCTATATTATTATGAGAGATTGTTTCATCCATACTAGAAAAAAAAAAGTTGATAGAAAATATATCAATGAGATTATGACACGAAACTATATAATTATCCTTCAACATAAGCTTCTTGTCCAATTATTACAGATGAAGCTTTGGTTTAATTCTGAATTGAATCATAGAAATAATTGGGGCTACATGACCTTTAGGACTGCACTGTGCTTTGAATGATCTCAAACCTGTTTGGTATCACAAAAACATGCTTCTTTTTCTAAAATTTCTAATGGTACTTTGTTTTTCCAATTACATATAAAGACTATTTTAACATTGATTTTTTTTTAAATAAAATTTTGAACTCCAAATTTTTTCTGTCCCTTATCCCCTTTCCTCCCAAAATGGTAAGCAGTTTAATATTGGTTATATATGTACAATCATGTAAAACATTTCCACATTAGTTATGTTGTGAGAAAAGAAATAGAACAGAAGGGGAAAAAAACCATGGAAAAATGAAAATAATATGCCTTCATTTGCATTCAGACTTCATCAGTTCTTTCTCTGGATGTAGATAGAATTTTCTTTGATGAGTTTTTTGAAATTGTCAAACAAGATAACAATGTTGCTGTTACTGTGTACAATGTGTATAATGTGTATAATGTTCTGGTTCTGCTCATTTTACTTTGTATCAGTTTGTGTTTTTCTGAAATCTGCTGGCCCATCTTTTCTTATAGTGCAATAGTATTCCATTACAATTATGTTTAACTTGTTCAGTCATTCCCCTTTTGATAGGCATCCTCTCAATTTTCAATTCCTTGGCACCACAAAAAGAACTGTTGTAAATATTTTTGTACATTTAGGTCCTTTTCTCTTTTTTTATGATCTCTTTGGAATAAAGACCTAGCAACAATATTGCTGAATCAAAGAGTATGCAGTTTGATTTGCCTTTGGACATAGTTCCAAATAACTCTCTAGGATGGTTGAATCAGTCCATAATTCCACCAGGTACATTATTTTCCCACATTCCCTCCAACATTCATCATTCTCCTTTTCTGTCATATTAACCAATCTTATAGGTAAGCCATAATACCTCAAAGTTGTTTAAATTTTTATTTCTCTAATCAGTTGTGATTTGGAGCATTTTTTTTTTACTATAGCTAGCTTTGATTTCTTTATCTGAAAATTGCCTGTTCATAGTCTTTGACCATTTATTAACTGGGGAATTACTTATATTCTTATAAATTTGATTCAGTTCTACATATATTTGAGAAATGAGGTCTTTATCTGAGATACATGCTGGAAAAATTGTTTTCCATTTTCCACTTTTATACCTCTCTTAATTACATTGGAAAATTCACTTAAACACCAGTATTCTCTTGATGTTTGTTTTTCTAGACCTCTTGATTTTGTCCATATGGGTAACTCTAGGCATGGAAGTGCCCTTCAGTGATACAGATAGACCATCTTGGTTGCCCAAGATATTATGGGAGGCAGGAATTGAAGACAGGCTGTTCTGACTTTAAAGCTGCTCTTTATTTACTGTGACATTATGCCTCTAGTGATGCTATAATGAGAAAGGCTCTTAACACACTGAAAATTTTTCTATGGAGGATTTATAGGAAAATTTAGGCAAGAATAAGCAGAATAAAAAGACATAGTGGGGTTGTGATTTACATTGATGAAAGGAGTATCCACACTGATAAATGATAGATATTTCAAAGCACCAAAGTATGTATTGTATTGCTGCTGAGTTTCACCCAAATGAGCTTGACAATATGAATGTTAATGCATAATATATACAATAAGATATCACAAAGTTGAAATAATTGAGGTAGCAGGCTAGTCTGACTTGCTTTCCCAATATAAAATAATTTCCTCCCATACAGAGACTATTTTTGTTTTGTCTTCTTGAGTATTTAATGTGGCAGTTACTCAATAAATATTTATCTGAGTTGAATTAGCAGAAATTATAAAATATAGAATATTTGAAAAAAATGTCATTTTATTAGTGCTAAAAGGACTTTAACTTCTAGGAATTCATTGCTGTCCCAAAAACTAAGAACAAGTTCAGGAAATCCTTGATCTTGAAAGTTTGGTTTGAAAAGACTGTTGATTTTAGGCTGTATTTTCACTTCTTCATGTAAGTCTAGACATTATATCCAACTATTAATTTTTTTTAAGCTCTTTGTTTGAGGTGGTTACCCAGAAGGAGACCCATGATACTGCTCTTAACTCTTTCTTCTGGGCATTGCACTGTAGCTAGTGAGGTTCCCCCCCCCCATCAATATATTTCCCATCATCAACAAATCAGTCACAAATAGTTAATCTTAACAAAAACATTTAATGAAAATGCAAAGCAAACACTTAATATTTACATAACATTCCACCCATATACCTCAGGTATATTCTTTCACTAATGTATACAGCATGCATAGGGAATGGGGACAAAACTGGAGTCCTAGGGTAGTAAAGGACCCAAACAGGGAACCCATGTGATCTGGGCAACTTGCAACTCTGGAACTAAATTTTATTGCCCTTTTTATCTTAAGAAATGTCCATGCATGGCTCTCTTCAACAGTGAGATGATTCAAACCAGTTCCAACTGTTCATTGATGAAGAGAACCATCTACACCCAGAGAAAGGACTGTGAGAACTGAGTATGGTTCACAGCATAGTATTTTCATTCTTTTTGTTGTTTGCTCGTATTTTATTTTGTTTCTCTTTTTTCTTGTGCAGAACGATAATTGTATAAATATGTATGCATATATTGGACTTAGCATATATTTCTATCATGTTTAACATAAATTGGACTACTTGCCATCTAGGGGATGTGGTAGAAGGTGGGGAGGGAATTGAAACACAAGGTTTTGGAAGGGCTAATGTTGAATTGTCCGCGTGGACATATGTGTATATGTTTTGAAAAATTAAAAGTTTTAATTAAAAAAAAACTGTCCATAAAAGTTCTTTGATGAATATATAGCTTCAGTGTTCAACAGATTTTTACACCAGTAAGCTAAACTGATCCCTTAAGTACTTCATTAATGCCTCACTGGGCAGGACATCATAGCTGGACCATTGATCCACTAAGCTAGTTTTCTGCTGCTTCTAAGCTGTTTTCAGCTTTGGGCTTAATTAATCAAGAGTTAACAGTCTTTCAGCTGAAGCAGTGTTTTTCTCTTTTAGGAAAAGACATTGATCTTTATCGTAAAGTTGGCATGAGCATCTCAAAACTCTCTACCTTTGCAGGATTCTTCTTCACCTCTCAGTAACAGGTGGTGGTACAGAAAAATATCTTCTAGCTTAGAGAATAGAGTATATTTTCTCAAATCCTTATCTTCAGCAGCAAGTTTTAATAGATAATATAAATTGTATAGTTTTTCAGTAGCAAATTGCAGTAGAGAGTACTCCATTTCTCATTGGTTAACTAGTCTGCCTAACAATAAATGACAGTGCAGACAGTTATAATCTCCCTTTGAAAGATTTAAAACCTGTTCTTTTGGCTCTTCCTCTTTTGTTAAATCTTCCTTGGTTTAGTAGATAGGTCCTTTCTACAATTGACCCCATTTTGGTTAATGATTGGATGGTCAGTAATCAAATTCTTATGTTCTATTTATAATCAAGTTAGTAACATTTGTCCCGTATCATAGAACAGTCCTGATGTCCATATTTCTTTAGTTATTAACCCAGAATTTTTCTTCTTGATATACAAATCACTGAAGCAGACTGTGTTCTTTCACTCTAATGTGCTACTGCTTATCATATACAAATAAACAACTACTATCTCAGAACTCTGAGTCAGACTTAGCTCAATACCTACTTTTTTTTGAACTCTAAAAAGACCTGTATCCCAGAAAAATAATGTGTAAAGGCAGACAACACAACAGCTGCTTTTCCTCAAAAACAGACTTATGACCCAGACAGGTGAATTGTTAGGAGTCTCCTTCTTCCACAGGAAACATAAACATGATCTTAGTAATAAATTATTTGGAAGTCTTAACTTAAAATTAAATATGACTTTTCACAAGTCTTGTATTAGGAAGGTATGAATTAATGTGGTTCTAATATTTAGGTATATTTATCCTCTTCAAGTCAGTAAACAACTGACTTATATTACAAGCTAGATTTTTGCTTACAGTATTGTACTTAAATAGCCTAATAGTCCAGTGTCACCTTAATAAAATAAGGAAAGGGCAGGGGAAAGAAGGGATTTCCAGTAAGTAGTGAAAGATGAAAAATGAAATTTAAGTGAATGTAGTTATTGTGTCTTTTAGGGTTAGGTTTGGTCAATTTAATTATAATAGGATTATATATAGAAGTTATCTACCTTGATACTAGAAACGCCTCAGCTATGGGGCAGCTATGTGGTGCAATGGATAGAGCATCAGCCTTGAGGTCAGAGGTCCTGAGTTCAAATCTGGCCTCAGATACTTAACACTTCCTAGCTATGTGACCCTGGGCAAGTCACTTAACTCCAGTTGCCTTAGCAGAAAAAGAAAACCCTCAGCTACATAGTTTTTGGCACTGTTTTTTCCTATTCATAACATATTCTACTTTAAGGGAGTCTTTTAAAGAGGTAAGAGGAATCTAGGAAATAAGAAGAAATTACATTATAAACAATTGGATGTAGCAACTAGTGTTCTAGCAATCCACTTTCTCTCCTAAATTTCTTAACTCCTAATTATTGCTTTAGAATGGTAGGAAAGTATTAATCCCCTACTACAATGTCTTAGTAGATACTTAATAGATATTTAAGTTAAATTGAATTGATTTCAGTTCTAGAATCAATTGCAACTTGTATTTATGGAAGATGTCAAGAGAATAAGAGTCATTTCAACATATACTCTAGTTTTAAAAGCATTTGCTTAATGGTACCTTTTTCACCCCTGCATTCTGACATGGAGGTGGGAGAAATTAAAACTAGACAGCTACATATATTTCATTTCCAGAAACTTGAAGAAATGCCTGAAGGATTCTGCTGTGCCTAAGCCATAATGACCAGAAGCCCTCAGTCATCTCTCATTGATTTCATTATGGAGGGGAATCCCAGGATGTTCATTTGATCTTTCCATTGTTGGCAGTTGAGAAAATTACATAATAAGCACATAATATTTGCTAAATTGAGGACTTGGAGTAGATATTTTTCTATGGGAGGAGTTAGTAGATTAAGAATTTAATTTTTTTTGTATAAATAGCTTTTTTTAAAAATACATGCAAAGGTAGTTTTCAACATTCATCCTTTCAAAATCTTGTGTTGCAAATTTTTCTCCCTCCCTTTCCCCACTCCCTCTCCTAACCAGCAAGTAATCCAATATATGTTAAACATGTACAATTCTTCTATACATATTTCTACATTTATCATGCTGAATAGGAAAAATCAGATCAAAAAGGAAAAAATAAGAAAAAACAAAAAGCAAGCAAAAAAAACAAAACAAAAAAAAAAGGTGAAAAAACTATGTTGTGATCCACATTCAGTCCCTTTCAGTCCCCTAGTCTTCTTTCTGGATGCAGATGGCTCTCTCCATCATGAATCTATTGAAATTGGCTTGAATCACCACATTGTTGAAAAGAACTACGTCCATCAGAATTGATCATCACATAATCTTGTTGGTGCTATGTACAATGTTCTTTTGGTTCCACTCACTTCACTTAACATCAATTCATGTAAGTCTCTCCAGGCCTTTCTGAAATCATCCTGCTGATCATTTCTTAATAGAATTATATCCCATAACATTCATATAACATAATTTACTCAGCCATATCCCAACTGATGGGCATCCATTCAGTTTCTAGTTTCTTGCCACTACAAAAAAGGCTGCTATAAATGTTTTTGCACATATGGGTCCTTTTCCTTTTTTTATGATCTATCTCTTTGGGATACAGGCCCAAGAAACACTGCTGGATCAAAGGGTATGCATAGTTTGATAGAGCTTTGGGCAGAATTCCAAATTGCTCTGCAGAATGGTTGGATCCATTCACAACTCTACCAACAATGTATTAGTGTCCCAGTTTTCCTACATCCCCTCCAACATTTATCATTACCTTTTCCTGTCATCTTAGTCAATTTGAGAGGTTGTATCTCAGAATTGTCTTAATTTGCATTTCTTTGATCAATAGTGATTTGGAACATTTTTTCATATGACTAAAACATGGTTTTAATTTGACTGAAAATTGTCTGCTCATATGCTTTGACTATTTTATCAATTGGAGAAAGGCTTGTTTTCTTATAAATTTGAATCAATTCTCTATATTTTAGAAATGAGGCCTTTATCAGAACCCTTGGATGTAATTTTTTTTCTCAATTTTCTGCTTCCCTTCTAATCTTGTTTGCATTGGTTTTGTTTATAGAAAACATCTTTAAATTAATATAATAAAAATTATTTATTTTGCATTTCATACTGTACTAGGAATTTAATTCTTATAACTTTTTATCCTAAATGGATATAAGGCAGTTTTGTTCACAGCTTGCTTGACAGTTACAAGCTTACTAAAAGGATCCTAAATGTCAGAGTTTTAATATGCCTAATTATAGTAATTAAGTGCTGGTTAGTTTGCTAGACTGTGACCATTAAGGGAGCATATTATCCTCTTCTTTTTGTTCCTTACAATTAACAAGAATTTTCTTTGTGGAAAAAAATTTTTTTTCATACGATCACAAATTTAGAGCTGGAATTGACTTGAGGTGATCTAGTCTAACTCTTCTTCCCTTATTTTACAGATAACTGAGGTCAGAGAAGTAAAATGACTTACCCAAGAACATACAGTTTATAAGCAGCAAAGGCAAGATGATACCCAAAGTCCTCTAACTTGAAATACAGCCCTCTTTCCATTGTATTATCTCCCTGTCCAAAGCATTTATTTGAGCCTTCCCCGTGAGATATAGTATACTTCTAACATTACCATTTTACACAAGGAAACAAATTTCCTTGTGCATGCTTGGGTTTTTTACCTTTGTTGGTCATCTGGTAGACTATCATCTGATTCTGCAGTCAGCAGTAATGAACACAAAAGTGTAGATTAGGATAATACATTTTTATGTGTTTGTATTGGAATATATTTAACTATGGTTTTGAGAACATACTTTATAGCTGAACATAGAGGTTAAAAAAGAGAGACTGGCTTACACATTAGTATTTGTACTTTTAGGGATGCTATGTCTGATAAAAAATTAATACTTGTGAAAAGATATTTAAAGTGATGTTATAAAATTAAATATACACACACACACGTATATATTTTACAAAGTTGACTGTTATTACTACTACTAGCCTCTCTGCTGTGATACGGGAGCCACCTTCCAGTGGCTGCTGGAGGTCTAACTCAGACCTGTAGAATGGATCTCTTTGTGTGAGAGGATGATGATGATACAAGGAGACTGATAGTTGCATTCTCTGTTCTCTGACCTCTCTCCTCTTCCCTCTTACCTCCAATTTATTTCCTTCCCAATCCACAAGGGATATCTGCGAAGGCTGCTTTGCAACTCCTTCAAATTTATGATTCAAAGCTGTGGAGGCTCTCAGAGAATTGACCTGCCTCTTCACTTAGGCATGGTCCTAACAATTCCCCATTTTTTGTTTTGTGGAAACATGATTATTTTTTCCCCACAGCATGATCAGTTAAGTTTATGCATTAGCTGTTGTCTAAGTCCACATGCTAAGGTATCTGAGTCCACATGCTAGGGAGTGCAAACAGCACAATAGCCCTGTAGTAGGTATTGATCTTGTGAGACGTCCTGGAGGCAAACTTTTAAACACAGAAGAGGACTATAGTTAGAACAGGCATTTAAGTCTCTCATCAGTCTCCTGGCTCACCCTTTGATGTATGTACTGGCCCATTTAATTACCCTGACTAAAAACTCTCACCTGGTCTCTTCTCCCTTTCCTTTCCCGTGGGTTACTGAAGGAATTCTGGGAGGATCCTACTCACGAACAGCACTGGAGTGCTGCTACTTTTTTGTTTCTTGTGTTTCTTATGTCCCACGTTCAGGCATCATATGTTGTGATATGGAAGCCACCTGCCAGTGGCTGCTGGAAGTCTAACTCAAACCTGTAGAATGGATCTTTTCATGTGAGAGGATGATGATGATACAAGGAGACTCAGAGGTAGTTGCATTCTCTGACCTCTCTCCTCTTCTCTCTTGCCTCCAATTTATTTCATTCCCAATTCACAACGGACATCTGTGAAGGCTGCTTTTTAACTCCAAAAGTTTATGATTCACAGCTGTGGAGGCTTTCGGAGAATTGACCTGCCCCTTCACCTAAGCATGGTACTTAACACTTCTCCATAGAGAATATTTTCATATATCCCTTTCTTTTGTTTTTTTGTTTTTGTTTTTGTTTTTGTTTTTGTTTTTTTTGGCTGAGGCAATTGGGATTAAGTGATTTGTCCAGGATCACACAGCTGAGTGTTAAGTGTTAAGGAAGTGTTAAGTGTCTGAGGCCAGATGGACTCAGGTCCTCCTGACTTCAGGGCTGGTGCCCTATCCACTTCATTTCTTTTATAGTGTTTACATGTCTAGATCGATATGACTTAGCTCCTCCAATAGCATGTCAATTAGTGTCATTTCTAGCATCTTCTATCTTTTCTGCCACTCTCTCACTCTCACTGGAAAAGTAGAAATGCAAGAGTGGGGCATTCTTTATTTTATTTTGTGAGTTGCCATGGTGAAATAGTTCAAGACCCAATGGTCAGTCTACTGGTGCTGAACTTCTCTGCAATTAGCACAATGCCAAAAACTTAGTAGATACTTAATTGGGCTTTTCAGTAGCGAGATTGCTTGACTAACTAGATTACTTCCCAGACACCAGACATAGTTTATTGCTAGGGTTTTATCTGAAGTTTTTCCGTCATGGTAGAACTATACTTCTGTTGCTTTGAAATGGGAATATGCATGGGGAAAAAAAATTCATCTTTGTTTTCACTGACTTCTAGCTCAAATTTAATCTTCCCTTTCATTGTTTAAAAGTGTTATTCTGAGAAAGGATGCACTAGACAAAGGTGTCTAGGACACAAAAAAAAGATTAATAACTGCGTAGTAATTAATTTAGTCTCCTAGATATTGTACTGTAATGAGCTGGCTTTGTGAAACAGAATTTGTTGTAGTTGTGTTTCTCCATCCCTCTGCCTATTAGCCATATATATGGGGCAAACCTAACATCCTGGTGGAACTCTTTAGTCATAGATATGAACATTCACTGACTTGTCAGTCAGTCAACCAATTATTTGTTAAATATTTATGTACTAACTGCTGAGTATATATATTCAAATAAAAACAAAGATGGTCCATGTCTACAAGGAACTTATAACCTAATAGGAGAAGCAACATATTAAAAGGGATGTGAAATGTGGGAGTAGTATTACTGTCTAGTAACACTAGGGCTTTCTAAAGAATGGAGCCGTTGCTGATTTGAGCTCTTGTCCAAAATAATGGAAGAGGAAAGCAACCAAATGGTGAAGTTCAGATAATGAAGGATGCCTAGTCTGGGACTTTCCCCAAATGGAGGTTCTAGGAAAAATTCCCCATTAGGAGAAGGGATTTTGGGGGATAGGAAGAGGAAAGTAGCAAAAATGTGATAGTAAAGTCTAAAAAATGAGGTGCAGAATATGTGAACTGAAGCATAAGATTTACGTTGAATTAGAAGTTTCATATTTTGTGATTATGTTTTTTTGGGGAGTAATATATAGAACAGTCAGACCAGATGAAGCTACAACTTTGGGTTAATA
This sequence comes from Sarcophilus harrisii, assembly GCF_902635505.1. Taxonomy (NCBI): domain Eukaryota; kingdom Metazoa; phylum Chordata; class Mammalia; order Dasyuromorphia; family Dasyuridae; genus Sarcophilus; species Sarcophilus harrisii. The sequence continues at coordinate 507,489,633 of NC_045427.1, read as the reverse complement.
TTCAAACTCTTTTGGTAGTAATTTTATGGTGAATGAAACTAGAATAATTCCTTTTTAAAAAAAAAACAAACTACTTGAAAGCATAGAAATTGTAATTAGTATTTTTCATGTTATGTGATCAAATTTGAGAATATTCTGATGTAAAGCTACTGAGCTTTTATATTCTAAAGATAACAAAAGGTAAGTGCTATTTCCTGTGATAATTTCATTTTCCTAGAATAAAAACAAGTGATGATTGTAATAGACTTTCTTTCATATGACTGGCATACTTATAGTTACTTGTAAATGAAAAATATATCTGAATCAAAACTTTGTAGGTGGTGACAGTGGACTGGATGGGTTAGGAGGACCAGGTGTACAACTTGGAAGCCCAGATAAGAAAAAGCGGAAAACAAATACCCAGGTAAATTACCATTAAAATTTTTTTTTCTCTCATTTTCCCCTTTTTGGTTTGATCTGGCTTGATCCAGTTTTCAGGTAGAAAGGAAATTGGACATGGTTAAATATTTACCCCAGTTCACAGATCCTATCACAATTCTTTCTTGACTAAATTTTTTACTTTCCATAAAATTATTTTTGTGTCCTAGAGACATAAATTTAGACAAGAACAAGTAAAGACAGGAAATCTTGTAAATCATTGAAAAATCTTATGCCATATTTTATTAAGTCTCTGCTGTTTTCAAATATGACAATATAGTTCAGCTAAAATAAAACTTTGAAATATTTATGGGGAAAGTAATTTTTTAAAAAGCATTATAAAAATTGGGTATTATGGAAATAATTATACATACACAAAGTAGTAAAACAGGCATCCTTTGCTTCTATAATATGTGGTTGAAGATATATAGTTGAAGACTTAGATCATTTTATTCCCTATAGATTGAAGCATTCTTTTTAAAATGGAAAACTAGTGATAAATACATTGTACATAGATATATTTTTTCTACTAAAATCACTATTATAAAATTTGCAGTGTGACTGAATCAGTAAATTTATTTATCCACTTTATAGTCCTGAAATGCCTTGTTTTAACTCCTTTCTGAAATGTAACTAAGAAAATATTTCAGATCTATTTCTAATTCTCTTATTTTATAGTCCTCAAATTTGTAAGTAATAGCAGTAAAGATAAATTATGTGATCTCTCATGAAAATAACATGTACTTCTATAATATTACATGAAGATTAATTTAAATTTGGTACCTTTTCTTGTTGGATTTTTTAAAAAGAAAAAATGAATATGAAATACAAATAAAAGATTATGAAATGCAAAAAATTAAAGTTTAAAAAAGTAAGGGATTACATTTCCTGTAGCACAAGCCCAAAAATACTGACTAGAAAATATGTCATTTTGTGCTGTGACAAAAAGATAATTTATCTTAGAGTCTTTTGTTCATAATACATATTTTACTTTTCATTCTCATTTCAGGGGCCTTCTTTTCCTCCACTGTCTGAATATGCCCCACCACCAAATCCGAATGCTGACCATCTAGTAGCAGCTAATCCGTTTGATGACAATTATAATACCATTTCCTATAAGCCTTTACCTTCATCAAATCCATATCTTAGCCCCGGTTATCCTGGATTTGGAGGCTACGGCTCATTCAGAATGCCACCTCATGTACCTCCAAGAATGTCATCCCCATACTGTGGTCCTTACTCACTTAGGAACCAGCCACATCCATTTCCTCAAAATCCTTTAGGCATTGGTTTTAATCGACCTCATGCTTTTAACTTTGGGCCACATGATAATTCAGGTTTTGGAAATCCAGCATATAATAGTCCAATAAGTCAGAATGTTAATATGTCTAATCAACATTTTAGACAAAATCCTGGTGAAAACTTCAATCAGATTCCTCCACAGAATGCCAGCCAAGTATCCAATCCAGACTTGGCTTCTAATTTTGTCCCTGGAAATAATCCAAATTTTACCTCCCAATTAGAATCAAATCATTCATTTATCCCTCCACCAAACACTTTTGGTCAAACAAAAGCACCCCCACAAAAACAAGACTTTAGTCAAGGAGCAACTAAAAGCACTAATCAGAATTCTTCTGCCCATCCCCCTCATCTCAATATGGATGAAACTGTAAACCAGGGCAATATTGACTTGAAAAATGTTAGTCGAAACAATACAGTAAATCAAGAAAGCAACCGCTCCAACAGCACTGATAATGCAAACAGCAGTCATGCAAATGGAACTCAGAATAAGCCCCGTCAGCCCAGAGTTACAGCTGATGGGTGTAACTCTGAAAAGAGCAACAAAACCACTCTCCACCCTAGTCGACATGGCCATTCATCATCAGACCCAGTATATCCTTGTGGCATTTGTACAAATGAAGTGAATGATGATCAGGATGCCATCTTATGTGAGGCTTCATGCCAGAAGTGGTTCCACCGGATCTGTACAGGGATGACTGAAACTGCTTATGGCCTCCTGACTGCAGAAGCTTCAGCAGTATGGGGTTGTGATACTTGCATGGCTGACAAAGATGTACAGTTAATGCGCACGAGAGAAACTTTTGGACCACCTGCAGTGGGCTCTGATGGGTAATCAGTTTTTTAGAATAGTTTTTTTTCATTGCTATTACATAGGATCTTAACATTTCACATTACAGAAAAAAAACCCAATTATTTATCCTTTAGTTTTTAAAATATTTAGCTTCATTACTACTGTAAATTTTGTAAAGTAATAAAAGCCTCTTTAATCTTCAAAACAATCTGCTAAAATTTAGATTGGTTACATATAGGTTGTAATTATTAAAAAAAACAACAACCCAGAATTAGTGAATCCAAATGTATTTTTTAATGGAATAAACTGTACCAAAGTACTGAACTTTGAATATACCATATAAAACAGAATTTAGCATCCCCTTTTCTTAGGGTCCATTTAGCTTGTTTTAAGAATATTTTGTGTTTAAGTGAAACACAAATGGGAAACACTAAGGTATTATAACTTTTTAAGCAAACAATACCAGATTTTTCCAGCTATCTCAATTTTATTTACCTTCACATTTGAAAATATTCCTTGTCAGTGCATTATCTATGTATGTTGCAGTTAGGAAGATGCTGTACACATATAGTAGGAACTTAATTCTGGTCTGTTTTTTCTGTTTGACTTTAGTTAGAGGTAAGTACTGAAAATTCTCAAAAGCTGTGGTAAATAACACATACATATTTTTAGGAAGTTTAAAAATAGATGAACCCCAAATCTGGGTAGATAGCATTTTGTGAAAATTAGCACTTAATAATGCAGGTTAAACCATAGTCCTTTTTTCTTTTCCTGCCATTTGGTAGTCAGTAATATGTAAAATTCCTAATTTGTCTACATTGTATTTTTGTTGGAAATATGTAATTGCTGTAAACTTTTAATCAATCAACTTAGCTGATTACATTTTTTTTTTTTTTTGGCTTTTGTGTGAAGATTTTAAAAAATGATTCATTGCATGTGGTATTTCTACTCTTAGAATGAGATCGTAATTTCTTCTGTTTGCATAAAATGTACAAAGCTGGATAGATCCTGTGAATAAAGCATTTCAATGTTTGTTCTCAGGAGTCCACTTAACATTCTAAAGGATAATATTTGAGTTATATTCTGTGCTTAAATTGATTCTGCATTTCCTTTAGCTCTTTACTTAGAATTACACTACTCTTTATGATGTGCAGCCAGCTATTTTTATGAAAATAAAATAAATTTACCTCTCCCAAACAAATTTAAAGATAATTGGTTTGTAACATTCTTTTCTCATGCTCCATTTTCATATAGAAGTTATGTACTTGTAATCAAGAGGGTTTTCATTCAAATATTTAGGCTTGCAACAACATTAGTAAATATTATCTTGTAAATATTGAAATGAAAACCACATGTACTTGATTTTGACAATGTATTTACCATATCTGAATTGTATATTAATAGTTGAATGTTTTTGTATGTTTAGATCAGTAGTACTTTTAGTATGTTCCTATACTTAACTGTTCTTGGAAAGACAAGCTATTGCCAAATACCAATAGATTGGCTCAGTTTGACCAAAAAGGGATTGAATTCATCAAAAAAAAAAAAAAAATATATATATATATATATATAATCTTATCTGGATAGTGGTAGACTGTCCTGGAAGTATTAGAATTTGTAATGAAAAGATTTGCACAAAGGCATGCCATATAAATTCTCCAGCATCACAGATCTTTGTCTGATGCAATACCCTTTGCATTCTTGGAAGGTTTCTTTTGTAACAAGAAAAAGTTTTTGAGCAAAAAAAAATCTTAAAAATTTTTCTATCCAGGCTTGGAAGCCCTGTCCTTGTTCCACTTGGCTAAAAATGTCGAGGCCTTTTAAAAAGGCTGTGTTAATAGTGGAAATTTTCACAATGGCAATTCCTCTACCAAAACTTATCATGAGGTTTTGTCTTGGTATATCACTGGAGTTCCTATTATGTTGGTTATAAAGATTTTGCAGATTCACTAGAATAGAATTAGCGTAGTTTGTACAGAAAAATAAATTGTGCTTATCAGTTAAGAGTGCTTAGAATTAGATCTGTTCTGATTTTTACATTAAATTGTGTGATATTTTAAAAAGCATTTCTAAAGAGTTATTGTCAAAATTAGAATAATTGTGTAAATAAAACTGGACATTTTCTTGGCTAGTGATTGTTCTGCATAGATGACAAAATAGCATATAAAGAAATCTAGTGTTTTTTTAAAAGCTTCCAACACTGCCCAATAAAATGATCTCCTTAACAGTGTGCTTTAACCTTGACTATTGATTTTAATCCCAGGTAAAAAAAAAATATCAAGAATCTTCATCTACTAATCTTTTGAATTTGTCTTGCACACATTAAAATAGCTGATGTGTATTATGTCCTTTACTTTGTTAACTATTTTGTAATTAATATTGAAATAATATATAAACAATGATTATTTTTGGAGGCAGCTGAAGAGGCTTTAGATTTCTTTTGCTAGTGTAAAAAGGCATGAAAAAAAAACCTATACAATTTTAGATTTTTTTTCATTTAAAGGATACAGGCAAGTCCTTTTACAAATGTGGTATATTTTTTAAAAATTAGTAAATTTGGAACTCAAAACACATTTTGCCATAGAAATAATATCTATAAGAAGTGGTTAGGTTTCTAGGCTAGCCCATAAAAGTCTAATTAATTCATATTGTAGCTGAATTACAGTGTAACCTGACCTCTGGGTCTTTGAGGCAGGGGCTCAATGGCCCATAGAAGAGGGAGGATATGGAAAGAGGAAAACAGGGTCGTTCCTACCCCTTTCCTGGTACAGGGTCAGCCTCAGGCAGAGTTTTTAAGTAAATAAAATTTTGTCTTCTGTTGCCTTTATATTTTTGTTTCTGCATTTCAATCTTACATATTGCCTCTTCTCTGCAGATCCCTAGATTTCCTCATGCTGTCCCAACCACTCCCCGATAGGATCATATCTCAACCCTACCTTCCTCAAAGCTCTCTATTACCAATCTCGCATTTAATCTAAACATCCATTCCTTTAATCTAACTAATCTAGCTAGTTTCATCTAGCTTTTAGGAGGAAAACAAGCTGGTTGTTGTGTCTATGGCTTTTTTAGGATGCTGACATCTTGGCCACATACATACATACCTGTTAAGCTCTTCAACCAGCCTTAGCACTGACCTTTCCCTCCCTTTTACCTCTCCCTTTACTCCCAAAACTTTGGGTATAGAAACTGTTAATCAATAGCTATGGCTCATTTAATCTATTCTACATGCCAATGGCTAATAGCTACCAATAGAATGCTTTTTAACCCAAATGAATTTCTAATTGGTGGGATCTCAAGGAATGTTACAAACTGAAATGAAAAAATATGCAGCATGAGGAGTGTTGGTGAGGTATTTTGGAATAGCCTGGGATCAGTTTTCCTAACTATTCTTCTTTTTTAAAATTTCTTTTTTCTATTCTTCTAAACCCATAGTTGTTGTTGTTTTAATTTCTAAGTTTTTTTCACAACTTTGAAAAACCCCACTCAATATCATCTGGTCATCTGGATGACATACTTTTGCCTGTTTAATTGTCCAGTGATAGGTAAATAGTACCTTCTATTTGATGTGGGGTGGACTTTAGGGACAGGGGATCCTGTCTCAAAAGGTAGAGGGGAAGATATTGAATAAGCTATTTTGATGTAAAGGTCACTCATAAGAAAGGCTTCAAAAGTTGAAGACTCTAATTTTAAAGTTTCTACAAAAATAGTATGTCTTTTTTATTTTTCTCATTCTTGTTAGTAACACTATCTCTAGTTATATTTAAAGGACTTCATCTTCACTTACCAGTACTTTTCATGTTATATAGATGATGTTGCCTGCTAGTCAAAATGTTATCTTTTATAAAAGAAAGTCCTGCTTCTTATCATGATGTATGTGACTTAAATGACTGTTTCATATTAAAACTATTCCTTCCTTATGTACTGTTTACATATGCCTCTTTTTGGGATATTAGTTCAGTACTTTTATACAAATCTGAGTGTGTTCCACATTGGTGACATGTATTTTTGAAACTAATTTTTTTTGAGTTTTGTTCTGATTATAAATTAGAGCATGTCTGAATTAACACATGCATTAGTGCTGTGGTCTGTGGCAAAATTACTGTAATTCAAATTGGAAAAAAAAAGTTTCCAGACTTTGTCCAACATTTATTCTTATGACAAAATTACTATGTAATACTAATTATTTCATATGATGGTGTGTTTTAAGCTACTCTATGAAGTATGTGAAACATCACTGTTTAAGGATTGGTGGCTGGCCTGGTGTCCTTGAACTGGGAGAGAAGGGTAAATTTAATGTTAGCAATTCATGATATTCATAGTAGAATAAATACTTCTTAAAAATGTGGTCATCTCTTACAGGCATAATTTAAGAAGAAATGATTAGCTGAAAAATCCAATGTATGGTAGGATTATTTAATGTGGTTAGTAATGTTGATATGCTATTTAATTATAAAGTTCAAATTGACACCTCAGGCTTTTAAACTTATACTGTGTGATCATCAATGGCTAAAATTTATTTTTGACATAGTCGTAGTCATCTAATTATTTCACAAGACTTTTTGTAGGCTAGAATAAATTCTATATATTTTTAAATGAAAATATTAAATGGTATTCCTTCAAAAAACCAAATTGTATACTTATAGTAATGCCTTTCTGATAACAGATTTCCACCATTATCTCCTTTTCCTTCCCCTTCCCCACTCTAGATAACAATGATCAACATTTTTTCTTTTTTTTTTTTAATCATTAGGATAATGTAAAATGTCATTAACCTGAACAAAACTAGTTCCGAATTTGTGATTAAGCTAAGTACTGAATTGGACTTTTGTATTCCATATGAAGAAAGATATTTAGGAGAAAACTCACATGTACAAGATTATCAGATAATTTAAGAAAATTTTAAGCACTTTAAAAGTAAATATTTGTTTACATATAAATAAAATGCTAACCACAAAGCATTATCATTTGATTACAGCCCCTCTACTAGCCATTTGATTTAATTCAAATAATTACATGTATCTTTTGAACAGAATAGAATTTTTACTACTTTTTAAAAAATTCCAATTTTGATACTTTTTATTCAAGTTCTGACCTAATGAAGTATTTATGTATTAATAATCTGTGTTCATTTTTATACAACTTCGATGCTGCAGGTTTGAATCAGATACTACATAACTGATTTGGTCTTTTTAGTCATCTGATCATATATTAATGATCAAATTGATTGAAGAGATAATGGTTTTAGTTCTCCATATATTAAAAAAAGATCAGTCTATTAGCAGTCTTTGGACTGATTATATTGATTATGATTTTAAACTTGAATGCGCAGTGTTCTTCATGAATCTGCTTTTGTATAAGTATATTTAGGAAAAAATGTATCACTTTGCTTTTGCCTGATACTTCAGCATATTGGTTTTTGAAACTGATTTCTCATTTTTGATTCAGTTGTGTAAGTTTAAAGAAGTGTTTATTATCAAATGATTCATGAATTGCTAACTCAAGTAACTTTGAGGAAAAATTAAATGAGAAAAGACAATGATATGACTTGCTCATATCATTTGCTCAGAATGGTTTAGGCTTTCTTATTTGGATAGTATATGGATTACTGTCTTTAGGGAAATAAAATTGGCTCAATGATTAAATAGTAAATGTTCATATTCAATTATTTAAATGCTTCTATTAAACTAAATGTTCTCAATTTCTTTATAATGACAAGTCAATTCTATTTTCTTTATGAGAAAATTTAAGTTTAAAATGATTCCTACAAAGTATAGTTAATTTGTAAATCATCTTATTCCTTTCTCTTCTCCCCCTACACACCATTCTTAAATATAAGAACTTCTGAAGGAATATAATTTATTGTCTTCCACCATTTTTTTTTAATTCACATTACTGTGGCCTTTCAGGTTAGTGGCAAATAGAAAAGTAGTAAGAAAAGTTACAGTTACTGCCATCCAGACAGTTCATAATATGAGTTATTGTTGGCCTTTCATTTCAAAGATTATGCCAAATGTCATGTGTGCATAGTAAGAGGAGTGTTTGTTTATCAGAATACATCTACTATTAGTAGAAACTATGTATGGCAGGCTTTCTTGAATAATATGTATTGTAAGTTTTCCTATATTGTTATTTTGCAGTAAATTCTTTCAAATAAAGCTAATTTTTAAAGAGAAAATGCCTATTTATTTAAGTACCAGGGCTTGTCTTATGGCAAGGGACAAGCATCTTTGTCCATATATTGATACAGGTAAGCATTATGTAGCATTGTGGCCCCAGAATTCATTAGTATTATTGTTAATGAAACCAGCACTTTGTATAAGGCATTTCCTTTTCTAGTTCTATGAAACTGAAGAACTGGATTTTAGGCCTTATAAATGAGCCTTGGAGTTCCTTTAAATTTAATTTGTATCTTCTATATTAAATAACACTTTAGGAAACAGTGCATAAGGGTTCCTCCACAACCACAAAAAGCTTGAGAACCTCTTTGACAGAAATAATAATGTAGTTCTTTTGAGGATAAACTTACTACCTTGCTCATAGAAATGTTGTAAGGACAATATTTTAAATACCTTGAAGTGCCATATAAAAGGGAAGTTACTGAATTTGGGTTTACCAAACAAAATGTCACGCATCATAGGGTATGAAATGTTTTTAAGGAGTAGTCTGTTGAATGTATAGGGAAATTTACATGAAAAAGGAATTTTGCAGCCAAATCTGGACAGTTCTAAAAGATACAAAGGGAATATCAGGGTATTGATACAATGTGAATATAATATTAAAGGAATTAAAGGCCCAAGTATTTAAACATGAGTAGAAATGAGCATTAAAAAATTTTTCTGATTATCTTTTTTAAAATATTACTTCTTCCCCTTCCCCCCAATTTTCTCCTTCCTCTATTCCCCACCCATAACAAATAGGGAGCAAAACAAATCACACTGGACATATTTGAAAATATATGCCTCATGCTGGACTTAGAGCAAAACGTCATAAGTCTTTCTATATTACCTTTCTTTATGTTTTTGTAGTCACCATATAAATTGATTTCTAGTTCTGCTTATTTCATTCTGCATTAATTCATACTAATCTTCCGCATATCTTTGAATTCTTCATCTGAGAAGGGCTATGAAACAGGTTACATTTGACTTATTTTATCTTATTTTAATACAGATGAGAAGGAATATCTAAGGCAGTGGTTCCAATTCAGGGGATTCCCACCAATGATTCATGGTGTTCAAGCTAAAAAATTTAAGGATATCTTAAGCAGTAAACAATTGTCCAATTATGCTACAAATGTTTTTCCTTTGTGTCAACAAGTACATGCAAATGTGCATGTTTAAAGCATTTCAAGTTTGTTTCTGCAGCTGTTTGTAGCTTTTAGAGACAAAAAGTTATAATTTTTGTAAGCACTTAATTAAATCTAAAAGAACACTATGAATATTATATTAAATTACCTTGGGCATTCATAACACAATTTTTGTTCTTGTTGAAAGAGGTTTGAGAATAAAGATGTTGGTAATCAATGATCTAGGTCAAACACCTAAAAAATATCCATATGTCCATAAATATCTGAGTGCCCATTATATCTAGATTGTGTTATGAGGAGGAAAAAATACAAATAGTTTTTGATTTGTGAACACTTTGCTTAGACATAAGCCAAAAAGCAGTCACATCAGAGACTACATGTATCATATAGGTAATTTAAAGTCAAGTCAACAAGCATTTATTAAAGAGATTAGTATGAACTTGGCAGTGTACTTAGTACTGGAGATATGAGAAAAAAAAAAAGATAGTCCCTAGCCTCAAGATGCTTTTTTAATTTTTTTTTTTTTTTTTTTTTTTACTATGGGAAGACAACTGGCAATGGAGGGGTGGGGTTCGTGGTACAGACATAGTTTCAGAATCCTCAATTCATTATACCCTGAGAAATGCTTGTCCTTGAAGTGACTTGTCATGTATTTGTGTAAAATTAACAAGTGTCCAAGAGAACTGGCACCACACCAGTATACCACCCCATGCAGCCAAGGCAAACAACAGGTATTTCTGATTGGAATTTACAATGTGTTTTATTATACAAAGTTTTAGTATAAACTGATCTATCACTGAAATAGTACTTTTAGCACCATAGTACACTTGTATTATGGTTTGTGTACTATTTTAGGGACTTATCCTAGGCCATTTATATGTATATATAAAACATTGTTTAATGAAAAACTTATTCATATTCCAAACAGCAGACTTACAAATAAACTTTTTGAAAAGCATTCAATTCAAAAGGAAACTAGGATCTGTGTTAACATAACATAGTCTGCTTTCTTTCTTTCTTTTTTTTTTTTAATAGCCTTTTATTTACAGGATATATGCATGGGTAACTTTACAGCATTAACAATTGCCAAACCTCTTGTTCCAATTTTTCACCTCTTACCCCCCCACCCCCTCCCCTAGATGGCAGGATCACCAGTAGATGTTAAATATATTAAAATATAAATTAGATACACAATAAGTATACATGACCAAAACGTTATTTTGCTGTACAAAAAGAATCAGACATAGTCTGCTTTCAAAGACTGAAGAGGTTACAAACATTTGTGGAAATAAAATTTATATATTTAAAAAATTAAAATAATGTAAGGCAACAACTGAATACTTATAAAAGTTCATTGAAGAGAGAGTTCAATGTGGGGAAAGACTGGATTAAGAATTGATAAAATTTGGGTTAAATTTGGTTCAAATTCAATGTAACAAGCTTGTGTTAAAAAGTATCTACTGTGTGCAGTTTATGGTGCTACTCTGGGGACGCTGACACAGTTTAGTTAAGACCTGGTCCTTGCTTTATAGGAATTTACAGGGATTTAAATGCATTCAGGCAGGGAGAAAAAGAAAATGGAGCAGGTGTCAGTAAATGTAAAGTACAAAATAAAATTAAAGAATTAGTAATATTGAATAAGTGACAACTAATACTTAGTAAGAAAATCAAAGAGGGATTGAAAACTTTCATGAAGTTGTGTTAACATCAAAGGAGAGAAAATTTGGATGAAAGAAATGTTACAAAATTGGTAAGTCTTAGGTTGGGAGTCGGGAAAGTGGAAGAATGCTGATTCATACTGGATAATAACAGGAAAGTTAGGAAATTGAGGAGGTTTGGGGAAAGATAATGAGTTCAGTTTTGGGCAAGTTGAGTTTTAGATGGCTATGTGATGTCTAGTTTGAAATGGATGTCCAGTTTGAAAATATGATATGGAAGGTTAGTAGAATGATTAGGTTTGGATAAATAGGTTTGCGAATCATTATCATAGAGATGATAATTAAATCCATGGGAGTTGTTGAGATCAGGTAGTGAAATAGTGTAGGAGAACAGAAGAGGATCCAGAACAAAGCCCTGTGGGATACCCACTGTTAGCAGATATGACTTGGATGAAGATGCTATAGCATCAGAAGGATACTGAGAAGTAGTAGTCAAATAGATAGGTGAACCAAGAAAGGATAGTGTCATTAAAAACTAGAAAGGAGAGCAATTTCTACATAATTTATACATTTATTTTATATACATACATATATACATACACACACACACACACACACACACACACATATGGCAATCTTTTTATTTGTCTCTGATCGACTTTCTGGCTTATTTCAGGTTTTCTAAACTTTCTGTTCAAGCTCCTTATTCATATGTGTTCTGTTCAGGGCAGAATATAGTGGATTATTACTTTTTCAATCCTGACTACCATTTCTTTCAATACAGTCCAATATTACATTAGCTATATTAGCTTCTATGATACTCACTGAGTGCTTTATCAACTCACACTGAGCTTACTGTCAATCAAAACCTAGGTTATTTGTTCAGATGAAATGTTGTCTAGGCATATCCCCTCCATATTGCCCTTGTGAACCTGATAACTTAAACACAAATGAAAATATTTACTTTTATTCCCTTTTAAATTTCATTTTATTGGGTTCAATCCTGTGTTCCAACTTATTAAGATCTTTTTACAAAATGACTTTCATTCTGTGTATTGCCTATGCTTCATATCTTTGTGAGATCTGCAAATGTGACAAATACACTTGTATACTTTTATCCAAGTCATGATAAACATGTTATATATCTCAGAAAAAATACAGTTCACTGGGACACTCCATTAAAAGATCTAAAAGTCAAAATTACTCTTAACTCCGCTTTGTGAGTCAGGTCATTCAATTGCATTGTTGATATAAGAATAGCAACCAATACTGTGTCAAATATTTTGAAAAAATGTAGCTAAAAATATCTATGGTATTACCTTGATCTAAGAGTCTAGGAACTGTTTCAAAAAAAAAGGAAAATAAAGTCAGGATGATAAGACTATTTTAGATAAAACCCTAAATTCATTATTATCTTTAACTTTATGTATCAAAGCTCTAGACTTACTTTTTCAATCCACATGCATACTGGCAAATTGCTCTTAGAGAATAGTTGGTTACATCATGCTCTCAGGGTTCTAGGAATATCCTAAGGGGTTGTGTGTCTCTTCTACTACTATAACTCCAGTGAATTTTACCTATACCTATTGCCAATAATTAGTACCCCAGTATCATTTAACCAATTAACACCAATTAGCCATTAATACAAAGGAATATTTACTAAGAAGTTATAGCAAGAACAAAAATACAAATTATGTTCCCATATGTTCTCTCCTATGCTACTACCACAGTCCCTGAAATATTTACTAGCTGTGTGATCCTGAGCAAAATAGTAATTACTTAACCTGTGTCTGCCTGTAACCCATTTTATAAAATGGGGATGGGAGGGTTCTAGCTCCTAGAGTTGTTTTGAGGATAAAATAATCTATGTAAAAATACTTTGCAAAATTTGAAACATTATGTCAAAGATAGCTATTATTGGTATCCATTATCTCAGTCATTCCTCACTTCATCTTGTGCAACTATGTATCCAGTTAGCTCTAATTTCCATTGGACCTCTAACAGAAGGCTATTAATTATCAAAGAAAGTCAATTGAGCAAGCTGCCCTATGAGGAAGGCAATATGGCCTTAAACCATATTTAAGCAGAAGCACGGATTTTGAAAGTAAGATTTAGAAAGATGCAGAAATAGAAAGGAAGATTGACAGCCTGAACATGATCAGGTCACATTTGAACTCAGGTCTTTGGGGGACCGGTTTAAAAAGCTTATCCACGGCTCATCTACTGAAGCATTTTAATATACTAAGCGTAAGCTTTTTCACTCACACATTCACCAGGCTTGAAACTTTAGAAAAACTTGCGGATTCCTCAAAATCATACAATACAGTACAGCTAAAAGGGACCTTAACTGTCCAGACTTTTTCATTTTACAAGTGAGGAAACTGAGCGTCGGAGAATTTATTATTAATGATTCTCAAAAATGCTGGTCAAGGCAGCTTTTCGGGCTCCTCACAGAAGGATCTCCGCGTTGGGAGAGTACATTGATGGCCAGGGGAGACTGCGAGCTCGCAGGGGCCGGCTCCCCCTCCTCGTTCCCCACCTACCACGTGCAAAGAGCGGCCCTCAGAGAGCCGCGGCCTGGCGCCGAGTAGCGCCGCCTCTCTGCGTGAAGGTGGCCCCACAGACGGAGACGTTAATCCCCTACGAGGCCCGACCCCCTCCTCACCTATCAAAGCCTTGCAACAGATTATGCGCTTCCGCTCCCATTATGCGGCTGCGCGGTGCCTCAAAAAAAAAAACAAAAAAAAACCCACCTCCCTTTTCCTCCCCTCCAAAAAAAAAAACCCCAACCCCCAAAACCTTTGGATCTCCGATCCCAGTCCTTCACGCACTAACTAAAGCGCACGCGACCTGCGCCGGAGCAGAAACGCGCGGTCGGAGCCTGCGTCTGGGGAGAGGGACTGGGAGGGGCTCGGAAGAGTGGGGCGTCGGGCTCGCAGCTCCACTCTTCTCCCTTCCCGGAGAAGGCCTTACCTAGCCCAACTTGCCCCGGAAGAGCTTTGGGCAGGGTCAGGCTTCCTTAGCAACTGAGAGGAGCGCGGCTAGTAACGCCTTGCTGGCGTCCTTCCCCTGAGGGCCTTTGTGGAAGATGCCACCCCTGCAGATAAAAGACTACAGCTGGCAGCAGACCGAGTCCGCGGTGTACCTTTCGTTGCCCCTCCGAGGCGTCCGGCCCGGGAACGCCGACATCTTCTGCACGGAAAATTACCTCAAGGTGGGCTCCTTGCAAAGAGCCCGCGGGACGCCCTGTTCTGCCTTTTCTTTCCCACCTTGCCCTCCCTTCTCTGTTACCTGGTGATTTGTTACCTGTTACCATACGGAAGCAGATGGGCAACCTTGGTCATAATATGCAACATGGGAATAAAATTCCCTATAGCTCTGAATTTTTAAAAATCTTTTTTTTTTTAACATTTAGATGAATTTAAATCCAGATATAGCCACCCAGTATCAGATAACCAAATAGCGTCAGATTCACGATGATCTGAGCTTCAGAGAAAAGCAGGTGTAAGCAAAACAAGCTCAAAGATCATAAGATCTAGAGTTGGAAGGATCTCAAAAGCCTTCTAGTTCATTGCCCTAATTTAGATGAGGAAACAAATGAGACGCGGAGAGGTGAAATGGCTCGCCCAAGATCTCACCCGGATAGTGTATTGAAGAACTAGATTCAAATTTGCTCCTTAACACTAGATACAGGACTCCTGCTAAACTGAGGCAGCTGATAATACAGTGGATGGAGAGCTAGATTTGGGGTCAAGATGATCTGTATTCAAATGTGGCCTCAGATACTAGCTGTGTGACTTGGATTAAAACATTTAATTCTGTCTGCCACAGTTATTCTCCCAAAAAGGGATGATGATAATAATACCCACCTCACAGGGTTGTTGTGAGAATCAAATGAAATAATATTTATAAAAAGCATTTAGCAGATACTATGCTTGGTCCTTCCCTCTCCTGTACCATTAGTTTTGTTCTTAATCTTCTACCACCTGCAATAATTTTATCCCAATCATTATTTTCTTCCTAGTATTTATTTCTTTTAATAGCTTGTTTTAAGACATACATTTGCATTAATTTATCTCTTTTTTCCCCTTTTGGATAGGTCAACTATCCTCCATTTTTGTTTGAAGCATTTCTCTATGCTCCCATAGATGATATTAACAGCAAAGCCAAAATTGGGAATGATGCCATTGTTTTCACACTGTTTAAAAAAGAAATTGGAATGTGGGAGGCCCTTTCTTTGGCAAGTGGTAAGTCATTGATTAAAAAATGGACACTCATTTACCATTTTCCACCTTATTTCCTTTGTTCCTCTTGGAAATAACCATAGTACTTCCAGAGGAGGAAAGTATATAATCTTAGTCTTATGGCTTAAAAAAGACAGTATTTCACCAGATGCCAGCTTCCCTGATTTCCTTCAAGTCTCAATTAAATCCTATCCTTAAGGAAGAAGCCTTTCCCAGTCTTTAACATTAATGCTTTCCTTCTGAGACTATACCAATTTATCACATATATAGTTACAAAATATGTACAAAATTTTTTTACATATATAATATAGAACTTATTTGTACATAGTCATTAGTTTGTTGTTTTCCCTATTAGGTTGTAAGTGCTTTAAGATCAGGTTCTGTTCCATACCTTTCTTTGCATTAGAAGAAGAGAGATTTTTAAACATAGTACTTATGGAGATGAAACTATGATATCATAATGAAAGATGAAGAGTTTAATAGGTTAAAAAAATTTTTTGGATAAATGGAGAAAGTAATCACTGTACTCAAAACTGTCCTATCCAGAAATAGTCAGGATTGGGAAATTATTTGTAATCAGAACAGCAGTAGTGTTCTGAATGAATAAATGCATATGACATTGAATATGTAAAGTGTTTAAAAGTCTTCCTGGTTCAAAACAATCCAAAGAAAAATCTAGTTTTCCTTGGCATCAACTTTAGGTTCTTAATGATGCTACAAGATCCTTTGTTTGGTACCAGCCTATGTTCCTAGATGTGTACGGAGGACTCCCCTCAAAGCTCTGTCATCTACACAGATTGACCTAAATATGACACTTCTTTTCCCATCTCAGTTTTGCCTAGAAAGCCTCTACCTCTCAAAACTTTTGACTTCCTTCAAAGCTTAGCTGAAGTGCTAATTTCTTCAGCAGTTTTCCCTAAATCTCCCAGTTATTAGGGATTCTGCCCACTCCCATCATTGTACATTTATTTTGGTTTATTTTTTGATTTTTTTTTTTTGTAAATTTTGAAAATTTTAAATTTAAATACATAATGAGAAAAAAAATTGCCATTTATACAACAAACCATAAGAGAGGATTCTATAAATTTCCATTCCAAAAAAACCTGTATAATAAATACTATACAACATTTTCAAACTGCACAGCTTCCTTGTTGGTTTTCTTTGGTTTTCTACTTGTACTTTTTACTTTATTTTTTCCCTCTTCCTTCCTTCCCCTCAAGGAGGCTGGAATTAAGCATGAACATACAAATAGAAATATGTAGATCTCTATAAACATACACATATGTACATATATACACTCATATGTGTAAGATTGTACTATTTTTATTTCTTCCTATCATCTGTTTCTCTGAAGGTGGATAACATCTAACTTCATAAGTCAAAGTTTTCCCATGTTTTTCTAAATTAACAACTCATCATTTTTTGTTCCACAGCAATATTCTAAACCCAGTCATGCCCTGAGAGACTTGTCTATGAAAGTTTTCTCCTAGTTTTCTCCATTTCTTCTGTTCTTATTTAGGTTTTATTTTGTATGCATCTTATGTTTTATTATCTGATGAGTATTTCCACTTCCTCCCTACCCCAAGGCTGCAGTAGAAACGGCTCCTTGAGGGAAAAGATGGTTTCACTTCAATATTTCTTTTCCCAACATTTAACTGATAACTTGTATACAAAATATTTATTAAGCACTTACTATAGACATTATAGTACTTAATAAAAACTGATTGATTTGACTTGCTTCTCTCATATGATCAGTTGAGAGAAGATTTTCTCTTTATGGTGATCCAAAGTATTCCAACTACTGTCCTATAAAGTGATTTAGCCCTCAGAGTTTCTTCTAGTATGATAATTCTATCCAAATACAGAGTCCAAAAAACTCTGTACACAGACTTTTAGTATTTAGAAGCAAGCTCTGGATTCAAGTAAAAATAACATCTTGGGTTATAGTGTAAATAAGCTGAGTACTTTGTGAGATGTCAGGTAATCCAGTATTGTGCAAAAATGCTGAGTATTTTTACAAAAGATAGCAAAAACAAATCAAAAAACTTCATCCTAACTTTGCAAGAAAAAGAATTTTATTTATCTATGTATCATATAGTATCATATTTAATTTTGGTTACTGTATCCCAACAAATAATATGAAAGCTAGAAAGAATATGATTTGTCCATTCAAATATCAAGGGAATAATGAATTTAAGGAAAAACAAAAGGAATCTTTAATCTGGAAAGATGAAGATCAAGAGAGAATAAGACTAAACTTTATAGAAACATAAAGATTATAGTTTGGATGAATACTCATTTGTTTACCAAGTCATGAAAACCTTAGAATATAATCTCTCAGCTTAAAAAACAAAGCAATGGTTTGTGTTGTTGTTGAGTCATAGAACTTTAGAGAGTAGTGAGTGAATTTACAGAGATTGTTTTCACAAGTGATGTAACAAAGAAAAAATGGGTTCAATAAACATTTATATAAATAAATTTCTCATTTAGAGAATCTAGTCCCAATCTCCTGCTCTACACCAACTTTTCATTAAGGTAAGTTAAGAGTTTATCTCTGATATTTTACATTGACATCATGGAAACCAACAATCTTTTTCATAAAATCTCACTATCTTACTACTGACAAAACACAAATGCAGTTGAAATATTTTGCCCTCTACTAGTAGAGGATAGTGCCTTCTCTGAAACTTTCAGTGTTGGATTCCTAGGGCATTAAGAGATTAAAGACTTACATTGCTATATAACATAACCAGTATGTCTCAGAGTAAGGACTGTCAAGATGCTGGATTTTTATCTGCATGATCTGGTATGGTTTTTCCATATGTCTTTAATTTTGAGAAGTTATTCTTAAAAATGCTTTCCTTTAAACTATTGTTATCTGCAGACCTACTTCAAATTTATTTAGAAGGTGATAGTTACCTCTCAAATCAGAAGAATAATTTCCCTGTCTTCTCCATGCTCTAAGTTCTCATACTGATTAAGGAAAAATAGGGTTATTTCTTATTCTAGATGTTTAAAAAAAATGGTATCATTTTGGAAGAGCCTACATAGTCTTCCTGGCACACAACTTGAATTTTCTAAGATGTTTGTATCATTGACTAAGATCTGTTTTCCAAAAAGACTCTCTTGAGAATGATTTCCAGATACATCTATTCACTTATAATGGAACTTGTCCTGAATTAAGAGAGAAGTCTCTTGGCTCTTTGTGACTAAATGAGCTTTAAACAATCGGTTCTAATTTCTAAAGTTTTGAGGCACCCATTTTGTCTTTATTTGGGGATAACTTGTAATTTTGACTTTACATAAAAGAACTCTTTGCTCCAATATATCTCTTATCAATCTATGTTATCTCTATTATCAATATATGTCTGTTATCAATCAATAACATATTGTCCTACTAACTTCAGATTAATAAGCATCTTCTTTTAAAACAAAAATGTCCATGCTAGGTAGATGGAGGAAAGGGAGTGGTTAAGCATATTAAATTACTCATTTATTAGCAATAATTTCTCAGCTCCCTTTGATCTCTGTGTCAGCAGCTGGAATCATGATATCTGTTGTTTAATGCAGTGAGTAGAGGGAATTGTTACCAAGCGTGTAGTATTTGCTAAAATGAGAGCAAGACTAAGGATAGTATGAGTAAAAGCAGAAAAGAACTATTCCTATAATAGCTGCAGAAGGAATATAACAATAAATTCAGCAGCTGCTAAGAAGGCAGAACTGGGATGTGCATGTACAGAGAGAGCAGCCATTTTCTTCCATTACTAGGAAGGGACCAGCACAGTAGGTAGAAATGTAAAACTCCTGGGGATAGTTGTTTGCTAGTTTCCTACCAATAATTAAGACCAGGGATATTAAAAGTCGTTTTCATGGAAGGGGCTGGTGCAGGTGATTGTTTGGTGAGATTATTTTTGAGAAAGCCAAAAAATCTCAGCAGTGGATTTACAGTTTAGGAGATTGGGAAAGGGTCCAGGATCCAGCCAAAAAATTCCTATAATAGCATTGATCTTAATGTTCTATCTTTACTTATTCTTGTATATGAGTTGATATAAATTCTTAGAAGTTATAGCCTTTGTTATTAGAGTTCAAGGGATTGTTATTTACTGTGTTTGGAAAAGTGCTGGAGTGCAATTTGATTTGTCTTGTCTATAAGATCAAACTAGGGTATCTTACTTAGATCATAAGAAGAAACCTCAATGCAGATTTGGCCCTGAGCATGGTTAAGGCATGTTCAAGATATATTAGGCTAAGGTTACATAAGGGTCAACATAAGGTTCTGTATTGAACCACAGTGATAATCCATGATAACCTAACAATTAGGAATAGGGTACTAAAAGAATGGGACATCTAAGTAGCATAGAGGATGGAATGCTGGGCCTGGAGTCAGAAAGACTCATCTTCATCACAATGGACGGTTTGCTTATCTACAAGAATCTTAGTTGCAAGAGCAATTTCCCATCCTAGAGCAGACTGTCTGGCACCTATCTAGACTTCCAAGGAAACACAGGGAGTCTGGTTTGGGATACAAACAACAAATTATGTCAGATGAGGTAGGAGGCAGGGGAAAGGTTCAGTCTTGACACATTCAGGTCTCTGAATCCTGTGTTTCTGAAAAATATGGAAACTCAGAAAGACAAGTTCAGAGGTCCCCTTAATAATCCTTAATATGCCTTTGGGAAAATATTTTTTTCTCGAATTACAGCTTAAAGAGTATGTAGAAACTATGCTCATATAGTTTAGCACCTCCTATAATGTACTCCAGTTTATACATATTAGCAAATTAGGTAATATTTGGAAAACCTTACATAAATATTAGCTGATATTGTTATCATTATTATTGTTGTTCTGCCCTTAGAGAGTTGATTGGGGTACTGAGAAGTTGTGATTTGTCTATGTCACATAGTCTATGTCAGAAACAGGATTTCACCCCAGGTCTTCCTGACTCCACGGCTGACCCTTTATCCATGATGCCAGACTACTATTTTTCTAAGGAAATAGGAGGACTCCTTGTATTTAGTCTTAACAAGTAGCTTTTATGAAGTGCCTCCTTGGTGTCAGGACTGTGCCTGGAACTGGGGATACAAAGAATGGCAGAAGACGATTCTTCCTCTCAGGGAGCTCATAGTTTCATGAAGGAAGATAATATTCAAAAAACTGTGTACAAACAAGTAGATAAATTGAAAATAATATCAAGAAGACAGAACTGTTAAGAAAAGGCTTCTTATAGAAAAGGCCAGGGAAACTAAGAGGGGGAAAAGAGGTGAAACAGTCTTAGTTCTTACTATTTGAATGCATCAAATTATCATCATATCCTGCCTTCTTTTCCATACTAGTTTTCCATATTAATCTTTCTTCTGTGTATAAATCTAGATTTTGTCACATCAAAAACTGGAACCAAGAAGAATGGCATATTTAAAGTATTCCTGAGAATGTGAATTGGCACTTCACTGACTGTTGTGTCAGGTGTTACCAAGGGTGAACCTGGAATCAGAGCTTGATATAACCAAATATTTTTAGAGAGTTAACTCTCTAAGTCAATAGCTGGTGTTTTTCCTTTGGCAGAGCAAGAAGTACTTTGACAAAGTAAAGCAGTATTGGGATGTGATTTTCTCTAAAACACTTTATACTATAATATAATAATTGTTTTCCCAAATTTATTCTTGTTATTTACATACCCAATGAGGCTTTTTGAAGAAACATTCCAAAAGAGATTTTTAGAATATCACCTAATAGGTAAGACCAATGGAATAAAATTATAGTTATATTATCTGATGTTTGTTTCCAAAAATTGTCCATTTGGTCTTTAAGAAAAGGTTAGAAAGTTCTTTGTTGATCACATAGGTCCCAGATTATTATTCCCTCATCTGATGCTTTATCACCTACTTTGGACCATATCTGTTAGTTTCAAATACACATTACTATTTTAAGAAGGGGGCTCAGCATAATTTTTCTTACTTTTTTCTAGCATCAATACTGATTCTAGACTTCTTTGGAATACTCTGTCATGTTCCCTTCTTCTCCTTTATTCCCTTTCAATTCCTTTTTATGTGTTGTCTTTTCCCATTTGATTATAAGCTCCTTAATAGCAGGTCCTGTCTTTGTTTTTATTTGTATTTTTATCCTTAGCATTTAGTATGGTGCTTGACACATAAGAGGTGCTTAATAAATGTTTATTATTTATATAAATATATGTATTAATATATTTACACATAAAATATTTATAAATACACAATATATAAGTAAAATACATTTTAATACAATTCTTTTCAAAATAAAAATAATATTCACAGTGGTCCTATTTTAAATAAAATTTCTAAACTTTCAGTTGACAAAGAAATGATGCAAAGAATAAGAGAAAAATCTGTTTTACAAGCACAAGCAAAAGCAAAAGAACTGACTGAAGCAAAAGCTGTTACAAAAAGAGAAGATGAAAGATATGCTTTGAAAATAATGATGGAGGTAAGTTAAAGATGAACCAAACAGTCTCTAAATGAGAAGCAACTGCATTAATTTCTTTCTTTCTTTCTTTCTTTTTTTCTTTTTTTCTTTTTTTTTCTTTTTGGCTGAGGCAACTGAGGTTAAGTGACTAAGTATCTGAGACCAGATTTGAACTAAGGTCCTCCTGACTTCAGGGCTGGTGTTCTATCCACTCCACTAGCCAGCTGCCTCCAACTGCATTAATTTCAACAAATATTTATTAAACACTTGTTAAATGCAAGACACTAGGGATACAAATATAAAAATGAAGCCTTTCCTCCCATTAATGAATTTATGCTCTAGTGACTAACACATATGTGCAATATACAAATAAGTAAATACAGCATAATTTCAGGAGGGAAATAACACTAAAAATGAGACAAAGAATCTGGAAACGCTTCACAGAAGAAGTACAAGAATTTTATCTTAAAGAAATAGATTCTGAAATAGATTATAGAGGATGACATGTGAATGCATGGAATCAAGAGATAGACTTGAATCAAAGAACAATAGTCAATCTAGTTTGCCTTGCATATAAGAGGAATAATGAAATAAATCTAGAAAAATAGATTTGAGGCAGATAACAGCATCTTCAATACTGTCCTAAGGAGTTTGTATTTTATACTTTAAACTGTAGGGAATTACTAAAGTTTTTGGACATGAGCAACCTGGTCTGACCTGTGCCTTAGGAATACTATTTTGATAGCTTTGTAAAAGATGGATTTGAGAATGGGGAGATAACTGTAAGCAGAAAAGCCACTTGATATACTGTAAAAAATAATCTAGAGAGGAGGTGATAGTATTTGAAATATGTGAGTGAAAGAAGGGAATGGATATAAAAGATGTATAAGTATGACTGACAAGACTTGACAAGTGATTAGATATAGGACATAATGAAGAGATAAAAGTTAAGAATAACTAGAGTTAAGAACCTCAGTGACTGAGAGGAAGGTAATGTCCTCCACAGACATGGGGATACTTGGAAGAAGAGCAGATTTAATGAGGAAGATAATGTTCTGTTTTGAATATTGCCACCTCAAATCAAGAACACTGCCAAAACTAGGGTCTTTCAACCAAGGAAAGGGAATTGCAATTCAATGTCAGGATGCAGGAGCACCCAAGAGGAGCAGAACAAGGCAGGGTGTTTTATATATGTATATCTATATATAATCTGTAGACAAGGAGTCTCATGGAAGGCAAAGATTGGATACGTAAGTTATTTTGCATTATAACTGTAAGTCCATAGATAAAAAGGGGATGAGGCTCTGGTTTCATTTGCCCTCAGGAAATTCAGGCAAGGTCAACTGCATTTAACATCCCCCCTTCTTGGTCAAGATTAATTCAGTCACTGACCAAGGAAGGCACAGAAATGACTGACTCATTGATGGAAACTCTTGGGGTGAGTCCCCTTAGCCAGAAATGCCTTACAAAGAATAATGACCAATGGTGAAGAAATGAAAGAGAAGGGTAACCCATTCTTGTGTCCATTTCACCAATCCATCATATTTTAGGGCTCAGGCATCTAATTCTGATTCCTGAGAACATCTACTGCAATTGTCTATCTTCTGGAAGTCTCTCCTTCTAGGCATTTTGGAATATGTGACAATGAATAATAGTAAAATGTATATCTTAATATCTCAGTCTAAAAATAAATCTACAAAAATTTTTGAAAGGAATAGATGACTCTTCAGGGTTTTTTTTTTTTGCATGTATATGTGCATGTGTGTACGTGTCTGTGTGTGTATTCACACACATCAGGTGCTTGATTTTAAATTATTGCAAGGCACTTAGTGAAGAACTTATTGATCCATGCTGTCAGAACAATAAGCTTGGAGCATTACTACCCTGATTGGAATATCTTGGTAGCCTTTAAATCACTTGGCATTCATTCATAGTGCAGTGATGAAAGTTAATCTCATTAGTCATCTTCATTTAATTAAATATACGATAAATTTTTAGTAGCATCTTTTCATTACATTTTCATTAGAAATTAATTCTAATAGTAATCATCAGAGATTTCTTGAAGAGGTATGATACTACCAAAGCAACTTATACATATTTCAGTATTGAAGTAGTCTTAGAGATACTTAATTACCTTTCAGAGAGGAAGGAAAAAAAATAAAGATAGATGATACCTTTTAGTAAGGTCAGATGTGTATGAAAATGAAATTTGCATCAAAATATCATAATAGCATTATAGTTAAGAAAACATTTAAAAAGTAGATAGACAAAATCTAGAAATAGAATCAGATTACCAAAGTTTAAAATCTGGTGTTGAAACAAAATATTAATGGAAGGAAACATAAAAATACTATTAAAATAGTTTGAAACAAAAACACCAGATAGTAATAAAATAAATTCTAATCAAATATCCTATTGTTAAATGAAACAATTTTCCTGTATGTACTTTTCTGCCATTCCAAGAACAGAATTCAAGATACTTAATTTATAATACTTTTCTGTGCCTATTACTTTAAAATTTTGTTTTTTAACAAAGATATTATGCTTTTCTAAAGTGATTACTCAAGCATTTATCAATGAAAAATATTAATTGAATACATAGAGTCGTGGTAATATTTGAATGCCAGGAGCATGAAAACTGAAATGTCTTTTTCACCGGTCAATAGGAGAATTCTTTCCCCCTTAGAAGGATGATATGCTGCTAATTATGCTTTCTAAGTATGCACACAAGTGAATTCACTCAAAAGATTTTAACAAAAGGCTGTGGTGAGGTGATCTAAATAGTAAGTAAATAATTGCAGATTGTATCAATTGAGTTGTCTTCAGTAAAACTTGTTCAATTACCATACTTAAAGGGATTAGATATTACATTCACATAGATCACTATTATTGAATCCTCTTTAAATCCTTGTGCAATTTGCTTGCATTTCAGAGCATGTTCTATATACAAATGTTAATTCCACATCAAATAATAAACATAATCCCTTTGAGGTTACACAGGATATTCTTTAGAACAAAATTAAAGAAGTTTTGGGTCTAATTATTAACATATATATATATATATATATACATACATATATATATATATATATATATATATATATACTGATTCCACAAACTCTTATAATCATGACATTTTGAAAAATTTAAAAAATAAAAAAATTATTTTATACATGAATGTACTTTAAATAGGCAGATGACAAAGCCAAATACTCATTTTCTTGGTTGTTCAGAATATGGAATCTTTAGATTGAAATGGAAGGAGGTGTTTTAAGTAATGCAACAACAGTTATACAAAGAAGGATTTGTCCTAGTTATAGAGATTTTTTTATGAGAGTAAAAAGCAGATTGAGACCACCATAGCACCCTCTGGGCCAAAGCCCAGAATGATATAGCATTCTTACCTTCCATTTGATTCCAGGTGAGAATACCATAAGATGACCACAACTAGACTAAGAATTAACCAGGTGAGAAAATTTCTTGTGTAGAAAGCTAAGTCAAGAGGGTCCTACCTTGCTTTTCCCAAAGTTACCCTTCTCAATCTTTTTTCCAGGGATAGATATCCACTGGCCTTATGTAACAGAGCACACTCCCATTAAGCTGCTTGCATTTCCCCTTAAGCAGTGAAGTATTAGGTCAAGGACACAACAAAATTTAAAATGAAGCTTAAAAAGAAAATTCACATCCCAAAAGGTTTGGCTTCAGATAGCAAAGTCTCACTAATCACAAGGGGTTGAATACAATTGTTTATCAACATTGTCAAGCTGTTGCAATAAATTAACTAGCAAAAAATTATCAGGCCTTCAAAGATATCATGCAATAGATTTTAAGTAACATTCTTCTTTTATGATGATTAAAAAGGTTTGAAACACATGCTTTCTGGGTAATTTAATTATTTTATTAATAAGGTTAGCCCATTTATTAATAAAATAATGGTCATTTGGCTATCTCTCTTAGACTAAAGATAAACTTGGTGGCAGGCTCACAGTTTATACAGCCTTAGGAAGAGTAGGTATTTCCTTTGATGGGAATCAACCCTGATTATAATATTCTTTTCTTCTTTAATCAATGAGGGGTTGCACCTGAACTTTGACTAAGTCATTTATTTAAATTAATCCCAATCTTGGGCAATTTATTCAAAGAATTTGTGTTTTAACTCAAGCCTGAACAGAACATAATAATTATCTTATCTGGGTGGGGTCTGAAGGAGAGTTAGCCTAATCTCATTATCAGCAATGTTCTTCCAGAGATTAGACTTTTAAAATTAGGACTTTGGGGGAAAAAATGGGAACTGGGAATCTCCCCAAAACATGTTGTTAATAATAATTTCCTTTAATTTTTCTTCCATTACTGCCCTTTCTCAAATATAGCTTAAAATTTAACCTGGTTTAAAAGGTAGTTATTAGTATTTAATAAAATTATTAACCCTCTAAAGCAAAAATATATTTCTAAAACTATAGTCTATTAAGATTAAATTGATTAAAGATGTAAACAGTTTCTTATTTACTTTCCCCCCTTATCGAGACATATTTTAAATGGGAGAGGGGATTCAATTTTCTAAGTGGAGCAATACACAGATTCTTTCACAGAGCTGCACTGTTTATGTTTATGAGTGATGTGAAATTTGAAACAAAACTCATTACCAGTCAGGTGACTTCAATTCAGTAGAATGTATTTCCAAATTACCGTACAGAGAAAATTATATGCAGCTTTAATACAACAGAACAAATTGAGGTAGAACTTACAAAAAATGAGGATGTTATGAATGCTTGTCTAGTTATCCCTGATTAAAACCCCAAAGATTAACAAGTGAACAATCCAACATTTAGTGAATTTTGCTTCACAGTGATAGGAAGAACTTATATTGAAAGATATCTCATGGCCCTCAGGTTTGATTATTACAGAATTTATACCATGATACCAAGAGAGCTGAAACAAATTTATAACCATCTCAAGCAGCAAGTCTCCTACATCTTACAAGATAGAACAATGAAGAAATTTTTGCATATAATTAATCTTTATGTTAACAATAATAGGAAATGTATATACATATATACATAAATCTTTTACCAATTTAATTCCATAATTGTTAATTATTAAGTTAATTCAAGGTATTGATGAGGGTGAATAAGACCCCAGCAAAAGGCCTTGTCTTGTAATGCTGGAGAAACTGATCAAGACAGAGTTTAGAGAACAATTTAATAGTTTATTAAATGGAGAGATTTACTGGGACCAAAATGGGTTTGGTCCCAGGGCTGAACAAAACCATAGTCTCAAAGAATCCAGCCCTGAGTATCTGGACAGCAAGACTCTTTTATAGGATAACAAGAATAATGACATAATGGGGGAGGTACCTGAATGGGTATAACCTAATGGGGGGGAGGTACCTAGAATGACATAATGGAAGGAGGTACTGGAGAGGTTACTGATATTCTAATGATGTCTAAAATGGATAGACCTTTATCCTGTCAAACATTAAGAAGGAATGATTATAGCCTAAAGATTTATTTCATCAAACATTAAGCGGGAAAGGTTATAATCTGAGTCAGAGTAACTAAATAGGACAATTAGAGAAACTGGGTCGGGATATTAAAAGGGAACTGTGACTCAACTGTCTCTTTTAGCAACCTAGTATCTAGAATGGCCATAAGGAGGGGCATTGACAAAGAGAGTCTGAATTACTATAAATAATATGAAAGCCAGGCTGACTGGGAGGATCACTGATATATGATTATCTCTTTTGATTCTGATTAGGTCTTTTGTTATCCTAAGTTCAATTCCCAACATTGCCAAACCCTACAATTACTGTATCAAATCAGAAGGCCCAGTTTTATTGTCAAACCCCAAGGTTATTGATCTTTTACTAAAAAAAATCCTCCCTCCCCCAACTAGGACCCTAATTCCTTTTAGGGTTAGCTTGCCATTCAGTGGTGTAATCTCTCTGCCCCATTCAACTTCTTTAGCTATTTAACACATTTTATGGCTTCATGGGTTCATTAGGAACCACCTGCCTTATGGCTGCAGATTCTTTAAGAATTTGCCTTGCAATGATGTTTCTCCTTTGTTATGGCACCTTCCCCCTGGTTAATTTTGAGTTTTACTAGGGAGCTTAGTTCATATCTTTGCCCTTTGAGGCACTTCAAGACACTCACTCAAGACCCCAATATATTTTGGAGGTTCAGAGTCCTCCCTAACACTTGATAGATCATGTAGGAAGAGTCCAAAAACCCAATATATATTTTGGAGTTCAGTGCTTCTCTATTCCTATGCCCCATCAGTATGTTGGAGCAAGTGTTATAAGGCATTGTTGTTAGAATTATTCTAGGTAGAGGCCTAATTTTTGGTCTAGGCAAAATCTATGGAATTTAGTCTGATGCTGGCAGGAAGTGATCCATCTCAAGCCCCTTAGAGTTACCACTTTGAGAATTAATACAATGAATAGAACACTGAAAATAATAGCCATCATTTATATTGTATTTGAAATATAAATTGGTAAAGGCTGGATGTTAAGTTCTCTGTAAATAAAAAATTCCATATAAATCATTTTTGAAAGGTGGGTGAGGAGAACTACTAGATGTTTATCCAACCATATTTCCACATAGAGCTAAGTATTCTTAGTTTCCAACCTAATTTACCTATCTCTGAGGCTTTCCACATGAGGAGTCCAAAAATTCTAAGTTTACATGAAGTTTCTCATATCCTTTTTGCTTTTCACAAAATAAAAAACTTCCTCAAATTTTTTTCATCATGCTTTAAACTTTCTTCTTTGACATTTTTCCTTTCTTCCTCTCTCCCCCTTTCATATTATGTATGTGTGTGTGTGTACAAATATATATGTATGTATATATGTATATCTGTGTATAAATATATATGTGTATTTGTGTGTGTGTATGTGATGTGTTTTGAGATAGGCACTAAATGATGAGATTGAGGTTTAGGATCAAATACCAAGATCGAAGAGAACAATTGGCACCAAATATTGGGGTTCAGTCATGTGATGAATTTGTATTGACCGTTCTCTTTGTCAAAAGGGACATTTATTTAAGAGAAGAGATTACAGACAAAATGAAAAGGTAAAATAGCACCAGGAATGGTAAATATGAAATAGATTTGTGAGAACATTTAATAATTAACAATGAAAAAGACAAGTTCTCTAGTGGAACTCAAAACTAACCCCAGAAAAAAAGGAATACACTATGAGGTAAGAGTATGACATTGACTGGCAACTAAATCCTAAAAGGGAATTAGTATCCTAAAAGAGTTAGTTAGCTGTAAGGAGGAGAAAGACACCATGAGGAATGAGGGAGGAGATAGGAAAGACCATGAGGGAGAATGCTGTGGTGAGTTAACCCAAAAGAGATTCTGCTAAGATGGTGTGGGCCATACACCAATTGTTAGAGAAATTTAATCTGAGTGTTTGACATAACTTGACTTTCTGATTGGATACAGTAAAGTGGAATTATAGGAGACTGCCACAAGAGTGGGACCATAAAGCTTTGGGTGCCTTTTCTGCTAGCCTTAGGGAATAATTTTATTTGGTACTTCAGGCTTTTTCTGCCAACCTACCTAGTAATTCAGGATCTCATCATACGTATATGTTATATATACATGCATTCATATATAGATATATACATATGTAAATATATATGTATGTATATATATACACATTGTTTGGTCCTCAATTCACACAAACTTCTCCCTTTTCCATGAGTAAACATTTAAAACACTTTAATGCTCAAGAAACCAGACAGTTCCCCAATTTCAAATTGAATGTAATCTACAAACATTAATTTTGAGGTTCAAATTAAACTTGCATTTTCCGTTTCTAATAATCAATATCAATTTCCAATTAAAGTTTTAGTTAGTTAGAAACAAATTACTTGAAAGGAGGTAAAGGAAAATCAATTCTCTACTTTTCTGTATAAATTACTTTTCTAACAGTTCTGTTTTGTTTTGTTTTTTCTGGCAGAGAGACTTGCACAGCTCAGTGATAAACATAAATATGCTTATCAAACCTGTTCAAAGAAAAGGAACTTGTTCAAATTAGTTGGCTGGGGAGGGGAAAAGCAATACCTGGAGAAAAAGTCATCTCAAAGTATTTCTTTCTCAATGCTGTTTTTGTTATTATTGGTTCCCATTATGTACTATTATCACACTGTTCCTACTTGTCAGACCATGAGGGAAAGAAAAAAAAAATTAGTCAGCTTTTCACTTATGTTCACATGCACACACACACATATACACTACACAAACCAAGCACACTTAAAACAAGGGGAACTCCACAAAAGCAGACCAAAAATATAAAACATATGTTACACAGCTGGACCTTTGGAGTGGTCACACATGGTTCATAATTACAAGCCCAGTAGTCATCCTGGAACAGACCCCAAATTGCCCAAGGGTCTTAACAAATCCTCAGTTTAAGAGTCAAAACTTATCAACCAAAAAAAGATGGGAATTTGGAAAATTCAAGAGAGTTACTCAGGCCAAACCATGGAGTCAAATCTAGACTGGAATACAAGTGGTCTCTACTGGTACAAGGCATCTGTTGTTGCACGTGGTACTTGGACAAATAGGTCTTTGAATCCTACTTCTCGATACCAGATATGTCAATTTGAAATAAAGAAGACTACCAAAACAGTAAAAATCTAGGGTTTTATTGAGACAAAGGAATTATAATGGGGAACTGCCATGTAGCACCAGGGTGCAGGAATGCTGAAGATGGGCAGAGCAGGGCAGATTAAATGCATTTCAACAGAGAGTTTCATGGGAAGCACAGCTTCAAGAAGCTGTTATAAAAGCTGTTTTGCACAACAACTAAAAAGTTCACAGAGAAAGCTACAGGTAGGTTCTAGTTTTGTCTCAGCCAATTTTTAGCCTTCAGATTGGGCAAGATCAGCAACATTCAACAATATGTTGAATTTTGGAGACTAAATAGGATATCTAGCTGATATCTAGCAGGGAATCAATGATGTAGGATTGAAATTTAAGATCATATTGGGGGTTCAGAAAAAATGTTGAGACTGCATATCAGGATTGTGGGTGTCTTAAAAGAACTTGTAGGCTTAGATCCATCTCTAAATCAAAAGACGCACCCCTGAGAAAGGAGGGGAAAAAAAGAATTACAGATATCAGAAAAGGAAAGTACCTGAAGATCAATCCATACCTAAATATGAATTCCATTTATAATATCTCTGAGAATTGGTCTTCTAGTCTCTGGAATTTAAGACCTCAATGATGAATAATTCTTCATCTCTGTTATGCCACAGTTATCTTTTATTGTCCTGACTCAGTTTCCCTCATTATCCTGACTCAGTCCTGCCTCTAATTGTTCTGCTCAATCCTGCGAAAACTACCCCTCCTTCTTAATCAGAATATTTGATAAGGTTAAAAGATCTTATGTTTTAGAATATCAGAATGCCTCTCCCCATCTCAAGCTATCAGAATGTCAGATACTGTCTTATCAAGATGTCTCTTCCCATGTCTGGGGTTCCTCCCCCCATTATGTCATCCCATCTCAGGTGGCTGGCCCCACCTTGTCAGAGTCCCATTCCCACTCTCAGCACCCTGACTCCACCCCTGCCTCAGTCTACGCCCCCTCCCCCCAGTCTGAATGATATGTATATATGTCATTGAGAACTCACATTGTTTGCTGGATTCTTGGAGACAATAGTCTCATTCCTCCCTGGGACCAAACCATGGATCCATTTGGTCCCAGTAAATCTCTCCCTTTAAAATAAATTATTAAATACTCTCTTATCTCTATCTTGATTCAGTTTCTTAGGCATTACATCTCCTCCCTAGATTACCCAATTTTTAGGTAAGCTATAGTTTACACTTTTTGCTTTTGCTTTCTGAGAATTCATATAAACCCTCTTCTATGTGAAAGCTATTCAAATATTTGAATATATTTACTATATCCTCCTCAAGTCATCTTTTCTCAAAGTTAACCATCCCTGTTTCCTTCAACTAATCCTTGTATGTCTCCTACTATAATTTCTATTACTCTCACCATCATTACTCCTCTGTAAATACTTTTTCTAAAATGTGGCACCCCAAACTGAGCACATTGCTACAGATGTGGTTTTAACAGGGTAGAGTACAATGGGCCTATTATATATCTTACCTTCTGTAATACTTAAATGATCTCATCAATGTGGGTTCTCTTAATCAATACCTTACTCTCTACAACTCTTATCATCTTGCCAAAAATCCCCAGTAAGAGGTACACTGGACATGCTGGTAGGAGTGGGGCTTCTGTATCTTATTACATTTCAGAGATACCAGTGGAACAGGGAGGCTTATTCTTAATCTTGCTATGTAACTGGCTTACCTTCTTTCCTTGTTTTGCATCTCTTTGATAATATCTTTTATTCCCTTCACTTCTGTGAAATTCTTTTTTGATGATATCTTTTGCCAACCTTGTCTATCTTTCTATTGTTTATTGGATAATCCACAACTTTAATTGTTCTGAGACTGTAGTATTCCATTTATATTTAGTTGTTAAAAGCAATGTACAGTTTTCAAAGATACTTCTTCCTTTTTGAGTTCATATTCTAACTCTTTGCCCAACTTTCCAAGTGACTTTCCAAGACATTTATATTAATGGACTGCCTCTAAAAGATTTTGATTCAACTGTACTTTTGAACAGTGGCTATTTTTCACCATGTGTGTATTTGTTTCCCCAAGGGATTAGTTAGATTGAATACTTTGGAATAATTGTAGATTTTATTTAGGAGGTTCTGTTGTGTTCTATCTAGAGGCTGGATGTAGTCTGTAATGTCATTTACAAAAAGCGAATCTAACTATCTGTAGGGAATTCCTTTTCAAATCAGATTCTGTCTGAACAACCTCCATGATGATGGCAAACACATTTGGGGAGCATTCATCTCCTTTGTGTTATCCCTTGAATTGATATTAATAATCAGAAGATCATCAATCAAAGTTACCTATTATTACATTTTTCAAGGAATTATAAATGAGTTTAATATCTGCAGACAGTTTTTAGAAAAATGCTACATTTCACTCTACTGAATTAAAATGTTAAAATCAACAAAGTGATCACGGTGGGATTTAGTTTTCTTTGCATCTATGAGTCTTTTGACTATTAGGATTGCTAATTAGAAGTGTTCAGTAATTAAATTTTTTTTGCTTGAGGAAAGGAGAGGGATAAGGTAGGGAGCCAGAACCTGGGGAGCTCATCTGTACTGAAGCTGCAGGGATAGAAAAAACAAGTCTTGCTTGAGACAATGCTATTTGAACCCTAGTTATTATTCTAATCTTCTGCAGCATATCATCCACAAAAGCCTGCTTCTTTTTTCACAACTTCTTCATATATGTGTTGATAAAAGATTTTATAAAAATGGGAAAGTAATTCTAGAGTTTGTAGTTAATATTTTCTCTTTTTAGTTAATATTCTTTTTCAGTAATAACAATGTGTGTTTTTTTCCTCAACATTTTATATCCTTTTTTTTCCCCAGATACTTTGAGAATTGATACCTCAACACTCTCAAAATGATCATCTCCTACATAGTATATATCTAGTATAGTTAAGTTTCTGGTCTCACTTTTGTTTTCTTTAGTGTAATATAGGACATTTCTTTCTCATATAGGACATTGAAGACTGTGGTATTAAAGTTTAAACATGGTAGCTCCATTATTAATAATGAAGAAAATATCTTCTTATAGATATTTTAACAGATTTTTTTGCATGTTTAATCTTATTTTTTCTTTTTTTTTTTTTTTTTTACTGTTCCATAAGCTCCATTCCATAATATGATTTTATTCTTAAATATTATCAAGAAAATCTGGTTTAATTGAGTCACTATGCTTTTTGTAAATTTTCTTATCTCTTTACTTCTTATTATTTTGGGACATTTCTGTTTAACCATCTAAAATCTTCCTTATAAAATTTTACAGTGGAGTTTGTGTTTTATATCAGCATTTTCCTTGGCTACCTTATCTTCCATCTTAAGTGTTGCATCATGAAAAATGCAATGGATTATGTTCTGATAAGAAATAAATGGTTGCTAAAATAAGAGTCATTTCTGATTCAGCAGTATTGACTTTTTACAGCAAAGGACAGTATCAGTAGCAAATAAACAATAAAAATGAGAACACATGGCATATATATGAGGCAACATCAACAATTTCTAGACTCTTTTATTTTCCTTATTGAGAATTTATGATGGTTAAATTTCCTTAGAAATAATGATTCTCTGTGTCAGTGTCTGTTATCTACTCATTTCCCATTTTTTGATATTAGTAGTTTCTTTAGATCATGTTGGTATGGATTTATATGTATATCATGTCTTCTCATTTTTATAGTTTTCTTCCAATTTGCTCTTTTGTCTTTTGCTGTAATAAATCAATGGTAAGATTATTCACTGACAGTGGACTTGGAAATGACCCTCATATCAGTAATCATTTATTTCTTGATAGAACATAACCTATTTCATTTTTGTGTGTGTGGTGTTTTTTCAGTGCTTGTGTTATCTGTTGTCTCCTGATTTTTTTTTTAAGTATCAATGGTAGAAAGACTTGATTTTTAATATGGCTTACAATATCTCTTGTTTCTTCTTCTGAACCCTGTTTTTCAACATATTTTTTGCTTTTGCTATGCCCACCTATATATTGAGGTCTTGCTAATTATTTCAGTATATGTTAATTTAATTTGGAGTGTCTAAGTTCTTAGTAGAAACTCTCCCTTCTCGTTCTCTAAAACAAATATAAGCTAAAATTATTTTCCATGATATTTTGTTTTGTTTTGCTTTCTCAATGCTTATTATGAACAAAGCCTGACTGGATAAACAGTAAAGTATGTGAGAATACTATTGTGATAAGACTGGAAAGGTAGGCTAGGATCAATTGTTAAAGGGCCTTAAATTCCAAACACAGGAGATAATATTTGATTTTAGAGATAATGAGGAGCCACTGATGGCTGAATGGAGGATGGATTAAAGCGGGGAAGGAGACAAGTTGGGTGGTGAGGTACCACAGTCAAGAAACTACTGCAGTGATCTGAGTAAGAGTTAAGGGCCTGGCCTAAAGTGAAAGCTGTATGTATGGAAAGAAGGTGGCAAAAGTGAGAGATACTGTGGAGGCAGAAACAATATTGACAACTGATTGGATATCTAGTGTGAGTGAGAAAGTAAATAAAGGTAACACTGAGATTTCAAATCTACATGAACAGATGTGTTTATAGCAATAGGGAAGTTCAGAGAAGAGTGGGTTTTGGAGAAGAATATAATGATTTCTGTTTTGGACATATTAAATTTCAGGTGTCTGTTGCATATTCATTTTGAGATATCTAATAAGTTAATAATTATAGTGATATTTGACTGGAAAGAAATTGGAACTACATACATATTTAGAAATGACCTGCATAGAAATATTAAATCCTTAGGTGCTGATAAAATCAATAAGTAAGAGATTATAGAAATAGTAGAAAAGAAAGCCTAAGGCATAGCCTTGAGGTATATCCATAGTTTAGGCATCCATAGATGGTTACTCATCAAAGAAAGTTGAAAAGAAGTGGTCAGATAGAAGAACCAAAAGAAAATGTGTAACAGAATTCCGAATAAAGAATATCTAGGAGGAAAAGATGATCATTACTATATAATGCTACAGAGAGGACAAAAAAAGGTGAAGATTAATAAAAAGTCATCAAATTTAATAATTATGAGATCCTTGGTAACTTTGGAAGATGTTGAAAGTGAGAGAAGTAGAGGCAATAATTATAAGCAGCTTTTACTAGATCTTTGGCTAAGGAAAAATAGCATAGAGAAGATTTTTTTTTAGTTTGTATTTAGGATGAAAGAGACTTGAACATGTTTGTTGGAAGGAGGAATGGGAGAGATTAAAGAATGGGATAGGTTGTGTAAGAAGATGATAGGGGATGGATTCAAGGTCATTGCAAAATGTTGCCTTTGACCATACAATAAAACCAGCTCTGTTAATTCTATTATGAAGGCATCTTTCCACTTCGCTTCATCTTCTCTTTTTCTATTTCATTTGTTGCACATATGACAATGGATGATTCAATTTCTCCAGTAGTATCTCCTCAATAATCATTAGACAAAAAAAAAAAAAAAAAAAAAAAAAAAAAAACCTCACATTTAAAATATTTAGAAGTATGTTAATGCTTAAGAATCTAAAAACAGTGTGTTTGTGATCCCCTTCCTCATATGGTCACTAAAGAAAAGGAAAGCTATGCCTTTGCAGTAAGCTTAGAGACTTTAAAAGCATACAGATAAGCAAAGTGGAGACAAAACTTTTTTTTTTACTGATAATGTAGTGATTCACTTAGAAAATCCTAGGGAGTCATCAAAGAAACTGAGACAATAACTTCAGCAAAGCATTATGCTATAAAATAAACCCACAAAAATGAGCATCATTTCAATATAATAACCAGATCCAGGACATAATTTCTAGTAAAGAAAATCCCTCCAAATAACTACACAGTTCGTAAAACATTTGGAAGTCAGTCTGTCAAAGTATTCTCTATACTTGAATAGTTTCAATCACAAAATAATTCTTAAAGAGAAAAAGAACAATTTATAAACCTGGAAAAACATATGGTATTCATGGCTAAGCCATACTAATATACTAAAAATGATAATTCTATCAAAATTAATTTATAAATTTAGTAATATACTGATCAAACTACCACAAGAATACTTTATAGAGCTAGCAAATAATAAAATTCATTTGGAGGAACAAAAAATCCAGAATATCAAAGGAAATAATTTAAAAGGTAGGTCAGATTGACCCTTATATGTGTCAGAACATGCCAATTCCCACCTCCTGTTGCCAGTCTAATTTCCCAACTTCAGAATGGAGAATCTCTAGTGCAGAGAAGAACAACCTTCCCTTTGACCTCAGACCTTTCATTTCTTGCTACATCTGTCCATCATAAGAAGAGGAAGAGGAAAGTCAGTGTGCTGTACAGATTTGATTTCCATCTGCTGCTGTACCATTTTCTGCCTAATTTCCAGACTTACAAGGGAAATGGGATAGTGAAATGGGACCTCCTATCTAATCATCTGACTGCCTTCTATCTCCTGTTATAGCTGTTGACAGCTAGATCTGCAGCTTCCTTTAGGAAAGAGAGTTGACACTTTCCACTTGATGATAAGCATTCTCATGCTTACTTATATTCTACACATCTCAGTGATTTTGAACTCCTAAAGCTCATCATCCAAAACTCCTTTCCCATCCCCCATCACCTTATTCTTTATTCTCATTTTCCTCAAACCTTCCACTGCAAACCTCAATCAAAAAACCACCTTCCTCTCCCACTGTACCCTCTGGAATACCTGTTTCATAGGCAACAAACTTGCATTCATCTTAACATATTCTATTACTGAAATCTTGATTCTCTTACAAGCCCCCACCTCTATTAACACAACCTTGCTAGTATTAGCTGTACCTTCATTTCCATTCCACTCCTTGAACAAGAGGGAGTTGGAATGCTCCTTGCTCCCTATTGTCACTTCCAAATTCTCTCTGTTTCTATCACTCAATAACTTCTCTTCCATTCATGCTATTCATCTTTACCATCTAATCAGAATCCTCGTAGCTATTGTCTATAGATCTCCAGGTCATTCCCCTACCTTCCCTAATAAATAGGTGGCTTACAATTTTTCTTTCCTATCCAACTCCTACCCTCACACTAGGAAATTTCAACATATATATTGACATATCAATTCCTCAAACTATTTTGTTTTTATGACCTGTTCCTTTGCTCCGCCTCAGGCACACACAACTTTTTGTATACACCATGATCTTCAATTCCTTAACCTCTTAAGTTTTCTCCCAGACTATCTCCCCTATATTAGCATCGTGATATCTCCCCTATATTAGCAAGTTAACTAGTTCAACTTAAGTTCTTTGTCTCTTGAATCTCCAGCCTCTTCATCATTTTACCAATTGTGGCCTGCTAAGTCTCAACTTTGGGTCCCTCCCTCCATTTGCTGCCTTATTCCTATACATATGTTGCTGAACAAAATTAGAGAAATTCATAAAATCATTCTGATTTGGTCCACTACAAATTTATATTATACATGTTAGACTGAGCCAGGCTGCTAGGCAATCCTACTCTACCTTCCTTATGATGTTACTGTCATCTCTCTTTATCTCCTATCACTTATCCCTTCCTCCACTATTTCTTCCTTCACCTTTGTCACACACAAAGGCCTTGCTTTTTACCAAGGTAACTCTTCTACTTAACCATGACATGGAAATGGATAGCAGAATTAATTAAAAACAGAATCCAATAATATGTTGTTTATATATTATTTAAAATGATACACAGTGAAAAATTGAAGGCTAGAATAGAATTTATCCTTTAGAAGATACAAAAAAGCACATGAAGTTAAAATTAAAATTTATTTAATTAAAATAGATAACAGGAAAACTGTTATATTAAAAGGTACCATAAATAATGAAATAACATTAATATTAAACCTATATACAACAAATGTGATAGCATATAAATATTTAGAAGAAAAGCTAAATGAATTATGAGTGGACATAGATAGCAGAACTGTAATAGTAAAGGACTTTAACCTTCTTCTTTCAGAAATAGATAAATCTGACCAAAAATAAATAAATAATAATAAAAAAAAGAAGTCAAGGAGATGAATAAAATTTTATGTAAGCTAGATAAGATATCTGAAAGAATTGAATGGGAATAGTAAGGAATATGCCTTTTTCCCCCTCACTAATAAGTTGTACCTTGACAAAAATTGACCATCTATTGGCACAAAATTTCAGTTAAATGAAAAAAAATTAAATGTATTTTTTCAAATCATAATGCAATAAAAAAATATATTTAATAAGGGACCATGGAAAAGTGGATTGAAAATTAACTGGAGATGAACGAGCCTAATCTTAAAAGAATGAGTGAATTAAACAACTAGTTGTAGAAACAGTAATTTTATTTAAGAAAATGATCATAATAAAGCAATATACCAAAACTTGTGGTATTCAAAAGAGTAATAAAAGAAAATGTATATCGAAAATAAAATAGAGCACACCAATGAATTGAGTATGCAAATGAGAATGCAAAAAAACTAGGAAAAGAACAACTATAAAATATTCAATTAAATACCAAATTGGAAATCCTAAAAATTAAGGGTGAGATTAACACAACTGAATGTTAGAAAACCATTGGCTTAATAAATAAAACTCAGAATTGGTTTTATGAAAAAATAAAATAAACTATTGGTTAACATGATTTTTAGTAAGAGAAAAGAAAACAAGGTCACTAATATCAAAAATGAAAGGGGTAAACATAGCACAATGATGAAATCAAAGCAGTTATTACAAGTCATTTTGCCTAATTATATGGCAATAAATTTAACAAAGTAAACGAAATGGAAGAATACTTAAAAAATATAAACTCTCTAAATTAACAGAACAGGAAATAAAATATGTAAATAAACTTATTTTAGAAAAAGAAATTGAACAGGCCATAAATAAGCTTCTTAAGAAAAAAAGCATCAAGACCAAATAGATTTACAAATGAATTCTACCAAACATTTTAAAATCACCTAATTCCAAAATTAAATAAGTTATTTGGAATAATAGTCAAAGAAATAATCCTACCATACTTCTTTTACAAAACATATATGGTACTGGTATCTAAACCAGGAAGAGCAGAACCAAAGAAAGGAAATTATAGACCAATGTCACTAATGAATATGGAACAAAAATCCTAAATAAAATATTGTATAGCAGACTATAATAATAATAATATATCACAAAGATTACACATTATGACCAAATAGGATTTATAGCAGGAATGGCTTAAAATAAGGAAAACTACAAATAAAATTACATTAATAACAAAAGTAAACAAAAATCATATGATTACATCAATAAATGCCCAAAAAAGCTCCTTTGATAAAATACAACCCACATTCCTATTAGAAACATTTGAAAGCATAGGAATAATAGGATTCTTCCTTTTAAATGATAAAAAAACATCTACCTGAAATGATCAACAGTCATTATAATGGAATAAGCTAGAAGCCTCCCTAATAAAATCAGGAGTGAAATGAGGATCCTCATTATAAGCAATATTATTGAATATTGTATTAGAAATGCTAGCAATAGCAATAACCAAAGAAAAAGAAAGTGAAAGAATAAGAATGGTCAATGAGGTAATAAAATCTCTTTTTGAAGATGATATGATAATATACTTGGAAAATCCTACAGATTCAATTAAAAAGCTATTTCAAACAATAATTTTAGCAAAGTAGCAGGATATAAAATCCACATTAATTATCATTTCTCTATATCACCAACAAAATGCTGCAAGAACAGATAGTAAAAAATTTCATCTTTTAGAGTAATAAAAAGTCAAGAATATCAAAAGAATCAGTAAAAAATGTAAAGAAAGGCAATTTAGCAGTAGCAGATCTTACACTATATTATAAGGCAGTAATTATCAAAACTATCTTATTCTGGCTATGAAAGAGAAAGATGGATCAGAGGAACAGAGAAGACATACAATTCATAGTAAATGAATAGTGTAACCTTATATTTGACAAATGTAAAGATTTAAATTTTAAGGGTAAGAATTCATTGGTAAAAATTGTTGGGAAGATTGGCACAAATTGGGTATAGACCAATGTCTTACACCATTTACCAAGATAAGGTCAAAATGGACACATGACCTGGAACCATTTTGGAGGGCAATTTAGCATTATGTCCAAAGGGTTATAAAACTATGTATATCCTTTGACCCAGTGATACTACTTTAGATTCATTTCCCAAGGTGATCAGGAAAAAAAGGAAAATGACTTATATGTTCTAAAATATTTATAGCAGCTTTATTTGTGGTGGGAGAGAACTGGATATGGAAGGAATGCTTATCAATTGGGGATGGCCAAACAAATCATGGTATATGATTGTGATAGAATACTATTGTGCTGTAAGAAATGATAAGCAGGTTGGTTTTAGAAAAACTTGGAAAGATTTGCATGAGATGAAGAGTAAATTGACCCAAAGCAAGAGAATGTTGTATACAATAATAGCCGTATCACTCAAAGGATAATTGTAAATGACTAAGTTATTTTTAGTATTATAAATACTCAAATCAGCTATAAAGGATCTTGAAGGAAGATGCTAACCACATCCAGAGAAAGAATTTATAAATAGAAGTATGCATAGTATGGTTTTATATAAAGATATAGATAGATATAGACATTTATGTGTATGTATACACACACACACACACACACACATATACATGTCTCTGTGTATGTGAAATGGTAGCCTTTTCTAGGGCAGAGTGAGGAGGGAGAAAGAGAGTTTGGAACTTAAAAATTTATAAAAAATTAATTTAAAAAATTCTAATGACTTTTCTCTCAATTATTTTTCATTTATCCAATATATAGTTTGTTTATGCATATATGTTTGTTTGCCATCTCCTTTATTAGATTATGAATTCTTTGAGGGCAGGAACTGTCTCTCTCTTTTTATGCCCCCAAACACTTGACATAATGCCTGACACATAAGAGGCACTTGATATTTGTTTATTGATTGACTAGAATGAAGGACTAATAGTACTTCCAGATCTCAGTCTATATTATAAAATAACAATCATGAAAAACATTTGGTACTAATAAAAAACAGATAAATATATCAATGTAATAGACTAAATAAGGATGAATCAGAAATAATTGAATTTAATTACTTAGTATACCTCTAATAATATACCCCCAAGTATTAATTACCTGATATTGCCATTGGCCACACATACACCAAAATATTTAGAGCTTGACTTATTATGATATCAAAAAATTGGAAACAAAGTTGATGTTTATTTAATACTTTGTAATAATAGTATGTAATACTAGGCTAGGTACTCTGGTGAAAAATCTTTTTAGGATTATTGAAAGTTCTTGAAAATATATGAAAACTAGCTGACCTAATTTTGAAGGTTGTTAAAATTTTCTAGACCTTTGCTAGACTTTAAAATAAAAAGGAATTAGGATTTTGTTTAGGGCACAAAAGTTATAAAGCAAATGTCTCAAGTGTTGTAGAATGGTATTACCAGTTACTTGTGTTTACATCTATATATGAAAATCTTCTGGTTTCTCAATTCTCAAATTACTGCAAGAATTTTTTCAGCTAAACTCTTTGTGGCTTCTTAGCTGTTCCCCAAATAATACTACTAATCTCAAAAAACTAATTTGGTATAATGTTCAGGCTAGCTCTCTGGAATTAAGGAGTGCAGGAAGCAGGAGAGCCACTGGTATGTCTCTTTTCCAGTACTCTCAGTACTTATATACCTTATTATAATTACATCATTACAGCATACTGAATATGTGTGAACTAGAGAACCATTACATCACCATACTAATTACTAAGTATATATGTGAACTAGAGAACCATCCTCTCATCAATTCCATTGAGTTAACACCTTGGTGTAAGTATAATTGTTTCAAATATACTTCTCCAGAGTTCCTGCCCTCTACAGTTTGGTATTTGTTGCCTGTTGATTCTTGGCTTTGAGAAATTACTGTAAACTAGTCCTAGGTTGTGAATCCTGCTTTCTTTATCACCAATACCTTACAC
Source organism: Sarcophilus harrisii (assembly GCF_902635505.1). Lineage (NCBI taxonomy): Eukaryota > Metazoa > Chordata > Mammalia > Dasyuromorphia > Dasyuridae > Sarcophilus > Sarcophilus harrisii. The sequence continues at coordinate 507,446,892 of NC_045427.1, read as the reverse complement.
ATGACCTCTGCTTGAATTAAGTTAGGTCTTTCTCAGTACCCTCTATATGTATAAATATGGGCATTGGTACTTTCTTGTTCATGCTGCCCTGCCAACTTTTCTTTCTCCCATAGGATTCTAAGTTCACAGGCTTTGGGGGAAGACAGGTTTTACTAGGGAGGGATCAAAATATAGAAACAAGACTGTTAGGATTCTTACAAGGTACTAAGTCAGTGGAATTGATAGAGACAATAGTTATCTAATTTAGCATGGTTCCGTATGATTGATTTAATCCTATAAGGAGATGTTATGGGCCAGAACTTGAAACAAGGTACTAAGTGGAATTGAGGAGACAATGGTTAAATCTAGTTTAGCATTGATTTAATCCTACAACAAATAATGTTTTCCTAGTGATATAATGATTGGTGTGTACTCAGTGTACAGCATATAAATAAGAAGCTCTCAGGGCCAGACACAGAAGCCTACTAGAAGTTCTCAGGAGCCTCAGCCAGGATTCAGTCGAGGATATTCACAAGCCAGAGAAGGCAGCTTAAACTCTCAGAACCAAGATTACAGAAGGCCTCTAAGAAAAACTAGCCGAGCCCCAAGTGAAGGAGACAATAAAGGATTTGGACTTTAATACCTGCCTGCATTTGGGTTGATTATACTGAACTGAAACAAAGGCTGCCTCCAGAAGCCCTCCAAGAAACCTGCTCCCAGAGAAGATTACATTTTTAGAGAGAATATTACACAAGACAGACCACTCTGAAGACAAAGCTAGTAGTAATATGAAAAGCTCTCAGTACTGCACATCAGGAAAAATAAAAGTCTGGACAGGTCAGAATCTAGGCAGGTCTAATTGATAGGAATTTCTAGTAGCAGGCATCCTGATAGGCTTGCTGAATGAAAATAGTATCAGGATAGTGGTGGCAATAAAGATGAAGATACAAATAGGCCAGTGGTTAACATAAGGATTCTGGCACATGGATTATGGGGCAGGCTATACCTTCAGACTTATGAAGCATTATGAGAGCCTCAACAGAGAGAGTAGTTCATTCAGTTTCCTGGGATGTAGTCTGAGTTGAATTCATCAAAAATATATAACTGTTCTCTTACTACTCCATATTTATCATAGTTTGAATTAATTTTTTTTCTTTTCTAGCCCAAGAATTATTGTATTTTATCCTAATAGAGGTTTTATTTTCCTTCCACAAAGTCCAACTGTGATGCATTATTGTGCTATGAAGGTGAACCTGATTTCTTTTTTTAAATAGTATTTTCTTTTTCCAAATACATGTAAATATAGTTTTCAGCATTCACTTTTGCAATACTTTTTGTTCCAAATTTTCCTTTTCCTCTTTCCCTTCCCCCTCATCAAGACAGCAAGCAATCCAATATATGTTAAACATGTATAATTCTTCTAAACGTATTTCCATATTTGTCATCCTGCATAAGAAAAATCATATTAAAAAGGAAAAACACAAAAAAGAAAAAAAAAAGCAAACAATAGCAACAAAAGGTGAAAACACTATACTTCCATCCACATTCAATATCCATAGTTCTCTCGCTGGAGCAGATGGCACTTTTCATCCCAAGTCTATTGAAATTGTCTCAAATCACCTCATTGTTGAAAAGAGCCAAGTGTATCACAATTGATCATCACATAATCTTCTTGTTGCTGTGTACAATATTCTCTTTATTCTACTCACTTCACTTACTATCAGTTCATGTAAGTCTTTTCAGGTTTTTCTGAAATCAGGCTGGTCATCCTTTCTTATAAAACAATAATTTTCCATTATATTCATATACTGTAAGTTATTCAGCTATTCCCCAACTGATGGGCATCCACTCAATTTTCTAGTTCCTTCACACTACAAAAAGGGCTGCTATAAACATTTTTGCACATATGGGTCCATTTTACTCTTTTATGATCTCTTTGGGATACAGACCTAGTAGAGAGATTGTTGGATCAAAGGGCATGCAGTTTTATATCCCTTTGGATATAGTTCCAAATTGTTCTTCAGAATAGCTGGATCATTTCACAACTCTATCAACAATGCATTAGTATTCCAGTTTTCCCACATTCTTTCCAACATTTATCCTTATCTTCTCCTGTCATCTTAGCCAGTCTGGGAAGTGTAAAGTGGAACCTCAGAATTATTTTAATTTGCATTTCTCTAATCAATAGAGTATTTTTTTCATATGACTAGAAATGGCTTTCATTTCTTCATCTGAAAATTTTATGTTCAAATCCTTTCACCATTATCAATTGGGGAATGGCTTATATTCTTATAAATTTGAGTCAGTTTTCCATATATTTTAGAAATACTGACTGTAAAAACTTTTTTCTCTAGCTTTCTGCTTCCCTTCTAATCTAGGCATCATTGGTTTTGTTTAGTGCAAAACTTTTTAATTTAATGTAATCAAAATTATTCATTTTGCATTTCATAATGTTCTCTAATTCTTCTTTGGCCATAAATTCTTCCCTTATCCACAGATCTAAGAGGTAGACTACCCTGTTAGTATCACCCTTTATGTCTAATTCATGAACCCTTTTTGACCTTATCTTGGAATAGAGTATTAGATGTTGGTCAATTCCTAGTTTCTGCCATTTTATTTTCCAGTTATCCCAGCAATTTTTGTCAAATAGTGAGTTCTTATCCCAGAAGCTGGAGTCTTTGGATTTAACAAACGCCAGACTACTATAGTCATTGACTATTGTGTCCTTGTGATCTTAATCTAGTCACTGAACTACTACTCTTTTTCATAGCCAGTACCAAATGGTTTTGATGTCTACCACTTTATAATATAGTTTTAGGTCTGGTAAAGCAAAGCCACCATCCTTTGTATCTTTGTTTTTGTTGTTGTTGTTGTTTGTTTGTTTGTTTTATTTTGTTTTGTTTTTTATTAATTCCCTTGAAACTCTTGACCTTTTGTGAACCTGGTTTCTTGAAAAATTATACCAGCATAAGCTTTGGTAAATTATACCATGCTGGAAAGACAGAATATAATCCTGGAAAATGGCTTTCTGAGGAGCAGATTAAATAAATGTGTTGTTTTAACATTATTAATAGACTGATCAACTGTAAGGAATTTTAGGTTATGGCAACTCATTAAATAAAGAAAAATACAAAATGGTCTTTAGTCCCAAGGAGCTTCCTCCTGCTTTTTTGGTAATTGTGGTAGCATGGCAGAAAAGGGGTGGGGGTGGGTAGGGAGAGGTAGAGAGTGCTAAGAATTAATTACTTAGTATTTAGATAGTTTGTTTATTCAGCTAATAGTATTCTAAATGTGAGATCCTTGACACTGACCAGTAAGTGTATACTCTGTTAGAGGAATTAAATTGTACCAATTTTGACATTTTTACAATAAGAAAAACCAGAAAACAGGAAAAAGAAGCAACTAAATGGAAGAGTATTTCAAAGTACTTAGCTTCCCTAGTTTTTAGTTTCCACATCTGTAAAATAAAGAGTTTGCACTAGATGGTCTCTGAAATCCCTTGCAACTCTATGATCCTACAAGCCTTTGGTTCTTTTTCTACCTATTTATACTGTCAAGTGAGAGAAAATCTGGGGCTGAAATCATGAATCATTGCACAAGGTCTTGATTTTAGAACCAACTAAGATTTGACTCCATAGTGAAAAAAGTTTTTGAGACTCACCAATGAAAACTTTTCCAACCAGATGAGAGAAATTCTTTTCTCTCAAATTAATTTCCACATCTATGTTCTAATTGTGCCAGTACTCCTGAAACTGTTATAAGACATAGCCATAGATCCAGTAGATGGTAGAATTTGAGTAAATGTTGGAGGAAAAATTGTGTGCCTTTTAGAAACCTATATGTACTTAATAATAACTATGGTGGCAAGAGTTTGAGAGGTCTGACTGATAAATGATCTTAACGTATATATCTTCTCTCCTTATCCTTTCTTCTCTTTTTTCTTTCCTTCCCACGAAATGTTGGCCTTTACATGTTCTTAAGAGTCTAATAATTTCAATTCTTACAGATTGAAGAAAATGAGCGGAAAAAAATTGAAGATTTGAAAGAAAATGAAAGGCAAAAAGCAACTAAGGAACTAGAGGCTTGGAAGGAACAGCAAAAAAATGCTGCTGTTGAAGAAGAAAAGATAGAAAAAGAACTTAAAATGTGTCAACAAAAGAAGCAAATAGAAAAAGAGATAAAGAAGTCACAAGATAAAAAAACAACTAACCACATAAAAAGTATGAAGTCTAAAAATTTCACAAAAGGTATTATAAATTACTTTTTAATTTTTTAAAAAAGTCACAAATACTTTCCCCCCCCCAAAAAAAGAAAGAAATCTTTTCAAAGTAATGATAGAGAATATGTTTCCAGACCACGCTTCAAACATAGAGTTAATACTAACCATAGCAAACATGTATTTCTACAAAGATTAGAAATGCTGAATTTATTGCTCTGCTTGCATTAAAAAATACAAGACTAAGAGGAATTAAAGTAAAGCTATAGTTTTAGGCATTTAAATTGTAATTCAGTTTCTTTTTTCTTTGACCTTGGGATCTACAAAGTAGTTTAAAGAAAACACCTTTCCATTAATAGGTAAGTTTACATTTTATGTTTTATAATTCTTTTTGACATATTATTCAGGGATGCTTTTTAATATATTATTTGGTGATAAACTCAGTCATGGGGACTGAAACCTTCAGGGCTGGAAAGTTGTTTATAGTTAATCTTAGAGAAACTTTATTGTTAAATTTCAACATACAGTAGTTTTTGTGTTTTTCAATGTAAACTGTTTACTATATTTCTTTTCAACCTCCTACTCCCTTAGCTAAATGATGAGATCCATTTTTAAAATATAGAAGCCTATACATCCTAGTTGCTATATTGGGGATAAGTGATTTTCAAATACAGCACTCTAGAATAAGGAGCAACTAGGTGGTGCAGTAGATAGAGCACCAAGCTTGGAGACAGGAGAACTTGAGTTCAAATTCAGTTTCAGGCACTTATGAGCACTGTGAACCTGGGCAAATCATTTAACTTTGCTAACCTCAGTTCCTCATCTGTAAAATGACTTGGAGAAGGACATGAAAAATCACTCCAATGTCTCTGCCAAAAAAATCCTAAATGGGGTCACAGAGAACCTGACATGATTGAAAGGACCTGATAACAGTATTCCCCAGAGATAACCTTAGATTCCTGTGAAGGAGATTGAGCCAAAGTTATAGGAACTCAACTCATCTAGGAAAGTGGGAGTTGGGATAGTTTCTTAGAATTTACATAGGTTACACAAATATTTCCAAATGTTCTTTGAATATGATGCCAATTTTTTTTCCTTGTGCATAAGTAAAGAACACTATGCTGAAAAAAAGTTTCACATAGTTATTTACATCATTCTTAGTTTTTTCGAACATCTTGATGTGGAAAACCTCCTGTGATTGTGTAATATTATTATCACATTATGATAGCCTAATTAATAGTCTCAGGAAACCAAATATTGTAGGCATCTGTATCTGAGAAACTTTTAATGGCTTCTTTTGTGGACAAGATAAAATGAAGATAGGGGTTGGGGTAGGAAGGAATTGTTATTTCAAAAGCAATAAATTCTTCTGGCATACTGTTGTCAATATTAAAAAATAATTCCTGACAGGAAGTTGCAGCAGACAGTCTTTGACTAGCCTCTCTTTTGGTTTAGAATATGAATAGAGAATGACATTTTGGGATAAAGAAGAAGCAGTGAAATACTGTGCCTTATGATTGCATAAGTGTTCAAAGAAAACAAATTTAATGATTATATCTAAAACTGTTTTCTTTTTACAGAAACATTGAAATGAATGAATAAATAAAAACTTTATAGGATCGAATATAAAGTTCTCTGTTGGAATTCTTTTTCAACCCCTCTTAAGCCTTCCAATTTCCTTATGCTTTAGTTTCATACATGGGCTCTGTGGTCCAGCCACGCCAGCCTACTTATTTCCTCCCATAATAGCAGCAGCAACTAGCAGTAGTAGTGATAACTAGCACTTATACAGGACTTTAAAGTTTGTACTTTACATATTTTGTCATGTGACATTTCATCTCTATATTCATGTCTTTGTACTGGCTGTCTCCCATGTTTTGAATGTATTTCCTCCTCACCTCTACTTTTTTGTTTCTCTAGCTTCTTTCAAGTTTTAACTCAAATTCCATCTTTTCCAGTAGTCCTTTCCCATTTACTCCAGCTTCTAATGCTTTCCCTTCCTGAATTTACTTCTCATCTACTCTTTATGTATTTTGTTTATACCTAATTATTTTCATATATCTCTCATTAAAATGTGAACTCCTTGAATTTAGGGTTTGCTTTTACCTTTCTTGTATAAGATGTATCAGTATTGCCTAATGTTTAGATGGCTGGTTCATTTATGGCATAAATAAATGTTAGATTTGGGATCTGGCCTACAACACTCTAAGGGAGACTTAGATTTCCGTCTTTGTGGAGAGCAGGAAGGAAGCCATGGCTGAAACCTTGTAACTTTTTCTCATCTGCCTCTAAGAGGGATATTGCACCAGAATTATGTTTTTCCTACTACACCTCAAATATTGGTAGTTTGGGACAGCTAGGTGGCACCATGGATGGTGCCTGGAGTCAGAAGGACTTGAAATCCAATCTAATCTTAGACTCATACTAGCTGTATGATCCTGGTCAAGTTGCTTAATCTTGTTTGCCTCGGTTTCCTTATCTGTAAAATGAACCGGAGAAGGAAATAGCAAAACCACTCCAGTATCTTTGCCAAGAAAACCATAAATGGATTCATGAAAAATCAGATAAGACTGAAATGACTTAACAATAGCAAGGATACAATGCTTTAGGGACTAACTATTTGACACTTTTTTTTTTTAAAATTTTATTTAATAGTCTTTTATTTACAGGTTATATGCATGGGTAACTTTACAGCATTAACAACTGTCAAACCTGTTGTTCCAATTTTTCACTTCTTACTCCCCACCCCCTCCCCCAGATGGCAGGATGACCAGTAGATGTTAAATATATTAAAATATAAATTAGATATACAATAAGTATACATGACCAAACTGTTGTTTTGCTGTACAAAAAGAATCAGACTCTGAAATATTGTACAATTAGCTTGTGAAAGAAATAAAAAATGCAGGTGGGCATAAATATAGGGATTGGGAGTTCAATGTAATGGTTTTTAGTATTTGACACTTTTCTTGATCACTCCCAAGGTAAAGCTAGACAATACTTAATTTACTATCACCTGCTTAGCTCCCTTCCAACAATTATTGGTTGCATTAAAGACCATCTCCAATAGCTAGTGTACCTCTTTATCAGGGTAAGCTATATATGTAGAAGTCAGGGAATTTATATACAGTGGAACATAACAAAGAACACATTAACTCTTCAGCTTGAGAATGTTAAAAGTGCCTTAGCTCAGCCAAGGAGAGAATGATTTCCTGGAGTGGTAGCTGGAGAGAGGAGGACTCTTTTCACCATCTTTTGCAAGTGCTAGAAGGTAAAGAACATACTAAGATCCAGCTTTCTACATGTCTACAGTTTCTAGGAGATCAGTTAGCTTTGCATAGACATGTAGTGTTGTAGCTCAGTATTTTATTATCTAATCAGAAATCCTCTGTGTACAAAGGAAAATCACTCAATCATCTTAGAGGCATAACATTTGTGTTCCTAGCATTTAGTGCAATATCTGGCTCATATTAAATGACTTAAGAAACACTTTTTTAAAAAAAATTATTTGTTTAAAGCTTAAATACAAAAGAGAAAAAGAAAAAGAAAGCAAAAACATTGCCATGTACAAAGCAGAATATAAGAGAGGATTCAAAATAATAAAGAAATAAATTTCCATTTCAAGAAAGCTGATATGATACTATCACATTGTGTTCAAAGCTGACCATCTTTTCTTTGCTTCCTTGAAGGTTTTCTTCTCTGCTGTGTACTTTTTGCTTTATTCTTTTTTCTTCTTTCCTCTCCCCACCCCAAGAATGGCTACAATTAAGTGTGGATATATTTATATGTATATAAATACATATATATATATATATATATATGTATACATCTATATTTGTTAATATATAGGCTTATACATGCATATACATATGTGTAAGACTGTACTATAGTTGTTCGTCCTCTCTTCCTTCATAAATTCAAGTCTTTCCTTTCCATATTTTTGTCCAATTCATCATTTCCTCCATCACTAAATGTCAAGTTAAATAGCTTAAAATATTATTGATTAATATGACTAATAAAAAGTGTAGTTTATTTTTTCTCTTTTAATTAAATCCATTTAAGCTTTAACTTTGTCTTAAATCTTATTACAACTCCTGCTTTTTTAATTAATAAATTCTTTTCTTGAGCTTTATTATTATTTTTGTGTATCTTTTGTTTCCTATCCTTCCTGATATCTCTGCTTTACTTCTCCCCCTTCCTTTGCCCTCCTATTGCTTGAGCAACCACGTGCTCCAAGGATACCTTCTTATTCTTGCTCCCCACTCTTTTCCCCTGCCCTCTTGTTTCTATCTGAATTTAAACAACTTTGCTAGCCTTCCAAATATATCTGAAATAATATAAATAAATATATTTATGCTATTCCTGTTAATCTACCTACCCTTCTATAAACTGTTCTCTCTCCTATTCCCTCACCCTCTTGTTTATCAATTTAGAAGACTTTTATACCTTTTTACATATGTAACCCTCCTTAACCCATTTCCAATGAAAATAGGATTTCAACTCTTTTCCCCCATTTAATTCCTCTGTGGTAGTTCTTGCTCTCACATGTCATTCATATAACCTAATTATTCTTTTTTAAACTTTTCCTACATGGTTTTGCTTTTTGAAAATCACATCATACTCAGCTCTACCCCAATCTTTCTTAACTACCCAACTTACTAATGACAATCTTAAATATATGGTTTACATTTCCACTATAAAGCATAAATGGTTTATCCTTATTGAGTCCCTTGAAGTTAATTTTTGGTGTTTACCTGATATTTCTCTTGGATTGTATATGTCAAATTTTCTATTAAGTTCCGCTCTTTTTGCAACAAAATCCTGAAAGTCTGACAATTCATAAAATATTCATTTTTGTTGTTGTTGTTCAGGATTATGCTTGATTTTACTGCATATAATATTTTTGGCCATAGCTTTCCTTTTTTTTTTGTTGTTCTTAAATATATAGTGTTCTAAGACTTTCAGTCTTCTAATGTAGCTGCTGCTAAGTATTGTGTTATTTTAATTGTGGTTCTGCCATATTTGAATCATTTTTTTTCTTATTGCTTATAATATTTTCTCCTTGAGCTGAGGGTTTTGGAATTTGGCTATGATATCCCAGTAAGATTTTCCTTGTAGGATCACTTTGAGGTAGTTATTAGTGGATTTTTTTTCTATTTCTACTTTCCCCTCTTGCTCTAACAATTTAAGGTGATTTTCTTTAATTATTTCTTATATTATTGTATCAAAATTCTTTTTTTTTTAATCATAGCTTTTAGGGAGTCTTGTCGTTGCTTGCTTTTTCTTCTTGATCTGTTCTCCAGATCAGTTGTTTTATTTATGAGATGTTTCACATTCCTTTCTATTTTTTCATCTTTTACATTTTGTTTTATTATTTTTTGATCTATTTTAATTTTGCTGATTTTCCCTTACCCAATTATAATTTTCTAGTTTTTTTCTTCTTAGGATTCTGCATTACTGTTTTCAGTTGATTGACTTTCTTTTTATGATCTTGTTTTTCTTGAATTGTTCTTTAAAAAAAAATTCCCCCAATCACTCTCATTTGATTTTTAAAATCTTTTAAAAGTTCTTCTATGAATTTCTTTTGGGTATGTGACCATTTGACAGTACTTTTTGGAGAAGGAAAGGCTTTTTTTTTGGCTTTAATATCCTCCCCTGAAGACGACCACTTCTCTTCTCTATTCCCATAGTAACTTTCTTTGATTGGGTTTTTTTTGCTTTGCCTGGTCATATATATGAAAGAGAGAGAGAGAGAGAGAGAGAGAGAGAGAGAGAGAGAGAGAGAGAGGAGTTTGTTATTATATCACTTATACTCCTGGGGTAGGAAGATGGTGCCTCTGGCCTCAGATCCTCCTTCAGTTCTCCTTTCTGGTCTAAAATCCCAAACCAAGAACTCTGCTTTCCCATAAATGCCCAAAGCCAGAAGCATCCCTGCCCTACTGATTCTACACTCACCAGCCATAGTGCTGGTTGCTTTTCTCCCAGGATCACACCTCTGGCAGGACAGCTAGACCTGGTGTACCTTATCAGCAAAGGTTCCTTCAATATTTCCTGTAATGCTCTTGTTGGGTTTTCTGGGGGTCGCTGGAGCAGTCTTCCTTTCAGTTCAGTAATCACCACAAGAATAGCCAATATTAAAGTCCAAATTCTTTATTACCTCCTTGCCTGGGGCCTGGCTAGCTTTCTTAGAGGCCTTCCAGAGTCTTGGTTTCAGTGGAGAAAATGCAGGAAGATAGGCCACCAAGGTGGTGTGAGACAAGTGAGTCTGAGTCCAAGGGTTTGTGCTTCAGCGTCCAGTCACCACAAAAGTGGATGATGGAATGAATCTGTCTCTGCCTCCGTAGGCTGAGTGTGTCTCAGCTTTTATGCTCTACAATGAGTATAAACCAATCATTATAGCACTAGGAAACCATTATTTGTTGTAAGATTAAATCAATCATACTGAACCTAGAGAACTATTAAGCACCATGCTAAACTAGACAGTCATTTTCTCATCAATTCCACTGATTTAACATCATGTAAGAATCCTTGTTTCAGAGTTCTGGCCCGTAACAATTTCCCTGCTCAGTTTTCTATCAGCTGATTGTGCCATGTTTTGACTGTGACTTTGACCAAGTCACTTGATTTCTCTGGGTCTGAATTCTTTTGCAAATCACATAAGTCAATCTGATCCAAATAGGAACATAATAAAGAACAAAGGAATCAAACAAATTTAGGAAGCTTGCTTCTGTCTAGATAGATATTCCATTTTCACAAGTCGATGAAGATGAAAACAATTAGCAACAGCAGAAACAGCTAATAAGAGTAACTCTAAAAATAAAAACTTAGACAAATCTTTATGTGGTAAAATAGATTTTGGAATTTTCTTTTTTCTTTTTTTTTTCATCAGTTCCTTATCTGAAAAAAATGAGTCCTTTCTATTTCCCTACTCTTAATAGAGAAGTAAATGACCACCAATATGGAATGTTACATATATTGTCTCAGGTACTTGCTGTGTCAGTTACTTTTTTCCCCTAAATTGTTTCTCTTGGTCATAAGTGGGGGTTGTCTGTACTGGCATATAACTGAAAATGACTGGGATATTTTCTAAAATGCATCAAAAAATATAAAACCCCCAAGCATTTATGTTAGTTTCACACAGTGGATAATATTAAGGCCAGAAAATGGTAATTTTTTATGTGAAAAATATCATAATATGTAGAAATAGAAATTCACTAGCAAATAAGAAATTTGATTCTTAGTTCCTATTCTAAAACATCCAAGATATTACTTTTTTAAAAACATGCTTTATTGTTGCCATTTAGCTTTATCTTAGTCATTTTTCACTCTTCCTCCAGACTGGACATTCCCATGTGATTAAAAAAAAAAGTAAAACCATCTGATTTCTCTAAAGACTGATTCCTCTAAAGTCTGATTGTCCTACTTATTTATTGTACACTGTCTTAGTAGTCTCCCATTTTTCTTTCTTTCTTTCTTTTTTTGGCTAAAGCAATTAGGGTTAAGTGACTTGCCCAGGGTCACACAGCCAGGAAGTGTTAAGTGTCTGAGACCAGATTTGAACTCAGGTTCTCCTGATTTCAGGGCTGGTGCTTTATCCACTGTGTCACCTAGCTGCCTGTTAATAGTCTCTATTAACCATTTTTCTAACCATGCAACAGGAAATCAGTTTCATTATCTCTCCCTAAGGCTCTCTATTGATTTTTCCTTATTCTGAGTCCAGCTTTGTTACTTTAATTCTTCATGCTTCAGTTTCCTTATCTATAAAATGGAATTAATAATGCCTAAAGGCAATAGGATTGGTATAAAAATTTCTTGAGTTTCCTTTCAGCTGTAAATTCTGTGATTCTAATAATTTCAATAGCTAGTTCTATAATTTTTGCTTTTCAACAATTAAGAATAATTAAAGTTGAGTATGTTACAACTCTGTGACAAAAATTAAAAACATTTAAATAATTAAATTTATAGATGGACAAATTATAATTTAAAATTTAATGTGCCACATATATTTTACAAGATCATTTTACACACTAGATTTTATGTTAATAAACCAAGAAAGATACACATGCATATCTAATTGTAATATAATGTTTTTCTTCTGACTTAACATTAATACCCTTTTACTGAAGTATTATTTTATTTTCTTCAAGTGAAGGAAGTTGATACCTATTTGATAATATGTATCATGTATGTGATAATATTACATAATAAAATTCTTGCTTTAAGACCCTAATATTTCTAACTATTTACATATATGTCACTTGTTTTTATTATTGTTTTCACAAATTGAGAGTAAGAATATGGCTTGGTAACAAAAAAATAAGTGTTAGAATTTTAAAGAAATCTTGACTGTTCTCTGGACTGCGTTTTACCTTCCTTCCCTTTGATATCACTTGACACAGGGCTTTGTACAATGATTAACAGAGTATATAAATAATAAAATTTTTTAAATTGTTTATCCAAATGTTTTTCTTAGAAGAAGAAAATAGAATGTATCACAGATTATTTTATAAAAACAGTTTAGAATACATTGAAAGTTGTTGATATAGCCTGAGCCATTGATGATTTATTATCCTTACAATATAACAGTTCAATTCTGTAACTATAAAGCCTCCCTGCTACATTGATACTTTGTTCTTGAATCAGTGCCCTGTTCTATCATGGTCACTGCTGTTTTTCCCTCATTTTGTTATTTCTTCTTCAAGGGTAATGTCACAAGTGATATTACCAGAATAACAAAATTATCCATGATTTTCAGTCATTTTTCAGCATTACTGGGGATGTTTATGAATTTTTGTACCCTATTACAGGAAAACAGGCCTTTTAAACTTCATTTTTTTTCCCACTTTCTCTATGTGCTGAAAGGAAAATCCTAGAAAAAGGATCACAGGTCCTCCTGATTTTTTATTATGATGATGATGCCAGATTTGAATTTTAAATTTCTTTGTCTCCAGGTCCAGAATTCTCTCTACTGTACCACTTTGCTGCTTCTATCTTTTCATAAATATCAAAAGAAACTATATCAAAAAATTGAGAATGTGAAGGTGTTGTCAGCTGTACATTTGGCCTGGATAAATATTACTATCCTTTGAAGTTTCTATAAATTATTAATTCTATTCACTTAATGAACATGTATTGCATATCGACTGTGCACAAAGCATACCAGTCTTTGGGAATTTAAAAAAAAAAATGTCTCTGCCCCAAGATGCTTTTCATTTAGTAGAAAGACTTGATATTACAAAAATATTTAAATATAAGATAGAATGTTGTGATGATAGTAAAGGAGAAATCCAGACAAAGTACAAAATTCGAAGAAAATAAACACATTTAATTGAGAGGATCAGGGAAGGCTCAGTGAATGAGGTGTGATCCTGAGCTGAGCCTTGAAAGAAGAGAAGAATTTTCATAAGAGGAAGGTATATAGGAACAGCTTCAATAATTTATTAATTAATAAATTAAATTAATTTAAAAATTAATTTTAATTAAAAGAATTAATTATAATTAATTCTTTTGGATGGGAATGAGGTAGTCAAGTTACAGATAAATATAAATCTTCTATTTCAAGTGAACTTAAAAAAGCAAAGGTGACAATCATGATCTCAGACAATGCAATTGTAAAAATAAACATGATTAAAGGAGATAAACAGAAAAATATTATGCTTAAATGTATGTATAGGCTTCAGTAGATACTAAGAGGCATTTTGATGTTGTGAATAGAACTCCAGGCTTGGAATCAGAAAAACCCAGATTCAGATCCCATATGCCTATTAATAGTTGTCAAGCCTTTATCTTCTTTTTTTGTGGCTTAATTTCTTCTTTTTTTAATTGAAGTTTTTTATTTTTGAAACATATGTAAGGATAATTTTTCAACATTAGCCCTTGCAAATCCTTGTGTTACCATTTGCCCCTTCTTCCTCCCACCCCCTCCCCTAGATGGAATGTAATCCAATATATATTAAACATGGTAAAAAAAAAATGTGTTAAATTCAATATAAGCATACATATTTATACAATTATTTTGCTGCACAAGAAAAATCAGATCAAAGTAAAAAAAAAAAAAAAAAAAAAAAGATGAGAAAGAAAATAAAATTCAAGCAAACCACAACAAAAGGAGTAAAAATGCTATGTTGTGATCTACCCTCAGTTCCCACAATGCTCTCTCTGGGTATAGATGGCTCTCTCCATCACAGGTTCATTGGAACTGGCCTGAATCATCTCATTGTTGAAAATAGCCATATCCATCAGAATTGATCCTTGTATAATCTTATTGTTGGCATGTATAATGTTTCTAAGCTTGTCAAGACTTGTTTTAGCAGTAACCTGGCACATATTGTCTCCTATCACTCCCTCAGTGTTCTTTTGCATGGAATGCAGGATTCCTTCAATATAAAGAAAACATTTAGCATCATAGACCATATTCATAACAAATTCAATTTTAAATCATATATCCATGGAAACAGAAAAGGCTTTTAACAAAATATACCACTGACTTTTGTTAGAAATAAAATAAAACCATACATTAAATAGAACTTTGTCTTTTTAAAACCAAGAACTTATGAGATCTCCCTGCAGAAGTTAATAATAATTCACGAATGACTTTTCTTTGGCTTCACCCATTTAACTAGCTCTTATCCCACTTAGATCTATTAACACCAAGTCCCAAACCTCTCCATTTTATTTATCAATATAACAAGGAAAACATCATCAAATAAATGCTTTGCTAAAGTCAAAAGTCAATAACAACAACAAACAAACCAATATCCAAGGACTAGCATTTTATGTGATAGATAAAATCTAGGGACCATTTCTTTAAGAGCATCTTGATCATCATTTTTTATAGCACAACAGTATTCTATCATAATCATATATAGCAACTTACTCAGCAAGTCACCAATTGATAGACATCCTCTAAATTTCCAATTCTTTGCCACCACTAAAAGAATTGCTGTAAATATTTTAAAAATCTCTTTGGGGTATAAACCTAGTAGCAGTATGGCTTGGTCAAAGAGTATGTATGCATGATTTTGTAGCCTTTTGGGCATAGTTCCAAATTATTCTCCAGAATGGTTAAATTACTACCAACTTCAACAACAATGCATAAATGTTTTAATTTTCCCACATCCCTTCCAGCTTTTGTTTTTTTCCTTTTCTGTTATATTAACCAATCTGATAGATGTATGGTGATAGCTCAAAGTTGTTTTAATTTGCATTTCTCTCATCAGTGATCATTTAGAGCATTTTTATATGAACATATGTAGCTTTGATTACTTTGATAACTGTTTATATCCTCTGATGATTTATCAATTGAGGAATGACACTTATTGTTTCTATAAATTTGATTGTTTTCTATATATTTGAGAAATGAGGTCTATCAGAAACATGTGCTATTAAGAGTTTTTTTTTTTCCATAGTAATGATTACCATGTATTTCCCTCCATCCTGTTTTTACTTGATTTATGCTATTCTCTCCTTCCACCCAGCTCATTCTGAAAAGTGTTTTGCCTCTTAACTTTTGCCTTACTTAATCTCTTCTTTTTCCTATCAGCTCCATCCCTTTTTATTATGCCTCTCCCCTCCTGCCTTCCTTGTATGATTAGATATCTCAACTGAGTATATGTATGGGTTACTTCTTTGAGCCAATTCTTTCCTTCTACTGTAAAATCTCTTTTGGACCTCTTTTATGTCACATAATTTACATTTTACCTCTCCCTTTCCCCCTTCTACCAAAACATTCTTCTTTCTCACCCCTTAATTTTATTTGTTTCAGATAATCATCCCATCACATTCAACTTACACCTGTGCTTTCTATCTATGTATATAATCTCACTTGTACTATACTATATATACTAATTGTCCTAATAATGAGAAAGTTTTTATTTCCCATGTGGGAATATAAACTCTCTAACCTCTATTTCATTATACTTGAAATATTATACCCGTTTTGCTGGGTAGATGATTCTTGGTTGTAATCTTAGCTCTTTCGCCCTCCAACACATCATATTCTGAGTTCTCTGATCTTTTAATGTAGAAACAATCAAATCTTACCTTATCATCAACATGGCTCCACAGTATATGAATTGTTTCTTTTTTGGCTGCTTGCAGTATTTATTCTTTGACCTGAAAAGTCTGGGATTTGGCTATGCTATTCCTGGGAATTTTCATTTGGAAAGGTGTCTTTCAGGAGGTGACCAGTAGATTCAATTTCTATTTACTCTCTGATTCTAGGATAATTTCTTGAAAGATGGTATCTAGACTCTTTTTGATTATAGTTTTCAGGTAGTCCACTGACTCTATATTTTCCTGACTCTATATTCACTGTACTAGCTGTCTGCCTAAGCTGTCAATTGTCTCTTGATCATTTTCTTACATCACCCTCATTTCTTTTCCCAATTTTTCATCTGTCATCTCTTTCTTTAACTCTTTCAGAAATTTTTGTTGGGCTTCTGTCCAATTAGCGTTTTTCTTTATGGATTTTTTTGAGTAACTGCTTTCACATTGTAATCTTCTTCCAAGTTTATGTCTTGATCTTCCCTGCAACCATAGTAGCTTTTTAATGGTCAAAAAAAATTTTTGCTCTTGTGGTTTATTCATTTTTTTAGTCTATTTCTTGATTTCAAACCTAATGTTAATGTTGGCTGCACACCTGGGGTTAGGGAGGCACCGGGCCAGGCTTTAGGCTTTAGGCTTTTTCATGATGCTGTTTTCAGAGCTAGTTCTGGGGACCTGCAAGTTTTAGGTGCTACCAAAGTGGTACAATTCTGGGAAATATGTTGTCACTGTTTTCCTAGTCTGTGCTCTAGTTTTTATCAAGGAAGGTCCCTGTTCCTTTGCACCTGAAGGCACTAGAATTCCTTTCTGCTATGGTACTGTAACTAGTGTCTCTGCTTTCTTGTGCCCTGTTGGAATCTTTACAAACTGTTAAGTCATTAGAATTGATAGAGACAATAATTATCTAATTTAGCATGGTTCAGTATGATTGATCTGATCCTATAAGGAGATGTTATGGGCCAGAACTTGAAACAAGGTACTAAATCAACTGATAGAAACAATGCTTGTGTTCACACCTTTAGAGAGCTCATATAAGCAAGAAGTATTTAAGTACTCATTGGAGTTCACATGTTTGGGAGATTCACAAAAGTTAACTTTGTAACTTTGTGAATTCACACCTCCCTTAATCCCTGCCTCCAGAAGGCAGAGTCAACCTTTTACACTCAGTATAAATAGAGCTTCAGTGAGCCACTCTCTCTTTGGAACAATGACTGGGGTGGGAGAGGAGCACTCTGGGAGGAAGCCTACAAGTTCTCTATCCGTGGCAAGAGAGATTCATTGCATTTTCCACCTTGGTGCTGGCTGGAGGCTGAAGAAAGCAGAGGCAGAGGACAAAGTTGCAAGACTTCTTGGAACCAAGCAGAGAGATAGGCCTCTAAGAAAACTAACCGGGCTATATAGGAAGCAATAAAAGATCTGAACTTTTAGCACCTGACTGCATTTGGGTGAGTATTTACTCTGAATCAAAACTAAGGTTGCCTCCAGAAAACCTCCCCAAGAAACCTGCTCTCAAAGAGAACCGTTATTTTATTTAAAAGAAGAAAAACACCACAGTGCCCAATAATCAACATTCCTTTTTCTCCTGGAACTGCCACCCAGAACTGCATAGGTACAGTTGCTAATCAGTGTCAGATCTACCCAGTGCCAGTAAACAACTCCCTGTAATTCAGCAGTTGTCTGACTCCTGTTCTGAGAGTTCCCAAAGCTACTGGTGTATACTTCAGACAGACCTTTATCTGACCTTTACCCTGATGTTATACATTTCTTTTGTCTACCTCTTAAGTTTTCTTTGCCAGAAAAATATCTCACCCCAACTTTGTTGTCTCTGCTGCTCCAAAATTTTTAAAAATTTTTAGAGCAAAATTTCTGCTCCAAAATATGTGAGACATTATTTTAAAGAAGTTTGGAGAGGAGTTTTAGGAAAGTTTCGTTGGGTGACTGCCACTAATCTGCCATCTTGTTCCTACTCTAGAGTTTGGAGAGTTCTTAATCTTTTTTGTATCATGGACTCTTTTGGTGATCTGATGAAACCCGTGGATCAATTCTCAGAATATTTTAAAGTATATGACATAAAATATTGAGGATTACAAAAAAAAAAAAAACACTTCAAACCTCATTATATTGAAATTTAGTTTATCAAAATAATTTAAAAAACAAACCCCTGGTGTGGAGAAAGAAAAAAAAATATATACAAGGAACATCCTTAGGGGATATTCACAATTAATAGGCATGACACAGATGAAGATCTAGCAAAGGAAAACAGAAGAAGCAATAAGAAATGAATGAGGAGAATTAGGAGAGCACAAAAAAATAACAATTTAATTGATTAAATTAAAATACTTATGCACAAGCAAAATCAATGCAGGTAAAAATTAGATGGAAAATAGTTACCTGAGGAAAAAAATCTTTGCAGCAAATTTCTTTAATAAAAGTCTGACATCCCAGAAACATAGGGAACTAATTCTAATATATAATAGCAAGAACCATTTCCCAGTAGATAAATGATCAAAGGATGTGACTAGATTGTTCTCAGAGAAAGAAGAAAGCTAAGCTATCAATAACAATGTGAAAAACAAAAACATCCAGATCACTAATAATAGGAGAAATATAATGTAAAATGTATCTGAGAGTTCCATCTTATTGCCATTAGACTGACAAACATGACAAAAATGAAGATGAGTGAAAGAACAGATACACTACAATGTGGTTGGAGCTATGAAGCTGTGCAGCCACTTCGGAGAGCAATTTGAAACTGTATCCCCAAGTTACTAAAAAGTGTATACTCTTTAATCCAATGATATCATTATTAAGTCCAATCTCAAAGTGATCAAGGACAAAAGGAAAAACCACATCTGTGCAAAAGTATTTGCAGCTGCCATATTTCTGGTAGAAAAGTTGAAAATAAGAGTTCCCATCAATTTGGGGATGGCTAGAAATATGGTAAATTAATATAATGGAATAATATTGCATAGTAAAAAATGACAAAAGAGAAAGGCTCAAAGAAACATGGAAAGTCTTATATGAATGGATACAGAATGGGAACAGAACTAGGAGAACAATTTATTTAATGACTTCAGTGTTGTAAAGGAAAATAACTTTGAAAAGATTTAAGAAGTCTGATTAGCACAATGACCAATCACATATCCAGAAGTCTAGTAGTAAAGTATTCTATTCACTTCTTGACAGAGAAAAGCTGGACCTGAATAGTAGAAGGAAAGGTACATTTTTGGACATGGCCAATATGAAAAAAAGGAAAGAAAAGTTCTTTGTGGGGCTTTATTAAGTTCTTAGTATGTGCCAGGGCAATCTGATAATGCAGTAGATTGAGCACTAGGTGTGGAGTGAATCTAGCCTCAGACATTTGCTAGTTGTGTGATTCTGGGCAAGTCACTTGACCCTATTTGCCTCAGTTTCCTCATCTGTAAAATGAGCTGGAGAAGAAAATGGCAAATGCCAAAGTGTCTTTCACAAGAAAACCCCAAATGGAGTTACAAAGATATGGACATGACTGAAATGATTAAACAATAATACTGTATGCCAGGCATGTAGCTAAACACTTTACAAATATCTCATTTGATACTTACAGTGACCCTGGGGGTAAGTTCTATTGTTATCCCCATTTTATAGTTGAGTAAAAATCTTTTCTTTTTGCTTGTATTTATATACAAATATATCTATGGAAACAGCAATAACAAAGCCAAAGAAATTAAACATGTTAAATCAATTTTTTTGAAGGAAAGGAAACAAGTATTAAGTGTTTACTATGTACCAAGCACTGTGCTAAATACTTTACAAATAAATATTAACTTATTTGACCCTCACTACAATCCCTGAGAGGTAGGTGCTATTATTAATTTTTATTTTACCATTGGGAAAATTGAGACAAAGGTTAAGTGACTTGCTTGGGGATCTCAAAACTAATGAGCCCAGATGTAAATTCTGGGCTTCGTGACTCTTAGCCACTAGCTATTTATCTACTGCTCCACCTGCCTGGGGAAATTTGTTTTCCTTATTTATCACTTAAGGTGTTTTGTTTTGTTTTTAACTTGGGGAAAGTGAGTTTGAGGAGGAGATGGGTTGAAATAATAATAATATAAAGAAAAAAAGAAACTAGGGTCATTGAAGTATTTGCAAAAAAATTTTTTTAAAAGAATAGAAAATAAGAAAGTCTGAAGGGAGATATAGACAAACAAAACAGTTTTAAAACATTTAATTTATTACATGTTCGAAAAAAGCAAGGTGTTTTAGAGATTCAAGATTTCATATAAGTATATATGTATATCTATGTTCATGTGTGGGAATATTCATGTTAATTTGTGTTTTTTAAGTACAGCTTAATAAAAAAGTAAAAAACCTATTTTTAACAATAGATGTACTACTAGCTCCAAATGAGCTGTCTGCTTTAGCCGTCAAGAAAGTTAATGCTAATTTTTCTATATTGAGGAAGGCATAGTGTTTAGGCCACTGGAATCTGCTTGAGACTCTGTCCTGGTCAGACTATATCTGAAGTGGTATTTTCAGTTGTGTGTGCCAACTTTTAGGAAGGGTATTAATAAATTTGAGAGTGATTTACCCACATGAAGATCACTTGAAAGGAAATCAAATGTTTAGTCTTAAGAAGAACAGACTTAAGGGAGATGTAATAAAAGTTGGCTGTAAGAGGGATTAAACAAGACTTTCATTTTTTGTCTTAGTATCCTATCATAATTCTTATGTCTGGAATGTAATAGATACTTAATAAATGGCTGTTGATTTGATTTGAACAAATATATATGATCAACATGTTTACATTTCTTAATATAAAAAGAATCCTGGACTTATTTTATATTGGTTATATGTGGGAATTCTTTCCCTTTAACATCTTCAAAGCACAGATGCTTTTGTTATCAGTTTGATTATTAAATGCAATGAATTTAAAAAAATTAATGTCATATTTGTTAATATTCTTTTTGAAGGAAAAAATGCAAAAATTATATTTTCTGAGAAGTTAAAAGATGACTATGTTCCTGCCCCTCGTTCCACTGGCAATATTAAAATCCAGTTTACCCCTCGAGTTTTCCCAACTGCTCTCAGAGAATCTCAAGTAGCAGAAGAAGAAGAGGTAGAGATAACTGTTATTGTTTGTGGTGACCATTACCATCAAAGAAAATGTTTCATAAATAACTTATTTCAATCATTTATCAGAATTCTGCTGGTGCTGAGTTTCTTACATATTCACTAAACCAAAGAAATTACTGTTAATTAATGATTACTAATGATGGGAGCAAAAAGAATTTGTAAATTCTTGGCACCAATTGCTAGTGAGATAATACTCTAATTCATGTTATTTGAAAAGGAAAATTGGTTATGCTTACTACTTATTTTTCTAAGTGCTGGTTTTATATAGTATCTATAATAAGCTTTTGGTAGGTTAAAGTTGCTGATAATTCATGTTTCAAAATTTTTTGTCATCTTGGAAATAATATAATTATACTTGCTCAGAAAACCCCGAGACTTGATTCAAGATTTCTGATGTGTGTGTGTGTATGTAGAAAGACTTAGCTTTAAAAAAATTTAAAGTACTTATTTGTGCAATTTGATTAGGAACTATTTTATATTCCTAATAAAGTTAGAAAATTAGACTCAATTGTGATAATATTTCTAAATCTTAATCAGTAATATTTGGGGTAGAAGAATAAGATGCTAACATATTGTCAGATAATGTTTATTTGAAGGAAAAACAAAAATCTAAAAGAAATTGCTATCAAAAGCAAAATGTGAATATTGTTAACAAGATTTATTTCTTATCATAGTGGTTACATAAACAAGCAGAGGCACGAAGAATAATGAATGAAGATATTCCTGAACTCCATGATTTAAAAGAAGAGGAAAAGAATCCAGAATGGTTGAAGGACAAAGGAAAGTAAGTTTCAACATTGAGAGGGTAAAAATAATTTCCTGAACATTTTATACAATATTAACTGGTTAATTACATACTTAGATCTCCAGTTAAGAGGAAAAATTCTGTAGTGAATGAAACATAGGAGACCTTTGTAAAATTATGTTGTCTAAATAATTTCTCTAATAATTGGTAAATATCTTAAGGCAACAAGTATTTATCATGAACCCATTTTGTGCCAGGATACAAAGAAAAAATTTGAATACCCTCAAGAAAATTCTATGCTGTATTAAACCAATGCCATAGGCACAAATGGCTCCAAACCTGTAAGAATTATTATTCCCAGAATCTTTCATCAAGAGTGGCTTCAATCTATCATCTTAGAAGAATTACATTATATATAGTATTTATACCTTCAAGATAATTTCAAGTTACTTAAGTGAGTTTTATTTGTGATATTGCCTTTTAAAAATTATTATTATAAACAATATAAAAACAAATTTCAAATAGACAATAGAAAAAAAAGATTACAAAACAGTTGTGTTTAAACCATAAATATCTTTTGTTTATAACTTGATTTTTAAAATGTTCACTTTAACATTAAACAAAATTTCAATTTCTGAATTTTTCCTTGTATATTCAACCATTTTTATTGTTGCTTTGGATTAGTTTGGATTAGTTGAAAAAAAAAGTTGGATTAGTTGAAAAAAAAGAAGAGCTTCTATATTATGTTTAGGTTCAGAACTATCAGAATCACTTTTTTATTACATTTTATATCTTGTAGTTGGATGGTTTCCTAGGCCAGTGGTGTCAAAATCAAATAGAAATAGGGAGGGATGTGGGAACTGCAGTATTAAATCAAACATAAAGATCCTTGTGGGCACATATTAACTTTGGGAACCACATATTGATGCTTATGTTATATTTTAAATTCTTTTGTTAAACATTTCCCAATTACATTTTAATCTGGCTCAATCACTCTAAGAAGTGCCAATTATGATAACATTTCCAAGTCGCAATAAGTAATATTTATCAAAAAGTTCTTTAAGGATTGAAGAATAAAATGTTAACACCATTACTGTCAGATAATATTTATTGAAAAAAAAAAAAGGAAAATTTGAAAGGAATTGATACCAAAACCAAAATGTGAGTATTGTTCACAAGATTTATTTCTTGCATGGGCCATGTGTTTCAAAATCTTTGTTCTAAACCATGTAATCAAAGAATTCTGAATAACAGACATGATCTGGTAGCTTTAAGTCTTCTCAAAAGGAATCTAGGCAGTAATTTCTGTTTTGGTGTCTGTGTATATAAAATGTTGCAGTTAAGAATTTTTTACCTCAAGAAAATAATCAAAGAACTTTTTGTATTTTTAAGAAGAAGAACATAACATGGAGTTTCAAGAACTGTCAGATGTGAAATCTTAACAGTTACACATTTCTAAGGAAACAGTTTTAATTTCTTGTTACATTCTCAAGAACAAATGGCTTTTGGTTCAGGCTTATCCCTCTTTATCCTTCCCCTTATGTGCATACACAGTAAAGCCTGGAAACAGCTTGAAGCCTTAATTTCACTGATTCTCAAGTTCCTTTCTTTGTGGCTAGATCTCACCATAAGGTCTGAAGTTTAATATGAGATTTCTTATTCCTCATATTTTTTATTTCCTGTTATGTGTATGTATGTGTGTGCATATATATGCGTGTATATGAGTGTCTGTGTGTCTGTATATACATGTCTACGCACACACCCACACACACACCCACACCTATCTCTATATCTTGTTCCCAGCTAAATCCTCTTAGATAATTGTCTCACAGTTTAAACAATATTATTCAATTATTACTAACATGCATGCAAATTCCAAGAAACTTCATGGTTAATATTGACTCCACGTATGATAGTAGAACCAAGAGACCCAAAGAGAAAAAATGATATCCTAAATCCCATTGGTTATCTTCATGTAATTTAAAGCTTCATTTTAATCCAAAGGATTGACTTTAAAACTATTTACAGTTTTTTTTTCTTTATAACAACATAAAGGGGCTTGGGAGTGTGCTTGTCAGCTTTCCTAGAGCCATTTTAGCACTAAAGGTTAGCATGGGTGACAACTCATGAAGAAAAGGTGGTATCAGATTATCTACTTATTGTGACCAGAAAGGTATCTCCCAATCCTGAAAGTAATTAGGCTCTTTATTGTAAATCATTATACTTGTAGTATCTGCAACTGTTATTGAGATTCCACTTTGTAAATAAGTGGAACAAACCCAGAATTTTTATATTAATTATACTCATATCAGGATATAATAATCTTGTATCCTGAAGTAGTGGGTAGGTCACATTTTGAAAATTCTAATCTTTCTGTTATTCATTCAGCCAGAATAAAAAAAACAAAAATTTCTTCTATGAGAAATAAATAACAGATAACCAACTATATCCATGTTTGGGAGGTAGGTAGAGAACTTGTTACTTGTCGAGATCATAGTTAAAGTCATTGACCATTTATCAATTGGGCAATAACTTGTATTCTTATAAAGTTAGCACAGTTCTTTATATATTTTAGAAATGAGGCCTTTATCAGAAACACTGGTTATAAAAATTTTCCCCCAGCTTTGTAATGCCCTTTTAATCTTGTATGTGTTAGTTTTATTTATGTGAAACTTTTTAATATAACGTAATCAAAGTTGTCCATTTTGCATTTCATAATGTTCTCCATATTTTCTTTGGTCATAAATTCCTCCCTTCTTCAAAGATCTGATAGGTAAACTCTCCCTTGTTCTCCTAATTTGCTTATGGTATCATCCTTTAAGCCCAAATCATGTACCCTTTTTGACCTTATTTTGGTATGGGATATAAGAGGTAGGTCTATACTAAGTTTCTAATATTATTTTCCAGTTTTCCTGGCAAATTTTGTGAAATAGTGAATTCTTATCCCAGAAGCTAGAGTTTTGAGGTTTATCAAATACTAGATTTCTGTAGTCATTGATTATTGTGTCATGTGTATCTAACCTATTCCACTGATACCATTCTATTTCTTAACCAGTACCAAATGATTTTGATGACTGTTGCTTCATAATATAGTTTTAGGTATGTACTGCAAAGCCACTATTCTTTGTATTTTTTTTTCATTAATTGCTTTGATATTCTTGACCTTTTCTTCTTTCAGATGAACTTTATTTTTTTTCTAGCTCTAGCTCTATAAAATA
Organism: Sarcophilus harrisii; assembly: GCF_902635505.1. Classification (NCBI taxonomy): domain Eukaryota; kingdom Metazoa; phylum Chordata; class Mammalia; order Dasyuromorphia; family Dasyuridae; genus Sarcophilus; species Sarcophilus harrisii. The sequence continues at coordinate 507,421,571 of NC_045427.1, read as the reverse complement.
ATTTTTATCAGTTTGATTGGCAAGGTACTGAACAAGTAGATCAATTTAGGTAGAGTTATTATATTAGTTCAGCCTACCCATGAGCAATTGATATTTTCCCAATTGTTTAGATAAGATTTTATTGTGTGATGAGTACTTTATTTTTAAGAAATATTATATATATGTACGTACACATGTATGTTCATGTGCATAATATTTCCTAATACATATATATGTTTGTCATTCTACTGCCCCAGTAGATAGTAGATTCAGGGCAATGAAATTTTTCAGAATCTTCAGTGCTTTATAGATTTTCTATAAAATTATTATTCCTTTCATTTTTTTATAACAAATGTAGAAATGAATTTTTTAAGAGTCTGTTAATAACTGTGACAGAATCTTTTTTTTTTTTTTTTACAATGAGAAGCTTTCCATCCATTCTGAACATATACAAATGATTAGTAAATGTTCAAAAGAGCAACATTTTGGCACTTTATTAAGATCAGTATTCATATTTGCAAAATAACTTTGTGGTAGGTTTAAGTTATTTTGTATATCCCTTCTCAGTTACATAGAAATAAGTTTAAAGCAAACATATTGGGAAGGGTGTTTTTGGAATCACTGCAGAACCCTGGGATCCTTTTGAGTCAGTTCATGGACAAAATGTTCATTTTACATCTCCCTTTAATGGACTCCATAACTGATATCACCATTCTTGACGATATGAATTATTAAAACCTTTATACCTCTACTTAGGAAACCTCCACAGTTAGGAAATCCTGATTTTTGTAAGTGTTAAAGAACTGAGCACACAGTATCTTCTTAGGTTTTAAAATGTTTCTGTGTCACACTGTTTCCTATATTTCTCCCTTACCCAGAGGATCGTCCGTTATCTGGGTAAAAGATCAGAAATCCTTTGGATGAGTCAATTTGTGCATGATAATTTTTTAAAAGAAAAAAAAAGTAGTTAAGAAAATTAACTAACAGACCAATCAAATCTAATAGCATATTGAATATTCAACATCCATAGTCTCCCCACTTCTGAAAAGAAAAAAAAATGGTCTGTTATATTTTTTTAGGACAGACATTAATTTTATAATTATACAGTGTTATGTTATTTGTTATTGTTCTTTCCATTTATATTATTTTGTTTTCCTGGTTCTGCTTGCTTCACTTTGGAAATATATTTAGCCCTGATATAATAAGGACATGTGACAAAGATATAATAGCACTTAGCTTCCATAGCTGCAATCCCTTTCATCTTCAAAAAGAGATATGTCCATTCAGCAGGACAAGGTACAGTGATAGTCATCGACCTACTCTGATAAGCACTAGTATCGTGCGGTGGATCTTATATGCTCTAGGTGACCAGGCAACCAAGTCAGCACAGCCAAAGATTATCCGGAAGCTTTGTTAAGGGAAGCACAATTTGAGTTTTGCCCCATCCTTGAGCTAATGAAGGCCAAGTTTTATTGTCTTTTAAGGAAAACCCAAGCTATCTCATGATCCAGGGGCAATCCAAAAGATATTGGTTCTATCACAATTAGTGATTTGGAGAAATTTTTCATATGGTTGTTTATGGTCTGTAACTCTCATGAGAAATCATTGTTCATATCCTTTTGCCACTTATCAGTTGAAAATTACTTTTGTTTTTAATATATTTATATTAGTTCCCTGTATATTTTGGTTTTCAGGCCTTATCAGAGACATTTATCACTAAGATATTTTTCTAGTGACTAGCTTTTTTTTATCTAATTGCAATGATTTTGTTGATGCAAAAACTTGTAAAAATCATGTTATCAAAATTATGTTTTATCTTTTGTGATTTCTTATCCACTAAATATTTGAGAATAGAGTTTATTTATTTTTATTGATGTGTGTATCTCTGACACCTAGCATAGTATCTGGCATTTAACAGACAATATAAATGCTTGTTTACTGATTAGTTGCTCATATGGTTAAGAATTCTCCCACTAGTTTCAACTGTTAAAAGTGTCTGATCTTGTTCTTTTCTCATTTTTAATAGTATAATCTAATATACTAAATAATAGTATAATTTTAATAGTATAAAAGTTAAGGTATCTTTTAAATCTTGCAGTTACAAGGATAAAAACAGATCATAAACCTTCTAATGGGTCCTATAATCAACTCTTCCCTGAGCTAAGTAAAAGCCCTCATTTTTAGACTTTCACACTGGTTTGAAAAGATGAAGAAATAAGTAAGAGTAGTACTTAAATATACTTGGGAATAAGTAATATATAAACAGGATATGGTTATGGCATAGTGAATAGGAGCTTTCCATCAATATAACACAGATGGGAAAGTTTCCCATGGGAAAGACAGTTTCCTGTAGTCCTTCAATGTCTCATCTATACACAGTCCTATAACTAAGCTCTAGCAATACAAAACCAGAAGGCTAGATGCCTTACTCCACACAACCTCTTTATCTTTATCACAGTAGGATCAAGAATGCACACAGTGACCTTGACAAACTTTCATAAGGCAATGATAGAAGAAAGAGCATTATTATAATATTAAATTATCCTCTCAGGTCTAAATCTGAAATAATAACTGTGAGAAAGGTAGTACAATCTTCGATGAGAAAACTTAGAATCAAAAAGTCAAAATCTGCTCTTGGTCAAAAGGGATAGACATCAGAGAATGGGTTTGAAAATTTAATATGTAAGAGTCAATATCAGAGATAATTTTCAAGTAAATCAACATGGGCAAATTGTTTATGTTTTTTTTTAATATGGAAAATATATAACATGTTTAAGATTGACATCAACAATAGGGTAGCTCAAAAGAAAAATTAGAGAAGAGTTAAGATAAAAATAGTAATTATGTTATATAAACGAGGTGCAGAAGAAGAATAGATACAGAGGCATTAGAGAGGCGAAGAAGGCTCTTAGTTCTGAAAACTTATTCACATTGGGGATAGGTTAAATAGGCAACACTACAGATATATCATGAGGGATATAGCACCCTTCAAAATCTACAAAAAAATTAAGGGGGAGGGATGGGCAGAAGGGGAAGCAAAGGGTGAGGGAAGAAGACAAAGGAGAGATCCATGGGTGGGGGGAAGTTAAGTAATAGCAAGGCAAGTTTAAGGAACAAAATTAAAGCAAAGAGTCACAATAGGGATAGGAAAAGTATGTGTTTATGTGGGTGAGGGATGAGGTGTTTGTGTGTATGCCTATATCTATATGTACATAAATATATCTTAACTATAGTTTGCTTGGAAGTGGGGGGAATGAAAGGGAGTAAATGAATATAAAGTAAAAAAGGTTTGCATCAGAGAACAAAAGAACAATTTACACAGAAGTAAAGAAAAGATGGATATTCATTAATATAATTTCTTTTACTAATATATATATATGTATATATATATATATATATATATATATATATACACACACATATATATGCATACACACTTTCTTCTTTCTTGAACAGGTTATTTGTTGTTATATATTTTGAATCCTCCTTGGTGTTCTGCTAGGCATATGACAGTGTTCTTTGTTTTGTTTTATTTTGTTTTGGTATTCCTTTTTTGTTCTCCTTTTTATTGTTTTTTTAATAAAATAATTTAAAAAAAAAAGATAATCATTCTAAATCCTTCAGATTTGAATGAGTTCCTCATATATCTTATAAATGAGAGCATTATGGAAAAAATTGCTCCAAAAGTTTCCCCCCCAGTTTTTTTATTCTTTTCTAATTTTAGCAACATTGGTTTTGTTTGTCAGAAACTTTTATTTTATGCAAACTTTTTTCTTTTATCTCCATTGAATCTCTCTATCTCTTATATGGTCTTGAATTCATTCCTTATTCATGCATCTGATGGATATTTTTTTTTCCATGTTCTTCTAATTTGTTTGAATATATGTTTGTTTGTTATATCTAACTCATGGACCCATTTGGGGCTTGTTTTTGGTATGTGGTATGAGATGTTCTAAACCTAGTTTCTGCCATATTGCTTTCCAGTTTTCCACAGCAGTTATCCTCAAATAGTACATTCTTGCCCTAATAGCTATGATCCTTAGATTCATCAAACACTGATAAGTTCCAGTGCTCATTTCTTTATGTATATTCTGTACCTAAATTCTTCTGCAGATTAGTCTGTTTCTTATCTAGTATACCAAATTGTTTTGGTGATTATAGGTTTATAGGATAGCTTGAGATTTGGTATTACTCACTGCCCTTCCTTTTTTGGTCATTATTTTATATATTTATTTGATCCTTTGTTTCTTCAGAGAAATTTTATTAGTTTTTTCTACTTTTATAAAGTAATAATGAACTTATTTATTGCTTTCTATGATATGTTCTTTTACCCACTCATTTTTGGGATTATGTTAGTTTATAATTTTTAATCTGTTTGATAGGCCCTTTATTGAATATAATTTGTATTGCATTATGGTTGCTAAAAGTTACATTTAATATTTCTGCTTTTCTAAATTTATGATGTACAAATGTTAATGCATAAATATATTTTAGAATGCTATAGTCTACTTACACAAATCATACATCAGTTTACTATCTTAAATCCCCTGAAATCAGAGATTTTGATGTTCTCTATTTCAGAATCACACAACAGCCCCAGTATACAACTGGGATACAATATCATTTTAACTGGATGGGTATAGGTGTGAGTGTTGGTATCCCTGAGAAATTTAAAATAATTGGCCTGCTATGACTGTAGTGCCTTGTCCCCCTTTTCTATTGTTCCTATCACCTCATTCATCCTTGTATACCAAAGCCATTTCAGGTTCCAAGATGTCCATTGGAGTAGTCTGCAAGGAAATTAGTTGTGTTGATAGTTTATAATACATAGTCTCAGGTTCTCCATTGACTTTTGTTAATACAGTCCACAAGAGATCTGCTAGATTCATTTTTGCAGGATATATTTACTATGGGTCTAGTGCTCCCCATGCTTACAAAAAATAATTCATCTATTACCAAGAGAATATTCATCCTTGAGCCCTCCCCCATCACCTGCCACTATCTTGATATATACTTTTCATTGTGGAGATTATGTATGTAAATGTACGTATATACATATACATGTGTATGTATACATATGTACGCATGTACCATGCATGTGTATGTGTACCTATTTTATAAACGTGTATACTTTATATCACACAAATATTTCATTACACATAAATTAGTAACATATTTGTATATATCCTGCATATGCTGTGTTTTATATATATAACATGAAAACATAACATATATAATATAAATTATATAACATTTATATACTTATATATACATTATATGTATATTTACACACACTTCTGTAATGACTTTTGCATTGCTTAAAAAAAAACTATGGAAAACTCTGGAATATTGGAAAGCTTGAGCTGTTTGTCTTTGCAAGCAGAGTGTGAAAATAAAAATAGTATTGAAATGCATTTTCCTTATAATACTAAAGCCATGGAAATCCATAAAACAGAGTTAACCATTATTCCTATACTGGTTGGAACTCAATAGAATAAGAGAACAGGATTAGGAATATTTCTCAATTAAATAGTCCTCTTCCTCTCCCCACCTCCCTTCCTTTCTCCCCCAACACCCCATTGTATCAGATTCTTTGGGACCCTCTTTGGGGTTTTCTTGGTTAAGATTCCAGGGTGGTTTGCCATTTCCTTCCCCAGCTCATTTTACAGATGAGGAAACTGAGGCAAACAAGGTTAAATGATTTGCCCAGAATTACACAGTTAGTAAGCATATGAGGCGATATTTGAATTCATGTTCTATCTATCCACTGTGCTCCTACATAAATAATAATCCAATAAATATCTACTGTGCTCCTATATAAATAATAATCCAATAAATATCTACTGGTCTTTATTAATCTCGTATGGATTCTTCCAGTTTCTATCATTGGAGCCAAAGATCCCATTATAGTTACAATGGTGGATTCCAGGAAGAAATTTTTAGATCCTTTGAGCATATCGATAAAATGTTCATGAATATTATAGAACAATTAGACCCTGTATCGTTTAACAATTACTTGAAGAAATATCATTAACATAATGTGTGGAAGACATTCCATTGTATTATTACCAAATTCTATAACAGAACTCAGGAAGGGTAAAATGAATATGAAGCTTTTGCTTTTGAATTATGCTGAAATGAGCCAATATCAAAACTGGCAAGACTGTTCAGTGAGTTATGTAGCTCAGGCACTTTGTGTTCATTGAAGCTCAGATTTCTTAGGAATGCTATATCTATATATACCTTTAAATGTAATCCTGTAATGTAAACTAAGATAGCTCTTAGTCTTGGGGATACTGAGACTTCAAAATTAATAGAATCCTGCAGTTAGTTTCAAGATGGAGGAACATCAAAAAAAATATATAGGTTAGGTCCTCAACTGTATATTGCCATAAAGATCTAGAAAATTCATCAGATCAAATTCTGATCAAGAAATCTAAGAAAAAATCATATCATTTTTCCAGTGCTGTTTGGCTTAAAGAGGTAAATTTTTGAATACTGGGATTGAAATCTGGCAAGGAATATGCAATGTGCCAATGCCCAGAGATTAAATGAGGGCTGAGACTGGGTATTGAAACTGCACCAAGGTTATGGAACACTTTGTATATATTTTTTATTTAAAGAGAATTTCAAGAGCATTGGCTATCTTAAAATTAAATATTTATTATATGCATGTACTCCTAGTTAATATAAATAATTTGTTACTTATTATTCTTTCCAATTGTCATTTTATTAGCAAATTGTTTGGAACGGAAAATTATCTGGCAGCTATTAATGCTTATAACTTGGCAATTCGATTAAACAACAAAATTCCATCCTTGTATCTGAATCGTGCTGCTTGTCACCTCAAACTTAAAAACCTACACAAGACAATTGAAGATTCTTCTAAGGTATATTGTCATAATACTTTGTTAATATTATTAGTTTTCTATTTTTATAGTTTTTCATGATAATTTTAATTAATTGAGATTTTAAGAATATTTTGTTTGCTAGGACTGATTATCATTTAAAAAATAAAGCAAAAGCTGAGGTATTTTGGAGATCTCACTCTTGTTAGAAATTTGTTGATTTATGAAATCAATAAATCTATAAAAGTAACACTTATTTTTTGAACGGATCTATCTTTTGGTGAACACAAATCAGAAACTTGTCTATAGCTTTTATGGCTCTGGAAACTATTGGGGCTTTAAGAGGTTAAGTGACTTGCCAGTGGTCACATAGTTAATATATCTTATTAATATCATAGCATATTAAATTTTAGAGCTAGAAGAGATTTTTTCATATTTTTCTATTTAATACTTTCCTTAATTACATTTAAAACAAAATTTTCACATTTGTTCTTAAAACTTTTGAATTCCAGATTCTCTCCCTTATCCTCACTTCCAGCCCCCATTAATAAAACACATGTAAAGTTATGCAAAATATTTCCATTAAAGCCAAGTTGTAATAGAAAACATAGATCTCTTCCCCTTAAAAAAAACCCTCAAGAAAAACAAAGAGAGAGAAAAAGAATGAGTATGCTTCATTTGTATTCATAGAGAATCAGTTCCTACTCTAGATATGGATAGGATTTTTTATCACAAGTCCTTCAGAGTAGTCTTGGATCATTATACTACTGAGAACAGCAAAGTCATTCACAGCTGATCAACCCAGAACATGTCATTTTGCTTGAGTTCATGGAGGAATTTCCATGTTTTTCTAAGACATCCTGTTCATCATTTCCCATGGAACAACAATATTCAGTCACAATCACACCACAGTTTATTCAGTTATTCTCCAATTGATGGGCATCCCGCAACTTCCAATTTTTTGTCCTAAAAAGAGAGTTGCTACACACATTCTGCATATATAGGTCCTTTTCCCTTTAAAAAAAAAAATCTCTTTTTGATATTCTTGCCTACTAGTGGACTTGTTAGGTCAAAGAACATGCATGATTTTATAGTCTTTTGGGCATAGTTCATATCTTTTGATCATTTATCAATTGGGGCATGACTCTTATTTTTCTATAAATTTAACTTAGTTCCCTTTATGTTTGAGAAATGAGGCCTTATCAGTTCCAATGATCTTGTATGAAGAGAGCCATCTGTACCCAGAGAGAGGATTGTAGGGACTGAGTATGGATCACAACGTAGTATTTTCATCTTTTGTTGTTGTTTGCTTGCATTTTATTTTCTCTTTTTTTTATCTGATATTTCTTGTGCAGCATGATAAATGTATAAATATGTATACATATATTGGATTTAACACATATTTTAACATGTTTAACATATAACATATAGGGGAGGGAGTTAGGGAAAGGGAAAGAAGATTGGAACATAAGGTTTTATAAGGATCAATATTGAAAAATTATCCATGCATATGTTTTGGAAATAAAAAACTTTAATAAAAAGAAAGAGAAATGAGGCCTTATCAGAGAAACTTGCTTCAAAATTATTTTTATAATTATTGCTAACTGTATCCCCCCTTCCACTTATCCTATTCTCTCCTTTTACCCTGTCCCTCCTCCAACATATTTTATTGACCATTCCCTCTCTTCTATCACCCTCCCTCCTTCCCTTCCTATTTTCTTGCAGGTTAAGACAGATTTTTATGCCCATATTGAGTGTATAGTTATTTCCTCTTTAAGCCAATTCTGATGAAAGATTCACTTGCTCATCCTCTTTTCCCCCTCTTTCCCTCCACTATAAAAGCTTTTTCTTGCCTCTTTTTATAGAAAATAATCTACAACATTCTACTCCTCCCTTTCCCTTTCTCCCAGTACATTCCTCTCTCACTTCTTCATTTTATTTTTCTTAGATATTATCCTTTCACATTCAACTCACACCTGTGCTTTCTGTCTATATATACTCCTTCTAAGTGCCATAATAATGACAAAGTTCTAATGAGTTACAAATTTCATCCTTCTATAAAGATAGTTTTTATTTTATAGAAGTAAGTTGATTTGCTAAGTATATGGATCCAAGTCCTCTGACTCTAGATCCAATATTCATTCTACTTAGAATGTAGCCTAGGTTTTCAGGACCCTACTGTTTGCCATGGACAGTGTTCACAGCAGTCATTTCATTGCTTGTCAGATTCCTTAAGTTAACCAGTAGAGATTCTGGAATAAAGGTACATACAGAATAAAAATGAGTCTGGAACAAAATATATCTTTGTTGAATATTAATACTGATTCTGTACCCTGCATTTAAGCATGTATATCAAATTTTTTCATTTAATTTAACATTAATCCATATTCAAGCAATTTTTAGCTTGGGGAGAAAAATATAATGACTAGCATAATTTTTCATTTTCTGTGACAAATTTCTTTGCTCATTTGTTAGATAACATTTATAGGATTCTTAAAGAAGTAAAAGATTCAGAATATATTTTGGGTAAAGAGAAATTGTTTACCCAATCCAGTTGTCATCTCATTTTCCTTGGACCATATCCAATGAGGGAAGAGGGGTTTCCATTCCAATGATCTATCTCATTTGACATGCTAAATTGAAGATGAGGTAGTGAGAGCGTCAGCCTCAGATGAAATGGAAAAAAGCACTTTTTTTCTGGGGGTAGACCCTAGTTTAATTCCTGCAGGAAATAAAAAGAGAAGATTGTCCTTTAATCAATTTGCTTGGTTTTTTTTTTTGTTTTTTTTTTTTTTTGTCCTGACCTACTATTTTTTTTTATTATTGGAAAACTGAGAGCTAAAAATTATGGTGACTGTCAAATGGGAAACATTAAAGAATTTAATACATATTTTTCAGCACCATATGATATACATAATAAAATTATATGAAATGTTGTGAAGGATATTTTAAATAAATGTAAAAAAGCAGAAATACTAAACACATACTTAATAGATCATAATGTAATAAAAATACTAATTAACATATAGAATAGGTCAAAGAATTCATATAACATATAGAATAACATATAGAATAGGTCAAAGAATGACAATAGATTTAGAGTTGAATGACAAGGGTTAAAATCCAAGTTCTACCATTTATCCACTATGTTTTGGCCAAATAAATTAATTCCCCTTTCACAGACTTAATTTCCTCACATATAAAATAAAGAGATAGGATTAAATGATCTTTGTGGCCTCTTTCTACTCAAGATCTAATGAGCTTATGATAGACCTTATTCTATCAACTGAGCAGCACAAAGTAGCAACAAAAAAAGTTAAAAATGGTAATTTTAATCCAACAAGATTAAAATAGAATGGAATGAGGACCTCCAAGAGTTTATAGTTAGATGTATTCTAAATTATAAGCCATATCATAAAATAAATTTTCATATTAATATTATCCTCACATTCTGAACTGGGGGGGGGGGGGAGTTTAATTTACTTAATAGGTAATTTCTCTGTTGTCTGGGAGAATGAATAGAGATAATGTGGCCAAAGATTGTAGGAGGATTTTAAATTAGTTTTGAATTTGAGCTTTTGGTCAGGCTTTTGTTCAAGTTTAGATAGGAAATGCTTGGTCTTTATATTTATTATATGTTTGGTTGTTTTGGGTTTTTTGAAGGCCCTGGAATTACTTATACCACATGTTGCAGACAATGCAAATGCAAGAATGAAAGCTCATGTGCGGCGTGGAACAGCATTCTGCCAACTAGAATTATATGTAGAAGGTAGGTATTTGATTTAGTAGAATTGCTCTTATTCCCAAATTTAATCCCGAATTATATAAACTGATTTTAGAATAGTGATTATTCAATTGCTTTTTGTAGTTGTCAATTTTCTTCAAATATATTTCAGTTCAATTTAGATTTTTAAGAAAACAAAATACAAATGAGTAAAAAACATTTATGGAAAATATAGGCAATAAAAGTATAGATTTTAATCAATAGTTATTTATCATGTTTCTATAATCCAAAAATACAAGGAAGTAGTGAGCTTATTTGACCATTATATAGGCATGGTCAGATTGGATACAATATGAAAATGTTTACACTAATTTGTCAGATGGTTCCTACTTTTGCCACATCCATAATTTAATCCTTTATTTATATACATAATCATTGTGAAGAAATAACTATTCACAGAAACTCAAGTAATATTTATTTATATAGACCATTATGATTTATAAGATGCTTTATGTTCATCATCTCATATGAATCTCACAATAGTCCTTTGAGGGATGAGACTATAGTTATTTAGTACTCCATTTTATTAAAAAGGAAACTGAAGGTCAGAAATTTGCTAAGTATCAGAGGTATAATTTGAAACAAAATCTTTGTCACTTCAAGACCAGCAGTCCTACATGCCTTAGGTATTGCCAACTCAAGGCAAAATTCTGAAACAAGCAAAGTTTTTCTTTAGAATTCCCTTTTTAGATGTTGAGTGGAAGATATGGGTTATAGTGTGAGCTTGGCTAAGTCATATAATCACTGGATCTCCATTTCTTCATATGCAAAATAAGGGAATTAGATGATTTCTTAAATCTCTTTTAGTTCTAGAACTGTAATCCTAGGAGCCAATGGTCCTTTTCCTAGTTGTCATATGAAGGAGTATGGACTTTCTGGGCTTCAGTTTCCTCATTTGAAAGGAAAATATTTCCATTGCCTCCCATAGAGGGATGTTGTGGTTAAAAAACTGTTAGCTATTAATATTTTATTTCTCCACCAGAGGTAATCAAACCAGGTAATGTGTCATTCAAATCCTACTCTCATACTTTTACCTACTTTCTTTCATGTTATCCAGTTGAAATTTACCTGCTCAATAAATAACGATTAAGCACATATATGCCATGTATAGGATGCCAAAGTAATTACTAAAAATACTAAGATTAAAAAGAAGTTGGTCCTTAAATTCAAGGAATTTATAATCTAATTATATATATAAAATCTAATTGCAAAGTGGGAATGAATCCAACACATGCAAATGGGTATTATATAAAGTAGATTATGATAAGAGGATGGTAGAGATCACTTTCAGCAGGTACAAGTTGAGAATAGTCTTGAAAACCTCAAAGATTCAGGTATGGAATGGACCCCAGGAAGAGAAGGTTAGCACAGGAATCCCAGGTAATTTGGGGTGAGACCAAGCAAGGCTGACAATCCCACTCAAAAATACAAGGGGTAGAACCTGACCCTGGCACAAGGTCCCATTTTAGAAAGTAAATCTGGAGAGATGAGTAAGCCACAGAAGACACCAGTATAAAAAATTTTATTATACGATGTGCCTCACAAAAGAGCGTTGAATGAAAGTCACTCTTTAATATCTACAAGCACATACTGTATGAAGATGTAATCTGATGGAAGTGGATTTCTTTGACAAAGAGACCTAATTCAGTTTCAATTGATCAATGATGGACAGAAGCAGCTACACCCAAAGGAAAAAAAACACTGGGAAATGAATGTAAACTGTTTGCATTTTTGTTTTTCTTCCCGGGTTATTTCTACCTCCTGAATCCAATTCTCCCTGTGCAACAAGAAAACTGTTTGGATCTGCACACATACATTGTATCTAGGATATACTAGGACATATTCAACATATATAGGACTGCTTGCCATCTAGGGGAGGGGGTGGAGGGTGGGAGGGAAAAATCGGAACAGAAGTGAGTGCAAGGGATAATGTTATAAAAAAAATTACCCTGGCATGGATTCTGTCAATAAAAAGTTACTATAAATTAAAAAAAAAAAAATCTACAAGCACATACTGAAAGGAAAAAAAAATTCACCTCACTACAGGAATACCTAGAATAAATAAAACAAGAAAGGGACAAATGAAATAAAAGCTCTAAAGAAAGTAAATTTTCCCCAAGAAATGGAATTTCTGAAAACCACAATAGATTAAACAGAAATCAATGACTATATGACATAGCAAGATAAAAATAAAAGAAAATGTAAGGTATTCGTTATTAAAAACAATTGCTCTGAAAAACAGGTCAAGTAGAGAAAATCATTACTTGCCTAAAAAAACATGATTTTTAAAAAGCCTGGATACTATATTGCTTTTTTCCCCTTCACCATCATATTTCAAGAAATAAGAAAACTTCCTAGATCTCTTAGAATCAGAAGACAAAGTAAAGACCAAAAGAATCTTCCTATCACCATTTGAAAGTAAAAGCATTGAAGGAAAAGTCTAAGTAATGTCATAGCCAAAATCTACAACTCACAGATCAAAGAAAAAATACCACAAGCATCCAGAAGGAAGTTTACAACCAAGGAAGCACAACCAGGATCCCAGTAATTGCAGGTTCTACCATAAATTAAAAATCTTGAATAAAAAGTTGCAAAGGGCACAAGATACAAGCTTGCAAATGAGAACAACATACCTTGAAAAGCTGAGTATCATTCTACACGAATTGTTTTTCTCTGCTTTTAAGACATGAAACCCTCTATCATTAAAAGTTTTGTCAACTAGTAAAAATTTACTTAACATCTGTGTATGGTAAAAAAAAAAAAAAGGAGCTAGAGAATCATTTTAGGTTCTATGCATTTAACTATTTGCCTTCTGGGAAAAAAAATAACTTTGCTATCTAACTGATTTGTAATTCCTAACATGGAAATTTCAAGCCATGTGGAAGAAAAATGTGGTGCCTATGTAGTGAGGCAGGGGGAGGACTTTTTCTGCCTCTCTGAAGCATGCTCCATTGTCATTTCTCATGGAGTAACCATGTGAGAATTTGTGGGTGGGCCTTCCACAATTTCTTCCTGAGAAGTTTTGCAGTAGAAGATGAGACCTCTAATTGCATGGTAAACTAAAAGAGCTCATCAGATTCACAAAAGTGAGCTACTGGCTTCTGTACTTTTTTTTGCTTTTTTCTCAGGTATGAAGCATGTGAATGCTTTCGAGCTATATCCTGAATCAGGTGGGGAAAGGGGCAAATGCCCACTCTACTACCTAGACTCTAATCAGCTCCAAGAAGCTCCTTCTGAACTTCCATTTTTGTCACCTAGAGTAAGAAATGGTGACTGAGAATTCTCTATTTTGAGTTGAAGGATCCCCTATATACAGTTCCCAACAATGTTAATGCTGCCATACCACCATCAAGACAAAGAATAGCATCTAGTTTGTGAAGTGGTGCCCAACTGACTTCAAGGAGGACATTAACAGTTTTCTCCTCTGCTTCCTGGTGGTGACTTGACCAAAATCTTATCAGCCAGTGTGAAATCTGAGCAACACTATAGATATTGTTGAGTCTGGACTCATCTGGACAAGTTCTATGTGCCCTTTGCCAATAATATCTTTCTCTGGTATGTAGGGAAGAAGATGCAAAACAGAGCATTCTTTGAGGCATGTGAATATTACTGACTTGCAGGTAGACTGCAGGGAGATGTATCTGGATACTTTTGAAGTAAAGAATGAAGAGGAAGGCTAAGAATACTAGTTATTCCTTCCATGCAACTCTGCAGCATATCACATCTAAGACTCTTCAGTTTAAATACATAGATGCCTGGGCTACTCTTCAGAAGAGGCCAAGATGTTAGGAAGAATACTTGATAGTACAGCTAATATCTGACTGGCTTTCACAACCTTCAAAACTATGATTATGTTTGAATATTCATTATATTCCTTTTTAAACTGTTCCATAAATGTCTTTAGAAGTAAAAGCTTTAAGGGGGGAGAAAGTAGGGATAAAAAGGCCATTTAGTCCTTCAAAGTGTGATCCAGAGACATTAAATGATCTTCTAAAGTCAATCAGAAAATTATGAGGCATAATACAGATTTTTTAACCCCTTCTTCAGATTTTTATCAAATTTTCCCAGACACCTGTAATGTGTTACGTCTTAAATTTTCTCATTTCATTCAGTGAATAGGTTTTATTCAATTATCATTTCTTAAGTGCTTATTGTATGTAATATACAAAGCTGAAAATAAGAGATTTAAATTAAAAAATGGTTCTTGTCCTTTTGATGCTTATTGTTTGTAATGCCTGAGAAACTAAGGCAAGATAGAGATTAGAGTTTTTAATATTTTATTTGGATTTCTGAGAGGGAGAGATTGTGCTGGGGGCATGCTGCCCCAAGAGCTGATGTCCAAAATCATCCAGCAGAGAATGTGAGTAGCTAAACAAAGGCAGGGAGTGAAGTCCAAACTCTGGTGAAGTAGCCAAACTACAGCAGGAACCATCAATCTGGTTCTGATAGGTTGTGGGGTAGGACCATAAATTCTAAGAAACTGGGAGTTAAGGATATATCTAGTTTAGAGCCAAGGAAGTCTGGACTCCCCCTTTTTGAGTTTACACATTGAGAATGTATAACCTCTGAGTTATAGTAGTCTTAATGAACTGGGGGGGTGGGGTGGTGGGGTTTGCAACTAAGGGAATTGAGGCAGAACAATTAAGGAAATGAGACAAGACCAATTAGGGAAACTGAGGCAGAACAATTCTGGAAACTGAAGTAGGACAATTAAGGAACTGTGGCACAACATCTTAAGTAGTAAGATATGACACATGGGCAAATTTGGCATAATAGCCGTTATATTTGTATTTATATTTTACCACAGAACTTGACAGAGAACTTGGCATATAATATATGCTTAATAAGCCTTTTTATATGCTATCTGTCCATCTGTCTACTTATCTATCATTGTTAACTTTGGAAGGAAAATTTCAGTGGAATGTTGGAGATAGAAATCAAATTATAAAGAATTAAGAGAAGAATGAATGCTAAGGGGGAAATAAAAGCATTGAGTAAAGACAAAAATTATGATAAATTTAATAATCATCAACAAAGATATCAAATAAATACAAAAACATAAAGAAAATCTTCCACAAACTCAGCATTCTAGAGCTAATCACATTAGCAGACTATAAACAAAAATGTGTTTGCTCTTATTGTAATGCTGGAGAAACTGAGGCAAGATAGAGATTAGACAGTATTTAACCTATATACATGACCTATACACATATGGCTCAGACTCAGGGGGTTGACTGAGGCAGGGGGGGAGTCAGAGTGCTGAGAATGGGAAAGAGACTCTGACAATCTGGTTCTGATAGGGCATGGGGGATGGGATGACCTAATGGGGGGAGGAACCCGGGAGATGGGAAGAGGAATCTTGATAAGATGGTATCTGACATTCTGGAGGAATTCTGATATTTTAAAACATCCTTTTATCCTTATCAAATATTCTGATAAAGAGGAAGGGGAGGTTTTGCAGGACTAAACTTTGAGCTTATTATTATAAACTGAAGCAGAGAAACTGAGTCAGGACTTGATGAGGTTTAGATATGGGATACCCAAATGAAATTAGGGTTACTGGTAGTCCGGGAGTTAAATAAGGTCTAAATGAGGTCTAGTGGTAGCACAAGAGTAGGGAGTTCTGGGATTCCCTTCTGACAGCACAAGAGTCCTCTCTAAAGGAATTTACAGACTTGAAAACCTAGATTGATAAAAGAGGTTTATTATGGGGGTTGGAAGTAAGGTTAAAGTCTGGTTAAGGAAATAGGTGACAGTAAAGAAAAAGAGCACTGGAAAATGTATTCCAGTGGACAGAGGCTCCTTGGGATGCCAAGCATGACATAGCTGGCATGTTTGGACTCTCTGCAAAGAGAGGGTTTTAGTTTGGCTCTTTTATAATAGGGGGTTTTGGTTACAAGCTGAAGGGGGCTCATGGGTGGAGTCCCAGGTTGGCTCCTTGATAGGTTTCAACTAGGGTTAGAGTTTGAATTGAATTCAATGAGTTTTGGGACTGAGCTGACCCCACTCAGATAACAAAAATGACACTGTTTGTGCTTGGGGTGGAGTCCCCTCACTGAGGCAAAGTCGAAGGAGGTTTTCTCCTTTATGGATTTTCAGTTTTGGGGTTCCCTCTTCAGACTGGGTCAGGATAATTATGTTACCTTTCAAGTTTCTCTAAAGTTTATTTACTTTGGTAATAACTAGATTATTTTTTTTTTTATTTATTTTTTTTTATTTAATAGCCTTTAATTTACAGGATATATACATGGGTAACTTTACAGCATTAACAATTGCCAAACCTCTTGTTCCAATTTTTCACCTCTTACCCCCCCCCACCCCCTCCCCTAAATGGCAGGATGACCAGTAGATGTTAAATATATTAAAATATAACTTAGATACACAATAAGTATACATGACCAAAACATTATTTTGCTGTACAAAAAGAATCAGACTCTGAATTATTGTACAATTAGCTTGTGAAGGAAATCAAAGATGCAGGTGTGCATAAATATATAACTAGATTATTTTTAAAGAAAAAAAATGTATGGATATATTTTTAATCAATGAGTATACAGTTTTGGTTCTTTTGCACTCACTTTAAGTAACTTTACCTAAGTCTCTGTATTTTCTTGTATTTTTATTTGCTATTTTCATGGAGCCATAAGAATTCATTCATTTAATATACCATAATTTGTTCAAATAAATTATTTAGCCAATTCAGATAGTCAAACACAATCAAGAATGTTGTTTGATGTATAGGCTATTTTAAATAAATAAACATTTAATATTTTTGTACAGATAGGTCTCTTTTTGATATTTTAGTATAAAATTTTAGGAATAAAATTGTAGAGTTAAAAAATATAACCCAGTGAGGGATTTTTTATTGTAGAGTCCCATATTGCTCTCCAAAATGTTTATATCAGGGTGAAGACAACATTTTAAGGAAGTTTCAATTCAAATCAACAAGGGTTTCACTAAGCACCTGTTCTATGCAAAGTACTAAGTTTAACAAGAGGTATTAGAAAGAAAGAGAATTGTAATCATTTGGGAGGGATGAGTCCCAGGATGTGTATTTTAGCATTTGAAAGAAATAAACATGTTTTTAGCCATATAGGAAGGAGTCAGTTGAGTGGATTGATCAAAAATGCATGAAAGAGAAGATAAATCCTTTCATCACAATGACAGGGCAGGAAACTGTGAAGATCCAATATCAGGAAAGAAGTATATATCTTTATTCTAGTAAGACCCAGTTTTGTAGAACAATAAGTTTTATATATATATATATATTTGTGTGTAGGTGTGAGGTATACACACTCACACACATGTGTACATATATATATATATATATATATATATAGTTGTGCCACAGTTCTCTTTTAATGTCCTGACCCAGTTTCCCTAATTGTCCTATTTAGTTACTCTGCCTCAGGTTATAACCATTCCCTCTTAATGTTTGATAGGATAAAGGTCTTATATCTTAGACCTTAGGCTATACTTATTCCCTCTTAATGTTTAATGGGATAAAGGTCTTTATCCATTTTAGACATCATTAGCATATCAGGAGCCTCTCCAGTACCTCCCCCGTTATGTCATCTTAGGTGCTTCTCTCCATTAGGTCATCCTCATCCACATTAACCTCTCCCTTTCCCCCACCCCATTATGTCATTGTTCTTATTACCCTATAAAAGAATCTTGTATGCCACAGTCCATATTGGATTCTTTGAGACAATAGTCTCATTCAGCCCTGGGACCAAACCATGGATCCATTTAGTCCCAGTAAATCTCTCCTTTTTAAATAAATTATTAAATTGTTCTCTAATCTCTATCTTGCTCAGTTTCTTCGGCATTACAATATATACAAGTTTTTTTATATTCTATAAAATATATATTTTGTTGCCCCTTGCTTTATGAATATAGGTTTACAGGATTATGAAGCAGCACTTAAGATTGACCCATCCAACAAAGTTGTACGAAAAGATGCTGAGAAGATTCGAAATATAATCCAAGGAACTGAACTAGAATAAAAATGAATACTACAAGCAGCTAAATATTGTGTTGATAATGAGGTCCAAACCACTTCACTTTCATTTTCTTTTGTTGTATTCTAGTTCATACTGCCAAATGACTTCATGTTTATTATTTTTGCAATTTCTGTAGAAGGCAAAATAAAATTGTAAATTGTAGGAAAGAAGCTATGCAAATTGAACAAATTTGAGTAAATAAATCAAAGTAAAATAATAATACATTTTAATTCTTTACCTTAGAAGTATTTATAAAATTATCTTTTTTCCCTTTGTTGTATGAGCTTGCCCAAGTAATTAAACATGTTTGGTGTTTAATATTAGGGTGTTGATTTGATTTTGATCAGAGATCTATTTTAAAAAATACATAGTATGTAATGTTTTCATTTAAATTGTATTTTACCAATAAAGCAGCTGAGTTAAGTCACATGTAGTTATTTTTGCATGTAATTTTAATTTTATATTTAATTTTTTAATTTATTCTACTTTATCTCATTTCTTCTTTCCTCCTTCAATTCAGCTATTGGGCAAGGACAGTATCTATGAGTACTTCAGGAGGGGAGGGTGGGACATGATTCTCAGTAGAATCTCTACAGCAAGAGAAATAAGAATTCCAAGTTGAGCCTTGTGAATTAGTTTTTATATATGCACACACACATATATGTTTATTTATAAATGCTCTCTTAGCATTCTTGTGTCAAATTAAATTGGTTTGACCTGGAGAAATGACTGATTGAAGAAACACAGCCAGATCTAGTTATTATAAGGGTAGAAGAAAATTAACCACACTTCATTTTGTCGAGATGTGAGAAATGAGGGGTGAGATTTACCCTAACAGCAGTGGAGTCCCCAGGCTAGTGACAGGTTTTTGCAAAAGAATTCACAGTCTTCACAGTGATCTGCAGGCAAGGTTTTTGGCAAAAAATGGGTTTATTACATTGAGAAGTAACTTCCCAGAGGGCTAGTTCCAAAAGGAATTTAGGAAGGGTAGGGTTTTGGCAAAAATGGGTTTACACTGAGAAACAACTCCCCAGTGGGCCAAATACAGAGAGGAATTAGCAAAGGTTTGGGGTACAGAGTTGTTTTTATTAGCCTTCTATGGTTTAAGGCTAGGGAGATTAAGGGCTAATTTTCAAAGCAAAAAGGTGGTGATTATGCCCCAGGCCAAGATCTTCAATTGAATTGTAGATGGAGATGGCGTGGGAGTTTCCCATAAGAAGAGGAGGGTGGGGCCCCTCCCAAAGGTCGGGAGGGGTTGAGAATTTAGGGTTTCTCTAATCTAGGTCCACTCCTCCCCAAAGATCAGGGAGACACAGTTTACATCAATTTCACTCAAAAAGGTAAAAAATGAATGATTGAAACCACTGAAGTATTCGTGGTTTATTCAATAGAGAATCCGAGTGATAAGATTTCCAATTATATGTGAGATGTCAGAATATTGTGTAATCAAATTGCATCATTATATATTGTATCTCAATGTGATATGCAAATCTTTAAATATCAGAACTTCCCTTTTCAATGACAGCTGTCATTATTCATGGTTTTTTAAACCTTTTTTTGTATTAAAAAATTAAAAATAATTTAATCACCTGATAGTTATTCAAGGGGATCATAGGATGGAATCTAGGTTATATGGCCATCAAGATAGTGAATACCTGATCATTTTATACAAACTCTCAATAAATCCAAAACCCTCAAAAAAAAAAAAAAAGGCAATTATGTTCCATATATATTGTTACAAAGTCATTACAATTACATTTCACATCCACAGGACAAAGAACATTTTTACAATGTTATATTATTATGAATTAACCCTGGAGAAATCTAATATTTAAAACAGCCAATGAAAGAGAATAAGCCAGTTAACAGGACTCATTTTGGAGTTCCTATCTCCCTTGCAGTAGAGATTCTACTGAGAACCATACCCCACCCTCCCCTTCTGATGTAATCATGGACATTGTCCTTACTCAACCACCTGTAACAGCTGAATCAGAGGAGGAAGGAAGAGGGGGGTTAAAAACAAGCTGCCTTTTGCCTGGGACCCAATTCTAAGTGAGAACACCAAAGACTGAAAAGAATGCCTGGAACACCCTAATTCCATAAAAAGTAGCAGACTCCCAGACACAAGAAGAAAAGGAGACAACCCAAGGAAGCAATAGTGTAGATTATCAGCATAAATAGCTGTATCCAGCTTGAAGAATGGTACAAAAACATCAATGGAACTAGTTATTTTCCCCAAAGGGTGCTAATGGCAGGAATCCAGGTTGGAAAAGGATAGATACTTTCTAACTTGAGGCTGAGGCAGCCTTGCAACTCAATGTCAGAGGTGTGGCCACCAGAAAAGGAATGGATCCAGGAAATAAATGATGAGATTTTTTAAAAAGGTCAAAAGACCAATTGTGTCAAGAAAAAGAAAAAAGCCTCAATAAAAGGCTAGATAGAGCACAATCAGATAAATCAACATCTGATTCTAAAACCAAAAGGATGAATATTAAATTCTCAAAAGAGAATCAAAGTTCTCAACAAGTATTATAAAACAAAGGAAAATGAACCAATACTTGATGAATGGGATGAACTGAGTGAAGACCTCATAGGAATGTGGTCTTGAACTATACACTAATTGTGACTTGAGACTTTGCAATAACAAGTTGAGCTATAGCTAAAAAGCTGCAGGTGTTCAATTTTTTTGGATAAACATTTCCCCTTGTTTCTCCCACACATTAGCTTTTAGGTTCTTCTTTTAAAGGCATGATGGCTTGGGGAAAGAATTCTCTCATCCAAGAGATAGCAATTCTCTAAAGAAATTTAAGAGTTTATTATTTATTAATATTTTATTTCTGGGGTAGATATCCCCATTTAGAATGTAAACCTGCACTCCCCCAGATAGTGGGAGAAAAGGTGGAAGGAGGGCTTATTCTTTTAAGGTCTATTTAATCTTGTGTTTTGAAGTTTGTCCTTTGCACTCCTCTACTGACACCTTTTCTGTTCAGAGTTAGCCTTTCTTGGGAGGTGGCAATAAATCCTTTTGGTTTTTTGCTTAAAAAGCAAATTAAAATCTCAAGGTAAAACCTTGAGAGTCTGATTTTCATTTGGATAAGGGTTCGTCTTCCATACAGTTTGGGAGTTTGGGATATTTCCTGTTTGTGAGGGCTCTCTCCCATACTGAATCCTTGAGCAGGTATCCTTTGGAGAGTTCTCCAGTGGTCTTTGGACTCAGTTTGGGAACTCCTGCTCTGATCAGTTAAATTCCGGAAGATAGACACTCAGAGAAAGCAAAAACAGAAGTGTGTTAACAAAGATAGAAGATTAATTTGGTCCAAGAGATTAACTAGCTGAGAAAAGTTTGAAATCAGTTAAATGCACAAACCAGGTAAGGCAAGCAACTGGTGAGGGGAGAATGGGAAGGTTGACTCTAAGCAGTTCAAGTCTGTAAGAGGATTTTCCTTTTGTTAAGAAGTAGGGAGCCAGCTGTGTGACTGGGAGAATTTAAGATTCCGATTTCCCTTTGAAAACTCTAAAGAAGTGTGAATCCTTAAGGGTTTTCTCTTTTTCCTTTGGTAAGATCAGGTGAGTCCTCCATAAAGAGGATTAAGATACTGTGAACTTTGGGAAAGGAACAATCTACTTGGCTCTAAAAATCTATGTAGTATTATGGAAAGATGACACTTCTTTAGGAAGAATTGGGATTAAATACCAAATTGTGTAAGGATTAAATACTGTTGTTTTGTTTGGGTAGGTGCCTGCCCCACTCCATTGGAGGAACTATGCATCCCCCAAGGGCTGTGTGTAAATTCAAAGAAATCTTTAATACCAGCAGGCTCCTCAGGTTTCAGCTCCAGATTCTTAAGAAATGTATTACTAAATTGATGTTAGAGACTAAATTGTCTTAGAACAAATTGCCTATTGCTTTGTTAAAGAATTAGAACTGGTCCAGAAGTGATCTGTTACTTTCCCCATACCGGATTGGTTTATTTTGTTGAGAGGAAAAAGGGAAAGACCATGTTTTGAAATAAAGGATAAGTTTTTAAGGAATTACATACTGGTAGTGTCCTTATCCTTTTTGGCCATTAGGAGGCACGAATTGCTGGTCCAGATAACATTTTTGGAGTTTGCAGTTTCAGGAGAATGGGTGCTTACTAAGTCTTGGAAGAAGCAGAATGGGAAGGACCTTACTAGACATTAGAGATGGTTGAAACTACAGTTGAGAAGCTAAGAACACTAAGGTTAAAGACCTGTGGAGGAACCTCAAGAATGAACTTTGTTAAGGACAATTTATAACCTCTAAAATTGACTTTACAACTAGGAATGGTTTGGTGGGAGGGGAGATTGTGCTTAGAGGAATTTTAACAATATTGGTGGTGTACCTGGTACTTATATTTCCAGAAAATTTTATAGGGACTCTTGATTGAAAGAAGTTGAATTAAAATTTTTTAGGATGAAGAAATTTTTAATGTTAATTCTGAAAGGGTTCTTTAATGTGAAATGAGAAAAGTATATTCTGATTTTTAATTAATTGTCTTAAGTCATTTAAAAACTGTTCCTGTTGTTTAGAGGAGCACTTGAGAATAGTGGTTTATGTCTTTGTCCCTTTGAACATGGTTAATACCTGTACATATTTTGATATAAATTGGTTATTGAACATCTTAAAGTATAATGTTGAATTAAAAACCCATCTATTTACATATGAAAATAGACTGTGAACTTTCTAGGATGAATCTCTTATTATCAATGTAATTAGGTATAGTCAATACATATTTAGGATATGTGATCCTTGAGAGCTAAATTCACCTGAAATTTTGATTGAGACTTGCTATTTGAGATAAAATCCCTCAGGACTATAGTTGATATTATTTGGAGTTTTGAATTCAGGTATAATCGTCTGATGTATATTCAAGCCAATAATTCATCATCTGAAAGGAATATGCACAAGCTACCTGCAGGAATGTGATCCTGAATTGTTACAAGTGAAGGTTAGTATCTGGGCAAGAGTTGGGAGGACAACCTTGGCCTCTGCTTAAGGGTGGGATCCTTTTGATTCAGTTTCTGAGTGGTTTTCCTTTGAATAAGAGCCCACCTGATTATTCCCCGAGTCTGGCTATAAGGTGGAATTGTTATTGCATACATTTAGTTAAGAATGCTTTATCCTGTCATGTATGCTTTTAGGCCAAGATCAGAAAGACAAGTTTTGATGCTATTATAATCATGTCCCTGCTTTTTCCTTTCATAGAAAATTTCTATAATCAGGGCAAGTATTCAGTAGAAGTTATGAGCATAATTCAAGTATCTGAAAAAAATGTGATCATTATAGCCTAAATAAGTAAGTGGTAAGTATTTGGCTTAGTCAGTTATCTTGTTGCTAGATGTATACATCTGTTTCTTTTAGTATTTTTGTTGTTGCTGACTTTCATGATAAATATTTTTATTTGTGAAAGATTATGTACTACAATTACTAGGGACAAAAATGAATGGAGTGATAAATGGTACCAGATGGGAGTTGGAGGTATAGAACCCCAGTTTTTATGCTGAATAGGCTCATTGGTCAAAATAATTAACCAGCAACAAAGACATTGGATATGTCAGTGGACCAGGCCACTCAGACTAGAGAAACATCACTCCAGAATAGATTGGTATTTGCTAGAACTCAGCTTCAGTGAATACCCAAAGTGTGACTCTGAATAGAATATTCGAGGCTAGGCAGAAGATATTCTTTGTAATTGCCTTTTGTTAATCTGAGGAACAGGGTTTATATACTCTTTAAACTAGTGTCATGTTAATACTAGCTACCTCCAGGTGATGCCATGTTCATTCCAGGCTTAATACATAAACCATAATTTGACATTTAAGTCCTTAACTATCTTATCCATTTTAATTATCCATACCAAGGTATTTATCAAAACAGAATTGTAAATGGCATAGTTATGATGTTTATCAATACCAACAGAATTGTAAATAGTTGTGATTTTTATCAATACCAAAGTATTTATTGAAACAGTTGCAAATAGTAATTATCAAATCAATATATTTACAAGACAGAATTATGAATAGCAAAATTGTGACACCTTGCTCCTGTCACATGCATTTTCCATCAAGATTATCCTAAATTTATTTCAAGTATGTCTTTCATTCATTGTTAGGGAGGTGGTAAGCCAGTGCTTTGAATTGTTCACCCTTACAGAGAGCAGGTGTCTAGTAATACCTGGACTGGACTCTTCCTGTTCATGGACTTATTCAATATTGGCCCTCTACAGTGGGAACAGTGTTTTAATGACTCAATACAACTAATTAAAAGTCACATAGAATATACTTTTCTCATTTCACATTAAAGAACCCTATCAGAATTAACATTAAAAATTTCTTCATTAGACTATTTGTATTAGGTATTAGACTACTTGTTGACTGAAGAAGGTTGAGTTTGTGGAAAATTATTTTTTTTGCTATGTAAAAATTGATAATGGACAGATAGTGAAGGAAATAGACATGAGAAAGTTGGCCCATGTCCCATTCTAGATCTGGTCCTCATTGATGTGATCTATAGCATGAGGTTTGTCACCAAACGATGGCAGGCACCAAAAGTTAGGGTTTGATCATGTGAAGAATTCACGGTGGCCATTCTCTATGACACAGTATAGATGTATTTGGGGAAATGAGTTGCAGACAAAATGGGAGGATATGGTGGACACTGGGAATGGCAGATGTGAAGTAGAGTTGGGAGAGCATATGAATAACAAGTTCCCCCATGAGGTGAGTGAGAACCATTATCTGGCAGAATGGCCAGAGTTAGCTAGAGGAAAGACACTCTGAGGGAGAGAGAATATCTTAGTGGTCTTAGTCCTGAAGAGAATTTAGCAAAAATGTTCATCATAAGTAGATCTTTTATGGGAGAAATGTAGCCTCAGGGTGTTTTAAGATGCAAACTGAAGAGGGAAGATTGGGGAGCCAGGTGGTGGACCAGGTCCTAGACCTGCCTAAAGATATGCCATCAAGATAGTCTGGGAAAACTTAATTTCTTAACTTATTATATTAAGACAGTCTGGGAAAGCTAAATTCCCATTGGGATTGTCTCAAAGGTTTTTGTGTCTATCTTTAAAGATGCTAACTAGATTGGAGAAAGGATGGAGGAATTAACAGTGGACTACAGACATTGCTGATCAGGATGATAAAGACTACAACCTGAAGAGGGAGGTTCAATTAGACAAGGATGGACCCTAATAGAGAAAAAAGGACAAACCAGGTCCAGAAGGATTAGAGAATGAGAAAAAGAGCGTTGAGGAAACTACCAAGAATGGTGTGAGAGGTCTTCAAAGATTAATAAAGAGGAGGGACAGAATGGAAATGAAGACCTCTCATGGAAATGTGGCTTTGAACTATGCCCTAATTGTGACTTGAAAACTTTGCATTAACAAATTGAGCTATAGATAAAAAGCTGCAGGTGTTTGATTGTCCCCTTCTATTCCCCCCCCCCCCCCTTCTTAATTAGTATTTAAGTACTTCCATGATGGCTTTGGCAGTTCAGGTAACAGAATTCTCTCATCCAAGATTATCTGCTTGTATTGTGGTTCTCTAGAGAAATTTAAATTAAGAGTGTGTTACTCATTAGACTTCCTTTGTTTCTGGGATAGATATCCCCATTTAGAATGTAAGCCTGGACTCCCCCAGACAATGGAAGGAAATGTTGGGGGCGGGGCAGGCTTCTGCATTTAAAGACTATTTAATCTTATGTTTTGAAGTTTGTGCTTTGCACTCCTCTACTGACATCTTTTCTGTTCGGAGTTGCCCTTTCTCAGGAGATTGCAATCTTTTTTTTCCCTTTTTACCTTGAGAATAGTTGATTTTTAATTTGGATAAAAGTCACTGTCTCATGTACTTGATCAATCACAGAATGCTATAAATTTTCAAGAAAGCATAGAAAAAATTCCACAATAATTATTTTTAAAAATAAAGAAATTGTGTAAGAAAAATTAAAAATATAAGTAAGAGCTTTGAATATTCAATGCAAAATTTTAAAAAATCATTTGATTAGAAAAATAATTGAATCCATGATAGAGATTATCACCAAAGAAATAAAAGATTAACAGATTTGGAACACAAAAATATTGAAGTGGAGAAAAATCTGGCAAAAAAAGAATCTGGCCAAAAAAAAAAAGTCAACAATGTTAAAAAGAACATATAAATTCCATATGAGCAAAAATGATTGACTTTGAAGATGGGATGCACAGAAACACTTTATGATCATAAATCTCTCAATAATATAAAAAAAAAAACCTGAATACCATAATGCAGGAAATGTCAGAATTGCAAATATAGATAATAAAACCCTAATTGAAACAATTTAAATATTGTCTTGAGGAAACAACAATACAACTTGTATTTCAGGAGCCTCATAATATACTCTCAACTAATGGAAAATTCCACAATTATATTCCACAAGTACTTAAAGATCTCCTTTTGGTAAGGAGCTACTTTAATTTTCAAGAAGGCTTTATAACTTCCGACCTCTCCCTATGTATGCTCTTTATAAAAAGACTTCTATTATTCACTGTTACAAATATCACGATGTTAATTCATCAAATAAACAATTATATTTATAGAATACATACATTGTGCGAAAACAAATTTAAATATTTAGTAGTTTGGAAGAGAACTGTATGTACCTGGTTTGAAGTAGTTCATAGTGATGAAATTCATTAACAGTATGAAAACCAATGATCCCCTAATTAATGTTGGCAACTTTTAAATGTCTGATTGGAAGTTATTCTTTTGTTTCAGTCCTGTGAATTTTTTAAAACATCAATTGAATATCACCTACTTCAAAATTCTAAATTGACATCCTAAAGCTAATATTTTCCACCCCACTCTACATTCTGTGACTTCATTTGTTAATACAAATCCTAGTGTAGAAACTTTTTCTCACCCATGTAGCTTGAGAATTCATCTGTAATTTATAGTATTAGAAAGGCACTTGAGGTACTGAGAAGTAGGGTTTAGCAATGGTCATTTAGCCAGTAGGTGTCACAGGCAGGATTTGAACCCGTTTTCCTAATTCCAAGACCACCCCAACTACATGCTACCTCATGCTGCCTTTCAACCTAATACATTTTTAAGTTCAGTTTTCCAAAGGGAGAATACTGCTTTTAAATAAGTGTAAATATTTGAGCTCTTTACTTTCACAAGTGAGCATATTCTTTTAAGGGAGTGGTCCCTGAAAATATTCATTACATCACAGAAAAAAGCCAAGTAATGTGATGCTAAATAAATTATAACTGTAAAATGGCAACTCTCCCTCTCTTTATGTAGTGCGAGTTAGTCCCCAGAATGAATCAAAAAGGGAATAATGTTACAGTATTAATAATAAACTATGCCTCAGGATAAGTTTTAAAAGTGAGTTTGAAGACAGATTCAAAGGAAGGAGAGACAAGTTGGAAGATAGCTCCAGAATGGAGGAATAGAAGCATAAAGCTTGGAGAAGGGGAAACTACTTACTTGGAGCTGGAGAAAGGGAAGTATTAAGTAGGGCCAACTTTTATAAAGGGTTAGCCTGCTGGGAAGGAGGCTTTTGGGCTAATCTTAGCATAAAGGTATCTCAGAAGCTGTGATATGGAAATTGCCTTTCACCCCTTCTTCTCACGTACTGACACAAAAGTGGTAACAATATTTCCTTTCCCCTGGAGTTCTGTAGCAAAGATCTAAAACCACTTTGGGAAAGGAAAGAAGGGGTAAGGGAGAGTAGAATAAAATTTGTTTACCTTTATTTTAAATGTTTACTTTGTTTTTTATAAATAGTAGTAACCACTAGTGGGCCAGGGGTCCTCAAGCTATGGCCCATGGGCCACATGCAGCAGCTAAGGACGATTATCCCCCTCACCCAGGGCTATGAAGTTTCTTTATTTAAAGGCCAACAAAACAAAGTTTTTGTTTTTACTATAGTCCAGCCCTCCAACAATCTGAGGGACAGTGAACTGGCCCCCTATTTAAACAGTTTGAGGACCCCTGCGAGAGCCCTTGCTAATTAAGATTGTATTTATTGGGAGTACAGGTGGGAAGAATCAGCTGTGGGAGGGAAATATACTTCACTAAGAGAGATAGGCTTAACACTAACGTGTTTTTTTCAGAAGCCTGCCTCTGACTTAGGTCTTAAAGCTGCCAAAAAGACAAAAAGAAAAAGCTTATCCTAGGAAAATCCCTTTGGCCAATACTCTAGGAATATAAACCCAGTCCTTCAGTAAAACATCTGAGTGTACAAGCTTATATTAGTATTCTAACAGTAATATCTAGCCAATTATTAATGTAATCTTAGTATGCTCATTGCAACTTTTCATAGACTTTGAGGAAATATTCTCCTATTAAAAATATGCTTCTCTTAAGGCACATTTCTTCTGGAACTTATTTGAGCATATTAATTAAACCATACTTCATGTAAGCCTTGCTTCTGATTGGAGTAATTATTGATTTCAGAAAGATGAATTTTATCTTAACCCTTTTTACCAGTATATTAATTACATGTACTTTGTTTTGCTCAAATAACATTTCTTAAATATAGATTCTTACTTTGTGTCGATTAGTGGGAAAGCCATTCTTCTAGTAGTTTTAAGGGTTACAGAAAAATAAATGAAAAGTGGAAAAAATGGCAGCGTCATTCATTGATGGAGGAATGAATTTTAATTCTAGATAAAGTTTCTCTATTTGGAGTAGAAATGAATCCATTAGTGGATTTGGAATTCTCTTTTCCTACAGAAAATAGAAAAGCTGGTTAAATCTGAATATGCTAGCAAGAATGATTTGGGAAAAAGCAAAAAGTTAGCAATTAAGCCTTTCCCAGGAACATCATTTGTGTTTTTCAGTATTTGAGATAGAAATTTTCTTTTAGAAACATTAAAAGGAACATAAGAGACTGGTGCTAGCATAGGGAAACCAATGCTGAGTGAAAAGAAAAAAGGACATCTATTCAAAATTGGGTACTTTATTGCTTGAGACTTTACCACATAATGGAAGTATTGGGCAGAAGCTACTCCCCATCACTTCGAATTTGGTTAAGATCTTAGGATCTTTTGTCTCTGGATGTTAAGACCAGCAAGACAGTTTATAGGTATGAGATTGAAGTAAAGAGGGAGAATTCTGATCTTTTTCATTATGGCATTCCACAGCCCTCCTGCTCCATCTCCTAAATGTTCTTAATGTCAAGTCTCAGCCCTCAGGTGGATCACCACAAACATTAAACACTAAATGCAGGTGCTTAAACATTTCATTTGAGTTTCTCAATCACCCTGGGAAATAAGTAAGATTATTAACCCCATTTTGGGGAGGAAACTGAGGCAGACAATGATTAAGTGATTTGACTTAAGGTCATACAACTAGTAAGTGAAGTCATGAAGTGAAGTGAAGAAGAAAATCTGAATTTTCTTGAATTCAGGCCCAGTGTTCTAAGTGGTGGCACTTAGCTGCCTCTAGAAATAGGATTTTTTTCCCCCCACTGAGGCAGTTGGAGTTAAGTGACCTGCCCAGGGTCCCACAACTAAGAAGTGTTAAATATCTGAGGCCACATTTGAACTCAGGTCCTCCTGACTTCAGGGTTGCTGCTCTATCCACTACACCAACTAGCTGCCCCTAGGAATATAATTATTGAAAATGCCATGTTTCATTCTATACATGCATTATACTCAATGCATTTTATTACAATATTATTACCAGGGTACAGAGGCTAAGGAGACTAGGAAGTTTAACATGATCAGTTCCAATCCAAAATACTTTGTGGGAGGAGACTGTTGCAAATCATACTATCAGTATCAAAATGTTGAAAATACATTATTAATTTATCTAAATAACTCACACAAGTTTTTACCTTTGGGAGTAATGAAATCCATAAATTTTATGTATTGGAAAAATACAATACTTAATACAAGAAATTATATTTGCTACTTGACTCTGGTAAAACATTTTTATTTATCTTAAAAACTATTAAGTTTCAAGGTTTAAATCCTTGTTCTAAATATTTAACAGTTAATGTGAATATGAACTTATTTCCTCTGTATTAGTAACATAGAAGAAATAATTTCTAAACTTTGGTCATAATTTAGTCTTCATCTTTACAGGTAAAGAACCCTGTTTTTTAGTCTTGTCTTTACAATGAAGATCTTTTGATCATTGCTGTTCTCTAGATCTTTTAGAGCTCTTGGTTCAAATCTGAATTCCACCATTTTCTAAATGTCTTGAATAACATTTCATTTCCTTGTCAAATGATAGTATTTCCTCTGCCTATCTCACAGTTATGAGAATAAAATGGGTTTTGAAAACATTATACTGGATAATAGAGTTAGTATAGCCTTTACCAACTATCTGCCTTAGAACTGAGAACAATTTATAGTAACTAGGTGAGATCTTTAAGAATGGAAGTCACAGTAGCAATCTGAGGTTATTTTGGTATGTGTGCAGTGACTGTGCATAAATGACAGGCTACACATTTCAGCCAGATACTTTATGGATACTATTTAGTTTGGTGACTGTCTCTGTGTGTGTGTGTGTGTGTGTGTAAATAGTCTGTCAAATCAAACCATTTTGTTCTGTTCTTTCTGCAACTATTCTTCACTTATGCGTTTGCCATGAAAATGCTTTAACTTTTCAAACTTTGTCTGAAAGGAATTCTCCTACCCTGAATTTCCTCCTATGATCATTTAAAAGCCTATTATTCTAACTCTACTAACATTTTTTTCACCTACACGGTAAAGAGGATTCATTAGTTACTGAAAATTCTATAGAATTATTACATGTTAATGTGAAATCTTTTAGATACTGAACATAGGATAGCAAGTATTTTTAGAAACGGAAGTACTGACACAGTGAATACCTTATAGTTTTTAATTTGCTATGTTGCCTTTTTTAATAAAAACGATTAAAAAATCTCAAAATGGGCATGAATTCTACTTCATCAATTTCTTTAAGCAACTTATAATAAGGATGTTTTATATGTAAATGAGATGATAAAAACATTTTGAAGTTCTTTTCAGGAACACAAATCCAGAGAATAAAGAAATGGCTTAAATAAGGATATAACAAATTTAATTTATTTTATTTTTTTACTTCACCAATTTTGAGGTAACTGCTATTTCTAATATTCCACAGGAGTTGGGTGAGAAACATTAAAATTAAAGATCTGTCATTCAGGTAAGAAGACAATTACCTTAACTACCTGGATTATTCATTTAAAGTATCTTCAATGTGGTCCAAATATTTTTGTTACATGAATGACTTTTAGCCCTAACATTAAATGCTTATTTTTCCAAAGTGAAAATTTCCCCATAAATACAAATAGTATTTTCATAGAGTGTGTTGAAAATTTGGAAAGTCAATGACTCTGCCTCTGTCAAGAACAGTGTTCAGATAATTATTCTGAAACATTCCAGTCAGTTTAAGGTGATTTGTAAATGTATTACTTTTTGGGAAAAAGTTGCAAGGAAGAAATGGTGGTATAGGTGTTATTTCACCATAACCCCCTGAAGTTGTTTTATACATGATCATCTGAGGTTTTGACAATGTAGTACATGTTTGGAGAGTAGGTGGATCCAACATACAGGAAAATACAGGATTGCCTGGATTTACACAGGGAGGAAGGTCTAAGGGTTTTGGTTGCTTCTTTGGAGGCAATTTCTTCTTAGGTGAAGTAATTTTCTTTTCCTAAAAGATAAATACATCATATTATTCTCAAAGAGTTTGATAAATAGGCCTATTCTACTTGACAAAGTCAATTCAATAAATATTAAGTACCTGCCATGTGTAAAGCATTTTGAGAAGTACTAGGTATATAAAAAAAAGTACTACTTCTTGTCCCCAAAGAGCTTATATCCTACTTAATATAATATGATCACATAAGGCAAGATAGGGAAGAAAGGAGGAAACAAATGATTTTGTAATGTTTAATGGGGTAAAGAGAGAGCACTAAGAGGCAGAGAGGAAATATTATGGACAGCCACACAGCCCAAGAATCACCTAAGCTAAATTGTAAAGGAAGAGAAGGATTTTGAAAGGTAAAGTTGAAAAAAAGTGTATTTTTAGGCTTGGAGCACAGTTTATGTTTACAAATATAGGTGGGAAGATATATTAAATTCAGAAAACAGAGTAATCTTGTTTAGCTGGAATATAGGGAATATATATGAATGTAGAGTAATGTGAAACAGGGACAGAAAGGGTTGTTTGAACCAGAACATAGAGGGCCTCTATTTTTTTCCTAGAAGCAATATGGACTAATTGAAGAACAAGAGAATAAGCAACCTAATCAGACTTGTGCATTAGGAAATATGACATCTATATGGAGGAGGATTAGCTATGAGTGGGGGAAAATGAGGGTAGGAAAAGCAATTATGAGGCTGTTGTAGAGGTCCAGGTAGGAGCAGATAAAGTTCAGAACTAGGGTGATAAGCATGTGATTAGGGAGAAGGCATTCTAGAGATATTGTGGAGGTAAAATTGTGATAGGTTTTGACAACTGAATACAATTTTTAATTAAATTTTTTGACAATTAACAGAAATATATTTTCTCTTTCTTCTACCCCCGTTGAAAAAATAAAAAAGTCTTGTGACAAATATATATAATCAAATGTAATATTTGTCAATATTATCAAATATATAATCAAATATAATCAAAAATCAAAATGATTTTTTGCATTTTGTGTGTTTGTATTTATCATCCTATACTATTAAGTTCAACTCCTTTATCAGGAGGTGGGAACAATGCTTTATCACTGGTCTTCTAGACTCATAGCTGGACATTGCTTGATAAGAATTTTTTTTTTTCTGAAACAATTGGGGTTGTGACTTGCCTAGGGTCACACAGCTAGGAAGAGTTAAGTATCTGAGGCCAAATTTGAACTCAGGTCCTCCTGACTTCAGGGCTGGTGCTCTATTCATTGCACTACCTAGCTGTCCCTTGAGTATTCTTAAAAGCTTTTGATTACTTCCTTTTACAGCATTGTTACTGTACAAGTTATTCTTCTGTTCATTTTACTCTGCAATCTTTCCAGTTTTCATTGAAACTATTCCTTTCTTCACTTCTTGGAGCACAATAGTTTTGTTACATTCACATAATCATAATTTTTTCAGCCATTCTCCAACTGATCAACACCTCTTTAGTTTTCAGTTCTTTGCTACTACAAAAAGAACT
This sequence comes from Sarcophilus harrisii, assembly GCF_902635505.1. Taxonomy (NCBI): domain Eukaryota; kingdom Metazoa; phylum Chordata; class Mammalia; order Dasyuromorphia; family Dasyuridae; genus Sarcophilus; species Sarcophilus harrisii. The sequence goes on along the minus strand of NC_045427.1, from coordinate 507,387,810 downwards.
TCTACAAATATTTTCATAATATGTATAGGTCCTTTAATTTCTTTGGAGCTATAGACCTAGTAGTGGTATCACTTGGGGTAAAGGGTGTTAATGCAGAGTTTAATAACTTTTGGGGCATAGTTCCAAGTTGTTTTTTAGAATGGCTGTACTAATTCACAGCTCTACTAACATTGCCTTAAGGTGCTTGATTTTTTTTAACTCCTTCAATAGTTGTCATTTTCCCTTTTTGGAGGTCAACTTTGCCAATCTGATGAGTTTGAGGTAGAATTTCTGTTACTTTAATTTTTGTGGTTTAGTTGTTTCAGTCATGTTTGATTCTTTGTGACTGTGTTTGTAATTTTTTTTTAGGTTTTTTTTTTTTTATTTTTGGCAAAAATACTGGAGTGGTTTGCCATTTCTTTCTTTAGCTCATTTTATAGATGAGGAAATTGAGGCAAACAAGGTTAAGTGACTTACCCAGGATCACATAGATAGTACTTAAGGCCAGATTTGTACTCAGGAAGATGGTATCTTCCTGACTCCAGACCTAGCATCTATCCATTGTGCCACCTAGCTGCCCATAACTTTGATTTGAATTTTTCAAATTATTAGTTATTTGGAACATTTTTTTCATATGCTATATATAGCTTTAATTTCTTCCTTTGAAAACTGCCTGTTCATATTCTTTTTACTATCAACTGGGAACAACTGAATGGGTCCAGAAAGAGAGAGAAAAGTTGAGAATAACTTTGAGATTATGAATTTGTATGACTGAGAGATTGGTAGTACCTTCTTTGAATATAGAGATTCTTCTAGGGAGGATAGGTTCAGTTGGGACAATGAATTTAATTATGGCATTTTAGATGCTAATGGGACATACAGGTATAGGTATATGACAAGCAACTGACAGTACAGACTAGAATTCAGGAATTCAATTAAGCTTATATAGATTTATAAGAAATATATTAAATATGTAGATTTCTAAAAAAAAAAAAAAACTTTGGATAAGAAAGTGGGTAGTTAGGTTATCTGATGGAGAGATATAGGGGAACAGTATCATGCACTTGAGGAGAAATAAAGTGAATTTATTGGGGAGACAGAGATAAAAGTAAAAGTCTTTCCTTATGAGAAGAGGATGCTGGGGACATAGAGACAAAAGTGAAAGTCTTTTCCTGTGAAGACTTTACAATCTAGCTGAGGGAGATAACATAAAAGAACATACAAATTATACACATGTCCTTTTCTAGGGAATGCAGTAACATAGGGGGATAAAGAAAGACTTCATGTAGAAGGTAGACCTTGAGCTGAGCCATGAAGGAAAATTAAGAGTTTCAAAGAGGTGGATGAGGGGGGAATGCATTTGATATAGAGAAGCTATTTGAGTGTGGTGTGTGTAAGAAAATGATCATCTGGGTTGGACTACAATATGCATGAAAGGAAGTTATATTTAATAAGGCTAAGACTTTAAATGCCAAATACTTGCTGCTACAGAAAATAAGAGGTAGTCTTTTGAGTAGGGAATTACATGATCAGATTTGTACTCAAGGAAAATTGCTTCAGTTTTTGTGTGGAACATGGACTGGGGCAAAAAGAAAGGCCTGGGAGAGGAGACCAATTAAAAGGTTACTACAGTAGTCCAGGCAAGAAGTAATAAAGACCTAAACTAAGGTTGTAGCCATGTGAGTAGAGAAAAGGAATCATATCCAAGTGAAGTTGTAAAGGTAAAAATGACAATAGACTGAATATATGAATTAGTGATAATGAGGATTCAAGATTAAATGATGCAAAAGATAGAGCATTGGGCTTGGAGTCAGAAAGCCACAAGCTATATGATTCTGGGCAAGTCACTTAACCCCTATTGGCTTTATTTCCTCATCTATAAAGTGGAAACACTGGAGAAGGAAACGGCAAACCAGTTTTTGTTTTTTTTTTGTTTTTTTTAACAGACTTTCATGTAGAATTAGACATAGCTGAATGACTGAACTGTGATGACCGAGTATTTTAAAATCAACCGGAGTCAGGAATTCAGGTTAGGGGAAAATTGTCAATCTTTATTCTCAGTGAAGAAAGATCGGAGGTGGAAGAGAATGGGCAATAGCAATGTGTGCAGCTGAGTTAAGAAGCTAGCTAGACCAGAAGCCACATGACCAGCCGCTACCAGAATAGAACCCAGGCCCAATCTCTCCCAGCCTCTCTTCCTGTCTTTCTGCCTCCACCCACCAAAATCGTCATTTCCTATACAACACATCAGGACTTGCACAGAGAGTGGGAGGGGGCCATTCTTTATCCAAGCATGTATATTAATAGAGTATAGTCCAATTACTATTTAGCCTCATGTACTTGGGACCTCAGTGCATCAACTCAAGCCTTACATTACACTGAACAACAAGTGAACCTTCTTTACTAGAAAAATGGTGGTACCCTTGACAGAAATGAAGACGTTCAGAAGAGGGACAGATTTGGGGGAGAAGAGAATGAGTTCTGCTTTTGACAGGTTGAGTTTGAGATATCTTTGAGATATCCAGTATGAAATATCCAATAGACAATTGGTGATATGAAATTGGAGTACGCATAAACTGGGAGTCCCCTGTTATATAGAGATAACTGAACCCATGGGAACTAATAATGTCACAGAGTGAGAAAATGTAGAGAAGGGAAGAAAGTATCCAGAACAAAGTCTTGGTGTACCGTTCTTTTTGGTAGAAATAGTAGAAGTAACTTAAACCTTGAATTGTTTCTTGTGTTATTATTGCTCTCTTGACCAATGGTCATGGACCTTTTTTGATCCTCCTCTCTTTCCATATTTTTGTCATCTTTGGTTCATAGCGAGATTTAACATTCTTAAAGCTATTGTCTGTTCTTGCTTTTTCTTTTTCTGCATATCTTTTTTTAAGTTCATGAATTCCTTCATGTTCTTAAAACAGCTGTTCCTTCCTATTTCTATTTTTCTCTAACTCTTGCCTTCTTTTAGCTGAGGAAAATAACATCGGTGTCATTGAAGGGTTTCAGTTTCCTAAGCCCTCATCATCTCTAGCAATGCTTTCCATGTTCCTTCTACCCATATAATTTGTTTCCATGTGAATCCATAGAACAGAATTGTATGATAATTTTAAAAATAATCTAGTGAAGCTCTAAAAAGCTTTATAGACATTTATATGTATATAAAATAAAAAAACAGTCTGGCTTCATTAGCAATGGTTCATCCTGTATTAATCTTTTTATATTTTTTGACGGTTTCTAAGGAACTGGTACAATATAGACAATTTTAGCAAAATATTTGAGTTTCTTGTGCTTTATTGACAAGATGTAAAGAAATATCCCCACTGAAAATCCCTGTTCTCCTATCTTTCTCTTTTCCCCCAGATCATCATCATTGCTCTGGGTTTGTCTTCTTTCCTCATAGGCTCATCATAAAATTCTTCTGGCCCTCCATACTTGTGTGAAATGAGATCCTTGGGCCTCAATAATCGTCATGGCAATTCCTGTGACCAACCACAGTAGTAGATTGCCTGAAAACTTTCTTTTTGAGTCACTTGGGCCTTCTAAGATGGTTTTTATTTTTTTTTTTTTAGTAACATAAAAGAATGGTCTTCACAAGAGAGGAGCAAAAGAGATGAGTTATTTTCTTTGAGAGCACTTGGTTTGTGTACTAGAAGTTGGAAAAAATGTGAGAGAAAGCACCTAAAAGAGGAAAGGAGTTTGCAAACAAAAGACCATTGATTCTAGAGGATTTTTCCCAGGGCACAAATGATGTCTAGATCAAATGATACAATAATTAATTATGCATTGATTTTTATGCATTCTTTAGTGCATCCCTGAAAAAAAATCTCTGAAGCATTGTTTGAAACAGTGAAAATCTGCAACAATGTTGTACAGTTAAGAATTGGGGGTAGCAGATGTGAAGGAAAAAAAAAAGTACTTCAGCTATGGCAACTATCTGGCTAATAGAATAGAATAGAAATATTTAATAAATATTTAAGATTTCAAATAGCTGAAATAATTAACAGTAAGAGTTAAGCTCTTAGTAAATCTTTAATGCAACCCAACAAGCATGATATAATTATACATTTATTTTGAGGGAAGTAGGGAAACTATCACCCAAAATAGTAAGAGGCATGGCTATCTCACAAATACTTCACTCTATACTAAACTTAATAAAAGCTTATACTTTCATATCTACTACTTTAGCTTTCCTTAAACTACGAAAAGTAGTAAGATTAATTTTACTTTACAGCATAAGGGAATTGATTCATAAACATGTACATTATTGTCTAAAGTCACCCAGCTGGTTAGCACTTAGAAAAAGATCTCCCAGGTCTGAAACTTGTGCTTTTTTACCCTAGACTATCCTGAATTAGCTGTCTATATAATATTTCTGGATAAGTGCTACAGCTAAACTTTCCTGACAGATTCTGGAATTATTCCAACTCTAAGTTGCCTAATCTTTACTAGGTGAGGGTTATCAGATACTTTGTTGTCCAGGAAGAGGAAAAGGAATATACAAGGTAAGCAGTTTTAGTTAGGTATACCTAAGGTGGCTGTTTTTCATAATATATGAAGTTGTACATCTGTAATTCCTGAAGAATATCAGTGGATATAAAAGTATATGCATTCTACTATATGTTTTGCAGCATATGTGTCTAAAAGTGTAAACTCTTTGAGTGTGCAAGGTATTGTATATGGAACTTAATAATATAGAATTGAAATGTTTTATCTTTGTATCTTTAGGGTCTAGCCCACAGTAGATGCTTAGTAAAACTTGGTTTAATCAATTAAACTTACTATATCTGCTTTAGACTTGGTGGGACAATCCAGTTCATTCAAAACAGGAAGCTTCTATAAAATTTAGACCAAAGAATTATTTGCAGTTTTTATTTATTTTTTCTTACATTGTTAATTCAGTATATAAGCGCTGAACATATTTAACCCTTAACATTTAGGCTTTGGTTTTTAAAAGTACAATTTAATTACCAGTAATTTCTATTTTATCATGAAATTTTTATGTGACATCATAACAGAACAGTTATGATAGAATGTTAGTGCTGAAAGGGGAAGGGTCTTCCGGCAATGGATCCAGTGCTCTTTTCAGTTTACCTTAGATATCATGTCAGCAGCTGCTGGGCCTTACGGAAAGACAATAATATTTTAAATTACATTTTAAATATTATATCTTTCGGAAGGACCTTCAAAGTGAAAACTGTGTTGATATTTACCAGGGCATTTTAAGGTACGAGTTCATCTTTCGCTAACAACGTATCTCCCCCACCTCCATCCCCATTTGTTTTCTTTGCCTTGGCTCTAAAACGCGGCAGGACAAACTCCTTAACCTTCTATTCCATAGCCACTGAACTTCGCACAAACTACGCAATCCATTTTTTTGTGCGCATCGTGTTCACTATGCTCTTCACGCTGGGAATGAAAGGTTGGCGGTTCTGTCAGCCAACACAAATTGATTTTTTGGAGCAAATTCGCTCTTCCCCCCCCCCCCCCCCCCAGCCACGCACAGCCGCACCGCGCTCCCAATCCTCCGTCGCCCATCCCTCCAACCAGCCAGCCCAGTCCCATCCTCCAAAGTCTTTTCTAGAAGGAAGTCTCACCATTTCCTTTAATCTCTTCAATATACTAAATATAGCCAGCTGTGGTCCGGCGGGGAGGCGGCCAAAAGAGCCCTACCCGCTACAGCACTAGAAGCCTCGCCACACCCCCAGGAAGCCGAATAAGAGATCCGGCTCTCGAGATCAATCTGAGTAAAATAGATACAATCAGAGCCGGGGAAGTCCCCGAACCCGTTTCCATAACAACGAGCTCGGGCGCCCTTTTTACCGCTAAGACCCGGATGTTGTGATCGCACAGCTGACTCTCTGGGCGAGCCGGGGCTTCCTGATGTCGCCCAACGGCGAGGCCGCATTGCTCTATGGGAATAGTAGTTCTTCGACTCCACCTTCCCTCAAAGACGGATTGAAGGGGGACTACAAGTCCCAGTATGCTCTTCGGCGCCACCGCCGGTCGCTTCTGTCCCCTCAGCAGCAGGAGCCTGTGAAGCAGGTTGTTGTTTTTATGAGAGGCGTCACTGGGCACCTGAGCCTCGGATCGCCGCCAGCACGACTGCCAGCGCTGGCTTCGGGAGGTGGCCCTCGCCACTTTCAGGTACGAGTAGCGCAGGTACGTTGGGGTTCTCCTGGAGACTCCGGGTACTGTTTCTGCCGGAGGCAGGCACTCTCCCCAGCGCCCCCCGGGGTCGACTCGGGCTGGGGTTGCAGCCCCGGTTTACTCGGGGTCTCCGGGGAGAGGCTCCGGGCTGTGCGCATCTATGTGTGCCAACATTTCGGGTGTCTGGCGACCCCTCTGGGGGCCTGTAGTTTGAACTTATGGAAAAAGAAAAGAGGTTTCCAACTAATTTTCCTTCCCTAAACTGGGACGAAGCCTGTGGGATCCATATGGAGCGGAGTTTAACGCTCCGCCAAGCCCGCGGGTCCTGCAGATGGAATTTGCTTTTTGAATCTTGTTTTTTCTGTAACCGAAATCAGTCTGGAATGGGGGCTGCAGCTTCCACCCGGACCCGCGGGCCGCCGTCGGAACTGCGGGGGCGGGAGGGAGTGGGAAGCTCGCTCGTTTCTTCGGTTTTCAGTCAGCCCAGCCTCCATTTATTTACAACTTCTTGCTGCGCCCCAGTGCTGAAGGATGTTCAAATCCTCAGGGCGACGGAGCTCTCTTGGGGCTGCATTCCCACCCTCTTTGGCTGTTCACCTCTTTGCCCTTGTACGAGCTTGCTCATCCCCCCAGGTTAGGTTTCTCCCTTGAAGGAAACTCACAAGCCTTTAAGCCCCTACTATGTGCTCTTCCTCGCGCTAAGGCTCTGGGGATACAAGTAAGGAAATTGGAGGCTCGTTGTTGTTTTCGAAGAGCTCGTTTTCTTTTGGGAGAATACCTGGGCTGTGATAATAGCACAATTTGCAACCTAAATACAAGGTGAGTGGGGGAAGGGAAGTAACGACTTAGAGACTCCAAGAAAGGCCTCAAGGGAAGCAGCCCTTGGTGTGAGTGGGTAGGGAGGTGAGTCTGAGGTGCAGAGGGAGAGAGTATTCTAGACATGGCAGGTTAGCCTGTGCAAAGCTACAGAAGCCAGAAATATGTTGTACAACAAAGTGCAAGTAGAGTGGTTGGACCAAAAGTGATCATGAAAATGTTACCATCTCAGAAAGATAGGTTGAATTCAGACAGAAGAGTATCTCACAGCTCCAGTTTTCCCAGACTGTCAGGTCAACAAGCATTTATTAGGTATCAGACTGTGCACAGAGGATGAAAAGAAAGATGAAAATAGACCCTGCTGTTAAGAATATCAATCTAATGGGATACAAATAGAGGACTTTGTATCAGAAAGATAATGGTGAGTCACTGATACTTATTAAAATGGGAAATGAGGGGTCATGCATAATCAGTTCCACACTTTAGGAATATAAATGTGTATGGATTGAAGAAAGGAGTCTTGAAGCAAGGACACCATCAGTTTTGAAATAGTTCAGTCAGAGGAAATGAAGGACTTGAATTAAAGTGGTGTGATAGGTGAGCAAATGGAGATATTGGGAAGTGAAATAACAAGACTTGACAAATTAGATATTGATTGGATATTGAGATATGAGAATGATAAATTTGGCATTTTACTTAAATTAGTGAACCTGGGCAGTTGGAGATGGGTGGGGCCCTCAGCAGAAATAAGGAAGTTGGAGATGAGAAGAAAACCACAAGTTTTGCTTTGCCTTTTTTTTTTTTTTTTTTTTTTTTAGACAATTGGTTATAAGTGATTTTTCCCACAGTCACCCAACTAGTAAGTGTTAAGTGTCTTGAGGCTGGGTTTGAACTCAGATCCTTCCTGATTGTCCACTGTACCGTTTAGCTGCCCCAAGTTATATTTTGGACATGCCTAATCCAACATGTCTGTGGAACATCCAAGTGTGCTAGGGACCACTAAATACAGCAATTTAAAGAGCATTGTTAAGTTGGAGAATCCTATCCCCATCTAATGGGGAAATAAACCAGACTGTAATGGATGGATGGTGAAAATGTGGAGGACTGCCTATATGACCTTGAGCAAGTCATTTTAATCTTGTGAGGCTTCCAGATCTAGATCTATGGACTTTCCTGAATTCCCTAGCGAGAACTAATTGTTTCTCTTCTCCTAGCTTTAGGCTTGTCCCAAGTACTCTTTAATTAAAGTGCCTTCTTTCTTTGAATATTTCCTATTTATCCTGAATATAGCTTGTTTGTAAATATTTGTTTGCTTGTTCTTTCCTGTATTAAATTGTGAGCTCCTTGAGTCAGAGATTGCCTTACTTATTTTTGTGTCCCTGATTTTAGCACAGTGCCTAGCACTTAATAGGTGCTTAATAAATGTTTGACTGATTTTGTTTCCTGGCCTATTAGGACTAGAACTGGGAGGGATTTTCAAAGGCCATCTAGAACATCCCTCTTATTTTACACTTGAGAAAACTGATCAGCCCAAAGAGGTTAAGTGACTTCCCTTAAGAAAGCAGAACTGAAAAGAGTTCATCAATGGCTCTCCTTTGTAAAACTCCCTTTTGCACTTTTACAAAATACCTTTTTATCAAAGATTATGTGCACCTTGTATTTCTTCCACTAAACTTAGTACTCTTTGAAATTAAGGACTTTATCTTTTCATCTTTTATTTCTTTTTCTTACTGCATCTAATGCTGAAAGCTAGATTATTTGTTGGATGAATAAATGTTTTATTGTACTGAATAGGAGAAATTTTGATGGATAGACTACTAAGAACCTGACAAAATAGTCTTAATAGCCATCCTAGGCAATTGCTTATATATAGAGTTCAAATTCAGGGGATTTAGGATTAGCTGTTATGATACTTATAACTCAAGTTTCTTACAAAAGAGTGACTTGAGTCTTTTATACTTTCTTATCCCATTATTTCAGTAACTCAAGTTTTCATCCTCTACCCCTTATTCTCTTTCTTATTACTCTTATCCAGTCTGTTGCCCTTTCCTTTTGATTCTACTTTTACAACATTTCTCATAAATGTCCACTTCTCTCTTCAAGCAAGAGTACCACCTGGATGCAAACTCTCATAAACTTATGCCCAGGCTAGTCAAATAGTCTGCCATTTGGCTAATCTGTTGAAATTCTATCCCTACAATCCATCCTACATTCAACTGTCAAAGTGATTTTCCTAAAGTTGAGGTCTGGCCATCTTACTAACCTATCCAACAAATTCCAGAGGCTCCCTGTTGTTTCTAAGGTCAGAGGTAAAACAAAACAAAACAAAACAAAAAACAAAAAAACTTTGGCCTTTAAAGCCCTTTCTTCCTTTTTGATTTTAGACTTTTATTCTTCTTCTCATCCTAGGTAAATCAGTGATACTTCATCTCCCAAGCCATGCATTTTCACTCACCGTTTTATGTTAAAAATTCTCTCCTTCCTCAAATTCTTCTTTTGGCTTGGCTTTTGGCTTCCCCAGCTCTTAGCTGAAATCCCATCTGCCTGAAACCTTTCCTGGTTGCCTCTGAGATGATTCTCAGTTTTTCCTGAACGTATTTTATTTGTTCATAATTGTTTCTATGTTATTTAAAACTACTGGGAGTGGTTTTACCTTGTTTATTTTTTCCCCCAATATCCCAGAACCTAGAACACAATAAATGCTTATGGAATGATTGCTCTTTCTCTTTTGAAACACTGTGTGGATTAAAGACTTGGGATACTATTTTATCTCCAAAATTGCTTAGGACTAGTCTTACCTTGAATCTCTTTGACTACAAATTTTAAGAACCTCTTCAACAATTTAAAATACCTCTATCTTTCCTCCTCCTGGCACTTTGCCTGTATCCCTAGCAATATAAAAGCTAACCAAAACAGCCCCTACCCTCTAGGAGTTTACCTTCTGTTGAGAAAAAACAAAACAAAACATTTTTATCCTTTCGGGTTTACTTTCTTTCGGGGTAGACCATTTATAGATACAAGTAAATTTAAGTTTTGGATGTTGGTGGTATAGAAGGTACTAGCAGCTGAGGTTGGGGGTGAAGGGAAGAGGGCTCCACAGGATCCAAGAAAGTTTCCAGTAGGTTATATTTAACTGAGCTTTGAAGCTGGCTAGGGGCTCTGAGAGGCTGAAGTGAGGTGGGAATGTATTCTTGTCATGGGGCACAGTCTTTTCAAAGGCATGGGGTTGGAAGATGGAATGGCATGTATGACAGACAATCCATTTTGGGTGGAATGGAGTGTTCAGGAAGGGGAATAACATACAGTAAATCTGGGACTTTAAAAATCAGAGTCATATATATCTTAATCTAAAAGTGCCAGGAGGCCAGAGGAGGTTTTTGAATATGGGAGTGACATGATTAGAGATAGACTTTGGGGTTCTTATTTTGACAGCTGATAAATTGATGCCTCCTGTCAAAGGCTAACCCCCTCTATCCAACTCTTGATCTTCTCTCCTCCTTGAACTCATTCCACTGAGCATTTATTCTTCCATCTCTTTCTCATCTCTCTCCTCTCAGCCTGCAAACAAAACAAAATTAAAAATTAGCTAGTCTTCATATCTCATTGATTCAGAACTAGAAAGGGCCTTAAAGGTTGCCTGGTCCAACTTCATTTCACAAATGAGGAAACTAAGACCTAGGGAAATTGAATGACTTGCCCAAGATCACAATCAGCAATTGGCAAAGCTGAGGATCTGAACCCAGTCCTTTAGTGTTCTTTGCACTAGTGATAGTCTAGGAAAGAAATGATGAGAGTGGATGCTGTGTTAGTAGAGAGAAAGAGCTGACTAGAAAGGATGGGTGAGGGAAGGATGGTGAAAAGAGCAATGACTAGAGTCAGGATCTTGGTTTAAATTAAAACTAGTTTTCATCTTCCTCTCATTCTCTAGATAAGTGTGTATGCTAAGGCTCTGTCTTGGGTCCTTTTCTTTTTTCTTTCTATATAATCTCATAGCAATCTCATCCATTTCTTACACACACACACACACACACACACACACACACCCTTCAGTTTTCCCCTTGAGTTCCTCTTCATCATTTTCAATTGTTTACTTAACTATTTCCACATAAGATTTTACACTAATACCTTAAACACTATGTTCAAATTAAACTAATCATTTCACTACATTCCCCCCTCTCCCTAACTTGTTAGTAAAATGGATAGCACCTCTATCCTATAAGGGGCTTAAAGACAAATCCTCTTTCTCACTTTAGTACAATTAATTGCCAATATTCATTGAGTCTACCTGTACAATATTTTCCCTGTGTCATCTCCTTTTTCATTTATTTTGGAATTGGAAGTGATTTCAGGAATCTTTCACTCTAACCCTTCCATTTTATACTGAGGAAATAAAACTGCTCAGAGGTAAAGTAGTGTCCCAGGGCAACTAGCTAATAAGAAATATAGCACGTTCTCTGTTTTCAAATGTAGTGCTTTCATCTGTTATTACCATCCTAATTTAGGACCTCATTTATGTCTTTCTGGGATCTTAGAATAGCTTCCTAACTAGCCTTCCTCTTTCTAGTATATCTCATCTTTTCATTCAATAGTTGCCAAAGTAATCTTCTTAATGCATCAGGGCATGCCCTTGTTCTGAATTCAGTGCCTCTTTTATATGATAAAATACCTAACTCTGGCATTTTGACCAGTCTGGCTCTAATATACTTTTCTAGGTTTATTTCACTCAACTCCATATACCCACAATGGCAGGGATTCTTAACCTTTTTTTTTTTTTTTTTAAAGGTCATGGACCCTTTGGCAGTCAAGTAAAAACTATGGACTCTTTTTCAGAATAAGATTTTTAAATGCAAAATAAAATATACAAGATTACAAAAGAAATTAATTATAATAAAATGCAGTTATCATCTGAAGTCATAAAGTCATATTATGTCTTTATAGTCTTAGGAGAATAGAAAGGGAGGAGGAAAATGAGTTGGGAGCAGGAAAAGGAAAGTTTGAAGAAATTACAAGACATGGATTCAAACAAAAAGGCAGCTGACACTTAAATCTCATTCTCATATGAAAGGGTCAAAGTTCACACGATTAGGTACAGAAATATATTTTATTCAACAGGGAATAGGAGAGAAATGGGAGAAAGGAGAGGGGAAGTAAAAGGAGTATAGATTAAAGGAATTTTTATATCTAAGTAAAACAAACTCTTAAGGATGTACAAAAATATTTATAACCATTTTCTATCATGGCAAAGAATTGGAATCTGAGGGGGTGCCCATTCATTGAGCAATGAATGACCAAATAAATTATGGTTGTAAAATGTGATGAAATGCAGTTGTGCTATAAGAAATGGTGGTTTTGGAGGAACCTGAAGAGGCTTTTCTACTTGCCTGAAATTCACTCCTTACGTATCTCCAAATGTTATTCAGTTTTGGGCTTTCAAGTCCCAGGCACATACCATCTACACCAGGAAGCTTCCACCTCTTCCATGCAAGTTAAAAAATAGTTTTTTAAAAAATAGTTCAGGGCAGCTAGGTGGTACAATGGATAGAGCACCAGCCCTGAAGTCAGGAGGACCTGAGTTCAAATGTGGCCTCTCAGACACTTAACACTTCCTAGCTGTGGGACCCTGGGCAAGTCACTTACCCCCAATTGCGTCAGGGAAAGAAAGTGGTTCATATTTTATTATTTTCAAGTAACAAATGTGTTTTTTAAATTATTGTCTCTCCTCTTATATGCCACAATGAGCAGGTTTAAAAACAAATCAAATCCCCATATTAGTCCCGAACATTAGAAATGTTTGGCTCTTTCTGAATTTAAAATTCATTGCTTCTCTGTCAGGTTTTGAATAGTGTTTTCTTCCTTGATTCTTTTGGATTCATGATTTATTGTTGTTGTTCTCACATTTTCTTAGAACACTTTAACTGAATCACTCCTTTGCTATAATCACATTTTACTTTATGTTATGCTTATTTGTGTATATGTCTTCTAGATAGATACTGTGTTTTTTTCCATCTTTTATCTTTGTATTTAGCAGTATTTAATTTTAACAATAACTTATGTTGATATGAGATCCTTAATAATACTATAAGGTCCGATGTTTTGTAAAATGCTTACAAAGAATCCTGGAGTCAGCTTTGTAGTAATTCTTCCTACTTGTCTGACAGATCTTCTCACTCTGTCTTCCCTTGAGGTTCATTCTTGTTTTTAACTTTATAGGTGAAGAAACAGGTTCAGAGACTTGCCCATCATAACAAAGCTAGTAAATGTCAAAATAGAGGCTTGAATTCTTCCTCCATCTTCTAGTACTGTTTTTTTTTTTTTTTTTTTTTCCAATTAAATTTGATGAAGAGTGATCTTGAGAAACATAAACTAGAAGCCATTGTACTATATTACTGCATACTTCTTGTCCTGTTTCGCTTCATGCCCATTTTCCTTTTAGATAAAAAAACTAAAAGCAAATGAATTCATTTGGCTGCTAAGTTTTATCGGTATTTTGGGAGTGGGAATGAGCAGTTGGACTACAGACATAAAAGCAAAGGAAAGTAAATATATCTTCCATCACATAGAAAACAATCTTATTTTGATCTAATTTTCACCGAGATAAGACCACATGTGTGGTTTTTCTTTGTTAATTAGAAGATATTTCATTCTCAGTTGATCATATTACAATTGACAAAACATGTCTTCTAATCTTCTTGAAATTCAAGATTGCCTATTGTATTTGATAAGGTACTAGATTTTGCAAATATTTAGATTTAGTGCATTTTGTTAGTATTTGTAATTAGGCTTTATGTAGGGGTGTTTAATGAACTATAATGGTCCAGCACAGATTGACTTTTGGTTAAAGAAAGGGGATATTATTTTCCCAGTTCCTGTTTTGTTACTTAAGCCATTATTTGGGATTAGAAACCATTTCTCCTATGAATTTTATTACTAAGAATTATGTGATTTGTGTTCTTTGCTTTAAAGTTTTAATTTTTATTATTTAAAAGGAAATAAGCAGTAATACATGAAATCTATTAGACATTCCAGAAGATTACTTGATAAATTATAGTAGAGTGCTGTATTTGAAGAAAGAGGTTCCTGTTGTACATTATATGTCAGTTTAAGTTAGTATTGATGTATTCAAATGGTTTGATGCTTGTAATCTTATACTGAACTCCTTGATCATCTTCCCAAAAAGCTATCACCAAGAAATTTATTATTCTGTAAGATTGCATCAATTTTGGTACTTGCACCTCATCAGGACATCCAAGATGCTGGAAATGTTCCTTGATTCCTTGCCATAAGAATACTCTGCTAGCCACCCGTCATCTCTTGCTTTTGTTGTGTAACCAGTTCATTCTTTCCATGTCACACATATGATTCCTCGATAGAATCCTTTACTCTTTTTCTTCAGTTCCTAGTTCATTATATGTTGCAGTATGCTTAGTTTCATTGTGTGTATTTCCATTGGTTGCGTGAATTTCTTATTTATTTATTTATTGCTGTTTTGGAAATATTGGGATATCCTGATGCTACCATATAGCAATACTAGTAAAAAAAAAAATTAATAAATTAGTAAAAACCTAGTAAAATTGAGAGCTCTGCCAAAGCAATACAAGCTGTTCTTTTCAACTCTTGAGATCAGGAATTTTTCGATCTGTTCTCTGTCCCAGATAAACATACTGTAGGGCAAATTCTATAAGATGTCCTTTCAAATGAATCTGAGCAACAGGCATTTCATCTATTTGTTGTTTCCAATGTGATTAATGTAATGGTTTTGGATATAGGCCTTTTAAAAGACCTCTTAATAAATTGTTGGTGGAATTGTGAACTGATTCAATCATTCTGAAGAGCAATATGGAACTATGCCCAAAGGGCTGTCATACTGCATACCCATTTTAATCCAACAGCGTTTCTACTGGACTTGTATGCCAAAGAGATCATAAAAGGAGGGAAAGGATCTCCTTGTAGTAGGACAAATGTTTGTAGTAGCCTTTTTTTGTAATGGCAAACAACTGGAAACTGAGTGGATGCCCATCAATTGGAGAATGGCTGAATAAGTTATGGCATATGAATGTTATGGAATATTACTGTTCTATAAGAAACGATCAGCAGGATGATTTCAGAGAGGCCTGGAGAGATTTATATGAACTGATGCTAAATGAAATGAACAGAACCAGGAGATCATTGTATTTGACAACAGCAAGATTATACGATGATCAATTCTGATGGATGTTATTCTTTTCAATAATGATATGATTCAGACTAGTTCCATTGAATAATCTTGTGATGGAGAGAGTCATCTGCACCCAGAAAGTGGACTATGGGGATTGAGTGTGGATTACATCATATTTTCACTTTTTTGTTGTTTGCTTGCATTTTGTTTTCTTTTTCATTTTTTCCCCTTTTTGACTGATTTTTTTCTTGTGCAGCATGCAAATTGTGGAAGCATGTATAGAAGAATTGTTCATATTTAACATATACTGGATTACTTGCCATCTAGGGGAGGAGGTCAGAGGAAGAGAGGGAGAAAAAAATTTGGAAGGTTTTGCAAGGGTGAATGAATGAATGAACTATCTATGTTTATGTTTTAAAACTGAAAAATTAAAAAAAAAAAAAACAGAAAAGAAAAAAAAAAGATTAGCCTAGCTTGGTTTAAAGCCAAAATTGCAAACTCATCTCCTATGAACTGTTAGGAGGATGAGTTATGGAAAAAAGGCTAATTACATTCAGAAGTAGAAATAGTTTTGGCCTATCCACTTGGGGATGTTTCATCAATTTTAACTAAGTCAAAAGAATGTACAATTATTATTTTAAGTTTAGATTTCAATGAAATAAACTTGCCTACTTTTTTCATCTCATCATTTTCTCATCAGAATGACTTTTGTAGGCCACCTTGGATCAAAAGGAAAGTAACAATGAACTGTTTTAATATATTTTTAAAATTAGTTGTAAGGAATTCTTAAATTTGAATATAATTTTTGGAAAGATATCAGATATTAAGTAGATAATCAAATGTTTAGTGACTAATTTAACATCAGTGAGTTTTAATTAATTAATTAATTAATTTTTTTGGTAATACTTTCTGAACTTTGGATTCTGATTCTATTTCTTCTTGATATGGGACGTGGAATAATAGATTGAAAAGTTATTTAGCACAACCATCTCATAATAATATTAACTAAAAATATTTTAGTGTTTTAAACTTTAAAGGGCACTTTGTATATATTTTCTCATTTCTCACTACAATCTTATGAGCTAGGTGCAATTATTTGTCTTTTCATTGATGAGCAAATTTACAAGAGGCCAAATGATTTATCTGAAGTAAGATAGCAATATTTAGAGCCTGTGTTGGAATCCAGATGCTTTAACTCCCAATCCAGGGAATTTGCCATTTATATCACAGTGGAAAAGCTTTTGGCCAAGAAATTTCTTGGTAAAAATTAAGGCATATTTGATTTCTTAAAACAGCTTAGCTTGCTTTTTACCCTTCCTAAGTAGAAAGAAAACATACATCATCTTTACTGACTGACTTGATTTTCATAATGCTGAAATAGAAAGATCCTAAAACTGCAGTATTATATTTGTGGTTTTATTTTTGTGTCTCAAAAGTCTAACAAGATCAAATAATGTAATAAGTAAGAATAGGGTATTATTTTTCATAGTTTTGAAATGAGTCTTTTGCATTAACTACATTTGAATATATTTCCACTATATCTACAAGATCAACAATGTGGATAAATGTAAGCTTTTGAGCTAAACAGTTAGATGTTGGAATTTTTACAAACTGTTAAGCCATTGGAGTTGATAGAGACAATAATTACTAATTTGGCATGGTTCAATATGATTGATTTGATCTCAGAAAGAGATATTTTGGGCCAGAACTTGAAACAAGGTACTAAGTACAACTGATAGAAACGATGCTTGTGTTCACACCTTTAGAGAGCTCATAAGTATCTAAGTACTCAATGGAGTTGACACGTTTGGGAGAATTCAGGGTTTAGAAAGAGATATCTGAATTCACACCTCCCTTGAAGTTCTTAAGGCCAGAGAGCATGCTGGGAGATATTCCACAATCTCACTCTTGGAGAAGTAGCATAAATACAGCTCCAGTGAGCCTCTCCAGAGAGTTACTTGGGAGCATTCCCAGGAGTTGGAGAGGAGCAGTCTGCGAGGAAGCCCACAAGCCCTATCTTCAAGGCAAGAGAGATTCATTGTATCTTCTACCTTGGTGCTGGCTAGAGTAGGAAGGACAAACCTTTGGATTTGGAGATATTGGGGCTGAGCTCTTAGAACCAAGCGGAGACATAGGCCTCTGAGCTAACCGGGCTATATTGAAGGACACAATAAAAGATCTGAACTTTTATCACCTGGCTGTGTTTTGGAAAAAGAACACCACAGTTAGATTATTGACTTTTTTCTTCTTGGGAGACATTTCAGTCTTTGACCATTCCTAGGAGCTCTTATTTCATTCAGCATTTGACATGTTTGTAATTAATTGCAGAAACATGTAAAGCAAAAATTATAAATCATTATTATACTTTATTAAAATATAGAAGATCTTGAGGTATTTGTGGTTTTATAGTGATCAGGTTTACATAATTAGATGATAATTTTAAAGAAGTTTCCATTTGAAAAATCATCCCATGTTTCTTCTGCAAAGAGAAATGAATTTTAGTAAGAATGAGTGATATCCTTTATCCCGTTGTTTAAAAAGAAAAGCTATTTCCTAGTTCTTTGACTTCTTTATACTAGGCATTGGAGACATGCAAAAATTAAACACTGCACCTACCCTCCAGATTTCTAGTACATTGAATTTATTTTGTCACTTAGTGTGAGTATACATTCTTATAAATTGTTGCCTTTTAGATGAAGAAAAGCAGAAAGGATTACTTTATCTTCAAATATAGCAATAGTAGTTTCTGTTTCTCAATTTGAAGGATGTTACATCATAGAAGAAAACAAACTCATAGGGCTGTTCTTTACTACAACAGCACTTCAAGTATATGTGGAATAATCATGTATTGATTCAACTCTCTTTAGCAAAAAAGAAAAAGAAATCTGGATTAAAAAGAATTAATCTACTAATCTGCTATTTCTCTATATTACTAAAATGAATTGTAGCTTTCACTTCCAGTTTTAAAAAACAAACCAAAAAAAATGGCCTTAGGTTCTAATTGCATATTTTAATATTTTAAATACTGGTCTAGTTAATGCTATTACTGGGAGCTCTTTCACATTCTCCTTTATTGTAGAGAGAAATTATTTCAACAACCATTCTCATGACATATATTTGTAAACAAAAGTTCAGGGTAATTATGTGATCCTGTGGGCTCTAAAACAAAATTCCCCAAAGTCATTATTACTCCAGCATTATTTTCTTCATTTAAATTTTACTTTTCTTGAGGTAGTTGTCATTTAAAAAATGTTATTCTTTGTTATTAGAATAACTATTAACTTATTTTTTCATAACTTTTTATTATCTATTATTCTTTTTTTAATTAATATCTTTTAAAAATTGTTATTATAGCTTTTTATTTACAAGATATATGCATAGGTAATTTTTCAGCATTGACAGTTGTAAATCCTTTTGTTCCAACTTTTTCCCTCCTTCCCCCCACCCCTTCCCCAAGATGGCAGGTTGACCAATACATTTAACTGTTATTATTCACAAGGTGATATAGTCATACCACAATGCCAAAATTACCTATCTACTTTTTGTGCAAAGTGATTTCTATTACAATTACAGTGATGCTTGTCTTCTTAGGATTGATCTCTTTTTAGAAAGCAGAAGGGATTAACTTGTTAAAGACATACATTGAGGTTTGAGAAAATTAACAATAAGGGAATACTTAGATAGAACAGGGGACAGTACTTATAATTGAACTTCAGACCACTTTTTGTGAACTTCAGTAGGCCCCCATCACTTATCTTAGAAAGCAGCCTCTCTCCTTTCTTTTCTTTTTAAATTTTTTTTTAATTTGTTGTAGCTAGTAGTTGAAGTACTCTGTATCACCTTAATTTTTTTTAAGTTTATTAATTGATACCTATTAATTTCTTTCAGTCCAGGTAGCTTTCTCTTGTAAGCAGAAAGTTACTTATTTTCCTTTTTTTTCTTTTTTTTTTAATAATAGTGTTTTATTTTCAAAATTTATGCAAGGATAGTTTTTAATGTTCATCCTTGAGGAAGCAATAAACTGGGAAAATATTTTTACAGTCAAAGGTTCTGATAAAGGCCTCATTTCCAAAATATATAGAGAATTAACTCTAATTTATAAAAAATCAAGCCATTCTCCAATTGAAAAATGGTCAAAGGATATGAACAGACAATTCTCAGATGAAGAAATTGAAACTATTTCTAGTCATATGAAAAGATGCTCCAAGTCATTATTAATCAGAGAAATGCAAATTAAGACAACTCTAAGATACCACTACACACCTGTCAGATTGGCTAAGATGACAGGAAAAAATAATGATGATTGTTGGAGGGGATGCGGGAAAACTGGGACATTGATGCATTGTTGGTGGAGTTGTGAACGAATCCAACCATTTTGGAGAGTAGTTTGGAACTATGCTCAAAAAGTTATCAAACTGTGCATACCCTTTGATCCAGCAGTGTTACTACTGGGATTATATCCCAAAGAGATTATAAAGAAGGGAAAGGGACCTGTATGTGCACGAATGTTTGTGGCAGCCCTTTTTGTAGTGGCTAGAAACTGGAAACTGAATGGATGTCCATCAGTTGGAGAATGGCTGAATAAATTGTGGTATATGAATATTATGGAATATTACTGTTCTGTAAGAAATGACCAACAGGATGATTTCAGAAAGGCCTGGAGAGACTTACACGAACTGATGCTGAGTGAAATGAGCAGGACCAGGAGATCATTATATACTTCAACAACAATACTATATGATGACCAGTTCTGATGGACCAGGCCATCCTCAGCAACGAGATCAACCAAATCATTTCTAATGGAGCAGTAATGAACTGAACTAGCTATGCCCAGAAAAAGAACTCTGGGAGATGACTAAAAACCATTACATTGAATTCCCAATCCCTATATTTATGCACACCTGCATTTTTGATTTCCTTCACAAGCTAATTGTACAATATTTCAGAGTCTGATTCTTTTTGTACAGCAAAATAACGTTTTGGTCATGTATACTTTTTGTGTATCTAATTTATATTTTAATATTTTTAACATCTACGGGTCATCCTGCCATCTAGGGGGGGGGGGGGGGGGTAAGAGGTGAAAAATTGGAACAAGAGGTTTGGCAATTGTTAATGCTGTAAAGTTACCCATGTATATATCCTGTAAATTAAAGGCTATTAAATAAAATAAAAAAAAAAAATGTTCATCCTTGAGAAAACCTTATGTTCTAAAATTTTCTCCTTTCCTCCAACCCCTTCTCTAGATAGCAAGTAACCCGATATATGTTAAACATGTATAATTTTTCTATACATATTTCCACAATTATCACTCTGTACAAGAAAAATCAGATCAAACAGGAAAAAAATTGAGAGTAATAAAAAAGCAAGCAAACAACAGAAAAGGTGAAAATACTATGTTGTGATCCATATTTAGTACCCACAGTTCCTCTTTCTGAACACAGATGGCTCTCTCCATCATAAGTCTATTACAATTGGCCTGAATCACCTCATTGTTGAAAAGAGCCATGTTCACCATCTTGTTGCTGTGTACAATCATCTCCTGGTTCTAATCACTTCACTTTGCATCAATTTATATAAGTCTCTGCAGGTCTCTCTGAAGTCATCCTGCTAATCATTTCTTATAAAACAATAATATTCCATAACATTATATACCACAATTTATTCAGCCTTTCCCCAACTGATGGGCATCCACTCAATTTCCAGTTTCTTGCCACTACAAAGAGCTGCTACAAACACTTTTGCACATGTGGATCTTTTCCCCTCTTTTATGATTTCTTTGGGATTCAGATCTAATAGAAACATTGCTGGATCAAAAGGTATGCAGTTTGATAGCACTTTGGGCATAGTTCTAGTAAGAAATTTTTTAAAAAGTCATTAAAACCAAACACATCGATTTAGTGTGAAGGAAAATGCTACATTCCATAGTCAGTTCACCACTTTTTAAAAATTGGAGGTACATTTGCTAATCTCTCAGGGCCCCACTCTGTCCTTATAATTACACAGATTCCTATTTATTTCCATTACATTGTTGTAGTTTTTTTTTTTTGTGGACCCCTCCCCCTGCTTTTCCTGTCACCCTTCCCTGTCCAATCTCTCTAGGTTTTAGTCTCAATCTCAATGATGTGTTTGGGTTTCAGCAGCAAATAATGTGATTGAGGTAAGCAATGGCACCAAATGATGGAGTTCAGTTGTGAAGAATTCACAATGGCCTTTCTTTTTGGCAAAAGGTAGGTTTATTTTTGAGAAGAGGTTACAAAGTGAAGAGGTAAAAGGACACTGCAGATATGAAATAGTTAGGAGGGCACATAAATAGAGACCATGAGGCATGTGGGACAAGGAGAAGAAAAATACAATAGAGCATAGGTCCATGGTGGGCTAACCCAGAAGGATTCAGCAAAGATGGTGTGGGCCATGGGCAGATTTATAAGAAAATTTAATCTCAGGAGTTTGACATAACTTGACTTTCTGGATACAGTACAGCAGGGTTAGACAAGACTTCCATAGGAGATGGGATATAAGGTTGAGCTGATTCCCCATCAATGCCCTCAGGGAGTAATCTTTCTCTGCCAATTTGACCTTGTAGCCCAGAACCTCAGCATCAAGACTGACAGAAAATGAGGTTAAAAAATTTAATATATAAGAAAACTTTAATATGTAGCAATACTAGACTTGATGCCATAAGGTTTGATGTCATACTTACTAGCTTTGTGAGCTTGGGACAAGTCATTTGATCTCAAAATGAATTGGTTGGAATCATTGATTTCTAAGATCTCTTGCAGCTTTATCTTTTGATATGTTTTTGCATATTCACTTGAAATTTAGATTTTAGTGAGTCACCTAAGTGAATATACAGGTAGTATCAGAGCTTGGACTCAGGACTCTTGGAACTATGTACCATTCTCTTTTTCTCTGTGCCATCTTGCTTCTTGATGCTCTAGAGACAAATGCTACAGTGGAAGTGTGCTGGATTTGGAGATTAGAGGACCTAGGCAGGAATTCCAGCTCTGCTCCTTGCTGTTTGTTTATTCTTTCTTGAAGATGATAATTTTTGATGTTTAGATACTGACTTATGGTTTATAGAACATTTTCCTATTAGCACTTAGCTTTCTTGCAGTTTGCAACATGAAACCTTTCCTGATTCCTATTATCTTCTCTCCAAAATTGTTATATTTATTGTATATTTATATTCCAGATACCTGTATGTATACATGTTGTTTCCCATAGAATTTAAGCTCCTTGAGGGTAAGTACTTATTTTGGTTTTTGTTTTTATATTCCCAGTACTCAATAAATTCTTGTTGATCTGATCCTACTAGATCCTATACATATGGTATCTAAATGTCAATTACAGAAATACCTTATAAAGTACCATGTAAGATGGCATTTATATTTAACAAATGACATATGGGATAATATTATCTGTGAAATAATATGATCAGAAAAGAAAGTGGGCTGGTCATATAACAAGAATATACCACATGATAAAACTAAGTGCTGTATCCACAAAATGCTAAAAGACCCTTAGAATACTGAGTGGAAGGTGTGGCTTAAAATTTAGTAGATGAATTTTGAATAGGTTGAGACTGATCCAGTGAGTATATTCACATAGATGGGATCCTGGATTCTTTGAATTATTATTATTGCCATTGTAATTATTTTTTTCCTGTCTGCTTGTTTATTTTTAAAAAAATTTTAATAGTATTTTATTTTTCCAAATATATGCAAAGATAGTTTTCAATATTCATCTTTGCAAGATCTTGTATTCCAAATTTTTCTCTCTCCTTTCCTCCTTCTCCTAGACAGCAGATAATTCAATATTGCTTAAACATGTGCAATTCTTCTATAGATATTTCCACATTTATTGCACTTAGTTTTTATGAGTGTTTTATTTTTCCAAATATGCAAATAATTTTCAGCATTCTCCTTTGCAAAACCTTGTATTCCAAATTTTTCTCCCTTTCTCTTCCCCTGTTCCTCCTCCCTAAGATAGTAAGCAATGCGACATAAGTTAAACATGTACAATTCTTCTAAACATATTTCCATATAGTTTTATAGCTCTTTGGGCATAGTTCCAAATTGCACTCAAGAATGGCTGGATCATTTCAAAACTCCACCACATCATTGTTAATAGTAATAGTAACTAGCATTTATATAGTGTTTTAAAATTGGCAAAGCATTTTAATGTATGAAAAGTTTGAGTAACATAGTCTCTGGGTAATTAACCATTTTGTAAATTATGTTAGAGAATAACTATTAAAGGGTGGGGTTATTGGATCATCTCTCATAAACCAAAGACCCTTCATGAAATCCTCTGAATGTTTATATGCCTTTGAAAGAGTGATATTATTGAGGTGGAAATCAACTCTGATTGATTAACAAGTGATGAGAAAATGATTATACTGAGAGGTGGGTTTGTCCTATTGAGGGTCTCCAGGGCTATGATCCTGATTACTCCATTTTATATAGAGAGACTTATCTATATCCATAACACCCCATTTAGGGTAATCTATATTAAAGGGGGAATCCGAGTCTACTCAGATCTGTCTGACTAAAATACCATGGGCTGAAAACCAACACTTCACATACAGCAAAAATTTTTTTTTACCTTTCGAGCAGATTTAAGTTTTAAATTTCATTATCAGCCCTGTTTTGTGTACTTAGGGAATCGTACTCTTACCTATGGGTGCTAAAGCCCAAAGGAATATAAATTTTGATCACTGAAACCTAGCCAAATATCTTGGGGTTTGTGGGCTAGCTTTCTTTTTTATGGACCATACTTTAAATTCAAATTACTCTTGCTCTCTTTGGCTAACAGTTAAGTCCCAGCCCAAGATTCATTTGGTCATTGTTTGGATTTTGGTGGTTCAGAATTGTGTAAATAGTACTTATTTCTGTTTTGGCCAGAAACCCTGAGGGTATATAGAGTTTTTAGAAATGTACCTAGAAATGTTATCATTAGATGTATTTCACATATCTGATATATTTTATATATCTAATATATTATTTATATTTATATATCTGAATATCTTTTCTATCAGATATATTATATATGAGAAATGATATATTTAGAGAGTCCACTAAAAACTACTTGAAATTTGTTGTGTTTCTAGTATCTATGTATTCTCTAGGATTCTCCAAGTATAACAACATATCATCTGTAAACAGTGATAGTTTTATTTCCTCATTAGCCACTCTAATTCCTTCAATTTCTTCTCTTATTATCTAGTACAATATTGTATATGTGTGTGATGACATATAATGTTTGCTGATGGCTTTAGATAGATGCTGCTTCTCATTTTAAGGAAAATTCCATTTATTTCTATGCTCTCTAGTGTTTTTATTAGGAAAAGGTGTTGTATTTTGTCAATGCTTTTTCTTCTATTGAAGTAATCATATGATTTATGTTAGTTTTGTTATTGTATGGTCATTTATACTGATAGTTTATTTTATATCAAAACAGTCTTGCATTCCTGGTATAAATCTCACTTGGTGATGGTGTATTATCTCATTATAAGTTTGCTAATATTTTTCTGTAAGATTTTTGCATCAATATTCATTAAGGAAATTAGTCTATGATTTTTTTTTCTTCTGTTTTGGCTCTTCCTGTTTTAGATATCAGCCCCATATCTGTGTCATAACAGAAATTTGGTAGGACTCTCTAGTCTTCTGTTTTTCCACATAGTTTATATAGTATTGGAATTAATTGTTCTTTAAATGTTTGGTAGAGTTCACTTGTAAATCTATCTGGCCCTGGAGATGTTTTCTTAAGGAATTCATTGAAGGCCTTGTTCGATTCTTTTTCTAAGATGGGATTATTTAGGTGATTTATTTTTTTTTCTGTTAATGGATATTAGCAAAGTGTTTTAGCAGGGACTTGAAAGAAGCCAAAGAAGCCAGGACACAGATATGGGAAAGAATTCTAGTGTTGGGAGACAGCTACTGAAAATATATGGAGCTGAGGGATGGAATGTGATTAGCAAGGAGGCCAGACTCACTGGATTACAGAATACATGGAGGACAGTAAGGTGTATGTAAAAAGACTGGAAAGGTAGGAAGGGACAATATTCTAAAAGGCTTTAAAAGTCAAATGGAGGATTTCATGTTTAGTCCTAGGAGATAAAATAGGGAGTTTAATCAATTAGAGAGGGATACAAATGCAGACCTGCAGTTTAAGGTTATTTTTAACAGCTGAATGGAGAGAATGATCTGTGGGGAGAAACTTAAGTCAGAGAGCCCAACAAGCAAACCAGAGTGTTGATCAGAGGAGAGGAGGGGATATGTAAGTTAGATTGTGAAGGTAAAGAATGAATTCTGGACTTGGAAACCAGTTGGATGTGAGGGAGTGAGAATGAGGAGTCAGAGAATGAGATCTAAGGTACAAGTCTGAGTGACTGGGAAGATGGTGTTTTATTTATTTATTTTAAAATTTATTTGGCAATAATAAGAAAGTTAAGAAGAGGGAATTTGAGGGGAAAGACATAAGTTCAGTTTTAACATGTTCAGTTTAAGATGTCTATGAGATCTCTTTTGAGATTTCCATTTAGTATTTGGAAATTTGAGACTGGAGGTCAAAAAAGAGGTGTTAGGACTAGAACAAATAGCTCTGAGAATCATCAGCATAGAAACAATATGTGAATCCATGAGTGTCGATAGAATAGAGAGAAAAGAAAAGAGAGTCTAGGACTGAGATTTGGATGAAACCATGTTGAATGAACATGATCTGAATGATGTTCCATTAGAGGAAACTGACAGGAAGGGAAGAGAACTAGGAGAGAGCATTATTAGGAAAACAGAAAGGAAAGAGAATATCAAAGAGAAGGTATGAAAAAATGACAGTTAATGAGGAATGTGATACGTAAAAATGTCAGGTTTTTGGAAGCACATCTTCATGTTTGGGTTGCTCTCAAAATTAGACTTCTGCTTGCTAAATTAACTTTACAGCAGATCAAATAATATTCATGACAGTTTATGATTATTAATGGGCTAAATATCTTTCTTATAAAGCTAGGTTTTGTCAGAGTTAGGTTTTAAACTGTTTCCTGATAGGAAAGGACCAGTATTTTCTCATCTATACTCTGCTCTTTTCACTGTAAACCTCTTTATGTATAAGCTGCCTTACTACTCAATTACTTCATTTACCTGTACACAGCAGAGAAAAAGCCTCTTCATGGCTATCTTCCAGTGAAGAGAAATGTTAGGCAAGACCTTTGCTTATTATTTTTCATAGATTTCACTCCATAGATAACATAGTGTTCTTATTCCAAAGCAGGTTAGGCTAATTTAGATAATGTATAAGAAACTATAGTTATTTGTGTTATTATTTTGCAAGGCTGAAAAATCTTTTCCCTTCCTCACAGCAAATCTTATTTTCAAGGAAACATTTTTATTTGATTTTTGGGCAATCTGTGAAAAGCATTTTATTTTTTGACTAAGTTTAGATAGAATATGGGGGGCAGGAAAATTTAAAGGTTGAAAATGTCAAGTGACATTGATCATTGAATCACTTAATAGGATGTTAACATATATCCATTTTCTTTCTGAATCCTTCTGGAGTCTCTGCTGACAACCCATTGTTTACTTTACAACAGAATTTTAACCGTGTAGGAGAATAATGCTCTGATTCTTTTCCATCATACCTGTATTCTAGAAGATAAGGTTTTGGAAATCTGTTCTTTTTCATAGTAAGATGTAGTTATTCAGGAATGATGAGGGTACCATCATATCAGGTAACAAATAATTAATCCATCTCTAATTTATTGAGATTAGAATCGTTACTTTATATAAAGAACAAGCAAGAAAGAAAGCAGGTGTATTTGTATTTTTTATTTTTTTTTTTTTAGTGATAGTAATTTCTAGTCCCTTGGTTTCTGAATTCACATGTTCTTTTTACATTAAAGCTTAGTTCAGTGAGAAAGTTATAGGTAAATATCATAGATTTTCCTCTATATCAAGGGACAACCTAGAGATCTTAATTTCTAGATATAAGGAAAAATAATTTTTAAAGAGACTGTTTTTATATACAAAGTTAATTTAGAAGAACCTGATATTTATTTTTTGGGGAAAAAAGCCTTTAAACCTGATAATGGCAAAAGTGGAAAGTGCTTTTTGTATTAAATATAACAGGCATAAAAAATTTTATTCAATGGTTAAAAGAAACCTGTGAGCAAAAATTTAGTACATTCCTACATCTATTGTGGGAATTTATTTTTTAGGTATGTGGTAGAAGAGTGGTCATCTAGTCAATTTGTTTTTTTGTTTTTTTTAAAACAGATTTCTCACTAATCCACAAAACAGTTTTTTCCATTTTCAGAAAGTTTTTATTGTTGATGAGTTCGATGGAAATTTTTTCCCCTCAAGGTACCTTGGTACTAGCTCAGCCTTCAGGAAAACAAGATATAAAGATTTTTATCTTTCCATCCTTCCCTAATTTCTCATTTCCTCAAACTCCTTAAGTCTCAGAATTTACTGCTTTTATTCTATTACTCTACCTCAGCCACATATATAGGCGTGGTCATGATATTACCCACAAGTGTTCCACTTCCCCTAATTAGAAGTTGACATTCTATTATGTAAGTGACCACAACCTGCTATTCTACTCTCTATATCTCACCTCTTCCATGCTGATTTCTTACCCTCATGATTCCTTAGTTATTTCTCGGGCCACTTTCTCCATCTCCCACCCTATCCCATTCTCTTTGTCAAAAACAAACCTTTTAGATGTGCCTTTGATCTTATTCCTCCTGGTGTTGGGATTTTATCATCGTCAACTTTTTCCTATGAATTGATTCCTGTAATTGATTCCAAGTCTATCCTGTCATTACATTACTGCCTTAAAATATGTCCAAGTCTATTCTTTCCTTTAAAAAAAAAAAAAGACCCTACCATCCCTTCTAGCTGTCATTCTATATTTTTCTTCCCTTTATTATCCATATTTCTTGAAAAAGTCGTCTGCTCTCATTGCTTCTTCCTGTCTTCTCATTCCACAATTCTTTGCAACTTGGCTGTCCATCAGATCATTCAATTGGAAACTGTTCTTTACAAACTTAGCAATATTTTAATTACCAGATCTGATGGTCATTCCATAGACCTAATCTTTCCCAATCTTTCTCCTGCATTTGTCATATTGATTATTGTTTCCTCTTGAAAAGGAGAACCAGTCTTCTCTTTCCTTTCTGTGGTTTTTATTCTCTCCAGGTTCACCTTCTACCTCATTTACTGCCTCTTCTCAGTTTCTTTTGCTGACTTTATTTTCCATATCATATTTCTTAACTATGATCCAGTTTTGACCTGAGTTCTCTGCTTTTCTCTCTTGAAAAAAATCAATAATCAGATTCTAAGGATTTAATCATCATGCTTATGTAGATGATTCCCAGACCTACATAGCCAGCCTTGGTTTCTTCCCCTACTATTATGAAGACATCTTAAATTCAAAATATTTAGAGCTGAACTTAACTTTTCCTCTAAACACCCTTCTCTTCAAAACTTTTCTATTTCTATTGAAGAAATCCTTCTATCCTCCCCAGTTGTATTCTAAGCACTTATCTTGGATTCCTCCTTCCTATTCCATATAACTAATCAGTTTTCAGCTCTTACTCCACAGAATCTCTCATCTCTTGTCTCTCTCAATTACAGAACATCTAATCTTCTCTCTCATAGATTATTATGACAGCTTTCTCATTGGTCTCTCTGCTTTCAGTCTTTTACATACAGCTATCAAAGTAATTTTTTTTTTTTTAATCACAGATCTGGCCATGTGACTCTACTTATCTAATTCAGTGGCTTTTTGCTTCTAGAATAAAATATTACCTCCTTGATTTATTTCTTAAAGTCCTATACAACCTGACATCAAACTAGCTTTCCAGCTTCATTGTATGTCACTTATCTCTTCTGCAGCTCTGTAATTCATTGACCTTTGAATATGGCCTAGAGAACTATGTGTTATAATTCATGACATTTCATTTTCCACCTCTTTGCCTTTGCACTGTATGTTCTCCATGCTTGGTATATACTTCTTTCTTACTTTCCTTCTATCTCATAGAATTTCTCTCTTTAAGATGTAATTCAGATAATCATCTTTTGCATAAAGCTTTTCTTGATTTTCCTCCAAATCCTTCAAGCCTCCTTATATTTAACTAGAGATATAATGAATGCCATACCATTGTGCCTTATGTGCTTGATCTCCAGTCTCCAGGGGAAGAGAAGAAGCATTATTTCATTGTATCTGTGTCCTGCTACTGAGATGAAAAGAGAAGGTACCATTTCATTATTCTCTCCTGGTCTTCTGTCTTAGAAGATGGAGAGTTATCACCACTTTTTTTTGCTCTGAGTTTTTCCTCCCCTGCTTGAATTGCCCAAGACTCTGAATGGATTCTTCCCCATACCACCTAAACCCTCAGATTCTAATAAGACTGATTTTGAAAATCTCTCTAAATGTTTTACTAATTGATGAACAAAAACTCTCCCTTGACTCCTCATAATGAAGAGGGGACCCTGAAACTCTAAAACTCCTTGAAGGAGAAAATCAGTGAGGGAAAGTTGAAGGAGATTTTTTTCCTTCAAGGAATTTGAGTTTCAGGGTCCCTTCTTCAATCTCAGTGATTCTGGAACCCCCTCATTAATCATCCAGATCTTGTTCCTCATCTTTTCACTACCTTATTACTTATTCCCATTCCCCTAGTTGCCTTTTTCCCACCTTCCCTCCCCACCCACCCCAGGCTCTAACAAAAAGCTGCCTTACTTCTGAAATGCTTGCTCTACAGACAACAAACTTCTTTTCATCTTAAATCTTTTTTTCCCCCACTCTTTTCACATTCTGGCTCACAGGACTTTGGCTCCTTTCTGATAATACAGACTCCCAGCCACCCTTTCCAACACAGATTGCACTTTCATCTCCCCCATCACTCACCTTCATCCCCATTCACACTTTGGTTGAAGTAGGAGAATTGTAATCATTGACTCTCAAGAAACTCTTAAGCAGAAGAAATCTCTTGTGTTTTTTACTCCCAATTGAAGGATTGGTCAGGATATGAGAATGATCTGAAATGATTTACTACTTTATGGTATTCAAGATTTTTGCTTTTTTTTTTTTATCATATTCTTTTGGGAAATTTAAATAACCTTTTTCTTTTCTTTTTGAGCCAATCAATGTTAAGTGATCTTCAGGCTGGGGACTTCAACTATCTTCCTCTCTCCCTCAAATACCTGTCGAGGTCATTCAAATGACCACATTTGGATGCCATTGCCCTTTGTTTCAGGCCTAGTGTATCCACATATGTATAGTAGCATCCTGCCTGGGTTTCTTTTGTTGTTCAATTCTCTGGCTGAGTATTGTTTGGTTTTTTTTCCCCTCAACAATATTGGATTTCTTGTTTGTAATAGCTCTTTTTGTGGTAGCAAAAAATTGGAACATGAGTGGATTCCCAGCACTTGGGGAATGGCCAAATAAGTTGTAGTATATGAAGGTAATGGAATATTATTGTTCTGTGAAAAATGAATAACAAGCTGATTATAGAAAGGTCTGGAAAGATTTACATGAATTGATGCTGAGCAAAAACATGCAGAACCAGAAATATATTGTACATAATAACAGTAATAATGTGTGATGATCAACTAAGAAAGGCTTAGTTCTTCTCTGTAGTTCAGTGGTTCAAAACAATCCCAGTAAACTTTGGACAGAAAATATCATTTGCAGTCAGAAAAAGATCTAAGACTGAATATAAATCAACACATGCTATGTTCACTTCTTTTTTCTGTTTTTATCTCCCGTGATTTTTCCTTTTTGCTCTTATTTTTCTTTCCCAACATAATTCATAAAACAATGTAAATGTAAAAAAATGTATATTAAACTACTAAAAATAAATAAATCCAATAACAAAATAATATTTTATTTTTCCAAATACATGTAAAAGATAGTTTTCAACATTAATTTTGTAATGTTTCAAATTTTTTCTCCCTCCCTCCTTACCTTGTCCTTCCTCAAGACAACAAGCAATTTAATATAGTTTATACATGTACAATCCTTTTAAACATATTTCCATATTTGTCATGTAGTGCAAGAAAAATCAGACCAGAAGGGAAAAAAAAAGAAAAAGTGAACAAAAAAAATTAAAATATATGCTTTGATCCACATATAGTCTCCATAGTTCTCAACTCTGTATGTGGATGGCATTTTCTATGTCAAGTCTATTAGAATTGTCTTGGATCACCAGATTGCTGAGAAGTGCTAAGTCTGACATAGTTTATCATCACATAATCTTGCTGTTACTGTGTACAATGATCTTTTGGTTCTGCTCATTTCACTCAGCATCAGTTTATCTTCTGGGCTTTTTTGAATTCAGCCTGTTCATCATTTCTTATAGAACAAATAATATTACATTACATTCATATGACATAAGTTATTCAGGCATTCCCCAATTGATGGGTGTCTACTTAATTTCCAGTTCCTTCTGGCTAAGTATTGTTGAAATACCATCTTGATTTTCAATTGGTAAGGGAAGTTGTGCTTACTGAGTATTAAAAAATAGGGATTAGCCTCTGCTTTTAGTCCATGGAGACTGCTGAAATTGTTTTATCACTTGTGAATAATTTTTATTTTGGAGAGATTTGAAAGGTTTTGAGCATTGGAGAAAATTTGTATCCTTTTGCTTATTGGCCATGTGAGCCTAAGTTATAACAGTAGAGTCCCTATCATAATGATATTTCGGTTAAAATTTTGCAAGGGGTTTAAAAAAGAGAGAGTTCAAAATTTTTGCCCAGAGTCTCCATTTTGAGCATTAATAGAAAAGTAGAGAAGAGGGTTTGGGGGGAAAATAATGAATTCTGTTCTTGACGTGGCAAGAGATTTGGTGGTTTGGTTCTTCCATTATCAGATTCCCAGTTAACAGCTGGTGATGTCATTTGAGTGGAGAGTATTAGTATGGGGGTGATTGGGAGAGCTTCATGTAGAAGTTAACTGAGCTGGGTTTTGAAGGAAAACTGATTGCAAAAGGCATGGAATTGATGAGGGAAAACATTGAAGGTATGGGAAATAGCATTGCAGAGGCATGAAGATGGAGGTGGGAGTGTTGAGTACGAAAAATAAAGATGGACCAGTATGGCTGGAATGGGTAAATGAGAATAATTATATAATAAGGTTGGTTTTTTAAGGACTTTAAAAGCAAAATAAGAGTTTACATTTGATCTTAAATGTAATAACAAGGATCCATTTGAAGTTATTGAAGAAAGTGTCAAGATCAGACTATATTTAGAAGTTTAGAATAGGGGTCAGTTTTGGGGAAAAATGATGAATTCTTCTTTTTGGCATCTAGTTTTTGAGAAACTTATAGAACATCAGTTTGAAATGTCTAATAGGCAATTGGAGAACAGGACTAAAACTGAAAAGAGACTAAGGCTGGTTCTGCAAATATGGAGGCCATCTGAATAGTAATGATAACTAAATCCCTGGGAACTGATAAGGTCACTGAGTAAAAGAGTATAGAAAAAGAAAAGGGTACAGGTCAGAGCCCGCCACATTTGAAGTACAGCCGCATTTAGGAGGTGTGATACAGTTGATGAGAATGACAAATAGTTATCAGGGGAACCAAGAGAGGAGTGTTACCAAAAAAAGAGAGAAGAAAGGGTTGTTAACAGTGTTATATGCTGCAAAGAGTATCTGTAGATGAAGATTGAGAAAAGGCCATGAGATCATTGAATAATATTGGAAGCTTGCCTTCTTGGTGGGGGGAGAGAATCAAAAGGAGAGAAAGAATTTGGAACTTGAAATTTAAAAAGAATAGAATGTTAAAAGTAAATAATAAAACTTAGAATATTGGGAGCTTTTTAAAGTATTATGTTTGACGATTGTGAGCATTTGTGTTATATCTGTCAAGCTATAGAAATCTGTGAATTGATGGAGGGGGAAATGTGTAAAGGAGTATCACTATTATTAGGGTTTGATTCCTCCTCTCAGTTCTTCATGCCCCTTTAATTTTAAGAGTATTGATTGTTCAAACTTCCCAGAAGCTCTAAGGTATGTGACAAATTCTCCATTGTCAGCTGTCTTTCGGGGTAGGATCACTTCAGAGATTAAGATTGTTTAATCTTGTTCAAGGTCACAGTTAATAAGTTTCGGAGTTCCTCAGAATAGAAGTCCAGTACTCTTTCCACTTTATTTTGCTGATCTCATGTCACCTTCAATTGGAACAGTCGCTAATTTTAGTATGATCAAAGCTTGTTTAAAAAAAACTTATGGGGTTTTGGGGTTCTCTTCTTCCCCCTCCCTCATTTTCCTGGGTTTAGTTTGGGATAAGGGAAAAATTAGTTAATCCTTCTACCAGGAAGCAAAAGGGCAAGGGATAAAGTAGGGTTGTGGACAAAGGGGGAAGAGGGAGGGAAAAAGTTGGGTTTGTTGGACTGGCTGGTGGTGAGATGCATGAGCTGTTTTTTTTTGTTTTCATTATGTGGCTAACTGAAGGAGGACAAGGAGGAGGAGCAGGAGGAGAGGAAAAAGAGGAAGAACTAGAAGAAAAATTAACTCCTGTCAGTCACAGGAAGTTTGTGATTGATTATGTTACATTCACTTCAGCTTTTTTGACGCATGGGGCAGTATTAAGCAATTCCAATCAGATACTGATCATATGTCTGGCAGTCAATTATGGAATGAGTGATTGCTGGGTAACTACTGGATGTTCTTACTCAACCCGTAGTCATCTTTGCACATGAAACATTCTAAACCTGAACCTACCTACTTGTTCCTTTGTGATTTATATACTGGGAAAGATTGTATTTTTTCTTTTTCTAATGGTGGGGGACTGGTGTTTTCAACTAATTAAGGATCAGTATAATGATTATATCCAGGGTGTTAGCATCCCTTGTGTAGGCTCTTGGAGTATACAGACAATATTTTCTATCTTTAAAACCCTAATCCAAGGTTTAATGTTGCAGGTGCATCAATTCCTTTGACCAGCTGCTAAATAATCTTTTCTAAAGTTGGGTTGCCTTCAGACCTTTTTCATCTTCCTGTTCTTGTAAACTTTGTAGGTCCTCAGATTATACTCCAGACATAAATGTGAGAAATTCAAAATTGCGTTAAAAATCACAAAAGCAAACTGGCTATATAACTCCACAGTAAGATGGAATAACACTGATCCATGTTCTTAAATACTTGTTTATGCTGACTCATAGAACCTACAGAAGAGTTGAAACTATTAATTCTGGTCACTTATGGAAGTTCTTTAATAAAATCACATATCTTGGGTAGATATAATTTTGAAGCCTCTGAAAGATCTCAAAATAGGAGAAAAGCTTCCGTTTCTTACCCTCCCCAATTTTATCTAACCTGCCATTCTGGGGGTGGGAGCTAAGACTTAAGAATTTAGACACAGGGGCAGTTAGTGCAGTGGATAGAGCAACAGCCCTCAAGTCAGGAGGACCTGAGTTCAAATCTGGTCTCAGACACTTAACACTTCCTAGCTGTGTGACCCTGGGCAAATCATTGAACCCCGATTGCCTCAGCAACAAGGAAAGAAAAAAAGAATTGAAACACAAAACAGAAAAGTTTGTATTTTATCCTAGAAGTAATAGGGAATCACTGAAGTTTCTTGAACTTGAGGGTAGGGTGTGTTTAGACTTGTGTTTTAAGAGCATCAGTATGACATTTATGTATAGGAAGAATTAAAGTGGAAAGAAACTGTAAGCTTTATCTTATTATATTCAGGTGGGAATTGATACAGACCAGAAATAAGGTAGTGATCATATAAGTAGAGAAAAGGAAAAGAATTGGAGAGATTTTGTTACTTAAACAATGGACCAACCAACTGCAATAGGGAGTGTGAAAAAGGCAGACAAATCTGGGTTTACTTCAAAGTTCTGAATCTGGGTAATTGGGAGTTTGGTGATACTTTTAACAAAAATAAGAATATTTGGAGAAATGTTTATTTTTTTGGTTGGGGAAGAGCAGGAGGGATTGGAAGATGCAGAATTCAATTTTGGAAGGTTGGGTTTGTGATGCAAGATATTTAGGTAAAGATGTCCATAGATAGTTAGTGATCCTGTACTGAAGCATAGGAGAGAATTGGATTGGATTTCTAGATTTGAGTTATCTCTATAAAGATAATTAGATACTTAGGAGCTGAGATAAGCAAAAGAAGGTATATAATAGAAAGATCAAAAGCAAAGTCAGTAAAAACCATTACATTGAATTCCCAATCCCTATATTTATGCCCACCTGCATTTTTGATTTCCTTCACAAGCTAATTGTACAGTATTTCAGAGTCTGATTCTTTTTGTACAGCAAAATAATGTTTTGGTCATGTATACTTATTGTGTATCTAATTTATATTTTAATGTATTTAACATCTACTGGTCATCCTGCCATCTAGGGGAGGGGGTGGGGGGTAAGAGGTGAAAAATTGGAACAAGAGGTTTGGCAATTGTTAACGCTGTAAAGTTACCCATGCATGTAACCTGTAAATAAAAGGCTATTAAATTTAAAAAAAAAAAAAAAAAAAAAGCATAGTCAGAATAGCCCTATATTTCCAGGGATTAAGATGATGCCTTGCATGTCACAGTTAATATTAATAATTCTTAGATTGCCTAAAATATCAAGCACAAATTACTTTTTCAGAGTAAAATTAAGGCACCTAAAATCTGATTCTATTATGCATAACGTTTCAAAAATCTTAGTGTAATTTAAAGTTTTAATAACCGTTCAAACTTTCTCAAGAATTGTCCACTTTAGCATGATTCTTCATCTCTATAGTCTACTAAATCCAGCTAATAATTATCATTATTCAGTATATTTCACAAAAGTCTTCACTCAAGAGTTGTGCAATGAAAGAGTACCGAATTCATAGTAAGTGAACCTTTGTTTAGATTCTGACTTTATTATATACTATATATGTGTGTGATCTTGGGTAAGTTATATAATAACTCAGTTTGTAGACTTCAGCTCCTCATTTGTAAAATAAGGCTGCTGATCAAAATTTTGAATTCTTTTTTCCTGGAATTTTATGAGCAAGGTAATATATGTAATGACCATTTTATAGATGTGGAAAGTGAAATTGAGAGATAAAGTGAATTACTTACTAAGTATCTTAGAAGTGAAGGAGCTGGCTCTCAAATCCAAGGCCTGGGGAAATTATTTTTTATAATAC
Source organism: Sarcophilus harrisii (assembly GCF_902635505.1). Taxonomy (NCBI): domain Eukaryota; kingdom Metazoa; phylum Chordata; class Mammalia; order Dasyuromorphia; family Dasyuridae; genus Sarcophilus; species Sarcophilus harrisii. Next base: position 507,351,580 of record NC_045427.1, on the reverse strand, counting down.
CAGGTTGTTTCCAATGTCTGTTTATCTTCTGGGGCTTGGTATATATCTAGCCTTTCTCAGGAAAATTTGCTAGAATATTACAGTCCTCTGTGATTATCCCATCCCCTGTATTTATTTACTTCTTGCCTATACACTTAATATTTACCTAAATATTTAGTTACAAAGGTAAGTTCCTTTGAAGACAACAACTATGTTTATCTCATTGTAGGAACTCAAATGAAAAAAAAAATCTGCTTCTTACAAATACATGTATCATTGTATTTCTAGATACCTGAAAAATGTCTGAAAACTCCAGTGACAGTGATTCATCTTGTGGTTGGACTGTCATCAATCATGAGGTGGGTATTTAAATCTTAAATGTTATAGTTAAATGAATTACTGCATTGATGATATGGATTCATTTGGTTTTATTAAAACTTCTATATCCAGAATTAAAATTATGTGGTCTACTATGTGATTTGGTCCATCTGATTTTGCTATCTCCTAAGCAATTGATTGAAACTTTCTAAGGGAACCTCAACCCTTACCAGCCATATACCTTTTGGATATTTGGGTATAGGGACTTTGGCAGGAAAGATTTTGATTTACAAAGTTCACCTTTTAACATTCTTCTTTCTCCTTGATTTATTATTAACTTTCCCTTTTTTTTTTCTACTTCACTCAACTTTATCACTACATGCTATGCTGACAGATTTCTATTATAGCTTGTTTTAAAAATATAAATTTGACATGCTAAATTTTAGTTAAATTTTAGTTTTAAGGCTATCTTGCTTGTCTGTCTCTTTCCAAAGCCCTTCTATTTTGTGTATTAATTAAAAAGTGCTTCACATTAGTATGACAGAGACTAGTCATTGATACACACCTAACATCCTGTACCAAGAATAGGTCAAAATGGATTCATGATTTAGACATAAAAAGCCGTATTACACACAAATTATAAGAACAAAAGATAGTTAATCTCCCAGATCTGTGAGGGAAGGAAGGAATTTGTGGTCAAAGGAGAGGCAGAGTACATTATTGAATACAAAATGGATAATTTTGATTATATTAAATTAAAAAGTTTTTGTACAAACGAAACTAATGCAGACATTATTAGAAGGAAGCAATAAACTAAGAAACATTTTTAGATTCAAGGGTTTTGATAGAGGTCTCATTTTATTCTCATTATGAGAATTCATTATCTCATTTTATTCATTCTGAATATAGTTCTAAGAATTCAAGCCATTCTCCAATTGATAAATGTCAAAGGACATAAACAATTTTTCAGATGAAGAAATTGAAACCATTTCTAGTCATATGAAAAGGTGCTCTAAATTACTATCGATCAGAGAAATGCAAAGTAAGACAAGTCTGAGGTACCACTACATACCTCTCCGATTGTCTAAGATGACAGGAAAAGATAATGACAAATGTTGGAGGGAATGTGGGAAAAACTGGAACATAATAATACATTGTTGGTGGAGATGTTAACGGATCCAACCATTCTGGAGAGCACATTGTTGATGGAGTTATAAATGGATCCAACCATTCTGGAGAGCAATTTGGAACTGTACTCAAAAAGTTATCAAATTGTGCATGCCCTTTGATCCAATAGTGTCTCTACTGGACCTGTATCCCAAAGAGATCATAAAAAAGGGAAAAGGACTCACACGTACAAAAATGTTGTAACAGCCATTTTTATAGTGGCAAGGAACTGGAACCTGAGTGGATGCCCATCAGTTGGAGAATGGCTGAATAAGTTATGGTATATGAATGTTATGGAATAGTGCTGTTCTATAAGAAATATCCAGCAGGATGATTTCAGAGAGGGTTGGAGAGACTTACATGAACTTACGTTAAGTGAAATAACCAGAACCAGGAGATCACAGCCACAGCAAGATAAGATGATCAATTCTGATGTACATAGCTCTTTTCAACAATGAGATGATTCAGGCTAGGTTTCAATGGTCTTGTGATAAAGAGAGGGATTTACACCCAGAGAGAGGACAGTGGGAACTGAGTGTTTTGTTTTCTTTCTCATTTTTTTCCTTTTTGATCTGATTTTTCTTGTGGAGCATGATAATTATGGAAATATGTATAGAAGAACTCTACATGTTTAACATATTGGATTACTTGCCATTTAGGGGAGGAGTAGGGAAAAGGGAAGGAGAAAAAAAATTGAAACACAAGGTTTTGCAACGGTGAATATTGAAAATTATCTAGGCATACATTTTGAAAATAAAAGCTTTAATTTAAAAAAAGTTTCAGCATCCTTTCTTCTCTCTCTCTCTCTCTTTCTCTCTTTTTACATTGACTTAATTTACTCCTCTCCTCCTTCCCTTCTTTCCTGAATTGAAACAAAATAAACTTGAATCCATTGAGGCAAATAAGCATAATCAGTCAAAGGAAATGCATATATTGGCTATGCTAAAAACATTAGTATACATAATTGTTCCGAGTATGTTTTATCATTCCTCTGGAATTGTGTTTAGCATTTTTCCAAAGAGTTTTCTTTTCCTAACAAATTCATTCCAATCCCAAAACTTGCTTATTTCTGTTGAATGTTCTGTCATTCTTCTCTGTCACCAGGTTCATATCCTTGGCCTTAAGCTCAAATCGTCATCATTTCCCCTACATTATCAAATCTTGATGTTTATTTCTCCACATCTTTTACATTAAATCCTTTCTTTCTACTCATACTACTACTACTTTAGATCAGACTCTTCATTATTTTTCACCTAAATTATTGCAGTAGCCTCCTACTTGTTCTCTCTTCATTCCAGTCTGTCCTACATATTGCTGCCAAAGATCTGATCTTGAGATTTCCCTACTCATTTATCTTCATTGGTTCCTAGTTGCATCTAGGACAGGAGTTTTTTTTTGTTGTTGTTGTTTTTTTGTTTTTTAAGTATTTTGTTTTTCCAAATACTTGCAAAGATAGTTTTCAACATTCACCTTTGCAAAACCTTGTGTTTCAGTTTTTTCTCCTCTTCCCCCTTTATCTCTCCCCAAGATAGCAAGCAAACCAATATAGGTTAAGTGTGTGCAGTTTTTTTTTTTTTTTTTTTTTTTTGCTGAGGCAATTGGGGTTAAGTAACTTGCCCCGGATCAAAGACCTAGGAAGTGTTAAGTGTCTGAGGCTAGATTTGAACTTAGGTCCTCCTGATTTCAGGTGTGCAGTTCTAAGCATATTTCCATATTCATTATGCTGTACAAGAAAAATCAGATCAAAAGGGGAAAAATGAGAAAGAAAAAAACTCCAAGCAAACAATAATAAGAAAAAAAGGTGAAAAGAACAATCCTTTGATTCACAGTCTCCATAGTTCTCTCTTTGGATGTAGATGGCACTTTCCATCATCACTAAAGTCTCAGTTGATAATCTACATCTTGCTGAATACTATATCATGTGTTGAAACTCATTAGTTCTCATCATTGATAATCACAGTGTAATCTTTCAGGCTTTCTGAAATACAGTGCTCATCATTTGGTATACATATATCTTCATTCACTAGCACCAAGTTATTAAGTCTTTCAGGGTTTTTCTGAAATCAAGGGCTATGCTATATTTTTTATAAAAAAGTAATATTTATTAATCATACAACTACACTTGATTACTTTATGGAGGTATTTAATTATAGAATTGAAATTTTTAATAAAAGTATATTGTATATTAATAATTGATTTTATCTATGATCATGTATTCTAAAAGTAATTTGCTTAGGAATTTCAAATATTTAAAATTCTCTGATTGATATTATTTAATAGCTGCCAAGTGATCTAATATTTATCCAATGATACTACTTATTCATTCTTTCCTCAGAATCAAATATAAATTTCTTTCTCATCACTTTTAAGTCTTCATGTTAGCTTAAACTATTTTTTACCTGTCTCATTGATAATTCTTACTTTTAATACTCATTCTTTAGCACTCAAACTACTAGATATCCATTTTCCTACACATCACTTTTCTCCTATTGCAGTAGTTCTTTGAAAGCTTTCTTGTATTATTTCTACTTATATTTAATTTGAATATGCTTTTATATACTCATCTTACCTTCACCTAATGTAAGCTTTTGAAGGAGGCTGATTCAACAATGCATTTCATCCTAGTTCCTAACACCAGACTCTTTAAACTTTCTTGTATTGAATTATTCATAACTTGTATTTATTTGAATATGCTTCTGTATATATCTACTTACCTTTTTCACCTTAGAGTGTAAGCTTTTTTGAGAAGGGAGGACTGAGTTGCAAAGCAATTTCATCTAGTTTTAAAGACCAGGAATTATTAACATTTCATGGTTGTCATTTTTTTTTCTAGGGGTCTGATATAGAGACAGTGAATTCTGAAAATGTAGCAAATGAAAGCCCTGTGTTTGCATCAGAAGAGTATACAGCTTTAGTGCAGGAGATACATCAGGAACAGCCTTTAGATCAAGAAGGTAAAGGTAAGTAGTTAAAAAAAAAAAAGAAAAAAATTAAAAGAAAACTAAAGCCAGTAAATTCAAGCCCTCTTTTGTGATAACTAGTATCTAGTCTTTTTGACATATACTCAGACATTAGCCCTGCGCCCTCAAAACCTGAATTATTGGGGATAATACTATTAGAATCTTTTGGTTTTGTATTACTTATATTTTTACCTATGCTTCTTCTCTTACCTGCTCCTAGAGGGTCATACCATACAATAAAAATTTTTTTAAATGAAAAAGAAGGAAAAAAAATCAGCAATGTAGTGGTAGTTAAAAAAAAATTTAAAGCTTATTTTTCTCTACCAGTATAAAACAAATATATTATAGTTTATTTCTAACCAATAACTTAGTAGTAAATTGTATCATACTTATACATACATACATATTTATCTTATGACCAAGGTCTAATAAGTCTAATGATTTATTCAAGTTAAGATTATTATCCTACTAGAGCAGTTTTGGGATGGGGGAAAATGGTGAAAAGAATATTCCAAAAAGAACAATGGGATTTTGAAACAAAAACAGGAAACCACACATTTAATCCTATGCCAGAGTCAAGGGCAGGAAAGTATACCATACCAATGTTTTCATAAGAAGCTTTTATGATGAATGTCTACTTTACAGATGAAGAAACTGAGATCCAGAAGAAGTCAAATTTAGATCCAATAAATGTTAAAAAAAAATTGACATTAATGTTTTAAAAAATATGCTACTTAGATATTACTCAATATCTCTCAAAAGGTATTTTTTGTGTTTATATGGTCTATATTTGCGATTGGTCTATATTAGAACTATTCTTTCAGTGGCATAATTTGTGGAAAACTTATCAGATGCTGAAAAAAGCATTTTAAAATAAAGGAATAATTTATTTTTGTTCCATATCAGGAAATAACGAAGGTGGTACCGAGTTAATGGGAGAAACTACATATCAAGCTTTGGAAGAAGCTAATTCAGTTCTTGAGGTAAATTTCAAGGATTCCCAATTTTTTTTTTTTTTTTTTTGTTAAATGCTGAACAAGTTTTATTTCTTTAAAAAAAATTTTTTAACATATGCTATGTTCACTTCTTTTTTCTGTTATTTTTTCCTCTCCCATGGTGTTTCTCTTTTGTTCTGATTTTTCTTTCCCAACATGATTCATAAAGCAATGTGTATTAAAATTCATTTAATTAATTAAAAATAAATATTTTTCTCCAATTATACATAAATAATTTTTTAGCATTCTTTTTTAAAAAAATATTTGAGTTCTAAATTTTATCATCCTTTATCTTTATTGTCCTGAACACTGTATTGCTAAGAAATGCTAAGTCAGTCAGTCATAGTTGATAATTGCATAGTATTGCTTTTACTATAAGCAGTGTTCATCCGATTCTGTTCACTTTATTCTGTACCAGTTCAGGTAAGTCTTTCCAGATTTCTCTGAAATCATCCTATTTGTCATTTGTTATAGCACAATAGAATTCCATTATAATCATATGCCACAACTTGTTCAAACATTTCCCAGTTGATGGATATTCTCTCAATTTCCAATTCTTATCCACCACAAAAAGAATTGCTACAAATTCCTTGTACATATAAGTCCTTTTACCTTTTTTTTTAATCTCTTTGGAATATGTATATAGAATTAATAGTGATATTGCTGGGTCAAAGAGCATGCTCAGTTTGGCATATGAACAAGATTTCTAAGATAGAGAAATTATGTCATAGGGATTTTTTTTTTGTTTCCACTTGAAATTTAAGAAATTTTGTTATATGTTTTGAAAATTTATTGATTCATTTTGTTCATAGAGATCAAATATACATTCTATTTTGATTGATTTGATTTCATTGATTAAAACCTTGAAGATATTTTAGTTCAGAAGAAACAGTAGTATTATAAAGAAAACCTAATTTAGTAACTCTTCCCTCACCTGTACTGTAATTTTCCTGAAAATAGCCAGGCCTCTTTAATTAGATTGAAGAGGCTTAATATATGTTTTTGGATCTTGTGATCTATATACATAATTCAAATGAGAGGTACATTGCATAGTGGATAAAAGAATTGGCCTTAGGGTAAGAAAAAACTGCTTTAAACTTCATGTTTAGTATATACTGGCAATGTGACCCTAAGCATCTCACTTAATAATATTTTTGTGTTCCAGGCAAACTCTATAATATTGAAGTCACAAGTCTTGTTTTTTTTTTCTTTTTTTTTTTTTTTTAAATCAGAACAGAAATTTAAACTAAAACAAAAGTTAAAATGAAATTCTTGTGAAGATATCCTAACTTTTTAAACAAAGTAAAACAAATTGGATTTTCTTTTCAAAGATTATTATGAATAGGGCATTTTGCTTTGGCACTTATACATTGTTGTGAGTATTCTGAATTATGAGTTAGGTACATGTAAATTTTCTCAAGTTTTTATGGCCCAACTGAGAACTAGGTTTCTCCCTTACTATACTTATCCTTGTTTACTACTTTTATATCTTTCTCCCCGCAGATGATAAGGATTTAGGCATCTAATATGTATGCACTACTTTATGAAGTATACTAATTTACAATACTTGTGGTTCTTCCTCAGACAGAGAGAGAAAAGTTACCTGATGACAATGTTTATTTTGGGGCTATCAGCGATGATTCTGACATTGTTACCCTTGAACCACCTAAGTTGGAAGAAATTGGAGCACAAGAAGAAGTTACAATTATTAAGGACATTCAGAGTCCTGAAGATTTTAACTTAGGTTCTTCCTCTAGTAGCCAGTATACATTTTGCCAGCCAGATACTGGTAAGAACTTTACAGAGATAAAGGATCTTCAAATATGAGCCTTGTCAAGCCTTCTATAACTTTCTTTTTCAAATTCTCAGTTCTAGGTTGTTGAAAGAATAACATATTAGCACAATAAGAAAGTTGAACCTTTCAAGTCTTGTGTATGACATACCCTGGTTGTGTGATTCTAATTATTTCACTGAATGTCTCAGTATTCTGGGTAATTCTCTAAGACCATGTGAGCTATAGAGCAAATATATTGTGCATTAGAGAGGAAGTTTCTGATTGAGAGTTCTAAATGTTTGTGTAACATATGGCCCTTTCAAAAAAAAATGTAGAGTTTTTTATTTTATTAATATATGTTTTCAAGTGACATCAGATAGGACATGTAGTAGATGTATCAAAGACCAAAAAGCATGTGACATTTTTCAAATTTAACCTTAGGAAATGAGAAAAAGAATTTAAGATAACACTTTGAAATCTGGAAAAATCTAGTAATTCACTAATATTGTCTGTGGAAAAAGATAGGTTGTTTTGATTATTTTTTTATATCAGGGAGCCATTGCTATACAGTTATATCCCATGTGTTTATAAATCACAAATGTATGGCTTGTCAATTTATGATGTCCTGTATAAAGTGAAACATTATTTGAGGATTTATCTTACATTTAATACAAAATAGGCAAATATACTAGGAATAAAAGGAAAATGATCATATATGAAATTATACTTAATCTACAATTTTAAAAAATTTTTTATCAAAAAAGAAAAAAAATGTATATTATTAATAAGGTAATAACAAATTATCCTCATTGTTTTCATATTGCTTTGCAAATTTTTTTTTGCTTTTTTATCTTTTGTTATTGGTTATATAATTGTTATAAATGTGTGTATTCTTTAGTTCTTTTTTATTCTGCTTGCTTTCTAAGTCTTATTTTTAAATTATGTATATTTATCATTTCCTATGACTTACCACTCATGTATACTACTAATATAGAGTGGAGTGTTAAAGTTTGCAAAGTATTTATATGGCATTTGGTTCTTATAACAAAGAAGAATGATACTTTACCTCATTTTATTTACATTTGAAAAAATTGAGCTTTAGAGAAGTTAAGGACATTTTACCTGTGGTTATAGAGAATAGCTAAGAAATACACAATACTGGGTTTGACCCCAAGTCTTTCTGGATTCTAAATAAGTGTTCTTTCCCCACTACATTATTTATACACAATAGTGATCAGCTCTTCACAATTGTTAGATACGTGGGTATTTTTTCCCCTATTTTTTGCTATCATAATTTTGCTGCTATAATTTTGTAGAGATGTTTTTCTTTTTCCTTTCAATAATGTCCTGTTGGCATCAGTATTAATAAACATCTTTCTCAGTTACACATTGAGAGAATATCATGATTTTTATTTTAAAGTCCAATGGTGTCAATCATAGCCTCTCCATTTTTTTTTTAAATAAATTTTTTTAGAAATTAGTGAAGGAGAGCCAGAAAGGAGAATAAGATTAAGAAATACTCAGTGATGTCTTAGCATTTGTGAAAGAGTTGTAGAAATCAGTTATTTAGTGTCTATGGTGGTGGTAGTGGTGGTTTATTTTTGGTCATACATATAATGCAATAGAAGAAGCATGAATAGTGACCTAGTTAAATGTTATAGTACAATAGATTAAATTTTAATTTAATCTTTTCCAAAATATATCCAAATCTTTCCTTTTTATTCTTTGTAACAAAGGTTTAAAAGTATCTTTTTCTTTTTTATTCACAAAAGAAAAATGGTGGGAGAAGCTGTGGAAGATTCCAGAGTATATAAGGGGATGGGATGATCAACTGAAGCACCATGTCCCGAGCCAACTCTTTGAAGGTGGTGTGACTAAATCTGATCAGCTTGTATAGAGCTGAATGTAACTAGTCACATTTATTGAGTGCTTTAAAGATCCATTTGTGCTCTATAATACTAAAATAACAGTTCAAAATTGTCCCTATTTAAAAAACAACAGTGTGGCTTAAGCTTCTTGCATGACATTGAATTGCTTACATTTTATGAATTGGATCAAGTTAAAGTTCAAAATCCATTTTATCAGCTGATTGCTTTAGCTGTAATTTTGCTTGGGTTTACAGAGCAAAGCAATGTTAGATGAAATAGATTTTGAATGAGGAAATGTGTGGCTGCTGCTGTTTGAAATAGTTTAAACTGCCTTTTTAGTTAGCAATACAAATGATGACATACAATAGAAAATTATTTTACATTTGTTGTTATAGTTAGAAAATGATTCTTTAATAATGCTTTGATTACTCTTAAGTACAGGAGTGTGACTACATGATCCATTCAGACTATGACCATGAAAGCATTTATTTTAAGTAAGGATTTGTTTTAATTCTTTCTTTGTCCATGAAAATAGAAACTCACCTGAGGAACATCTTTGGAGATGATACATTAAAGAATTACCATTGAAAACTAACTTCACCTTTATGTCTTTAATTTCACTCTACTTTTTCTTGGTCATGAAAAATAAGGAATGATTATCCATGCCTCTTATCTCTGTATTAGTTTCATAATTCTGAGAGTTAACTAAATCTATGTGATCTGCTTAGAAAAATATTGCCTAAAAAGTTTATCAGATTGGCTGTGGCTTGACACTTATTTGCATAGACAGCTTAAATCTATGATACATGAGTATTTGATTTGGAGCTCATTTTCTCAAATTTAAGTTAATGATTTGTTCTTCTCCAGTTGATCTTTCTCCTTATTGTGGACATTATTTTTCATGTAGTTTAACCCTTGGGTTATACTACTCTACTGCTACTAATTACACTGAAAAGTGACTAAAACTCAGGAAAATTTTAAGTGAAACTCAGTAGGAAAAAAAAATTGTGACAGTTATGTTGGGGAAGTATTTGGAAAAGAAAAGTAAAAATTCACTTGAGTAGAGATCTTTTTAGTTCTTGTAGCTTTCCTTTGGAAACCTAGATTATTTTATTTCCATTTGTAGATTTATAATCATCACGTGCTGTTACATTGCTGAAGAACTATTTCTAATACCGAAGTGCTGCTTTTCCCCTTCTTTTGCTGATATCTGCCAATTAACAAAATTATATTTGTCTAGTAAGAGTAAGAAATTAAGAGAAGGATTTTTCTAGTTTCTGATAAATATAAATTTCCTGGCCATATAATGGAATGATGGAAATGAAGTGTGCATTATCTGTACCTTGTAAATTTGTTGGGTAGGTATCTAGTTGTATGTTTTTTTTCCTCCACCATTTTAAACTGTCTCTAAGTTTGTCTTTCCTTGGGATCAAATTGACAAAGTGTTTTCAGTTTTCTTCTGAATTCACACAATTTATAGACTTTATTTCTATTGAAGGGCTAAGAATAGGCTAGAATGTAGTGATTAACTTTTCCACAGGTAGGAAATGGAATGAAGAACATCTTGGGGTTAATGATCCTTTCCTCCCTAATCCCAAATATATCCCTTCTGGAAATACATGTGGAATATATGTGTCAAAATCAAACATCATAATAGTACTTTTCATTGTTCTGTGTTGCAAGAAAATTTTTAGAACTCATTTTCACATCTTGTAAATTTTTTTTTTTTGTTAATAGTGTTTCCATCTCAGCCTACTGATGATGAGTCAAGTAGTGATGAAACAAGTCATCAGCCCAGTCCTGCTGTGAGAAGACGACGTGCTAGAAAGAAGACAATTTCTTGTTCAGAATCTGAGGATAAGCCACCTAATGAACATGAGTCTGACTCTCCCAAGGAAGAAGTGCCTCAGCGCCCCTTCAGTAGTGGCCTCAACAAATGTATTATACTAGCTTTGGTGATTGCAATCAGCATGGGCTTTGGACATTTCTATGGTAAGAATTAAGAATTAGTCAGATATTATGAGCATGTGGATGATGCAGTGGTCAGGGTGTTGAGGTCAAATCTGTGTCCTACTTAGTAATAATTCTATGATTAATTAGATGTTATGATGTTTAAGCTCCTTGGGCTTTTTTCTCCTGTAAAATAGGAATCCTTATTATCATATTCATGTGAGTATATGTGTGTCTGGGTATACACATAGACAAACACATATATGTAAAACTTTTATCTTTTAGGGTTAATGTGATTAGAGTGGCCAAATGATAGATGTGTTTTGAAAAGTGTTAACTATTACACCTCTATAAAGGCTTTTTAGTATTATCAGTGAATTTTATAAAAAGATATTTGTCCTTTTTTAGATGGGATTAAAAATATAAGTTTTTACTATACTGCTGACTATTGACTATAAGATATGAGTAAAATAGTAATTATAGTATAGTTACTTAGTAATTAGTCATTCTAGCATCATGCCCTTGGGGAAAAGATAAAGATCATGAATTTTGTGAAATACTTTTGAGATATTTAACTGAAATTTACATTCGAAATCTACAGTTACTAATTTCTTACTATTTATATATAGGATTATATTTTGACTATTGCTGGTCTTACAATTTAGTAAAATTTAGGATGTTTCTTCATGACTTTTTCATATTTTAATATATCATTGGTGTTTCTATGCATTGAATTGCTCATAAATTATGTAGCATCGATAATTTAAGTGAAACAGTTAAGGAAACTTAATCACTTATCCCTTTCTCTTAGGATATCATTGTCAATGTAATTGATTCTGCTCAGCATTTTCTGTGTATTCTAACAAGCAGTTTATATGGTATCTTAAAATTTACAAATGCCTCCCTCATTCATCATGTGATGTATAGGTAATATTAAGTATTAACCTCATTTTATAGTAAAAGGATATGGAGGTTCAGATAAGGTAAGTGACCATACTCAAGGTTATATAGTCACTATGAGAAATGAAATTCAAAAAGTTATTTTAATTTCATTGCATTGTGTTGCCTCTCCCAAATAAAAATCAGAAAGGTTCAAAGGATACGTTGTCTCTAACATTTGGAGTCTTTGGCAAAGAATGAGACATAGAGTGGTCTTAAAGAAAGTGGGGGAGGAAGATTGTCCTGGTAAAGGTAGGGTTGAACTTCTAAAAAGAACTCTTTTAGAAAGAATATGACCATTAACTTCACTAATGTTTATATTCAATCTGTACTTAATTGTGAACCAGATTTTCAGTTTATCAGGTAATCTAAAATTTTGCTTTATCAGGTTCTTAAGTGCCTCTTTATAGGGTTTTGGGAGAGTTTGGTCTGCTTCCTTTTTGTGAGATAGCTTTCTTAGTCAGCATGACAAAAATAAATAACTGTAAACAAGCTATATAAAGACATTTTGGGGCTGATTCAGTTGTAATGTACTGAAATAGACTATTAATTGAGATTTGTAAATCTTAATATTGTGTCTCCTGATTGTCAAGTGCTGTAGTTTCAAGACTGTCCTAACTTTCACAATATAGTTAATCAGATAGAGTTTCTCTTCAAATAATGAATAAATTCCAAAGTGAGATTGGCTTTAATTGAATATGTTTAGTAGATACCTTTTCAGTGTACTTAACAAGAAATTATCTTATTAATCCTTTTGGATAGAATATAATCCTTATCTTCCTAAGATTAAAGATCAAGAATATATTGTCCACCCTTTCCAGTGGCAGCTAAAGTAATTTACAATTCTGTATTAAACAGTAAAATCATTTGGTGTACCAGAAAAACTGCTTAGTGCTAATAAGAGAAATGACATACTTCTTACTCCTTGATGTATTGACAGATTGCTACATATTATTACCAAGATATAATTTCTTATAAATACCTCTCAAAATGTCATTTTGTTTACCTATATGAATTTCAAAGGGACGCTTAGAAATAGGATTTCAAATATATTCATATAGCAACTTTTTAGGAGGGAGGAGGAAGATACATAGCCTCAGACAGATCCTTTAGAAACACTGAAGTTACATGGCTTAATTGGGATTTATGTTCGAGGAAGAAGTTTTCACACTGGGATTTCTTCCCACTAGAATGTTCCTTTTATTTCATGCCTATAATGGGTCTCTTTTCTTCTTTTTAATTCTTAGTCATCCTTTAAATACTATTTACATAATTCCTCCAGAAAGCCTTCCTATGGCTCTTAACCCTCCCTCACCCCTAAATCATTACTGATAATTCTCATTTCTTCCATCTTCTGAATGGATACTTTGCATGTTTTCGTGTGTATGTATATTTATGTATCTAAAATTGTTTTAGTAGTTAACTAATGGACTTATTGGTTTTATTTGAATAAAATGTTGTCTTTCCACAGGTAAACCTGCAGGTAATAAGAAATATCTTTTATTCTGTTGCCTAAAGAATTTAATACCAGAAAATATCAAAATTAATGATTAACCCAGGTGGCACTAAATACCCATACATTGCATGGCCTTTGAGCATTTGGTAAAAAATTAAAAATACTTAGAAAGAAAAGGTACCTGTTCATTGAGAACTATTTCCCCATTATGAAAAAATATTATAAAATAGAATTTTAGTACTTAGAAATCACAAAGCATTCACACCTATGCATTTTCTTACTAATCTATTCAGATTAATTATAATAAGGTGTAGTAACTTACTTTTCTGTAATTATATCTTATTATCCTAAATTGCTTTTTTGGTGATGAGAGTATGAGGATGACTGTAATGTGATGTTATGAGTATAATGTAAAGAAATGAATGACTTAAAAAAAAAATACCAGAACTTATATAGCCAAATAAGTGAAGTAATTACTCCTAGGAGATTATATATGTATTCCAGTGCTGTTGCTATTGTTTTCTAAAGTTATCTTTAGAAACAGTTTGAGCATTCAGAAAACAAACAACACAACAGTGTTCACAACACAACACAAATTCAGTAATTTTAGTTTTATCATTGAGCCTAATGTGTGAGCCAGACAAATTATCCATGAGACTTTACCCTCAAAAGGGTAAACATTTGAATATTTTTTAGGAATGTTCTAAATAACATTCTTCAGGTTCTGCAGTTTCAAAGAAGGAATTACAAAAATATTTTTAGTCCAGTGACAATGTCATTGGAACAGAAAATATACCCTCAAGGATTAATTTGAAGGAAACATATTTGGACGTAGAAAGTTATAGTTTATTTAGGCACATCCATCCTACCCAAACTCTCTAATCTTATTGGTCTTAATGTAGATTATGTCCCCAAAATAAAATCTTTAAAATGGAAAAAAAAATAAGTACACTGAAAGTTAATGCTATGTATTAGTCCACATTTGAATTGTATACAGGCCACGTTGGTGGAAAGACTGTGTCTGTCTTAAGTTCCTAGCTTGTATTTTATTCCTATCTCGTATATTTAACATGGTCATAGGTGGTTTTATTCCATATTTAAACTTTTAATTTCTTTCCTCTCAGTTTTCACAGCTCTCCAAAAGGTTAATGATTACCTTTTAATCCAGTAAATTTAGCCCTTATCTTCCTTGATCATCATTAAAAGAAATATTTGTTATTACTGATTTGTCTCCTTTTTGATCATTTTTCTTCCCTTGGCTTGACTTCAGTGTTCTATGCTTTCCCTTCATCTTTTCCTATATTCTCACCTTTGTTCATGTTGTTTATTCTGTGTTTAATCATCACCTTTTAGATCTATATATCTGTCTCCAACCTATTTCCAGAACTAAAATCCATATTTCTAACTCTTTACAGTATAGCTCCATAAATCCATAAAATTTCATAAATAATACTGCAAGTAAAGTATTATCCTAGGTTAATGCAGAGACATAAAATATAAAATATAAAAAGGAAGCAGTCTTCAGTATCTTGGAGCTTATTGTCTGATACAGGTATAAGACACACATATTTGTCGTCTCTCATCCTTTCTACATGAATGACCAGTCTTCTTTTTCTATCATATATTTTCCTGATAGCAACTTTGAAAAACGAGAATTCAGAATGTTCATTTGTGATAGATACATTGCAGCCTCCTCATACCCACCAGACATCTTCTCTATTACTCTCTGAGTGATAGTAATTTTCGATTCTTTTGATACTGTCTTTATGTCTCAGTTATAAAATAAAACATATAGAATAATTCTAATAAAGAATGGGGAGAAAAATCACCGAGACATTTCACAGGGAAAGAATTACTTGGATGAGACTTTAAACAATAAGTTTAAATAGTAGAAATTTAAAAATGGAGGGAACAGCATTCTAGGTCTAAGGAACTTTGTGATTAAATTCACAACTATCCAAAAAATACAGGGCATATTTAGGAGTATGATCACAACATCATATATTTAGGGCTGGAAAGGACCTTGAAAGTCATAATTTGTTAGAATAGATAAGTGGTGGAAGGCAGAAGCAGGAGATGTTACAGATATAATTGGAAGTTTGGTAACCAGTTGTAAGAACCTGGGCTACTCTTTTGCCCTTAAAAATAACTGAAATCTTGTGAGAGTGCAGGGCTTAGTGGTTATTAAATATATTATGTCCAGAAAAGCTTGGTTCAAATCTTAACTCTGATACAAACTTCCCAGACTCTGGACAAGTCATTAACTTAACCAGTACTCTGGGGACTGATTACTGTAAGTTGCAGAGAAAATCCTGTTTTTTATTGGTAGAAGGGATTTCTTTATCTTAGAATTCTCTGTACAAATGAAATCACAGTCTCAGTCTCCATCCTTAATCATGTCCAATATAGCATTGTGGGGTTTCTAATGTGGAGTACTAAGTTAATGGCATTGATAGAACTATTGAATAAAAAAGATATACATTTCAGGCAAATCACAAGTTTGGCTTTTAAAGTATTCTGTTTAATGTATTGGTGGTGGTTCGTTACAGATAGAAATGCCCTATGGCTAGTTGGGAGATGTGTATGTTTAGCTCAGAACTAAAAATGCAGATTTGAGAATAAATAAAAGATCACTAAGATAATACATAGCACTTTTCATCTCTTTAATAAATACTGCAACCATTACTGCCTGCCTTTGCCTCTAATTGTACTATTTCTGTTAATGATGCCATTGTTCTCTCATTTACTTTTCATTTTTGACTCTTCCCTTGCCCTCGGCCTTTATCCTTCATGTCTAAGTCAATTGCTATATTTATGATTTTACTTTAAAACTTAACTGAATCGCTGAATCCCTTTTTCCTTTCCATTGAAACCATCTTAGTTCATTCTCTCATCTCTTCTCACACTGTTGTCATGGCCTGCCACGTGCTCTTCCAGTGTCCCATTTTTGCCCATTTCAATTGTCTCTTTCTCATCACTGACCAAGTCATCCTTCTAACTCCCAGCTTGTGACCAAGTTGTCTTTCCTAAAATGTTTTTTTAC
Organism: Sarcophilus harrisii; assembly: GCF_902635505.1. NCBI lineage: Eukaryota > Metazoa > Chordata > Mammalia > Dasyuromorphia > Dasyuridae > Sarcophilus > Sarcophilus harrisii. The sequence goes on along the minus strand of NC_045427.1, from coordinate 507,335,131 downwards.
TAATTATGGTTCCATAGGCCTGTAGAGCATCTGTTGGTATTTAAAGCGCTTCAAAAGTTTGTTCCATTCTACTTTCAAATTTCATATACTGTTCCCCTTTAGGATTGATGATCTAGTCCTCTGAACTTTTGCCATGTTTACTATTCCTATTGTGCTTTGTGTTTGTTCCCATATCTTTTGCTTTTGTTTATACCCATTTCTTGGAAGGGATTCTTCTCAGTTACTTTTGTTGGAATATTCCCCTTTTTAAAGACCCAATTCAAGAGCAATCTCATGATCAAGTCTTCCTTTCTTCCTGTTCTTCCCCATCTTCCCACTTGAAAGCAATTTCTTCTCAAAATTTCTTCTAACATTTTGCCCTTGACTTAAACAATTCTTTGCTCTTGGCACTTATATTCTGCTTGGTATATTGTGGATGTGTTTTGTCATAATTAATTTGTAATATTCTTTGGGGTCTATTTCAGATTTCTTCTTAGCTCTACTGCCTAATATAATATTCTATACCTAGTGCTTAATAAAAATTTGTGTAGTTAAATTTTATGTGGTTGTTAATATATTTAAAATAAAAAAATGAATTTAAGTAGATCTTTGGTGTTACAGAATGTACTTCTAGGTCATAATAACAAACATCATTATACAAACAAAGCACAAGAATTACGTTGTTAATGTAAAATTGAAAGTGATGGTTAAGCAAGCTTTTTATTGTATTGGAGGCTGATATTTAAAATGTAACTAGGGGAATTATTAAAGATTTAGAAAAAAGTTCCTTATGAAGTAGTCACTTTTGTTATTTTGTCTTTGCTTATTAGATGAATTTATGTATTTTAAAGAATCAGGTGAAGTTGTTTTATGGTATTATTGGTGATTAGATCATCTTGCCACAGACATTGGTTTTTCAAATAGCAGGTTTTATTATTTACTGTGTGCTTAGTACTATCCTAGGTACCACTGAGGTAATGAATAAATAAGTATAAAATATGGTCCCTCTTTTCAGAGACCTACTATCTTTTTGGAGAGAGAACACTTAATCTTCTTGTATTATTCACTATTTCATGAATAAGTTTTGAATTGTGTTGTAATCAGTATAAGTTTACCATACAAGTTCTTAAGAGTCTAGAATCGTCAGGGAAAGGTTTGTGAAAGTAGAAGTGGATCTGATTCTTGAAGGATAAGTACATTTTAGATAGAGGAGTGAGTTGATATCATTTTAGGAATGTAAACAAAAGGATGAAGGTGATTATTTCATATTTGTGGGAACTGTGAGGAAACAGTTCAAAGTAGGGCAGGAAGGACAGTAGTGAGAGGTAAGGTTGAATCAGTGAAATTGGGCTAGAGTAGGGAATTTTGAGAGAAGAAGATTTTAAATCTGATTTGATATGAAATAAGGAGAATTAAAAATTTCTGCAGCAGGGGGAGTAACAATTGTTTTTAAAACCATTAGTGCCTCATAGGATAGGAAATAGGTTCAGAAGAACCTATTAGGTATCAAGAAAGTGGCCATATAGGATGCTAGTAGCGTCATAAATAATAAAGTGAGGAAAACCTCATCTATGGTTGAAACAATAGAAATGGAGAAGAAAGGGTTAAATATTAAAAACACTTTAAAAGAAAAAAATTTCAATTACTTTTGGTTGTTGGCTGATAATTAGAAAGGCTATGGATGATAGAGAAAAGATGATTCGAGTGAATGATGATTCTATAGATAGAGACAAGAGATACTGGTAGTAGTGTTGGGAGAGAGGTTGGGGGGGCTGAGTACTGAGATCAAGTTGGAATATTTTGAATTGTAGGTGGCAGTGAGATATCTCAGTGAAAATGCATAATATATTTGTAGAAACAGTTTTAAAGTTTGATGAAAAATTGTTTTGAAGTAGTCATAGAAGTGATCATGAAAGCCATGAGAATAGTTTATATCTATATACATGAAATATATGTATGAGAGAACAGGAGGTAAAGCACACAGGCAGATAGCAAAGGAGTGAAGAGAAAAAGAAAAACAAAATAGAATTTAGTTTTAAGTTCTGGTGAGGCTCATATTAACCCAGTTTCACCTCTCTAATAATCAGTAGTGTCTGTGAACCCATTTGAGTTTTTCTTTTGGCAAAGATTCTAGAGTAGTTTGCTATTTCCTTCTCCAGCTCATTTTATATAAGAGTAAATAGGCTAAGTGATTTGCCCAGAGTTATACAACTATTAAATGTGTGAGACTGGATTTGAACTCAAAAAGATGAGTCTTCCTGAATTCAAGTTCCCCAGCTAGATGGCTCAGTGGATAGAATGCTAGGCCTGGAGTCAGAAGACCTGAGTTCAAAACATGGAAAATTTTGAAATGTCAAAGAGAGTTTGTTGATGCCTGCTTTGAGATCAGGAGAGAGAATAGTAGTATTTTTATAAATATGGGAATAAATGAGACTATAGAGAGAGCAAAGGGGAGGATCCAAGAGAGAGCGTTTGGGTACACTTGTAGTTAGTGGGCATAGGATGACTAATAAACCAGCAAAATAAGCAGGTACTTTGGTCAGAACAATAGGAAGTAGAACCAAGAGAGAACATTGTCCTACAAAACCAGAGAATAAAGAGTATACAACAGAAGGAAGAGTGCTTGGGTAGTGTTAATTAAGTACATAAATATAGAGGATAAGAATTGAGAAAAGGTTATTTTGTTTGGTAATTAAATCATTGGGAATTTAGGATTAGAGTTTGAATGATGAAGCCAGAAGCCAGATTGCCAAAGGTTAAGAAAAGTAAGATAAAAGGAAGGAAAGGTGCTGACTGATTATAGGTGCTTTTCTAACAGGATTTGCCTGAGAGAAGGAAGAGAAATAGAAAATGATAAATGGAAGGAATATGCAACCTTAGTAAAGCCTTATTTTTTTTAAAGGACGGGAGACTTGGGATTTCCTGCAGACAAAAAGAAAGGAAGCAGTAGACAGGGAAAGATTTTAGATTAGATAGAGGTAGAATTGTAGTGGGGAAGACAGTTTTCTGTAGAAAATAGGAGGGGTTGGAGATCAAGGATACATGGAATTATTTTTGAAATGTGTAGTTTTTTATGATGGAAATTTTGATTATTATTGTCTTGTGTCCAAGGTAGCCCTTTACCATAAATTGTTTTTTAAGACATGAGGTCTGAATACTAATGCGAAGTGGTACTATTTCAGGTCAGGAGAACTTGTAAGTTCTCAGTTTGGAAGCTTGTGATTAGTCCATTGGTTGACATGGATTAGAGTTAACAGACATTAAACAATCACAGATTCATTGGCACATCATAGATTAGTCTTAACCACATCTCATTAGGCAGTACTAGAAGCAACTGGAAATTGGGATGGAGTTATAACATGATACCACTTTAAACAAAATATTCTGTAGGGAATGTGAAATTGTTTTTATCATTTTTTCTTCAATTTTCTCTACAAGCTGAGCCTGGTGACATAGGTTTTATTGAATTAAGTTTCTACAAATATAGTACTGCAGCTGAGAAGTTGTAGTATATATGTACAAATATGTATGTTAATTAGCTTTGGTATTCTAAAAATGTAGTTACCATGAAGCACTTTCTCACTAGTTTGTTATGAGTTTTAATTTTACTCTTTTCCAGAATTTGGTTTAGTTAGATTATAAGACACTTTCAGGTAGCAAGTCTGACTAGACAAAGTATGAAAAGAAATATTTTATTCATAGCTACTAAAATTCACAAAGATTGTTTCTATATTTTCTTGGCTAGTGTCTGACATTAGTTTTTATCAGATAAAATCAAATCAATTGATTCTACAAAGTTTAACCTAAATTATCCTGTACTCAAGTATTCTGCTGTACAGTAAGAAGACTATTGAAATGATCCCTTATTATTCTTATTAAGGAGGATTAAATTTGACAAATTTAACAAACAAATTTAACTTCTATATGTAATACAGGACACTAAAGGAAGGAAAGAACTTAATAAACATTAAGTGCCAACAACACAGTATATGCTTTACAAACATTTCAGTGCAGAGACAAATACAAGTTCCCTTAAGTTCACTGAAGTGGAAGCATTCTTAGAGATCATCCTGCAGCATTTTAGATAAGAAAATTGAAATCTCAGAGACTGGCCCAAGATTACACAGGTGTTAAGTAGCAAAGCCAAATGTTGTCCTTCTGACTCCAGACATGAATTAAAATTTTTTTCTTTTTGTTTTTTGATATAAGTTGCCTCCCCTTACTCCAGTTCTTAAGAAATAATAATAATGACTTCTTTCATTATTTTTTTAAAACAAGAATTGGCGTGATGTAATTGAAAGGATACTTGACTATAGGTCAATATGCTTAGGTTTTACATCTATGTGAAGTGTATAATATGTGCTTTATGAAGAGCATATGTAATTTCATTTCTCTGGTCCTGTGTTCTCCCATCTCAAATGACAGGCTGGTTGATTTACCTCATGTTCAGCTTCAATTTTAAGTAAATGTATATTGTTACAATATAAACTATGAGGTTTCCCCTTCATTATGGGACAAAATGTAAAAAGGATGGAAATTGTTTCTAAGCAAAATTGATACATTTTGGGGGGAGGAATAAAGGATATCAGAAGGAAAAAGAATTATAATAAATAGGTGAACATATTAGCTGTTCCTGGACTGGAAAAAGTAAATGAAAAATATACACATATCACTTATTCTTAAATAAGTCAGGGGGTGTCTTCTAACATCTCAAACAATGTTAAACTTTTTACATGACATTAATATGTCTATTTTCTGGCATTTTTATTTAGGTCCTTTACTAGGATATATCAGAATTTTTTTGCTTTTCTCTGTTACTTTATTTTATTATTCTCCCCTCTATCCCTCGAAAAAATAAGAAAAATATTAATGAAAATAGAAGTCAATTTACTGATACAATATGTTGTTGCTTCTTGCAAAAGCTACCTGTTTGGTGATAATTGCATCTTGTAAAATTTAGAAGACTAAAAATGAGTTGTTTACCAAATGCATTTCTTAATCTTAATTTCTTAATTGTGTTTGTTTTTTTTTTTTTTTTTGTCTGTGTGCATGAAGCATGTAGCAGCATGTGGGTAGCATGAATGTTTGATTAGTTTTCCTAGTGTAATTTAAAGTAGATAACAGTTTCTATTTAGTTCTTTTGAGAGGACAGTAAAGTTGTGGCTTTCCTAAGAGTTCCCTAAAACTCTGCTTGCATGGGTCCCTGCCAGAATTAGCTTTAAGAGTAGAATTGTGATAAGATTTGGTAGCTTTTTCCTTTCATATTTTTGGGCTGCATCCATAAACATATGCAGTATGAAAAGTAGAATTGAAAATTGTTACATTTCCATTTCTGTTCATGGTTTATATTGCTAATAGATAACAGGCATACCTTAGAGATATTGCTGGTTTTGTTCCAGACTGCCATGATAAAGCAAATATCAATAATAAAGTGAATCACATGAATTTTGTTTCCCATTGTATATAAAATATTATAATACACTAAGCTGTAGTCTACTAAGTGTGCAGTAATATATCTAAAAAGTGTACATACCTTAATTTAAAAAGAGATTATTGCTAAAAAGTGCTAACTATCATTTGAGCCTTCAGCAGATCATTTTTGCTGGTGGATGGTCTTGCCTCCATATTGATGGTTCCTGACTGATCTGGATGATATAATACAACAATGAAATTTGCTGCATCCATTCACTCTTTCTATTGCTTGAAGCTGTAGAGGCCATTGTAGGATTATTACTTGGCCTAAATATTGTTGTTTCTCAGGGAATAGGGAATAGCTGGAGAAAAGGGAGAGATACAGAGAACTGGCTAGTTAGGAGAACATTTAGAACACATACATTAATTGATTGTTTGCTGTCTTAACATTGGCTCAGCTTGTGGTACCTCAAAATAATTACAACAATAATTTCAAAATTTATTCATCACAGATTACCATAACATATATTAATAAGGAAATAGTTTGAAATATTGAGAAGTTTAACAAAATAATGACACAGAGATGCGATGTGAATACATATTGGAAAATGGTGCTGATAGATTTGCTCAGTGCAGGATTACCACAAGCCTTCAGTTTATAAAAAACACATTATCCAAAAAGTGTGCAATAAAGGTGCAATAAAACTAAGGTATGCTTGTACAAGACTGAACTCTGTGGGCCTCATTTTCTGCCTGTGTAAAAGAGGGCAATGACGCTTCTTCATGGAGGTTTTAAAAAACAAAAACATTACAAAATGAAACTCTCCTAGTTGTTCAGAGTTTTTCTTTAGTTTTGTTGTCATAAAAAAATTAATTAAACCTCATCTCTTATGTTGGTGCACATGGAAAGTTAATGACATTTAACTTAGCTGTTTCTCATTAACTTTAATCAATATTTAGTCCTTCATAAATCTCATTTATCCAGATGCCAGGCAGATCACGAAGTACTGCCTTCTGACATAAACGTTTTTAAAAATTCTTTATGAATTTTCAGCATATTCAAAACTGATGAAAAATATTGTGTTTGACATCATCTTTGTTGATAGTTTAAATATATTTAAAATTTAACATGCTAATAACAAAACCTTCCTGTGTTCCCTACTCAATACACAAATAATAAACAGTTTTATTTCATTGATTTCCTCCCCTTTTTTTGTAGTCGCTACCCACAGACTACAAATAGCTCTCTTGCAACAATAAAAAGTCAAGCAAAATCAGAACCACAAAACATTATTCATGTCTGCACATGTACTGATACAATAGAGTTCCTAGTGATTATGAAGTATTAAAATCCTCCAGTATCCTAATCAGATGTCAAATTATGTGCAGCATACTTTTAATAATTATTATATTATAATTCTTTAGAAAATTGTGAATTAAAGGATCATTAGTATTTAGTTTGCTATTATATCAAATTTCTTCCTGAGTCTGGATAAATAGGATTTTACTGTCTTTTGGGTAAAATATTTGAATTTTGAAATGAAAAAAAAAATGAAAGTATGAATTATAAAGTTGTGTGACTTATTTTGTAAAGAAGAATTTAATAAATATTGTTTTAGGTACTATTCAGATTCAGAAACGTCAAGAACTAGTCAGAAAGATACATGCTGAAGAATTGAATGGAATGAAGGATTATCTTTACCAGTGTCAGCAGGAACAAGGTTCTTCTGGTGATAAGGTGGGTATTAATATTACTCTTTTTTATTTTTTTTAAAGATATGCATATGCTACATAAAAACTTAAAGTTAGAGCATTTGCAAATAGGATAGGACTGGCATAAAAAATTTATAAAAACAAAATTCAATTGATATCATCATTATACAGCTATATAATTAGTTAAATACTCTGTTGGCTAATGAACATATACTGTAAAATGTTTCAATTGTCTACATAAAACTAGGGCAGTTCCTACAACTTTGTTATAACTATTTGGCTAACTCAGGAGTCTTTAATAACTTATCTGGTACTAGTAATTATTTTATTTTCTTAATACCACTGAATACTTGGTAATTTGTATTTTCTTTCTCTTGAAGTGATTCATTGGCTAAAAATATACTTATTCAGTTAAACTATGTTACAACTAATAAATCCTCCACTACAGTTTTATTTTAATCCCCCTTTATGGTATAGAGGGGACCTATGCTTCCTTAAGGCTGAATCAGCAGAGTACCTTGAAGACACTTAACGGTTTCAGAATGGCAGGTGAAAAGGGAGAACATTTCAGGCATGAATTCATATAAAGTGAATTAAGTAGGGAGAACTTTCTAAGTTATTTCTGAAGTTCTGAAGGTATGATAGCTGGATAAGTTAGATATATAGAAAATAATGCTGCCATACTTCGTGAAGTTTATGAATCCAATTCTTCATCAAAATGCACTTTTTCTGAAGGACGTTTGCTAGTGTTTTTTATATATATATATATATATATATATATTTTTTTTTTTTTTACCCACTTGGCCTACATTTAGTAGCTCATTAGACAGAACTTTTTTTACAGCTACTCCCCCCAAGTTTTCTTTTAATTAGACCTTCTTGTGGCTAAAGATAAGTCTTTGGTTCTTCCAAGTTCTCATAACAAAGATGTGAGATTCTTGTCTGTAGCATCTTCTTGCCTTGGAAAGCTTCTCTTGGTTATGTGGCAAGCTACTTAAGGTGTTCCTCAAGCAGAAACACTTTCTTTCCTAAAGGGGAGTTAACTGGTTAGACGGACTTTATTTCTAGATACCAATACACAGTAGCCTGCTGTGCCTATGCTGTCCTGTCAGCATTTGAGAATTTCTTCCTTTGTCATTTTTAATGTTAAAGGAATCTGGTAGTAGTAGAGCAACACCAGCAGAAGTCTGAGAAATTGACATTGCTGACATCCAGTTTTACATGTTATAACATCAACAAGGAGGTAGGGTTATTTCTGGGCATTTGACCTACCTTTTTTTTTTCTTTTTTCCCATTGTCTTTACACACATCCCTATCTTATCCTCCTTAAATGCAAAATTAAGTGAGAAAAGTTAGTAATGATAAGGTTTCTCTATCAATATAATACATTTAAATGTTAGAAGCTGGAATATATCCTGCCAATTCATTTCATTTGGGGTAGGTGTAATGGTGATAGTTTTGGAGAGCTTTCTTTAGTAATAAACCAATAAATGATTTGTATTCTACTAATCAGTAGAAGGATTACTCATTAGGTATATCTAGGCTTATATTGCAATTTTCTTATGTTGTACAGCATGTGGTAAATGTAAAACACTGCTTAGAGATATTTTTCTGTATAATGCTCACTGCATACAGAGATAATAAAGATAAAGTTCATATTATTAGATAAACCACACTGAAGTCTTTTTTTTTTTTTTTTACTTTTTTTTTTAAATGTTAGTCGCTTAAAGAAAATCTTGCATCATGTTTGAAGCTTACTGAGGTAGAGAAGATAGCCTTTGAAACACAGAAGAAAAGCCTTGCTACAGAAAACCAGCATTTAAGAATGTCTCTGGAGAAGGAAGAAAAAGCTTTGTCGTCCTTACAGGAAGAGTTAAGGAAACTTAGGGAACAAATTCGGAATTTAGAAGATAAAGAAACAAGTACTGAATTGATAGTTTCTGAAAACCAAAAACTTAAACAGCATTTGGAAGAGGAAAAGCAGAAGACTAATAGCTTTCTCAGTCAGAAAGAGACCCTCTTGGCAGAAGCACAGATGCTAAGGAAGGAACTAGAAAAAGAACGACAAACGACCATTGCCTTAAGGGAAGAACTGGACCTTTTAAGCAGTCAGCAATCAGCAGGTGATGCAGACTCTCCCAATTCTTTGACTGAAAATAAAGAAATAGAAATTTTACGAGGAAGACTAACAGAATTGGAATGGAAACTAAACTTTGAACAACAACGATCTGATTTATGGGAGAGATTATATGTTGAAGCAAAAGATCAAAGTGGAAGACAAGAAAACAGTGAAAAAAATAAAGGTAGCAAGGGAACTAACAAGGCTAAGAAGTCTAAAGAGACCTTGTTTGGTTCAGTTAAAGAAACTTTTGATGCCATGAAGAATTCAACAAAGGAGTTTGTAAGGCACCATAAAGAAAAGATTAAACAGGCTAAAGAAGCTGTTAAGGAAAATCTGAAAAAATTTTCAGATTCTGTTAAGTCTACCTTCAGCCATTTCAAAGATACCACCAAAAATATTTTTGATGAAAAGGGGAATAAAAAATTTGGAGATAAAAGAGATGAAGCAACTAAAAAAGCAAAAACTGTTTATCGTGAATATTTGCATCCGCAACCTAGACCACATTCCAAAAACACACATCATAAAAGCCCCACCATGGCAAGATCAGGAAGAAAACAAAAGTCAGTTCAGTTTGAAACATTTGGGAAGAACACAAATTCCCCGAAGTGCAGCATGAGTCAAGATTCAGCAAGAAATTACCACTTTTTAAAAAACCCTTCTGATTTTCTTGAATGTGGACATCAGGAAAAACCACCAGTTCAGTTTGAAACACTTGGTAAACACACAAATCAGAAAGGCACTACTGATAAAGACTGTGTGAAAAATTATCACCGTCTAACAAAAGGCTGTTCGGGGGTTTTTGAATGTGCTCATCAGGAATCTATTAGCCTTTTCAACAGAGTATTAGACCCTGTAAGAATAGATGAATTTTATCAGTTAATGCAAAGATATGTGCAGCAAGAAGTAAGTGACTTCCATCATTGGGGAGAATTACAGCAATTCATCAATAAGTTTTTCCATAACAGTGTCTTTATTCATGATCAGATGTTGTTCACTGACTTTGTTAATGATGTTAAAGATTATCTTGAAGACATGAAGGAATATCAAGTAGATAATCATGGAGTGTTTGAGGATTTGGATGACTATATATATAGACATTTCTTTGGTGACACATTTTATCCTCAGTATGGACCCAGGTTGGTTTCTATAGTATCATATGATTGGAATAGTTTTTAAATATTATAGTTACAGATTATAAAAGAAGTTTTTTGGATACAACTGAAACTAGCAAGGTGTTGTTTTTTTTTTTTTTTTTACTAGATGGAAATCTTCCTAGTTAGTTCCAGATTGAATTATGGATATACACACACAAAATTTATCATGAAAAAAAATTTATCAAAAATGTAGAATCTTTATTTTTCTCCCTTTCCCTAATATATAAATGAAATTTTATTAGCATATTTCTAAGTCTTTTAAAACCATTCTGAAACTTAATTTTATATGTAAAAATGGTATTTTGAACATACTTATTTTGATTATAAAAATCCCAAGTTTAAAAAGATAGTTTATGGAAATCTGCCCCTAGTTTTTTAGTCACACTATATATATATATATTATGATGCTTCCCTTGTCTTTTGTCAAAACAGTAACATTTTTCTGCTTTTCATTTCCATTGGTAAAAATATACATTCTTCACTGAAAACCCTTGATTTTGGATACATATATTAGAGTGACAACTGAATAAGAGGATACAGATGGTTCAAGTTTCTCATCCCAAAAGGAGAAGCTGCCAGACAGGTTTTCAACAGTATCCTTTCTGTTTCTGTTTCTGCACATAAGTATTTTGGAAATGAAAAATGGAAAGATTTTGAGACCTGCCAGATGAAGCCTAAATAATAGAGATCTTTTCTTTTCTGTGTATATTTCTTGCAGTGTGGCTTCTTTTTGGTAATAGTTTCCCTTAAGTAACCCAGTATTTTTAGGTTGACTTTGTAATTGATGATATTCGTGATTAAGCATCATCCCATGATTATTTTACATTTCTTAACCATAATACTCATGTGATTAAAATAGGAATTTCAAGGGATACCTGCTATTTCAACGAAATGACTAATCTCAATTTAAGTTAATGTTTCTATAGTCATTTTTAGTTCAGTGATTTTATTGTTCAAGGTTACACATACATATAGAAAGGCACTGAGAATTTTGCATAATTATAGTAGACTGGATCATGTAATTAATGATGAAGACAGGGTTTGCTAAATATATTAATTATGTAAAGGAGACTTCAATAACTGTTTAATGGAGAGCTTAAAACTTTTTTAAGAGCTGCCTTGAATACGTTAAAAGCAAATGATTAGATATAAACAGCTGATATACTAATTATGTCATTCTAATCTATTAAAAAAGATTTCCCTCAGGAATTCTTAAGAGATAGCACTTTGCCTTCTTCCAGTCTTTATATTGTCAATAAATAGTTATAGACATCTTCTGTATCCCTAGCACCTTAAGTTACACCAGAATACATGATTCTATATCATAGAGCTCTTAAGGGGAAGGAATATATATTTATTACATGCCTACTGTGTATCAGGCACTGTGCTTAAACTCTTTACAAATATTTCTTTTGATCCTCACAACAGCCTTGGGAAGGTAGGTGCTATTTATTATCTCCATTTTATAATTGAGGAGACTGAGGCAGATAGAGGCTAAGTGACTTGCCAAGGATCATACAAATAGATAGCCGTATGAGACTGAATTTGAACTTGGGTCTCCTTGACCTTAAATCTGGCAATATATCTGCTGCACCACCTAGCTCTTAATTGTATTAAATTGGGAAGTCAGCACTATTATTATCCTCATTATATAAATGAAGAAACTTGCCTTGCTCAGGGTTACACACTTAGTAAGTGGCAAAATTTAAACTTGGATCTTGCAGAGACCAGGCCCAGTGCTTCACTGGTACCATCCAACTTTTTTTTTTTTTTTTTTTAATTTTTATTTTACTATCCAACTTTTAATCTAATTGGGAGACTAAAAGACATATATAAATGTGATTTATGATGATTTATTACATCTTTAGAATGTGTACTACAGAAATATTCAGATAAAGGAGAAAATCTATTTAGATTTTAAGAAAAGCTACAGAAGAAGTAGAACTTGTACTTAAAGGAGTAGGAGAGAAAAGACAAAGTTGGGGGTAAAACAAGCAGTTCATATTAGTGTGTTAACATGATGGTATATGAAGGTTCATGATAGAAAGCTGTGGTAGAGAAGTTTGGTTAGGTAAGTATCAGTCATTATTGAGCCTTGGCAAATGACAGGCTGAGAATCTTGGACTTGCTCCACTAAGGAGCAAATTCTTAAAGTAGGAACATGGTGAGAAGTTTATTTTGTGAAAAAATTGTTCTAATTATTGGAAAGAATGGCTCACAGTGAGTGATTTTGAGGCAGGTGGAAAAGTTTTTGGGCTATAGTAATCTGGGAACAAAATATTCTTCCCACTGATAAAATTGTAATTCTTTTAATATTAGTAAAGTTTTAATAAACTTTAATGTATGTTTTTTAGATTTCAGCTCTTTAAAAAAAAATATTTTTTACATCACTACATAGCCCTTCAATATATCTTTCCCCTTTGATAACCAGTGAAATAGCTCCATTTAACAAAGAATATGGAGAAGGGGAAATAATTCAGCAAAACTTATACCTCATCCTAATTTATCTATAGATGTAATATTTTGTTCCTGTATTTCTTCACCTCTTTAAAAGAGGAAGCTGCATTTTCTCATTTCTCTTTTTAAGGTCAACTGTGGTCATTTATTGAAGATTTTTAACTAGGATTTTTCTCCTTTTATTTTTTTCTGAAATCCTCATTTAAGCCAAGAAGTTATAAATGCTTTTAAAAAAAATTACCTTTTTTAATTAGATAGCTTTTCTCTTTCTAATCATTCATATAGAGTTCATGCTGTAGAGATTCTGATGAGTTTTTATAGGGAGGGGACAAAAAGTCTAAAAGAATGCTATTAAAAAATATTCAAGAAGAAATACACTTAATGTACTGTAAAATTGGGTATTTCAGGATTTTTTTTAAGAGAAAGTAAGACATTGATTGACTTTAATAACCTTTTTCAGAGGGTTGTTTAAAATTTAACGGAGAAAAGTCTTTATTTTCTTACCCTAATTTTAAAGGAACTTTTTTCTAACATAGAAAAAAAATGTGTTTACTGCTTTCAGTCGCCCTGATAAAAAGCATCGTATGGTTAATATTGAAAACTCCAGGCATCGAAAACAAGAGCAGAAGTACCCTCAGCCACAGCATTATAAGAGGGAAGGTAAATGGCATAAACATGGTCGAAGTAATGGAAGACACACGGCAAATCTTGAAATAGAGTTGGGGCAGTTACCTTTTGACCCAAAATATTGAACATGATTAAGTAAATTAGATGTGGATGTTCTCTATTCTGTTCAGTATTGAAAACTAAAACTGAAGTTACAAAGAAGTCAATGTCTTTCATCTCTAATTATCAGTTTGGTGAATTTTAACATTGTTAACTCAAAAGCATCCATAAAAGCTTACTAACTTGCATTTTCTTTGTAGTTTAGCTCTGCTGAATACTTTTTGGCAATGGAAATAAGTTTGGTTGTAGTTTTACCATTAGAGAAGCCAGGCATGCAATAGGTTTTGTGCATGAAATGAAGTTTCCTTTCGTTTTAAGGTAAGACAAGCTCAAGTCATATATGACAAAGTATAATTAACACTGATATTTGTTAAATCTGATATTGAGCTGCCTCGGAAAAAATACATTGTGATGGAATTTCATCTCTGTTAATGTTTTATAAACTTGCTTCTTGTCTTTTCTTTGGGTTTAAAAGCCCATTGACTTGTGAAGAATTTGCTGCCTTCTTAACGAGCTTGCTGACTTGTTCATTTGTGAAATTTCTTGCACACATGAATATTGTGGAAGGAAAAAATAAAACTACACCATGGGGAAAAAAGGTCTTTATTGACAATGTAGCATTGTTAAGTATGTGGTTTAACTGTTGTTCTAAGAAAATGTCTTTGATTATTCCCTCATCAAAAGAGAGATCATATAGTGTCAGTTGGCAAGAGTGGCTCATATTGTTTGTTGCTTACTATTTCTATAAAACTTGTCCAATTTTTTAAAGAATCCAAAAGTTTCAATATTTTCACAAGTAAATGCAATTCTTCAAGAAAGATATAGTATGTTTTGAAATCTCATTTTAAGCTTTTAAATTTTACTTCTTTTCATAAATATATATATGGCTTCCAGTTCGGCCCTCGGGCAAGTGAGTGTGGAAGATAACAGCAGTTCTCTTGTAGCCATGTGTACTTAGAAAGGTCTTTATTTCCTATAAATGTACAATTTTAAAAAAAGTTACTTTAAGTATAGGATCACATTTTAATTGAAGATTTCTAAAGAAATTTATTTTAGTTGCTTAGTTATATTAATCTGGTTTATTTTTTTTAACAACTTGTAAATTATAATAACCAAGTTAGCTAATCAATTGATTTGATAAAAAAAATGAAATTCCAAGGATTTGAATTGGATTACTGTTAAGAAGGGGGAAAAACCAAATTAAAGCAATTTGGATGAGGTATGACAGCATTTTAAATACCACCTATATCAGTGGAAGTTTGAGACAAATATAACTTGGAAGTTTCCAAAAGTTATCTTATCTTTTACTTACCTCTTCTAAAACACTGAAGATGATTAAGTGAGTAGGCAATAATGTATTATTGGAAAACTCTTGATTTAGCCAACTTAATGGATTTAAGTAAAATTTATCTGCTTCATCAAGATAATTCTCTTTTCCATTCAAGTCTGGGGGACACTGAAGAAATCTCATCGGAAGTGGACAATGTACATGGCTGTGGGGGAAAAAATTTCAAAGGATTAAAAAAAAGAGAACATTAAAATTGTCCAAAAGCTAAGGTTCTTTCATAGTATATATGGTATAATCAAACCGGGGTTCTAAGCTTGGGAGAGAAAGCCTAGAATGAGTCTGGTATTGTTTGTAAACAAAACAACATATGCCTAAATTTGTAGTTATAAATGACAAGGGTTCTCCTCCTCCTTTTATTCTCCCCCTTGGTTTCTTTTCAAGCAAATATTAGGTTGAATTTAATGCAAATTGAAACAAACCTTTGATAGAAGAACTAACCTAATTGATGGGCAGTTTAGCAACAATAAAAAATTCTTTAGCATATAAAAAAATTATCCCAGTCATGCAATTTAAGGTGGAGTTAAACAACCTGCATTTCTTAAATTGTGAAAGTAAAAATTAAAACCTCATTTTCTCATTGAGTTAAAATACCCTAACTAGTAATTCCTACCACAGGCTTCCTTGTCATGTAAGCCATGAAGTTTTTTTTTATTTGCTTGAAAATTTCTGTAATACTAAGTCATTACTCACATTGACTTTTATAATTTGAGAGATCTCCTTCCTGTAATTCCTGCCTTATGAGAGAAAGGGGAAACAATTCAACAGACATTTGCAAAGCAATGTGAGGAAATGGGAAGTCATTTTAACATCGATTATACTTGATGCTATAGGAGTGAATCAGATTGCTAAAGGATAGTAAATAGGAGAGGGCTAAAGATAAAGCCTCAAAAGATGCCTGTATCTTTTGGAAAGAAGATGAACCAGAGAAGAAGACTAAAAGATTAAGAAAAGACAAAAATAGTAAGAAAAGTGAAGACTGAATAAAGAAGAGAGTTAGTTGGCAATTAAATTTGTAGAGTGGTAGGGACATAGAGGTAGTATTCCTTAAACATTTAGGGTACGAACAGTAAATGTATAACAGATGGAACGTCAAGGAGAATTTTTTGGTTTTGTTTTTTAGTTAGAAGGAAACCTGAGTATGTTAGAAGGGAAGAGCTTTGTAGGGGAAAAGAGATTTAAATGAGGGGAGAGAATTGGCTCAAGGGCACCATTGGAGAAGTCTTGGCAAAAAGAAGTCACTTCATTTTCAACCTAAGGAAAACAGTAAAAGGAGAATTTTTGAGGTGATGTGGGAAGGACTTGCCATACATGGTCTTGTCTATTAAGAACTTGGAATTGGAAGTAGAGTTGGTAGAATAAGGAGAATTACCCTTGTAATTAATAGTATGGAATCCTTAAAAGATGTTTGGATTATTATCCTGCAATAGTGGGTAGCTGAGCTCAGATTGAATTAATTTTGGTGGAGCCAGCTAACAAATCATTTAGCCTTTGGGGATAATAATAATAGCACTCACTTCACAAGGTAATTGTGAGTATCAAATGAGATTAATATATGTAAGTTACTTTGAAAAACCTAGATATGCATATTTTAGCTATTATTCACAATAATTGTTATTTGTGCTTAAAGTGGCTTAGAGTTAGGGATTTACATGAGGAGGAAGAACTAGAGGGCAAATGTTTTGAAAAATATTAACCATACTGAAATGGATGAATTGTGGTCAGAAATATGAAGGTAAAGAAGTAAAGCCAGAAAAGGGATTGATGGACTGGGAGAAGAGAGAAGGATCAAGCAAATGGAAGTCAAGATGAGGGCAAAAGTCAGGCTTTAGATGTAAGGTAATTGGAAAGATGAAAAGAACAAGAGATTGTAAACTGGGGATAATTTCAGAATTCTAAATTAAAAGACGGTAATTTTCAAAAGTTGGTGAGAGGTCCATAAGATAGAAAGGCATGTGAGTTAAATTAACCAGTAGTTTGAATTTCAGGGAAGATATATTTCTCATGTTCTATGGAGACTGAGACACCAGTGTTTCTCCAAAACTGGGTTATTAAAGAATGGTTTCTGTTAAGACAGGTGAACTGCATCAGTGTATCTTAGGTGGTTAAACTTCTTGAATGAATGAGCTATTTTATTTTTGTATTTCATATCATATTCTAGAGTTTATTATTCTTTGGTTAAATTACGTTAAATCTTTAAGAAAAATTATTTTAAAACAAGTTAACAATATTAGATCTTAAATGCCTTATTCTTCGACAGAGTTTGAATTATTTTTTATGTTAGGGGTCAATACTAATATATTTAAATAAATATTTTAAGTTGATCTTAAAAAATGATTTGTCATCAGTTAATTCATATCGAGGGACTTAAAAAAAAACACATTTAAAAACACTGCCATTACTGAATTAATTTAGTTACCTGTAATAAGGAGTAGAATGGCAAGGCATCATTACAAAGACAGAGGCTGAAGACTGATTAGGGGAATCATCACAGAGTTCTTGAATGTGAGTCATAACATCAAGAGAACCACGTTGATGAATCAAACCAGTATAGAGGGCTAGCATCACATTTGATAAAAACAGAAAACTGAGTGCTGGTTTCTTCCACGTTTTCAAGTGATTTAAAGAATGTCCTAGAAAAAATATACAAAATGAGTCCAAATTACTAACAATATTTAAGGGGATTTTTTTGTGTAAACTTGTGACAGTAACTAATAATGTTAATTTACTGAGGATTTCATGGTTTAATATTTTCTAAAGATTTGCTTGGATGCCCTGATCATGTCTTTTATCATTCTCTAAAACTCTGTCTTCACCTAGCTCTCATCTACCTCTTCATTTACTCATCATATCATCTCTGCATCAAGCTGTTCAATTATTTACCTATTTTTTAATGTATATTTGTGTGTGTGAACCTCATTGTATCCTGTAGGCTCAGAAGATATGGAAAAGGGGCCTTAGAAATTCTAGTCCAGTCTCCTGTGAGTATTGTAACTTAATGAATATCCCTCGTGGGCACTGAAAATTCTATCAATGTTCAATAAAGATCAGTGATCATTATGATTTGTGTCTGGGATGCATATTATATCTAAATTGTCTTTAATACATAAAGGAGATCCACTACACATTTTGGCATAAAATCTCAAATGCTACCCAAGAAAGGAGACTTCTGTAAAGCTATTTGTCCTTATTGAAACTAGAGATTCCCTCTATTCCATCTTTGACACATGGCTATCCATCTTTCAGTAACATATATCCAGTACTTCATAAAAAGCATTCCGTTTCAAGTTTGATAGCTTGAATTGCTAGGAAGCTCTTATTATATTGGATTGACTCTTTCTCTCAGTTTATCTTACAAGATCTCAAATGGAGAAGAAAAAATTGCTGATTAGGAGCAATAACCATAAATTTTAATTCTGTCAGAGGAAATAAAAAATCAAATTTTGAGATGTCTAGATAAAGAGCTCTAAAATAACTAGCATCATTATAGACAAATTTGGGGGAAAGGGGTTCCACTTGGACTTACAGTCAGAAATTTGTGACACATGCTTCAGATGAAGGGACAGCTTTGTGGTACAGTGGATAAAATGGTGGGCCTGGAGTTGGCAAAACCTGAGGGCAAATCTGGTCTCAGACATTTACTACCTGGGCAAGTTAGTTAACCTTGTTTGCCTTACTTTACTCATCTATAAAATGAACTAAGGAAATGATAAACTACCCCAGAATCTTAACCCCCAAATGGGGTCACAAAGAGTTGGACACGACTAAAATGATAGAATAACAACCCCAGATGAAATAAAATGCCTAAATTTTATTCACTAAATATTAGATAATGTTTAAGGCACTGCCTAGGTGCTAAGGATACAAAGATGAAATAGGACTCCTTAATTTAATTTTAATACAATTTTTAATTGTATCTTATTTTCCGGGGAAGGTTCCTGGAAAGGATGTTTTTAGTAATAAAGTTCTCTGATTTTAGCTACCAATTTACATGGTAGAAATGGAATATTTAAGAGGAGAAATAAGCAATATCTCAGGTAACTAACAACCTGTAGCATCAAAAATTATATAGCAAACATGAAATCAGAATGGAAAATCAACAATTGGATAACTGCATAATGTTATCTAGTCCAACAAATGACTGTGCAAAAGCTTTTGCAAAGGAAGAGGGAGGAGAAAGGGTGGTACATTTAGATGCATCTAAAAATGCTGACACCATGTATTTTACTTCTTGGCTGTTCAGGTGGGAGATACTGCAGGTGGCTGGAAAGGCAGGTCTGCCTGCCTTGACTAGAGATACTCGGTTTTTACTCTTATGCAAAAATATCTATACAAGTGCAAATGCATTTGGGATGTCAATACAGGAATTAAACCTACAGGTTATTAAACCTTTGCATCATGCCTGGTACATAGAAGGCACTTAATAAATGCTTGTTGAGTTGACACCTCACTGAAAAGTTTTTAGTCCAGGAATTATGAACCATTTTTTTGGTCATGGATCCCTTTGGCAGCCTGGTAGTTTCTGAATTCTTTCTCAGAATAGGATTTTCAATTGCATAAAATAACTACAAAGAGAATTCTGTGAAATAAAAATGTCTTTTTTTAAAAACTATCCTGACAGCATTATTTCTCCCTGATCTAATTAAGAACCTCTATTCAGATTCACTTCTATGAGACACATAGCCTAAGGCAGAAGGAAAGTGGGATGTGGAAGGATGACTTCATAAAGGTTCTGGGCACTTAGGCTGCAAGGAGACAAGGAATGAGAGCTGGGGAAGAACTCTGCCACTTTGTCCTGGTAGCAACTGAAAGATCACTTTTGGCAGAATTGGCACATAGGGACTCATTTAGAAAGCAAACTTCAGCTAATCTTGATTTCAGTTTAATCATTTTTTGCAAGCGAGCCAGTCTCTATTCCAGCATCTTCAGTTGAGTTGCTGTTAAGTGCCAACTTTTGTTGAGGCAAAACTAGTCTTCCTGCCACTTTTGAAAGCAAGAATGGAAAGAAGATAAATGTGCCACTAACTAGCTTCTGAATAATACAAATAAAATTTTTCATACTTTAGATATACTCCATTTCTTCCTTTTCCTTGATTCTGAATAGCTTAGGCTCCCTTTATTTAGGAAGATTTATATAGTAAATACTAAGAGTTTCCTATATTTATACATATTTGACCTGGAATATGTTTCCCCCTCCTCCCCACCTAGGAAATTCCCTGGTCCAAAATCCAAATCAGATCAACTCCTCTAAATCCTAATTGCTTGCAAGGATATGCTCATTTCATCCTGCTAGTGTATGTTTAAGAAGAATTGAAGCCAAATCTGCTCCTTGGTTTACTACGTGAGAAATTGCTTTATTCTCTGCACATATCTGATGGCTAACTAATATTTCTACAATGGCTTTGTAGAATTAGCAGTGGTTCATAGTTGGTCTGCTCTGGAGTTTCGAAAGTTAAAATTAAGATGATATGGCTTAAATTTTTTTCCTACTCTAATTAGCTTTTAAAAATGTTAAACCTACCTACACGCATGCTCACTATGGTCTCTTACTACTTTAACTTGTGTAAGTCTTGCAAGCTCCCATCCAAATTTAATGAACATTCTAAGGAAATTTAAGAGACACTTTATGGGAAGAAAACTGGCAAAATTCAAATAACCAATACCAGAAATGCAAATTTCTGGGATTATATAAATGCTACTAGTTCTATTTAAATGTTATCAATATTGGTCTTCATCAGTGTTTGGAAATAACATATGGCTGTAGGATAGTGATAACTGTTAGCTGTTCAGTTTTTATTGAAAATAATTCTAAAGCAAAGGCTAATTTTAAATTCTAAAGCCTAAATTCTTTTGGGCAAAGAGGTATGAGTCTGGAACATATAGACTAGAAAAAAAAACAAAACCTTAAGAAATATATTTTATTTTTTTAAAAAAAGCTCATTTTTCCTTTTATTTTTCTGTTGTTGTGGCCAGAATTTAACTCCGTTGGTCAGATCCAGTATTCATGTAGTTGCAATTCAGTTCAATCTAAACATTTTGATAAATAACTATTAAGACTACTAAATTCAGGGTATTGGGAGGCTAAGTTGTTGGTTATAGAAAGATAGATACAACATAGTACCTTCTCAAGTATAGTAGGGGCAAAGTTAGGTGCACACCAGCTATCTACAATGCAAAGGAAACTGATAAATGAAATAGCCAGGCAAAAAGCTATGAGAAATTTGAGAAAAGAACAATCAAATGACATTCAGCTGATGATCTGAGAATTACCTAATCAAAACTCTGCTGTTTACCAACTCTAGAACTAAAACCTATTCTTATTAGACACAAAACATAGTGATACATACAGAGTGAAGATAAAGGGCTGGAGCAGAATATATTACGCTCCAGGTGAAGAAAAAAGGGTGTATTAGACACAATTTTCTAGGTGCTACTGGATAATTAGAATTTGTTTATGATGCCTTTATAGCCATTTGTTTCTATACCATGCTTAGTGCCATTATCAAAAGCAAAATGCCACTAGCCCTTCCAAATCTGTACCCTCTAAAGCTCCTGAAACAAAGGAGCCTTCTTGTCATTTTTGTTTTTCCTTTATATGTTTAGTTAAACCAGAAGTTTCTTAGTATTCACAAAAAACGGATGTGGGAAAAGGTAAGAGATAATCGTAACTTTCAGAACCTTTTTTGCCCTGACTGCTTCAGATGATGTTATTTTATGTAATAAATTAGCATGATGCTTTATTGGTCTATTGGATCTTTTTATGAAGTTAAACTTAGAAACTCATTCTAATGCTGTAACTTATTCCAAAGATGATGCGTGCTGTAAGTTTTAGAATGGATTTAGACCAAAAACAATAAAATTCTTACCCGATGTAAGACAGTTGTGTCTTTTGTGTTTTTAATATTACATAATGTCTAAGCCAAAATAATCTTGACCACATTTTAAGCACCCAAGAAACTAAACACACTAAACTACTTATCATTTGAACTGGTTCTGCTTATTTCAGGTCTGAGTTGAGCTTTTTGATCCTAATAGTTTTAAATGATCTCTAAATCACCATCTATATTTTGATAGTATCATCCTGATCATTTGCAAATAAGCCATCTATCTCAAAACAGGCACATTTCCATGGAAGGACTTAACTTACGGGAATAACCCATATTCTGCACAGTACCCATTCCTCTTCTCAAATGTACTTATTTACCTTTAGGCCTCCTTATGACATAGATACTGTTGACTAGCAGCTCTGAAAACAATTCCTGACTAGGGAAAATTCCAAATCTATAGAAAATGAGCTATTTCTCAGAATGAATATTCTAAAATCTGTTATATGTCCTTCTGAACAGGCTATAACTTGAGCAAAATAGATGTAAGGCATGGGTGACAAGAATGGAAACAAAGAGGAAGGAAAAAAGGCTACAACTCTTATTGGGGTGTTGGATCTGTCTATACATCTTCATATTTTTGACTAGTCAAAAATTTTGTGCTGGTGAACTTGGCAGTTTGGGTAGGTTATGACAAAACAGCTCTATACTTACCGTACTATCATGAGTTGCAAGTAAGGGATACTTGCTAGTTTGTCTATACTATGAGTGGGTAGTTATCTTGTTATAAACAAATTAATTTATATACTGTTTCCTGCTATTTCATTAATATTAAAAGTTTGTACAAGATAAAAATAAGAGGAAACCAGATTTATATTTTCTGTATATGTACATATGGATGTGTGTGTGTGTATGTGTGCACGTGTGTGCTTGTGCACTGGGAGGTATAGGCACAAGATAATGTGAAGTTATTCTGATTAGATAATAATGAATAGAAATGAATTCCAATTCGTGGTTAAGTGAGGATTGGATAATTGGATGGCACAGTGTATATAGTGCAGGGTCTGAAGTCAAGAAAACTCTGAAATCAAATCTTGCTTCAGACATCCCTAGCTTAGGTGACTAGGTTAAAGTCACTTAGCCTTGTCTGCCTCAGTTTCCTCATATATAAAGTACACTGGAGAAGAAAATGACAAAACACTCCAGTATCTTTGCCAAGAAAACCCCAAATGGGGTCAGAACAATTGGACATGAATGAAACAGCTGAATAACAGAAACGAAGTAAATCTGCTTTAAGGAAAAAAAAAAAGGAATATTTAAAAATTGAGATTTGTCAAGCATGACTTTTTAACATTTTTTTGGGTAAATGATAGTTTCTATAATAAGCTAAAGTACTTACCACAGAATACCATACAAAATGGTAAAATTGGATAGATAAACCTGAATTCTTTGTGGCTCAACAAGCTGTAATAAAACAAACATTACAGAAGTTTTAAAACATTTTTTCTTACAGTAAATAAATAAATATGTTAAATGCTGCAGAAATCAAATAATTCTGTTAAACCTGTTATAAATTATCAATGGGAAATTCTAAAGAATTTTGTATTATGTTGAATTACAAAATACTCTATTGAAATTGGTGGGGGGAGGTCTCAAAAGCACAGATTCTTTTGAGTTGCAAGGGACCCAAAAGTTATCGAATTCAACCACCTCATTTCTTGAGAAGTTAGGAGAATTAGCCAGGGTCATACATTTATTTAAGTATTTGAAAGTGTAATTTGAATACAGGTTTTCCCAACTCCATATCCAGCATTCTATCAATATGTTGCTTCTACAAATAGAATTATATAATTTAACATGCACTAGATATTAAATTTTCTACACTAAAATAGCAATTATTCTGTAGAGACAGTAACTTTTTTATTAACAGTGATCACAGCTCTATCCAACTTATTTCAATATTACCCCCAGGATTTACATAGATCACCCTTGGTGTTATAAAAATGGAAAGAAATAAAAAAGAATATTTTACCAGAAATAAATTATCAGTGTGTACCAGATGAGACAAAAGCAGAGAGTGTATTCAAAGGACAAGTTTAAATGCCTAGTGGCTTCCTTCTCTAGCTAGTCAAGTACAGCTGGCTAGTATCCAAATTTATTTGAGAATAGCTGAAATAACACCTGGGGATCAGGGACAAGGCTTCAGATCTAAAAGAGCTTATGTGTCCCTCTGTCTTTTAACGGATGGCAGCAAAAATCAATAGCAAAGATGTCCACTGCAGAGCTTTTTAAACATGTTTTCAGGGAACAGCAGTGACTCAGTATCCACAGAACATTATATAAAAAAGCATCAGAAATGTAAAATGCCCATGTCACATGTTTCTTAGAAACCCATGTTCCTTATGTATATGTCCATTAAATAGTATAGTGGAGACAGCAATAGGATAGTGGAAAAAATGCTGTGTTGTCAAAGGACTTGAGTTAGATACCAGATCTATTATTATGCATGTAACTTTAAGGCCTTAGTTCCTACTCCATAAAATGTGAGACATTAGATGAAATCTGAGGTTAATCTATGATTTTATAATCCTGTTCCCAATGTATGCTCCTTCTCACTGGTGGCATTGTAACAAAGGAAGGAAACAAATATTTATGAAGAGTCTACTTTGTGCCAGGCACTATGCTGAGTGCTTTACAAATGTTAGATCATTTGGGACAATTGTGAGGCTGTATACTATTATCTCTATAAAGTTGAAAAAGGTGAAGCAGACAGATATTAAAGTGGCTTGTTCTGGATCACACACCTAATGTCTGAAGCTGCATTTGAACTTAGATCTTATTGATTCCAGGCCCAGCAGTCTATCCATTATCCCATGTAGCTCTTAAAAAGGGTACCTGTTTATGGAGGTGGGGAAAATAGTTACTTTTTTTTTTATTAGTGATTGGTAAACATATTGGTGGGGAATTTGTGAATTATGGTTTTGTGTAGGACTTGAAATAGCTTTCAGAGCGCCCATGTGTAAGGGGAGACTCCAAATACTATATTTGAATACTCTAAAGCTCACTGGTACATGCATTTCCATAACAGCCCCAGTATGACTTTGTAGGTGGTTTTCAAGAATTGCTTTGAACAAAAATTCATCCCTCTGGATGAAATCTGAGATTTCCCTCTGGAAAATCTGATAGATATTCTTTTTCATTATGCACTGCTTTTTATATCTTATAATTTATGATTGTTTTCATGTTCCAAAATTGATTTTGTGCAGTAGAAGAAAATTCAGCTAAATTAATGAATTATTTTTTATAACATAATACTTCTATGGATCTATGCTCTCACTGATGTGGTTACTCTCCCTTGAAGACTGAAACCTAGCCACTCTATCTTGTACATCTGTCCCTATCCTCCCGCAAAACCTCCAAAGGTGAGGTTTACCAGATGAATTGGAGAGTAATCTTCTAGGAGTTTTAACATTATTTGTATGGGCTGTTCATCTCTCCTGGTTCACTAAATAATCCCTGATTAACCTAAGCATTAATGAGTTATTAAAAGATGATCCAATTTACTACACAACTGAGCACATTCTTTTTTTGTTTGTATTTTTAAAAAGTGCAAGAAAAAAATAGTCTTACCTATAAACCAGCACTGTCCATACTATAGCCACCAAAAGTATCTGATATCTTCTTACAGTTAGGAAGCATCCATGAATAAAGAAGGGTAGATGAGGGCCTAAGATAACTGGAAACCCTTGACAGATATACCAATGCCATGGATGAGATCCATAAAATTTACCCAAGTTCTTTAGCACATTAAACTTCAAAAAATTAAGTTGAACAAATGTCCACTGAAATATGTGAAGGAAAAAAAAATAGAAGTTAGAAATACAACAAAGCTGTTTGAATTCTGAGCATTTTAGGATCTGACACAATCTTGACCAATTTGAAGCATCAAGTTCATTTATATCTTAAAAATAAGAAGGAATACTTTCTATAATATTGGTATCCAAAAACTAGTTCTGTGTTTATACCTAATTACTATGAAGACTAAATCATTCCTAATCTATTATTGATATCTTCATAATCTTTATTTTTCTGGCCTGAAAACTAATATGCCAATTGAAAAAAATATAGTTCATAATGTTTTTTGGCATTAATTAGCTTCCAATAAAATTTTACCTAGATTTACAATTTTTAACAGATTCCTAAGACCATATTTTATATGTGTGCGTGTGTTTGTGTGTGTGTGTATGTATGTATATATAGATATATATATATATGCATAGACATGTAATAAGCTTCATGTATATATGGCATACCATATATAAAATATACTTCTATGGATCTATGCTCTCACTGATGTGGGTACTCTCCCTTGAAGACTGAAACCTAGCCACTCTATCTTGTACATCTGTCCCTATCCTCCCGTAAAACCTCCAAAGGTGAAGTTTACCAGATAAGTTGGAGAGTAATCTTCTAGGAGTTTTAACGTTATTTGTATGGGTTGTTCATCTCTCAGTTATCCTTTCCTAGAAGACATCTCACCTCTGAGTCTGGTTATATATCTTTAGATAAAATGACTTAAATCACTTTTGTTCATGATTCATTGGTAACATGCTACAGTACATTCATGTTCATCAGGCATCTCTCTGTTGTCATCAATATGTCATCTCTTTTCTATTGAGATTCTGCCCTGGATATATTCCATGGCAGTGTCCAGCACCTTTGGCAAGCATACAGCTATCTATTTTATGACTTCCTTGCTACCAGAATGTTGAACAAAATTATCTTAGTTTTTGTATCTTTTAGAAGAACTCACATAATTTTGACATCAGCTGAGGAGTCATGAAATTGGAGAAGATCCATTAAAGTGGATCGTCATTGAATAAAATACTTTTTAATAGTCAACAGATAATAAGCATAGTAGGATCTTATATTCTCTTCATCTTTCAGTCAACTGTTTATAAAGAAATTTGCTGTAGAATACTACAAAAATTTACTTTTCCTCTTCCTTATGAGGGGATGTCCTCAATAAATATATAGGTTAGTCTCTTGAAATTTTATAAAATATAGGAAAGTAGGCATAGGACTCCATAGTACTGATTTTTAGTCATATTTTTTCCAGTAATAATAATTTTCCTTCAACATACAGCATCATCATCTTTCTGACAGCTTGAGAATCAGTCCCTTGATACCTTCAATACTGAGTTCCTCTATCACAATCTCTCTCCATATTTGATTTGTTAGAATTTCTCTTTCCATTTGCTTTTCCTTAATACTGTTTCTATCCTCTAATGCAGCATTTCAAGAACTACAATTCTTGTTCTAGAGTCCAAATGTTACATTTCAGTGTGACTGCTGAAGAAATAAATTAGTTATTGAAACCTTGGTGGAACTATTCCACTTTTCATTGATTGATTTTCTCCAAATCTTACCCTTAAAATGCTCTTATGATGATTTGGCTTCCTTAAGTCTCTTCCCAAAATTTCTGTAGACTTGCTTTTCCCTCGACTTCTTAATGTTTTATGAAAAGGATATTGCCCATGATCTTCCAAGTCATCAGTCTTTGTAAGATTTTACAAATGAGTTTATAGTTCAAATCTTTCTTTGCTACTGGCTACCAAATCTCTCTGCCTGCAAGATCACATTTTTCCCTCCAGCTCAATTTCTCCCCAGTTTCTAGAACTGGCCACCTTATTTTGGTGACTAGTTATCACACGGTTAAACTTCCTAGGAAGATTGAGAGTCACTGTTGATGTCCTTTTCCTATTTCCCATTTTTCACTATTAATAAATTGGTTTCAATTATTCAGGTTGGAGATGTTTTTGCTATATTTAGTTTTTGTCTCCTAATTTAAAGATTCTGATCTTTGCTTTACTAAACTGATTACTTGACTAGTCAGACTGTTGATTTTGAAATGACTTCCACCTATATCATTAAATAGTTGTTGCCTGTATGTTAAAATATAATTTTTTTTAAACATCTACCACTTCCTGATTATTTTCTTAAATTAAGTATCCATCATATGTGGGTAAAATGATTCTGTGTTTTACATGCCTCTGAACTCTTTGCTTCCTAATTTTGGGTCATATTTTCCAACATTTTTTGCTACTTTTGCATTGAAGTAAATGAATAATTAAAGTATATATTAGTTTAATTTGAAGGGTCTTAACTTTAATAGAATTTCTTCACTCTTCAACATATGCAACATGTATTAGAACATGTTATATTTATTTTCATGGCAGTCTTTTTGCAATTGCTCATAATAAACATGGTAATGTAAGATTATTAATTCTCCCATGAAGTTTCTTGTTACATTTAGCTCCATTTGCCCAATATTATGCTGATTCAGGTAATGCTATCAACAATCTAATGTTTATGGACAGTCTAAAAACTGATTTTAGTACCTTTCATCTTCTTTTCTGTTATGTTTCTGCGATTAGTGTGGAAGTAGATTGCAGAGAACTGAAGATCATTTTGTATGGAGATATGCCACTTATTTTAACTAAATGGAATGACTGCTTTCTTAAAGCATATATATCTGATGTTTTTAAGGAAGTGAAAGTAAATGACTAATAATCAGATGTCATTATTTAAATCCAAATTTGATTAATCAGAATGAGATGAGATTACATCAGAATGATGTAATTCATTTATTGGATGAATAATAATATCTTTTAGTTTCAACTTTTTTATCTACACATACAAAACTTTAGTATACTAATCTCACTGATTCATCTATGAAAGACGGATAAACCTACTGAATTGCATTGTTATAACCTATTGGGTTGAATTGCACTGGACCCTAAAATATACTTTGGAAGTTTTTTTTTTTTTCTAGTAAGTCAATAGCAGCTGTTTTCCTTATGTTCTATTTTTTGTCTTCAAAGTTGAAGGCAGAAAAAAAAATTAGGATTGAGAATTCTGGTTAATCTAGATTTGATTGTTCCAAATTTCAAATAGTTACTTAATACATTTAGACTCACCTGACCAAAAAATATACGATCAATTATCAAAGAAAAACCCAAAGTGACTAGCCTGGAAAAAAAAGTAGATAAAAAAAATGATCATTTGCTTTAGTCTGAATCTACTACAAATCAAGTATCTGCAGTTGTAAGTTTAAGACATATGCATTAAACCCTTTCATACTTTGCTTTAATATCCAATAAATGTTTTCAAATTCTCAATTAACTTTCACTGATGAGAAATTGCCTTTAATCATTTTAAGGTTTATTTTCTTTTAAGCTAAATTTTAAATTGGTTTTAGTTGAATGTAGAAAATGGTTTGGCTCATGCCTTCAAAGTTTATAGTATCTCAGAACATTATCAATATCTCATTGTGGGATAAAGATGGCATAGAATGATATGTAGCAAGGCGTATTTGGGGCCTAGAAATATTTAATACTTTTATAAATGATGTGCTCAAAATACTTAAGATTATTCATTATGTTGTTAGGGAATCCTTAATTGGTTAGGGGTAGCAGGATCTTGAATGACAGGAAGAGAATTCAAAACAATTTTGATTAATATAAGAAATTCCCACCATAATCCAAATCACCTATAGGCTATTTGCTTATAAGCCTTTTCAATTTGTTACCAATAATAATACTGATTCTAAATGTTTATTGAGATATTTTAAATGATCATTTAAGAGTTAATACAGAGTGGGGCAAATTCTAAATTTAAATAGAATGTTATAAAAAAGAAGTCTTTTATGTAAACAGTATTTATAGAATGATAATAAGATAGCATGACTAAAATGTTCACTTTTTTTGCCTTCAGAAAATACTGTACAAGTTTGAAAGATGTAATTAAAAATCTATTTAGAATGCATATTAAAAGTTAGAAACCTTACAATTTTAAAGAGTACTTTACTCTTTAAAGTTACTTTACTTACCCAACAGGTATAAAATGCTGTAGAACAAGATCAAATTTTTTCTGCTCTTGCCAGAAATGTCTAAAGAGCAAAGGCATCCATGGAATGACAGCCGTTGGACGAATAATGAAGGCAAGTGCTACCAGGGATGAGTACATAAAACTATAAACAAGTAAAATGTGTCAAAGCTCTAATATATTTCTCTATTTTGAGAGCTGATTATCTTTCAAATTGTAATATATAAAGGATATTAAAAATGAATACATTTTCTTCTTGTTAAAAAAGTTACTCCCATGTTTTAATGCTAATGTCTAGTTTATAAAATATACACAAATATAGCTCAGTAGCACACTATTTTATACTGTCACTAACTCCCCTTTTTATTAGTACTTGAAACCAGTCATTACATTTATTTTTTCCCTAAGGCAATTATAACTTTCATTCTTATCTTTCAGTTAAACAAACACTTATTTTTCTCTCCCTTCTATCTCATTTGAAAAAAAGAAAAAGCTAAATCCTTATAATAAATATGCATCGTTGAGAAAAATTCTTGCATTGGCTATGCCCCAAAATGTATGTTTCATTCTCTCACCAGCCTTCTAAAAATCATTCTTCATCAAAGAGCAGACAACTGGAAAGACACTTAGAATTCTGAAGGCATGGAAATTTAAAAAAAATGATATAATCATTACTCTGAAAATTTTTTTTTTTCTTCTCGAGGTATACTACATACATGTATATTAGTAAATATAAATCAGTTTCAGAAGAGAGCACTTGATAAATATTGTAAATTTTGATTTACAGTAAATACTGATCAGTTCTGCTAGTTTTCAGGATGCAATAAGACAGAGGAATTTAATAATAAATTACTATATTTAGTATTTTCAGTTTTCTATAGCATGAATTAATAATTATATCCAAAGGTCTAATTAAAATAGGATGCCTCACCTATTTACAGACTTTGAACCTTCCAGTGGATAGTAGAAAAGAGCAAAGGTGGTGAGAACAGTCTCCATGGAGTTTGTGAGAGTTCTGGTACAGCAATACCATGTAAACCAAGAACACAACTGGCAAAAGAACTAAGAACAATTATATGCAATGGTGTGTGGAAGAAGGAATGAAAAAATACTGCTAAATCTTTTCCTATAGAAATAAGCACACAATTCTACGGTATTCTAAAAAATTGCCATATTTAACGCATATTAACCAATTATTCACATCAAATATTCATAGATCATAAGATTAAAAACTGGAAGAGATCTCTAGTCTAGCTTTCTCCATTTTGCAAATGAAGAAACAGGCCTCAGAAGTAAAAGGGCTTGAGCATCAAATAAAAGTAAATGGCAGAACTGGGATTTAGTGGCTTAAAAAGAAACTCACACAATTTAACAACCTTCTTTGTTGTCATTTTTGTAGTTTTTACTAATCTAAAAGCCCAGCTGTATCATAGAGATAAGTTCAATAAGGATAATTTCTTAATGATTTTAAATCTCTGAAACTGAATTTCTCTTTGGAGATACTGATATTACTAGTACTTGACAGCAAGTCACATACTTAGTACATACTTTGTTGAATGATTTCTGATCAATGACCTATAATATACTTGGCTTTGTTTTTAACAAGTGTACAAAATTTATTGGAATGCTAAACAATCTTATGAAATATTTAAAGCCTTATGTTCATGGTTCTGAAATGTGCTTATTTAAATGGCAAATTCTATTTGTTTTTTTGAAGACAACTAAGTGTTAAACTGGTAATAGTTAAATGGATTCCTTTTATAAAATTTGAAATTTAAAATTAATTTATCATTTCCAAAAGCATCACTAGGGAATAAACTAGTTGTACAATTCCAGGTGCTTATAAATGATCCTAGAGAAGTCAAAAAGAGAAATTTTAGAGTTTTTCCTCACCAAGGGAAGATCCAACAGAAAGGGTTTGATTAGTATATAACAATAATGTTTAAAAGTAAATCACATATATTGTTTGCTAGCTAAAATGTTACAATGTTTGAAAATATATTTTTGACAGATCAAATGAATTCATCTTTTATAAGAATTATTCAGTGAGACTTCCTAAAAAAAAAAAAAATCAATAAATTACTACACAATTTACTTAAGAATTAGAAATATCTTTGTACTAAAATCCTAATGCTGAGGTTATATGATCTAATTGAACTGTACACTAATTCACAATTATGCTATATTAATGTTTATACTATTGATTCATAAAAAACAAGCTTTCTTTACTTTTGGGGTTTTAGAGGAAAAAGAAAAAAATTCAAATCATGACTTTTTTTATTTCATCTTTTGGTAAATGGTAATACATGGGGAGAATAATTGTGAAAAAATTACACTAAACAGTTCATTGCTATATAGATGATTTTTTTTTTAGAGCATAAGATATTTACATCTTATATCTTTATAATAACTCATTTGACTTGTACCTGAAATTTATAAAATATAGTGGGTAATTTTCTGGCTTAAGCAACATGTAATACTAAAAAGGAAAACTACTACTCTTTAGGTATCTATAAGCCATGTACCATAAATTTTATTTATGGTACATAAGCACTAATAGCTCTAATATTTTGGCTTTTTATCATTCTTCTAGTTCTGAGTAGACTCCTACGTTCAGGATTTGAGACCTAGATCCATTTTTAATAGGCAACTAAGAAGAAATAAGGAAGTGAAAAAAAACATCAAGGAACAATCTTGAAGAATCTAATATAGTGGACCTTTGATTATTTCATATATATATATGCATATGTACATATATATATATTTTTTTTGGGGGGGGAAATGAAAGTATTAATAAATTCCTCAAACCTTTTACTCAGTGGTTTTTAAAAAGAACAGGAGTAAAGTTAGGCAGAATATAATGGAAAGAACAATGCATTTGGCACCAGACTTCCTGTGTTCAAATCTTGTTGTGTTACTTCGGGTGATATTAGGTAGTTCCTTCAGTTACCTCATCTTTATAATGATAGCATTGAACTATATGATGTTTGAGCTTCCTCTTAGCTCTAAATCTTAAGATTGTGTAAACTTAGAGGGAAAATGTTTATAGTTTTGTTAAAATATTATATGTTCAAGACAATTCTCAGATGAAGAAATTGAAACTATTTCTAGTCATATGAAAAGATGCTCCAAGTCATTATTAATCAGAGAAATGCAAATTAAGACAACTCTAAGATACCACTACACACCTGTCAGATTGGCTAAGATGACAGGAAAAAATAATGATGATTGTTGGAGGGGATGCGGGAAAACTGGGACATTGATGCATTGTTGGTGGAGTTGTGAACGAATCCAACCATTTTGGAGAGTAGTTTGGAACTATGCTCAAAAAGTTATCAAACTGTGCATACCCTTTGATCCAGCAGTGGATTATACTGGGATTATATCCCAAAGAGATTATAAAGAAGGGAAAGGGACCTGTATGTGCAAGAATGTTTGTGGCAGCCCTTTTCATAGTGGCTAAAAACTGGAAACTGAATGGATGTCCATCAGTTGGAGAATGGCTGAATAAATTGTGGTATATGAATATTATGGAATATTACTGTTCTGTAAGAAATGACCAACAGGATGATTTCAGAAAGGCCTGGAGAGACTTCCAACATTATGAAATGAGCAGGACCAGGAGATCATTATATACTTCAACAACAATACTATATGACCAGTTCTGATGGACCAGGCCATCCTCAGCAACGAGATCAACCAAATCATTTCTAATGGAGCAGTAATGAACTGAACTAGCTATGCCCAGAAAAAGAACTCTGGGAGATGACTAAAAACCATTACATTGAATTCCCAATCCCTATATTTATGCACACCTGCATTTTTGATTTCCTTCACAAGCTAATTGTACAATATTTCAGAGTCTGATTCTTTTTGTACAGCAAAATAACGTTTTGGTCATGTATACTTATTGTGTATCTAATTTATATTTTAATATATTTAACATCTACTGGTCATCCTGCCATCTAGGGGAAGGGGTGGGGGGGGGTAAGAGGTGAAAAATTGGAACAAGAGGTTTGGCAATTGTTAATGCTGTAAAGTTACCCATGTATATATCCTGTAAATAAAAGGCTATTAAAAAAAAAAATTATGTTCAATAGTTTGCAGTTGCAATAGCACACTTTGAGTGCCCTTTAAAAAAGAAATGAGAGGAAGATAGATACAACAACTGTTTATTGCTAGGTTTGAAGATCATCATCTATATGATTATATGAGTTATTTTCTGGGAAAAAAATCATATGTATGCATGTGTGTACATATGTATACAAACACATATACCCACATGTGGTACAGTGGATAGAATGTTATTCTTGGAGTCAGGAAAACCAGATTTTGAATTCTGCCTCAGACATTTAGTAACTGCATGATTTATTTACTGTCTATTGTTTATGAGTACTTGTAAGAACAGAATTCTAGGTCTTTTTTTCTATATTTTATGCCCACATGGATTAAACAACTAACTTTAAAAAGATTAGGGAAAGACATACCACCCATTTTGCCACTTCTTGGTTTTCTAGTTGCCTCACCAATGAGTAAAGCTTCACATCTGCTACAGCAGACAAAAGTGCTTGGGCAAGTCTAGGAACCCAAATCTAAAAAACGAAAGGAAAAGAAAAGTTATACAAATTGAAAATAACAAACAAAACCAGCTATTAAAACTGGCTCAATTGGCAGCCTAAATGGCATACTTGACCTACCACTAAGAGAGTAGAGTAATTTACCAGTTGAAAGCCATGAAAATGGAGAAAAGGACCATTATCATTTAATT
The DNA here is from genome assembly GCF_902635505.1 of Sarcophilus harrisii. Lineage (NCBI taxonomy): Eukaryota > Metazoa > Chordata > Mammalia > Dasyuromorphia > Dasyuridae > Sarcophilus > Sarcophilus harrisii. Next base: position 507,300,744 of record NC_045427.1, on the reverse strand, counting down.
AGGAAGTTTGGATAGTTAACAGTTAAAAATTAATAAGGTCGGCACTTTAATACAATCTAATAGTAAGTTTGGATACTTAATAATTAATAAAATTAATCTCACTAATATGGGCACTCTCCAGCAGACTAGTTCTTTCACCCTTGGCTATTACTATATTAGTGACTAAAAAAAGGTAACAAAAAATATAAGCAGTATTAGCTTTTAATTTGATTTTTGCATTTGCCATTTGGGAAATATTTTAGTTTTTTTAAATAATGCAATTATTTGAAATAAGGGTAAAAAAAAGGCTTCTGGGAAACTTAAAAAATGTATTTTTGGTCAAAAAACAATTCCCCCAAAAGCCTCATGACTTATCATTTGGAAATCTGTGATTTGGCTCTTTAATGAACTTGAAGTAGCCAGTTATAAGGCTATATATGTAGTAATCACTCACAAGAAATTAAACTTGTCATTTTTTTGTCCCTTTTTATGTGCTTAATATGTTTCTGAAAAGTTATCTATGTTTAAATTTTACAAATCAAATTGTTTTTCCATTAAAATTCTAGAGATGTTTTATCTTCAATTGTCAATAACTTTCCTAAGTTAAAAAAATATTTTTGGGAAAAAGCCATCTGTGGTGACTTTTGTAAATATTACCTTATGTTTATATAGTCCTTTGCAAAGCACTTGTACATACTTTAGGAGAAACAATGGAAAAAGCAATGCACTTCAAAGTCACCAGAGCTGTTTGGTCTCTGCTTTGACACCTAATGGTAGTGTGATGATTTAAGTTACAAATAACCTCTCTGAGCTTCAATTAATTCACTTACAAAATGGCAATAATACTTGCATGCAATTCCTATATATCAGAGTTTGTTGTGAGGAAAGCACTAATATAAACCATGAAGCTCTCTATATTTGGGGGTTTTAAATTGTTTTCTTTAAGCAAGGCTGATATATACTGAATCATATATTAGATTCTGCACTTAAAGAGTGATTAATATATCTCACGTCTTTGGGATGAAGAACCTCACAGCTATGATATGATCTATAATATTCAGATCTTCAGCACTGAATCTCATTGAAACAAACTTACACTGTGTAAATATTAATATGTTCAGTTGCTATATGAGCTATTACAGAAAAATGAAATAAATTTAGCAGTAACAAATAGCTTGGTTACTTTTATTTAAACTTACCAGCAATTGGACACTATCTTTTGTGAAGAGATACAGAATCTTATAAATGCTTGCAAAGATTAAGGGGTAAGAGAAACCTCTCAAACCTTCAGCCCATTCCCAGGTCAAATAACCATAATTAATAAAATTAAGGATAAAATGACAAACAATACTGAAATATAAAATAATTTTCCTATTCATTTTCATTTCCAAATTAAAAAAACATTCTTTGATTCCCTTTTTTAAAATGAGAATTCTAGGAAAACCCCCCTTCACTATCCAGATTCCAAGTTACCAAAGATCCATAGCATATTTTCTACTTAGGTATCTTCCCACAACATACAGCATATTGGTGCTTAATGGATTACTATGGAATATTTATTGAAGCAATTCTACCCCTAAAGAAAAATACAAAAGGTGGATTAGAGAAAAATCTAAGAGAATTGAAAATTAGGTTAAAATATGTGCTAGGGGTTGAACATAATTCCCAAAACATTTTTAATCTGAGGGGGAAAAAGCAAAACCAATTCTAAAGGATATTTGAAAACCATGTGATGTGCAACTTCAAGAGACTGCCAATATTCATCAGGAACAAAGCTTGTCTGGACTAAAAAGCAGTTAAGTATTCTTAGAAATATGGTAAACAAGACCAGGTAAATGTTTTCACCAAGAAGATCTGAGAAAGCAAAACCAACAGTTGCACTAAAGTTAAACAGGTTAATTTCCCCAACTTTAACTTATTTTCCTAGAGACATACAATTGAAGCATTTTTAGTAAGTAGCCCTTATCCAGGTCCTAGAGATCTTGGCCCCATCTATCAAGATCATTTCCTAGAGCTGGCCTAGGAGAGAACAAGTTTCTATTGCCAACTCTAATAACGTCACTAGATACCATTGGCCTTGGAAGAAGGATGTTCTCTAACATCTCTGTACACAAAATTCTATGAGAATCAACATGGAGCAATAGCAGGAATAAGGAAGAACTGAGTTCAGATTCAAGTCTTGCCTCTTTTATTTATCCTTGTTTAGTAGCCTTAGAGTCTCCAAAATGAAGGTAATGGCCTCATGGGGACTGTGAACTAACTTTAAAAGAGTTACAATAAATTGATCCAAAAGGGAAAGATGACCAAGCAATGGGAATATAGTCATCTTTTTATATCATCCCCATAAACATTACCCACCACATCCCTTTTAAGTCCCTCGAAAGAATGAGTCATAACTTACCCACACCTAAACATTAGTTGAGCTTATCACTAGTATTTTCTTTTCATTGGAAGGAGGAACAAAGACAAGAATGGTTTATAATTACATTTCACATACCCCAAAGTACCCTTCTTCCAAATGTTTTCTGTGGAGAGTACTATTGTCCTTCCAGTAACAAATTTTTAACTTTATCTCCTTTATTTCACCTCCCTTATCAAACCAGTTGTCAAGTATTGTTAACTTTAAAACATCTTTCCCATTAGGTTCCTCCCCAAAATTAGTATATACATTTTGAAGATTTGTGATCAAATGGGATGGGATTCAGTCACAAAAATCTGTAGACCACTGTCCTAGGCAATTCTGTAAGAATAAGGTGAAGAACTTGCTGACTTGCATTGGAGGAGGGGATAGTCTCCCTGAGATTTATTTTATGCTAATGAAAATACAGGGGGCAAAGTTGGGAAGATAAAATTTCATAATTTATTTGCATAAAGAGAAACTCTTGTTCGGCATGTAATAGGTTAACAAGACAATTCCCAAATATCTTTGTCCATGGAAAAATCGTATTAATAAATTGTTTGAGACTATAGTCTTGGACATATATGGCACAGTGGCACAACCAGTTAGTTGGTCTGTTCATGAGGTCTTTCTCTGGAAGACCTTTATTTTTAAAATCTGCCTGTCACCCAGATTCTAGGTTTTATTCTCTCTTCTGACACACCATTAGGTTACTGGTGCTGACCTAGGATGTATCTACTACGTATGTTCTATGCCGTTGTCTTTGCTTGATCCACAAGGATAACTTTTGCTAGTTTAACATTAGATGAAGGTATGGTTATTCTTTGCATCTGTGAATTAAGGCATATAATGCTTCCTAGGATGATAAAGTTGGATATTTGCTCTTGATTACCTTACTTTTGGCTGAGGAGATATATGCTACAATTAACCTTCTTCTTGCTTGTATGGGTTCCTCTAGATCTTTGCATTCAGAGAGAGAAAGAGCTACACAGGATCATACTCTACTCTGGTTCTGTTGTCCTGGCTCCCTCAATACAAAAATGTTTGCTCTGCTCTTGGTAAAAAATCAGAAATATGATCCTTCTAGCGTTAACCGTTCCTAGAGAATGTAACTCCAGAGGTCAACCTCCCTCTTTCAGACTTGGATGTAAATTATGAAGGATAAACCAGATCAGGCATTCTTTCATCATTTTTGTCTCATGGACCCTTCAGTCGCCTGGTGATGCCGCAAGCTCCTTTTCCAAATGTTTTTAAAAACGCATAAAATTATATTTTAATATAATTAAAATTTAACCAAAATATCAATTATATTTTAAGTAAAGACGCATTTTTCCCACCCAAGTTCATGGACCCCCTTGGGCCGTCCCCATTTATGAACTATGAATAAGATTTTATATTCCTTTTTAATTTTATCCTATAAGATCTGGCTTTTTTTTTTTTTTTTTTTTTTTTTTTTTTTTTTTTTTTTTAAGGCAATCGGTTTTAACTTGCCCCGGGTCATAGGTTAGTGTCTGAGATTGAATTTGAACTCGTTTCTCTCCAGAGCGGTTGGCTCTATTCATTTGGTTACCAATCGGGTAATTCTGAACGACGTAACTAGGTATGGAGGGTGACCCCGGGTCGTCCCCAGTGCCTAAGCTCTGATGGATGCTAACCAAGTGGAAAAGGTTTGGGGCCTGATGGAGGCTCGTCCCCAGGCGGAAGACAGCCCCTTGTGGAAGGCGCTGGGGTCCAAAGGCTGCCGGCTAGTTCCCCACGGCACCGACTGTTTCAGAAACAGTCGCGGTGAGTCGGGGAGGAAGATGAGGGAGGATCAGTTTTCTGCTGGAGAGGGCGAGGACGCTGGCGGCTCTTGGGGTGAGAGGGGAGAAAGAGGGTATCCCAGGCATACTAAAAGCGCGAAACAACTCACAGTTACTACAAATAATAAGCAATATGGAAAACGGGTCGGGAAGGAGGGCGGTGCAGGGGCTTTAAAAGCTCGCCGGGTAGCCAGAGCGGGAGTCAGGGCCTCGGGGTCCTAGTGTCCCCCGCTCCTGCTCCGAGCCTCGAGCTGCGCCGCGCCTCCTTCCTTCCCTCACCGAAGCGGCTTCCCGTGCGCCCTTCCGGGGGGCTGCTGTACAAGACAGACTTTCTCTTCCTCAGCTTCACGGTCTCGGGCGAGCTGCTCCGGTGCCTCCGGAAGAAGAGGATGCCCCCAGCCCGCTCCATGTCCCTCCCTCTCCGCCGCGTGACCCCCAAACCTCCGCGGCTTGCGTGAATGAAGATGCCTGTGGCTTCGCCTTCCGCTCTGCTTGGCTCCTGCGAGCCGCCGTCGCGGACAGGCGCAGGGGTGCCTGGGAAATCAAGGGTTTTTCTTTATTTCCTGCTCCAGGTATAGTCTCCCTGCTGAGAAGCCGCCTGTGCTTGGGCCAAAGAGCGGTGAACCCGAGAGCCTGGCTCCGGACTCTGAGAAGGTGAGGGCCGTGGGCCATCCCTGCCAGCTTTACGCCTTTGGCTTCCGGGAGCGATGGAGGGGAAGTCCTCAGGGGGAAGCGAGAGGGCGCGAGACGGTTCCTAACGTAGTTTAGCTTAGCGCGGTCCCTCGGGGGGGCGGGACCCCCGGGAGAGGCCGGGATGGGATGGGATGGGATGGTCGCCGCGCAGCCTGCCAGCTGTATGGCTGGGTACTTGTCTTCTCCGGGCCTAGTGCCAACGTAGTTACTCCGAGTCTTGTGGGTCACCGTAAAGAGAGGCGGGAATAAAACTCTCTTGCTTCCTGAGGCTTCTTGGGGAAAGCCTTTGCTTTTCTTACGGAGACAGAAGACTCCATTCATCCCTTCAGTAAGCACTGTTTGCCAGTCACTGCCGCGGGAGCTCCGGGGCTCAGAGCACACACTGCCGCAGACACGCCTGGGATGGGCGCAGCGAATAAAACAAAAAATAGCCTCGGAGGGGTGACATTGTAAGAACGAGGTGACCGACCCTGTGCTAATAAGTACAACATAATTGGGAGCCAGAGACCATTAGCTAGGGTGGATTAAGAAAGACCCCTTGGAGAGGGTAGCGCTCTAGTTGAAGACTGTCCAGGTTTCTGAAAGGCAGAGCTGACAACCCAAGGCACTGAATGGGGAATGAAGGTGAGAGAGAAAACCTCAAATTTGGGAAATGTCTATCTAACCTTCCACTTCGGCAGGAAAAGCGTTCACGGAGGAGTATCCTGTGAAATCAGACAAGGGCAAGTAACTGACATTTGTATAATGTTTTGGTTATGGACTGCACCTCATCTGAATATCTCACTATATTCCTGTATATAATATATATTATATTTCTCAGTAATATATTACTGTGGAGGGTGTAATATATTAATATGGAGGATGTATTACAGGGGTTCTCATTTTAGAGACATGAAATCACTTGCCCAGCCTCTAGCCAGGTGGGTAATAAGTGCCAGGTTTGAATTTGAACGCAGATTTTTCTTAGTCCATGTCAATTACATGCTATTTAGCATTGAAGAGGACCTTAAGTTCCAGTCCAGGGAGCTTTTTAAAATTGCAGACAGGGAAAGCCACTGAAGAGTTTTTTTTTTTTTTTTTTTTTTTTTTTTAAATTTAATAGCCTTTTATTTACAGGTTATATACATGGGTAACTTTACAGCATTAACAATTGCCAAACCTCTTGTTCCAATTTTTCACCTCTTACCCCCCACCCTCCCTAGATGGCAGGATGACCAGTAGATGTTAAATATATTAAAATATAAATTAGATACACAATAAGTATACATGACCAAAACGTTATTTTGCTGTAGAAAAGAATCAGACTCTGAAATATTGTACAATTAGCTTGTGAAGGAAATCAAAAATGCATGTGGGCATAAATATAGGGATTGGGAATTCAATGTAATGGTTTTTAGTCATCTCCCAGAGTTCTTTTTCTGGGCATAGTTGGTTCAGTTCATTACTGCAAAGATTGGGCATAAATGTAGGGATTAGATCGTAAAGAGACATTGGCTCATAGCCTCATTGACTGTTCAATGGAGGGTTTTGTTTTTTTTTTTGGTGGGGGAGGAATGGGGAGGAGTGTATGGAAAAGAAAACAAACCAGAAATACACAGTATTGTATGATACATACATGAGAGGGTTACAAATCAAAATGTTATATGACGATCAAGAAGAGACTTAGAAACATTTTTCTGAGAAGAGATCCACATTAGAAAAGGTTAAAAATCTGATCTAAGAAGAGATGAGTTGGACAGCTACCTGATACAAAATGCTATATGAAGTTCAAGAAGAAAAGTTACTAATCGTGGGGATTAAAAATCAGAAGGTTTCATGGAACAGTTGATAATTGAGTTGGACTTTAAAGGATGAATAGGAATTCATTCTAAATATTGGTAATAATGAACAGAGGCAGGGAGGTGGGAAAATAAAGAGCAGCAAGGCATATTTGGGGGACTACTAACAAGTACATTTTAGTTAAGGGGTATAGTACACATAAGAGAGTAATAAGAAAGCTAAGTAGCAAAGTGGATAGTTAGGGGACTGAAGTCAGGAAAATTCATGTTCCTGAGTTTAAATTCTGCCTCAGACACTGTTATCCTGGGCAAGTCACTTAACCTTGTTTGCCTTCATTTCCTCATCTGTAAAGTGAGCTGGAGAAGGAAATGATAAAACACTCCAGTGTCTTTGCCAAGAAAATCCCAAATGTGATCATGAAGAGTTGAACACAATTGAACAAGGGAGTAATATGTAACAGATTTATAAAGGTCAAGTAGCAGCATGTTGTAAAAGACTTTAAGTGCTAGGGAAAGGAATTTTAATTTCATTGGTAGGGAATAAGGATCCAGAAAATTTTAGAGAATGAAATTTCTTGATTGGAAATATTGAAAATATAAATACAGGGAAAACCCATGGGTTTTGATGATAATTTTTTGATTTGATGACAAATTGAAATGACTAATCTGTTTTTATATGAGAAATCATTTATCCATCAAACTTGTCATTTTAAATAATATACCTGCCAAGCACTAGTAAAGGACTAAAGATGATGTGCCAAATTAATATTTTTTATTTTCTTTCTTTGTATACAGATTTGAAGATACTTCGTGGATAATCACAAATAACTTTTGAAAGCATCCATTGTGTGCTGCTGCATTTGTTGATAAGATGTTTGGTAGACTGAGTTTTCCTCAAGTGATTTTTGCAAGTATCCTTGGAGTTGCTGGAGGAATATATATTTATCAACCAATCTTTGAACAGTATTCTCGAGATCAAAAGATATTAAAGGAAAAATCGCAAATTCTTCAAGAATCAGAAGAGAAGAAAAATTAATGATGGATTTCAACTGTACTAGGTTCTTAAAATCCAAGTCATTGACAAGTGGTTCTTAATATTCTGCTTGAATATTGTCATGACCATTCTCAAGTCTACTAATTTCCTTTTACTAAAGTCAATATCTTGACATTGTAGTTCTGTTTGATACCAATTTTCCTAGACTTGTAATATGGCTACTTACTTATGATAACAGGTTTGGGGAAGTTTATACAAGTATTAGTGGTATGTATAGTAGCTCGTAGGACAGGAAGTCTCAATGTGAACACTATGGACTTCCAAAGGTTCTACAAATATCAGGCAGATATATAGCAGAATAAAAATATGTAATTTGTTTCCGTGTAACTTGTTACTGACCCCCAAATCATAAATTGGAAAGAATTGTTTTTCCTGCTGACTGAATTTAGTAAATTAGGTATAATTTTAGTTATCTATGAAGAGTACATGTAATTAAAATCTGTAAATTACCAAAAAAGAGATGTTAAGATCTGGCTGGTTAACAGATATTCAATTAGAACATCAAATCCTGGCTCAATCAGTACAGTTCAGCAAAATGACATTTGAATAGTTGCTGATGTTACCTACAAGGTAAATAATGACAGTATTTATCTATAAAGCAGAAATGATTGTTTTGATAGAATTACATTTTCATGAGCAAGGTTCTATATATAGAAATTCCACATAAAAGATTGTTTCATTTATGTTATTCGGTTTAAATAAGAACATATTAGGAAAAAGCAACTCAAGTTTTTCTGTTTAAATATAGAAGTAGTATCTATTTTAATAATGGAATATATCCTTGAGGGAAATTTGTACATTGTTTTCATAAGTAATTGTGCCAAAATGACAGGATTAGTACATTCTTTTAGTTTAACTTTCTGAGAATTATAGAAATAATTTTTGGGTCATTGCCTAGAGGGTTTATTAACAAATCAGTTTCCTTCTAAAGCCAAATGGAGGTTAGCCTCAAATTGCATAAAAATCCATTATAATTTTCATGGAAGTAAAACAGTTAACAGTGCTTTGGATAACAAAAAACCTGGGATCAAGTGAGATGATAGATGACAAATTGTTCACAAGTTACAACTTTGGGTTGTATTACAGTAGTTGTCTGATATTTAGGAAACTTTTTTCTCATTTAGACTTATAAATTTTTACTAGATTCCCAGGCTAGCCCACAAAAGCCTCTTTAATGGAGAAAAGTGACTAAGGGAACCAAGACTGGGGTTTTTGAATGCTACCTTTTATATTGGTATTTTAAAATTTTCCATTGAAGTGATAGGAAGACCATCATGGCCAGTCATCTATACCCTATTTGATGATCCCATGTAGAGGCTAGGCCAAGGAATCTCTCTTTTGCTATATTTATAATAAAATTAGAGCTAGTCTACCAGCTTACCATGGAGTTGCCTTGTGACCTTCAGAGACTGTACCTTTGCCTAGCCCCTCCTTTCTTAGGATTAGCAAGTATAATTAAAATATGCTGCTCTGTCCACTGTGGGTACTTGGTACTTGGGAGTTGATATTCTATTCCATGGAACAGTGCTATGACTGTTCACATCTATGGTACATTGCAAACCAGGGATCTGTAACTCAGACTTATACTTAAACACAAAAAAATCCATCAAATATGGAAAAATCAGAGATGAATGGGGGGGAGGAATTTGGGGCAGCTTGATTTAGCATTGGCAGCAGACAGGAATCCCTAAAGGTGTACTAGATGTGTCTAAAGTACATGTACTTGATATAGCTAAACATTTTCATTTTAGAATTTCTGGATTTCATCCAGAAGATAGTGAATTCCAGGTTATTGATCAAAGGAAGGAATGTATGTATTAACATAGGCATTTTTACAAGATAGAGACTTGTTTCAGGCATACAGGGAGGTCCCTAAATTCAAGACAGTTGCTTAAGAATTGTTCAAAAATTAGGTTTCCCTGTGGGAAAATGAATTCATTACTATTTATTGAATTCAAATTAAGACCATATCTCACTTTACCTTTTTAGCTATGTGGTTGAGCAGAGGTGTCAAACAGGTGCCTATGCAATGTAGCCTAAAACACTTAAAGAGTGCTACTTGAACTAGATAAAAGTATAACTGGAGAATAGTTAACAAAATAAATAAAAATGCAATAGAACATAGTGAATTTTTTATATAATTGTTGGTCATGGGATCTTTAAATACAATATGGTAGCCCTGTTTCTATTTGAGTTTGATACCATTGATGTAGAGAGTATCTAAAGCTGAACTATATGACTCTTACTATACCTTCCAATTCTAGGACACTGATTCTAGATGGGGTGGGTTAGACAAAGGAGACAAAAGTCCCTAATTCATAGCATTTGCTAGGAATTGGAACACAGTATGTCTCATTTCTCATAATACTTTCTAGCTCTTGGAAATTACTAGAGTCCTGCCTTCAGGAAGCTTATAATTGAATTGGCAAATCCAGATACACAAACACTCATGAACTCAAAATATAACTAACAATAAAAGGTAGTATTTGGAGACTACATGAATGAAAACAGTTTTAGAGATTACTTCCTTTGCTATTTCACTATTAATACACTAATAGTATTCACTTTCCCACTTCTAGTGGCAATGAGTATGACCTTTCATATCCTGAAGACTTTTAATTGATTTAAAAAAATGATTCAATTAAACAGTTTGCTTATATGTGCATGTTACTTGGGAGGGTGGAGAGGGATGGTTCTTGTCCACAAAGTGCTTAAATTCTAATGGAGAAAGACAACACAGGGAGGATGGCTAAGGAGGATAGTTTGGTTAGAGAAATCCCATAGATGGAGTCATTGAGCGATTGACTGATGTAACCTTTCTAGGAATGGTGGTCTTCCACTGATTTTCAGTGCTAGAGGTGGAAAGCAGAAATGGACAAATGGTACAAGGGTGAAGAAGTGGCATGAAGGTGATTGAGGATTAGCATTTGGTGGTCCCAAGTTGAACTTGTCTCTATCTGAAGCCCTGGATCCCATAATGAGAATTGGAGTGCCTGGTCAGATGAGAAGAATGAAGAAGAGAATTCTGAAAGACAAAGAGTAAAAAATGTCTTTAGTCAAAACCCACACAATTTTGTTCTCTGAGAGCTTGCTGAGATCTGTTTGCACTTTCAGGTATGGTCTATTTGATGACTAGCCTGGGGTTGGTATCCTATCCAGCTTCTGCAAAGGTATTATGGTTTCAGTTGAAATGAACTTTGAATTCAACTCCCTAACATCATCCAGGACTTTTTCCTCCTTCAATTTACACTATTTCCCATGGAGGTTCCTGTGGGAGAAAACTAGTTTGGGTAGAGAATGAATTCTCAAGAATGAATTTATTTAAAATGCAGAGCCTCTGGGATATTCTTTGGCCTTTGTATTTGTAGTTACAGATGAAGCGCTTTCTCAGCAACGACTTAATAGTAGTGACTTGTTTATGAGCCGCAACCCAGCACTTAACTGTTCTGACCCCAGTACCAGGAGTGAACAACAGGGAGTTCTTGGATAGGAGCCCAGCAGTCCAGCTGTTTCAGGTTCTGAAACAGCTGGACCTTAGATTTAGAGAAATAAAATCCACCCAGTCAGTCGCTGGATGGCAGCAAAGGCTTACAGATTAGTATCTCGTTTTTGTTACACAATTAGGCCGTGCATCCTGTTTCTCTAATAGTTTAAATGGCTTTTAAACCGAATTAGTCCATACCAAGAAGAACTGCATTTATAACCTCCATGGTTCGTGCTCACTTATCTTTTTCTTCCTGACTTTTCTATTTCCTTTGCCACCTTTAAGATTTCTTTTCACCACAGAATGCTATTGGCCTCAGGAAGAAAGTCGAGTAATTTTGATAAAGATCAGAAGTTAGAGACTAATAAAGGTTGAGAAGGTTGTGGGCGGAAATCCAAAGCCTGAGACCTAGAGAGATGTAAAATGACAAAGGGCTGATCCCCCAAAGGAGCCACTGTTGATTTAGTTTTCGGTCCCGTTGGTCAAGCTCCAACCTTGGTAGGGGGGAGAGGATGAGGGGTTAACGTACTGGTCTGTGTCCTCAGAATGGTGTTTTTTTCTGAAGGGGCTCTTGGGAAGGTGCGTGAAAGTTTAATATGGAGAAACTAAACAAAATAATCACTACAGTGCGACAGAAGCGGATCTTGATATGCTCATTTCCTTTCGTCCTGCCCATCTCAACAGTACTCTCTTACCTCTTCCCCTTGTTTCTCTTCAACTAAACGTTAACCCGTTCTTTCACCCCAGCTTAAAAAAAAATAAATCTTGTCCTAGCTGGTAGAAGTCTCACACCATTTACTCTGGACAGCAAGACCAGGAAGATCTTCCTTTGTGGGTGACAGGAAATAGGCAGCAAAGCTCAGGAACACTGGGGGTTCCCCTCTTACCACCGGCCCACCCACCTAGCTCCAAGTGAGTTCTACCCAGTTGCGGAGGCTTTTCGCGGTGGGGCATCAGGCAGCAGGTGCAGGGCCCATCTCTGCCCTGGTTCGGGGTTTCATCCATCCCGCCTTCCCCAGTAGGGAAAGATCGAAGGACGCCAAAGCCTCTTAACTTCCCACGTGGGCACAAGGGCCGAAGACCTGGGTGGGGAAGTATCCAGCGGGTGAAGCGGAGGAAGAGGGAGGTGTAGGAAAGAAAGGAGGACCCGCCCCCACCTCTCAGCTCCTTTACGGGAAGTGATGTGGGGCCGGACGGAACATACCCGCGAGGGACCCAAAAAAGGGCAGGCAGCAGTGTGGACGCTGAGCGTATTGAACGTGGACCTGCGGCTGTTGCAGGGACGGCGGGACATTGTAGACAGGTAAGGGCAAGGCAGAGACCTCAGTCAGTCCCTATGGATCAGATCCGCCCAGGGTGTGGGGGCTGGGGTGTAGTTGTCTGGGTGAGAGAAGCAATGATGAGCATCTTGGTCGTGTTTTTTTAGGGAGGCAAATCACCTTTTTCATGGGAAGTTGCGGACCTTGGGGGTTAGAGGAATAGGACCCGCGAGTGTTTCGCCTTGGGTTGGGGAGGTCAGACAAGTAGGGGAATGGGATTGGGCAAAGGTGCCCCGCTTCCCCTCGAGCTCCTGCCCTGGGGCTTTCTTTGGCTGATCCCGGAGGAAAACTTGCTTTGGGGAGCTCTAAATCTTCGGGGCAGCTCCTCAGAGATGACATGCCACTTGTCTAAGGGAGGCAATCTGGGACCGGCCAGAAGACTTCAGAAGTCTAAGGGATGGATTCCAGATTGAGAAAACTGGTTGGTTTGAGTAGGAGACTTGCCTGATAAAGGAAAAGTGTAGGACAGATTTTAAGATCCACCTTGGGCTTTGTATCCAGATGTTGGAGAGGGAAGATCTCTTGGAGAAAAGAGAACTTAGAAATATAGAAAGGAAGGAGAGAGGAAAGCCTTGCGGCTGTTTTTTTCTATACATTTTGCTTTGCATTTTGTCCTTTACAACTTGTAGAGCCCTGTTGGTAGAGTTTGGCCCTAGGAAGCGCAGGGATGTCATTCTTTAAGCCAACTTCTCTACAACTGGGTTTATTTAGCCTTTGGCTTTCAGGTTGTGTAGATGTCTGGAGTCAATTTTTAAGACTAAGTCATTCTTCCCAATAAGTCACACACTGGGGTGTGCCGATGGGTAAGTGCTTGTGTATTTTTCAGTGTCACATTTCTCCTTTCTCTGTTTGACGTGGAGGAGGAAGTTCGTAGTGGGGGTCTAAGCCCTTTGGTGGTTCTTAACCTGCTCAGTGGTCATTCTTCCCATTAGAATTTTCTTCACATGCTGTTCTATTCTGAGCATCTGAAGTAAAAGGTGCTTTTCATGGTGAATGAAATAGTCTCTGTAAAGAAGAATTAGATAAGAAGTATTAAGCTATTCTTACCAGGTAGTAAGGTACATGGGAAAAAAATCATATTTGGAATCAGGAGACTTGGATTCCAATCCCAATTCCAAAACCATTTTGTGCTTTGGACCTTGACTTTCTTCCTCTTAAAACAGGGTTACAAGATTTTTATTGATTAACTTACAAGGTTCTTTTGAGAAAAGCACCTTATAAATACTAAGGAGAAATTATTTTTCTCTTACTTTGCTCCTTTTTAAAAATCCCCCCCCCCCATTAAATTTAAGTTACTTGAAGGCAACATCTATTCAATCTAAATTTTATTTTATCTTTCCCAGAAATATAATAGTGATTTGGCCAATAAGAACTTAACAAATCTTTATTTGCTGAGTTAAACTGAGTTTTCTCCATTGATCTCCCACTGTTTTTGCTCCTGGGCATACTGGGAAACTTTGGGTTCCACAACTTGTACCTTCCAAAACAAAATTCACCTCTGAAAATATACCACTGGAACCAAAAGGAATTCTGCCTTTGGTTAGAAATTAAGAATCATAGTCAATATTTAATAGCCAGAACATCAACTTATAAACAAAGATGACATTAATATAAAGATTAGGCTGTTACTCATATTTTACTTTATATATCAGCTTACAGGGCATTTCTTATTTTAATGAGAACAAACATCAGAGTTTTGTAACTCAGAAAACTTATAATGTATACAGGGGAGAATTATAAGACAGGGAAATACAGAGATAACTGAGTTGTTTAAAAAACCCAACTCTTTTGTGAACTGAGCAATCATCAACAAACACAAGCATTTCTATATACAAAGAAAAAAAAAGTTTTGTCTATTTTTAAAAGGATGACACATACAGTCACAAGTACTACCTACTTTCTTGATTTTCTACTAAGATCTCTATGGAAGGAAAGAGAAGATAGGGAAGGTGTTCATTTTCTGAAGGGGTGTAGTTTGTCTCTGAGAGTGAATAAAGATTGCTCTTTTCTAGAATGACCAAGTTGGGCAGAGCAGTGTTGGGCAGAGCAGTGCAGGCCAGAGCAGAAGAGGGTTAAATAGCTCTGTTTACTTCTATGATGCATCCTTCTGTGTGTTCCTTGAACACTGGGGAGGGAAAGACTAAATCTGCTCTTTATTGCCCATTTTCTCCATTTTCCACTCATCTGCAATGAATCTTCTTAAAACTTCAATTTTTAGTTTCTACTCAGGATTCTGAAATCAAGTTTCTTTTGTGGTGCATTAGACACATTTATTTCCTTTGAACCTATAGTACTTTTTGTATTTCCCCTTTTAAGGATTTGTGTTTTTTTATTTAAGTCCTCTTTGTGATTTCACCTTATCAAGGAAGATAGATCATGTGTAGACAAATATATATGTATATAGAATAGGCCTTGCCCCCTTCCTTAATATAATGTGTTCTTTTTATTTATAATTTAAAGACACATTTTCATAGATTTGGTATAATAATACTGAAAGACTACAGCTTAACACAATGTTTTAAGACTTGGCACAGCTAGGTGGAGCAATGGGTAGGGTGCCCAAGCTGGATTCAGGAAGACCTGAATGGGTCTAAATTTGACCTCAGGCACTTAACTGTAAGCCTCATATTTCTCATCTGTAAAATGAACTGGAAAAGGAAGGGCAAAAAATGCTCCAGGATTTTTTGCCAATAAAGCCCTAAATGGGATCACAGAGTTGGATGTGATTGAAAAATGAATGAACAAATTTAAAATTGAGGCTCTAAGCAAAAATCTCTTTATGATTTTTTAAAGCAAATTTCTTACAAAGGATTCTTTCTTTTCATGTTCGTTGCCCTGTTATCCCAAGGCTGATTTGGACAGAATTGATGTCTTTGCTTTTTGGTTGAGGATGTTTGGGATTTATCTATGGTTTGGAATCCTTTAAGCTTTACAATACCTTGATTCAGTATCTCCATAAGTTCAGGCTTTCTTATTCTACATGACTCATGTCTATGTTCTACAGATCTTCTGATCTTCTCAATGTACTGAAGGCCTTGTTTTGGGTCTGTTCAGTATGCAAATATCAGTGTAGCTCAGGCTATTTGTCACTCTTGTTGAATGTCACATTCCTGTTTTGATTATACTTTGCACATAGTGGGGAGTTTAATAAATATTTGATGCATTGAATTGCAATTATTTTGGGTAAAGATGAGCAGAAAAAACCCTGAAAGAAAGGCAAATGTATATATATATATACACACATACACATATAAAAACATAGATTTGTAATAATAGAGTCAAGTTTTGAAAGCATTAAATGCTCTATTTTTTGTTTGTTTTTTGCTTCCTTGTCTTTCTGTGGTGACTAATATGGGTTGTACAAGACTCAAAAGACCACATCAACTTCATTTTTCTTTCTGATGAAGATTTTAGAAATTATCTTCTATAGAATGAGTAAAATGGATATATATATATATATATATAAACAGAGAAACAAATATATATATATTTGTTTCTCTGTTTCCCCATCTATTAGTTTGTCACTCATTTTGTTTCTATTGTGATAACAGTATTAATTAATAACTCTGGTACTGTTGAACAAAAAGCTTTTCTTCACTATTACCCTAAGAGGTAGATAGTGTAAATATTATTATACCCATTTTCCAGTTAAGAAAACTGAAGCTTAAGAAAAATTAAGTAACTTGGTCAGGATCATACAACAGGGAAGTATTACTCTAATCTCTCCTGACTACAAGTCATTCTGGCATCTTAAAACAGCAGGCCCTTGAAATTGCCTCCAACTCTATTATACATGCATGAAAGTCATTGATCAGGGAGATGGTCAAAGACTGACCATGGCACAGTCCATTTTGATAAATATGTATATTCCTTGTCCAAGGAAGAAATGATACTTCCTCTATGTTCCAACTAAGCCAGCCCAGATACTCTTCTCTATTCCTAACATTTGATCTCATATATACTTTTGCTCAGGCTGGTTCCTGGACCTGAAAGGCTCCCCTTTAGAAGGCCTTCAAGACTTAGTTCAGTTGCTGCCTACTTTTTGAGCTATTTTCTGATTTCCCTTCCTTCCTCCCCAAGATGTTAATGCTTTCTTCTCACCTCCCAAATGAATTTGCATTTAGATATTTGGAGCCAGCAAGATGTGGGCTCAAGTACTGTCATATTTTGACATATATAAGGCATATATGACTCTTCAGAAATTCAGTTTTTGGTAATACACTTTTTTATTATGGATACACTTGTTAGCCTAAGTATGAAGAAAAACATGTCACTTAAACTTCTGCAGGTAGATGTGGCTCATGAGGGGGTGTTGTCCTTCAGAGACTCATTCACATTTTTGTTAGCTGTGCTTATTGAGAAAGAGAACCTTGAAAACTAATGACATGTTCTCTTAGTTCTTTGTCAACCAGGCTATGGTATTTCAGAGACTGTGATCTTGTTTTTCATAGCTTTGTTGATAAATTCATATATAGCCTAACCAGCTGCTAGGTCAAAGCGTTATAATAAAAAGTGGTTGCTTAGAGACCAAAATATCTCATTGGCCTGATTTACTGCAGCCTGTCTACCAGGTCCTGGAAACAACAGTTATGCCATTTGGGTAGATATCTCACTTGTTGTGACTGCTTAGACATAGTTGTACACTCACCCTCTATATCTTTTAAGAAAAAAGAAATGAAACTGGTTGGATTAAAAATTATCATAGGTTATATTTTGGTTGCTATCATTTTTAATAGCTCTTTTGACTTTATCTGGAGAGTGGTGAACTAGATATATGGTAATAAATTACTAATTAAAATTTCGATATGGCCTGTTATTCATTTCCTAGGTTGAATTTATATTGATAGTTATAGAGTGTGTGTGTGTGTGTGTGTGTGTACATGTACGCAGTTGATTTGTACAATGTAGGTCAGTATCTCTTGGAAATGAATCTGGCAGCCCCCAGAGAACCAGGGAACAATTCTTTGGAGGAGAATGCTCTTCTAAGCTGGTTTAAAAGCTAAATCAGGGCTTCTTTACCTTTTTTATATTGTGCATCTTTTTCACAATTTAGTGAAGCCTATAGAACCCCTTCTCAGGATATTTTTAAATGCATAAAATCAAATACATAGAATTACAAAAGAAATAACCGTATCTAAATACAGTTACCAAAATATTAAAAAAAAAACCAACAACCAAGTTCATAAGGCTTTTATTCTCCTTCATGGACTTTGAGAAATAGTGACACTGTCTTTCCTGTTCCTCATTCATCTCTCTAGTTTGGATATTTTTTCTGCTTTTTCCCATGCCTCCCCTTTTACATCCCCTGGGTTCCCTGACTTCTTTCATCTCCCAGCTATTATCCCATTTCCCATGGGATCCTTTTCTGAGCCCCTTTCATGCCAGCACCTTTCTCCTGTTGATTATCTCCCATTTGTCCTGCGTATATCTTTGTACATAGTTGTCTTCCTGTTCTCTCCCCTATTAGAATATAAGCTGCTTGAGGGGAACCAATTGTCTTTTTTCTCCCTTTTGTATTCCTGACACTTAACGCAGTGCTTGGCACAGAGTAGGGGCTTAATAAGTGTTTTTTGACCTACAGAATCCTGGTTAAGAATGTCTGTCCTAAATGGTCATACAAAGGTCATGTCCAAGTCAGTAGCATTCTACAAGATTTCAGATGGAGGAATATGCCATCACTTCAAAAAATACAGTCCTTGATTTTTTTTTTTTTTTGTTCTTGATGTTATAGCCTTCATTCCTCACAAAGGGAACTGAGGGTTAAATAAGTCAACTACTATTTAATTACATATAAAGCATATATCAGAGTAGTTCCTAATACTAGTTTCTAGGCTAATAGCTTTGAGAAGGTATTCAAAGTTATAGGATCACAGATTTATAGATGTAGGACTGAAAGGGAAGGAATAAAAGGATTAGCATTTAAATATCTATCTATCTATCTATCTATCTATCTATCTATCTATCTAGGCAGTTAGATGCCACAGTGGATAGAGCATTGGCCCTGAAGTCAGGAAGACCCAAGTTCAAATCTGGCCTCAGACACTTAATACTTCTTAGCTGTGTGACCCTGGGCAAGTCACTTAACCCCAACTACCTCAGCAAAAATAAATAAATAAAAATATGTATATATACATACATACATACAAACATATACATGTCTGGCATTGTGCCAAGTGCTTTGTAAATATTATTTTCACAGAGATGCTGTTGTTTTCCCCATTTTATAGTTGAGGAAAAAGGAAGTTAACTTGACCATGATCACATAGCTCATAAGTGCTTAAGACCACATTTGAATTCAGATTTTCCTGACTGTTATCTACTCTGCCACCTGTAAAGGCTGAAACTCTTGAGTAGATGCACTGGAGTCAGACAACCGAGCATTTAAGGCTAATTACTTATTGGACAATACTCTATTAGTATATGCTTGGAAAATGGCCCTTCCCACTATTCTGTTCTGGCTTGATCTGTTGATGTATGCAGAGAATTGTGGGAAGGATTGGGGGTGGAGTATGACAAATCAGTCACTTTGGTGGTAGATGAGGAGAAGGGAACCTGTGGAGAGCCTGCGTCCATCCCCTTCACTTCTATCTGTAAAGACCAAGAATAAAGACCAAGGACTTTTGCTTATCCTGACTCCGACTGATTCTGAGGCATCCAGGGTGCTAACTCGGTCTTCACAGCCACCCATCAGCCTCAGAAGCCATGTAGTTCAAACCCAAAATTTTACAAGTGATGAGTGACTTGACTACAGGTAGCAGTAAACATCAGAGACAAGATTTGAATCTACTTCCTTCATTCCAGAGTCGGGTATATTTCCATTGTACTATAGTTCTTTCAGGTCAGAAGGAAGTGGAAATGGGGTACTTAAGGTTTCTTGTTCAGACTGTAACTAACCTTGGGGATCCCTTAAAATGAGATTAAGGTAAATTAATTATTGGCTGCAAGGATACAAAATTTCTATAATTGTATATAATAAGGTTATATAATAACTTTTAATAGGGACTCTCCAACATAGATTCAAATGCCCATAATGATAAGGCAAAAGAGCTCACAGGAGAAAGTTTCAGGACAAAAGAATACCAGTAGACTTGTTTTTAGATGAAGGATTTTGTCAGGAAGCCCAAAATTAGGAAATGAAGAAAAAGGAGAGAAAAAAATTGAGGGAAAACCCGGAAGCAAGAAATGGAGGACTACATAAAAATGAATGATGGGGAATATATGGGGTTACAGGCATTTGTGAGTAGCCTTGCATGGAGAAATGAACAGGATCAACCTGATTTGGGAGATACATTTATACTGAATAGGAGATATTTATGTTGAAGTTATACCCAGTTTGGAAATCCAGGAAAGAGATTCTTGGGAACTTGTATCTTGGAGCCTATGCAAATCTAGTTCCAAGATACTATGGTAGATTTGTTTGTTGCCCACTGAAAACATATTGAGAAAAGGTGAGAAATTTCCTTACTTTCTCTGCCTGTATATTGAAATCCCTACCTTGGGATGAATTTTGCCTGGGAACTTTCTATCCAGTGTATCACTTACGGGATATAAGAGATGATATTGCTTTGTGAATGGTCACTCTACTTCTTAATTTCTTTTTATTTACTTTATGTCTTGATTAAATCCTTTTGCTATTAGTTTTTTTTTAATTTCTTGGTTAGTGTGGTCTATAAATAGAGTATTACTTTTCTGATGGTTTAGCACATGATTTATGAAATTAATTTCCCCAAACAGCAAACCAGAGAACAATTACAACCATTGTTCCCAGTTTTTTTTGGTTCTAATGCTATTTATGATATTAAACATTGGTGACTTGAACTATAACAGTGTATAAGGAAGAAGTACTAGGCTGTGTAACAGAATGTCTCATATTTCTCAGTGAGGTTTCCAACCAAGATAAGTATGATAAGGTAAACTGGGCTTTTCATGCCACAGACATCCCTGACACGTTACTTAAGGAAATGGTAATACATTTGTTCATTGACCCTATAACTTCCTGTTAAACTGAAATCTATCTCTCTTTGAGATAGGAAAAAAAAAAAAAACCCAACAACTTCTGAATCGTGAGCCCATTTTGACATCTGGATAAGGAAATTATATGGTGCAGTCTGAAATTTGCTGAGCTACACAGTCTAACTGTTGGTAATCCAATTTATTTAAGAAGGGTATATTCTAAGAAAATCTTTCTTTCAGATACTGTTTCACTGAGAAACCACCTTTCAGAAATATCATGGAAAGTGAAACTAATATAGAATGAATTATAATGCATTAAAGCAGCAGAAAAGAGAAAAAGTAAATATTTCATCCAACTCTTATTTTCAGAAAAACAAAACCTAAATACAATTTATTTTGTAACCAGATATTCATTCATAGACAAGTTGTTCATTTTTAAGATCATAGTATTTAAAGCTATAATGAAGTTTATAATAGACCATCTAATCCAATTTTGTTTTCATAATAATATCTAGCATTTACATATGACTTTAAGGTTTTCAAAGGACATAGTTTATCTCATTTGAACTTCCCAACAAACTCTGTGAAATGGAGGCTTTTATTATCATCCCTATTTTATAGATGAAGAAAGTGAAGCTTTTGTTATTGTTTATTTGATTCAGTTGTGACCAATTCTTTGTGACTCCATTTGGGTTTTTCTTGGAAAAGATACTGGAGTGGTTTGCCATTTCCTTCTCCAGCCCATTTTACAGATAAGGAAACTGAGATAAATGTGATTAAGTAAGATGCCCAGAGTCATACGTGTGTTAAGTGTCTGAGAGCAGATTGGAATTCTGGAATATGGTCTTCCTGACTCTAGGTCTGATTCTCTATGTGCTATGACACCATTTAGCTGCCCTTTTATAATGTATCTTGGATCATATCTGGGTATGGGTACAGTACCATGTGATGTGGTGTACTGCATAGAGAGATAGGTTGGGAATCAGAAGGCCTTGGATTCTGGTTCTACCTCTGATACATATTGATTGTATAACATTAAGCCAGCTACCGAATCTTTCAATGTTTTGGGCCACTGGTATCAAACCTAAATAGAAATGGGGTCACCAAACTATACATAAGTTTCCCCTCTAGTGACTTAGTTTTAAAATACATTATCATCTTTGTTTTATTGCATTTTTATTTTTTATTATTTTTCAATTACATTTTAATCTGGTTCCAGTGGCACTTGGGGAGCATTGGGGACCACATGCAACCCTGCTGGCAACTCTATAGGATTGTAAATTGTAGCGACATTAATATAACTCCTATTCCTACTATTCTCCATTATGGTATAATATCTGTAAGGGCAAGAACTATGTTTTTTGCATGTGTGTATGTGTATGTGTTTTGATCTGTTTGTTTGTTTTTAATCCCCAGTCCCTAGTACAATGCTTTGAACATAATAGGAATTTAATAAATCTTTCTTCAGCTGTTTTGGGTTGATGAAGACACTGGAAAATGCTGAACTTGGGGTTATATAACTGGGGTTTAAATCCTGTGTATGCCATTAACTGGAGAGAAATCATTCAATTTTACAGGACCTTTGTTTCTGCCATGAAATGAGAGGACTCGGACGAAGCTATCTTTTAAGTCCCTTCTAGCTCTGCCATTCTGTGATTCTTTACACCCATCTGTAGTACAGTTTTTAATCAAAAATAAGGCTTAAAGTTGCTGTTCTTGGCTTTTGTAATTTATGTGACTCATATGGCTAGAATAAACCCAAGCTAGCCACTGGTTTCCTTGGAAGCATTTATGCAAAAGATGACTTATTATTGACTGTGGTCTTTACACAATGGGTTTGTGCCTTTGCAGAATTGTAGTTATCTGTTTACTAGGCTCATTTATCTACCTTATCTCTAGTCTAGATGCCAGTAGACTGTGAAGATATAAGCTGGCTCTTGGGAGACTAAGGGTAAATCACAGAGTAGCAGAGCTAAGTGTGAAATGTGTAGAGCCAGGTTTGTGAGGTAAGCTTAGAGAAGTCTGCCTTATCTATTGATATAGCTATTTTAATAATCAGGTTCTCAACTCAGAGGCACTTATTCCTTTTACCCTCTTAAGGGGCCCTCTACTGGGATTTGGTTTTCTTAGTCTATATTTGCAATCACCTTCCCTTATCTTGCTTAACTTACACAGTTATCTCAAGCAACTTCCCTTGTAGGACACGAATGATAGCAACTTCCTTTGTGAAGCAATAGTAGAATTATTTTTCATCCAATTAGTAGAAAGATTAGTTTTTTTTTTTTAATTTTTCAGATGGGAAACATTACCTAATCTAATTAGAAGATATGAACTTTAATTACTATGCAAGGAAGGAACTATCATATTAAATGAATCATTTTCTAGTCCTTCATGGGCACTGCATGTTTTTTGCCACAATGTAGAAAGAAAATTTAATATTTCTAGGGATTGTATTCTTTCTTAGATTTACTCCCCATGTAGGAGGCCATGCCATGCTTGTGACTAGCTAATGATGATGACTTTTGTGGCAAAAGCAGTCTGTGCTTGGACCAGAACTTGGTTTTAGCTTGTTATTTTCCCTCTGCTACATATTCAGGTTTTCCATCAGGACCCAATTCAATTATAATTCAAATCTTCTATTAAATACCTTTTCATAGCAATGATGCAAGCTGGGGAAGTAGGCAGAGTTCACAGCAATGAAATTCTGTACTTTTTGATACAACCTGGTGTAGTCGATTAACAAAGAATAGAAAGTCTATCTTTTTGAATTAACAAGTTCCATCTCATATCCTTCCTAATCTTTCCCCTAGCCCACCTGCAAATAACAGAAGTTGATCAGGGACAGGTAGAAGGAAGATAAAAACATATTGAAAAATATAGATTGCATAATATACATTGAGACTAGAAATTTGATTTTAATGATGTAGCAAATTCTTAGTAAGGAAATTCCCACTATTAATATAGACATGCATCTTTCTTTTTTCCTGTCATTTATGGCCAAGGAGAATGATCTAAGAGTACAGAGAAATTAAATCATTTGTTTAGAGTCATAGAATATACATGTGAAATAATGTAAAACATATTTCTATACTGTCCACAGTATAAAGAAAGTGAAAAATCATACTTCAATTTGTGTTCAGAAGTCATCATTTCTCTTTCTGGAGGTGAATAACATTTTTTCAACATGAGTCTTGTCTTGGTCATTGTATTGATTAGAATAGCTAAGTCTTTCACAATTGATCATCATTATAATATTGCTGTTACTGTGCACAATGACCTCTGCTCACTTCACTTTGTGTCAGTTCTTAGGTCTTTCCATATTTTTCTGAAACCATTCCCATTGTGATTTCTTATAATACAATGGTACTTCAACAACCAATGATATGTTCTTGTTCAGTCCATTTCCCAATTGATGAGCAACTCCTCATTTTCCAATTCCTTACCACCACAAAAAGAGCTGCTACAAATATTTTCGTATATATGGGTCCTTTTCTTTTTTCTTTGATTTCTTTGGGATATAGATCTACTAATGGTATTATTGTGCCAAGGGCTATACATGGTTTAATAGATCTTTGAGCATAGTTCTAAATTTTTTTTCACAATTTTTCCTCAATCCCCTCCAGCATTTGTCATTTCTTAGAGATGTGATGTGGTACTCAGAGTTGTTTTAATTTGCATTTCTCTAATCAGTAGTGATTTAGAACATTTTTATATGACTATACATAATTTTGATTTGTTCTGAAAACTGTCACTTGATCATTTATCAATTGGAACATGGCTCTTATTTTTATACATTTGTTTCATTATTATACTCATCATATATTTGAGAAACAAGGGCTATATCAGAAAAATTGATGTAAAATATTGATATTACTTCATTGGTTAGAGTTCCTTTTAGCAAAATAGTTTCTCTGATTTTCTCTTTTAATTAAGACTCTTTGTTTTTACTTTGTCTGAGATCATGATTGCTACTCCTGTCTTTTTAACTTCAGCTGAAGCGTGTTTGATTCTGCTCTAGCTCTTTATTTTTAACTCTGGGTGTATTTTTCTTTTTCAAGTATGTTTCTTGTAAACAACATATTGTTGGGTTCTAGTTTCTAATCCATTCTGATAATGTCTTACATTTTATGGGTGAAGTCATCTCTTTCACTTTCATAGTTATGATTAGTAACTGTGAATTTCCCTCCATCCCATTTTATAATATTTATCCTTCTCTCTTTATTCTATTACTTCTTAAAAGTCTCTTTTGCTTCTGATCATTGTCTCCCTTAATCTGTCCTATCATCACCCTCCACCTTTCTCCTATCCCCTTCTCCTCTTATTTTCTCCTTGGGTAAGATAGATTTCTGTATCCAATTGAATGTGTGTATACACACACATATATGTATACATACATGTACATACAATATACACATAAACATATATCTATGTATATATACACATATATTCTTTTAATGAACCATTTCCAATTAGAAAGGTGTTCAAGCACTGCCTACCACTCTCCCTATTTCTCCTTCCACTGCATAAACTCTTTTTTGTGTGCCTCTTATGTGAGAAATTTTTCCCTATTCTATATCTCTCTTCCCTCTTCTCCCAATGCACCCCTCTTTCTCATTTCTTCATTTTTTTTTCCTGGCGATCATCCCAACATACTCAACTCACATACTTGAGTCTGTCTGTGTACTTTCTAATTGCCCTAATAATGATAAGGATCTTAGGAATAATATGTATCATCTTCTCATTTAATAATGTACACAAATTAACCTTATTCAGTCTCTTATGTTTATCCTTTTTTATGTTTATCTTTATGCTTCTCTTGAATCTTCTGTTTGAATGTCAAATTTTCTATTCAGCTCTGCTCTTTTCATTAGGAATGCTTGGAAGTCCACTCTTTAATTGTCTATTTTTCTTCTGAAGGATTATCCTCAATTTTGCTGGGTAAGTTATTTTTGGTTGTAATCCTACCTCCTTTGTCTTCCAGAATATTATACTACAAGTCTTTTGCCCATTAAATGGTAAAACTGCTAAATCTTATGTGACAGTGACTGTGGCTCCATGATATTTTAATTAATTCTTTCTGACTGCTTTCAACATTTTCTCCTTAACCTTTTAGTTCTGAAATTGGCTATAATCCTGGGAGTTTTTATTTTGCAATTTCATTCAGGAGTGATTGGTGGATTCTTTCAGTTTCAATTTTACCCTTTCAATCTAAGATACTAGGGCAGTTTTCCTTGATAATTTCCTGAAATATCATATCTAGGCTCTTTCTTTGATCATGGCTTTCAGGTAGTTCAGTAAGTCTTTTAAAAATATTTTTTTCATTTTTATACATTCATATTAACTTTTAAATTATACATTTCTTTATAATCAGGTTGGGAGAGAAAAATCAAAACAAAAGGGAAAAACTATGAAAGAAAAAAAAAGTGAGTGTGGGACTTGTTGATTTACATTCAACCTCTACAATTCTCTGCAGATCTCTGCAGATGGTGCTTTCTATCCAAAGTTTTTTGGTATTGTCTTGGATCACTGAATGACTGAGAATAACCAAGTCTTTCACAGTTGATCATCACACAATCTTGCTGTTACTATGTACAATGTATTTCTAGTCCTGTCTTGCTCAGCATTGGTTCCTGTAAATTTTTCCAGTCCTTTATAAAATTAGCTTGTTCATTTTTTTTGTAGAACAATAATATTCCATTGTTTTCATATATCATAACTTATTCAGCCATCCCCCTTCTGATGGGCATCTATTCATTTTCCAATTCTTTGCCACCACAAAAAGGCTGCTACAAACATTTCTGCATATGTGGGTCCCTCCTTTATGATTTCTTTGGAGTACAGGCCCAGTAGTAGCACTGCTAGATCAAAGGGTATGCCCTTTGGACAAAGTTCTAAATTGTTCTCCAGAATGATTGGATCTTTTCACAACTCCACCAGCAATGAATTAGTGTCCCAGTTTTCCTACATCCCCTCCAACACTTATCATTATCTTTTCCTGTCATTTTAGCCAATTTGAGAGGTGTGAAATGGTGCATCAGAATTGTTTTATTTGCATTTCTCTAATCAATAGTGATTTAGAGCATTTTTTCATATGATTATAGATGGTTTTAATTTCCTCATCTGAAAATTGTCTGTTCATATCCTTTGACCATTTATCAATTGGGGAATGATTTGTATTTTTTTTTATAAATTTGACAAGTTCTTTATATATTTTAGAAATGAGGCTTTTATCAGAAACACTGACTGTAAAATTTTTTCCCAGCTTTGTACTTCCCTTTAATCTTGTTTGTGTTGGTTTTGTTTGTTCAAAACCTTTTTAATTTAATGTAATTAAAGTTGTCCATTTTGCATTTCATAATGTTGTCTAGTTCTTCTTTGGTCATAAATTCTTCCCTTCTCCAAAGACCTGATAGTTAAACTATCCTTTACTTTCCCAATTTGTTTATGGTATCACCCTTTATGCCCATATCATGTGCCCATTCTGACTTTATTTTGATATGGAGTATGAGACATGAGTCTATGCCAAGTTACTGACATTATTTTCCAGCTTTCCCAGCGATTTTTGTGAAACAGTGAGTTTTTATCCCAGGAGCTGAAGTTTTAGGGTTTATCAAATACTAAATTACTGTAGTTATTGATTATTATGTCATGTGTATCTAACCTATTCCACTTTATTTCTTAGCCATTACCAAATAGTTATGATGACTTTTGCTTTATAATAGATGCTACTGCTAGGCCACTATCCTTTGTATTTTTCCTCCATCAAATCCCTTGATATTCTTGCCCTTTTGTTCTTCTAGATGAATTTTGTTATTTTTTCTAATTCTATAAATTTTTTTAGTAGTTTGATTAGTATGGCACTGAATAAGCAGACCAATTTATGTAGAATTGTCATTTATAGATATTATATTAGCTCATTCTATCTATGAGCAATTGATATTTTTCCAATTGGTTTAGATTTGACTTTATGTGAAAAGTGTTCTTATATAGTTTCTGGGTTTGTCTTGGCAAATAGATAACCAAATATTTTATTTTATCTACAGTTATTTTAAATGGAATTTCTCTTTCTGTCTCTTGCTACTTTGTCAGTAATATATAGAAATGCTAATGACTTGTGTGTGTTTCTTTTATATCCTGCAACTTTGCTAAAGCTGTTAATTTTTTTAGGTTTTTGGAAGATTTTCTAGGATTCTCTAAGTATATCATATCATCTACAAAGAGTGATAATTTTATCTCCTCATTGTCTGTTGTAATGCCTTTAATTTCTTTTTCTTTTCTTATTGCTAAAGCCAACATTTCTAGTACAATATTATGTAATAATAGTGATTATGGGCATCCTTGTTTCACCCTGATCTTATTGGGAATATGTCCAGCTGTTCTCCATTACAAATAATGCTTGCTGATGCTTTTAGATAGATGCTGCTTATTATTTTAAGGAAAACTGCATTTATCTAATTCTGAGAGAAACCACTAATGTAGTTTTGCTGCCTATTTCTTTCTTGTAAACTAAGAATTTGGATGCTCTACCCCCTTGATGCATATACATTTAGAATGGATACTGCATCATTGTTTATGGTACCCTTTAACAATACTTCCTTATCACTTTTAATTAATCTAGTTTTATTTTTGCTTTATTTGAGATCAGAATTGCTACTTCTGCTTTTTTTTTGCTTCAGATGAAGCATAATAAATTTTACTCCAGCCTTTTACCTTTACTCTGTATCTCTGTTTCAGATTTGTTTCTTGTAAACAACATATTATAGGATTCTGTTTTTTAATTTACTCTGTTATTTGCTTCTGATTTATGGGGGAGTTCATCCCATTCACATTTACAGTTATACCAGCTCTGTATTTCCCTCCACTCTCTTTAATCCCTTGTATGTACTTTTTCTCTCTCTTTCCACTTTGCCCATCCTTAGTCCCTTCTTTTACCCCTTTCTCCTCTTACTCCTGTTATAGGGGAAAATAGATTTCTTACTCCCGTTATAGGGTAAAATAGATTTCTGTACTCAATTGAGTTATTTCCTCTTTGAGCCCAAATTGATGAGACGAAGCTTCAGACAATGCTTATCCCCTTCCCTTCTTTCCTTTGATTGTAATAGGCCTCTTCTTGTGATCTAATTTGTTCCATTATACTTCCCTTTTCCTCATCTCCTAGTACAATCCTTTTTCTTTTGATTTCATCACAGTGGAGTCCATTAACAACCTTATCTTCTGTTCCAATGTGTCCCTTCTAACTGCCACAATAACAGATACAGTTCTCAAGAGTTAAAAGATATCATTTTCCATGTGGAGATGTAAATAGTTTAACCTTTAAAAAATATTTTCCCCATTTACCTTTCAGTACTTCTCTTGAGACCTGTGTTTGAAGACTAACTTTTCTGGTTCATTCTGTTTTTTTTTTTCAATAGAAATGATTGAAAGTCTCTTACATCATTGAAGATCCTTTCTCCTCCCCTGAAAGATGATGCTCAGTCTCTCTCACTAGGTAGTTAATTCTTGTGTGTAACCCCAGATCCTTTGCCTTCCAGAATATGGATTCTTTCAATGATTATTTCCCCCTCTGGTTGTAGTATATCAAGGCAATTTCCCTTAATTTCTTGAAGAATGCTATCCAGGATTTTTTTTTTTGGTTATGGCCTTCAAGTAGACCAATAATTTTTAAATTGTCTTTCCTGGATCTATTTTCAATAAGTCTTAACTTATTTCTCTTTGATCTATTTTTCAGGTCAGTTGTTTTTCTGATGAGCTATTTCATATTTTCTTCTGTTTTTTCATTCTTTTGAATTTGTTTTAATGTATCTTGATGTCTCATGGATTCATTAGCTCCCATTTGCCCAATTTAAAATTTTTAAGGAATTTTATTCAGTGAGTTTTTGTACTTCTTTTATTTATTATTATTATATCAATTTTGCTTTTTAAGGAATTCTTTTCTTTAGTGAATCTTTGGTTCCCTTTTACTATTTGTTTTAAGGTCTTATTTTCTTTAGGTTTTTTTTTTTTTTTTTTTGCGTGTGTCTCTTTTACCAAGTTGTTAATTCTCTTTTCATAATTTACTTGTACTGCTCTCATTTCTTTCCCTATTTTTCCCTCTACTATTTTCTTTAATGCTTCTAGGAATTCTTGTTGTTCATATGCTCAATTAGCATTTTTCTTTGATTACATTGCTATTCTGAGTTCATGTCTTGGACTTCTCTGCTGCCATAGCAGCTTTTTACAATCAAATTTTTTTTGTTGTTGATTGCTTGTTTTTCCAGCCTATTTCTTACCTTTGAATTTTATGTTAAATTTAGGCCCTGCTCCCCTGATGGTAGAGAAGTACTATCCCAAGCTTCAGGCTTTTTCATGCTGCTGTTATCAGAGCTAGTTCCAGGAGTCTATATATTTTCAGTGCTTCCAAGTTTGTGTGATCCAGAGTGCTTATTGCTCTCCTGGTCTAAGCTCTGGTATTTACTCAAGAAGGGCCTTTGCTCTCCTGCAGTCAGAAGCACCAGTGCTCCTCTTGGGCTTAGAATGTGAGCAAGACCTCTCTGCCTTTGTGTACAACCACAAGCACTTCTCTTTGTCCTGAGTATGGGCAGTAGAAGACTTTGAATCAGTGCCAGCTGTACCCAGAACCAGCAAAGGGTTTCCTGTAATGTGTTTTTGAGTAGTGGTTTGACATGCCTTCCCATTTCACCCCTTTCCCCCCTGCCCCATCTCTTGGCTGAGAGTTCCTGAAGATATTGCTATCAGAACCACCTCCAAGACCTGCTATTGGAGCAGCTACTACATGAACTCTGGGCTAGCCCTGATGTCATAGAACTCTCTTGCTGACCTCCCACATTATCTTAGGCTGGAAAAATGTCTTACCTGTCTTTTGGTTGTCTTTGCCACTTCAAAATTTGAATTGAGGCCTTATTTTTAAGGTTTTTTGCAGGTGACTGTTGGGAGAGTTGTTAGGTTGCTGCTTCTTCTCTGTCTTATTAGTATAGTCTGTAGTATTAGTGTAGTCTTAAGAAAATAAATAAAAAATAATAAATCATTAAAGCTTAAAGCTACACTAAAACTTTTGAGACACTTTGTATTATGTAATCAGGTAGAACAACAGCTTTTTTTAATTGAAGGAAAAGGTCAGGATGAAAATATATCTTTTGTAGACTCACTGAAAGCATTTCCAGGACAAATCCTGTAGCAGGCAGAATGATAGGGATAATAGGTACCAGATCCTGATCCCACATGACTTTGGTTTCTTCTGCTAGTTCTTTTCTAGATTATGAGTATTGGTAAAGCAAACTCTATTAAAACATTTCCTTAATTTTTTATAAATCTTTCAAAGTTGTTTTTTTTCTCATTATTGTTGTTGTCATGATAGAAATTATTCTCCTGGATCTGCTTACCACATTACCTGGCCTAAGCCTTAATAAAAATTGTTACTGTTGCTTCTTGCTTTGATCGGAGTTCGGAAATGATGTAAAATCAATTATTTATTTAAATTCTGAGCTGCCTTGTTGGGCACAAGCCAGGAGATCCAGGAGGTGGATGATGTGCTGACTAGCCAAGGATGACACTTTCCTTAGCAAACAGTGAGAGTAGGCAGCTGAGAGACCAAATGAACAGCAATGCCAAATGCAGCACCAGGTGAACACTTGAATGTATACAGCAGCATTGCTACAGAGAATCACTGAGCCGCAGCAATTTGGGAGGGAGAGAGTAATTACAGTAGGCAGTTTAATTCAATGAATTCTAGTGGAGAAAGAATGGAGCAGCCTGGCAAGTGAACCAGATCAAGATGCTGTGGGAGGCAGAATCAACAATGGCAGTGAGGGACAGTGGGCTGGCTAGAGAAAGGGATATGAGGGTCAGGTAGGAGAGGTTGCTGGGCAGATGGCACTGAAACCTGCTGTTGGAGTAGGCGTTTTCTGATGATTGGCTCCTTTCTACACTAGCATGTGGGATGTGGGAGATTGTTCTCATAGGGGTGTGTGGCTCAGGATAGAGGTCTGGGTCTAGAGTCAGGAAGAACTGAGTTCTAACCCAGCCTAAATCACTTATTTACTGTGTGACTCTGGACAAATCAGTTAACTTCTGTTGACCTCTGTTTCCTCATTTGTAAAATAGAGATAATAGCACTTTCCTTTCAGGATTGTTATGAGGATCAAATTAGATATTTGTAAAAAGTGTTTAATACATGACATATTTTCTTCCCTGGCTTCTGCGAATGATGCTGCAGAGTGAGCCCTTCCTCCCTCATTATTTACCTTTTTTTTCCTATTCTAATTAAATGCATCATAATTTGAAAATAAAAACCAAAAGTCAAAGGAATAAGTCCTAGCAATGTCTGCTCCCCAAAACTGGTCTAATATTTTCATTCTGAACTATCCTCATTCTCCTTTGGACCAAATCAAATTACAGTGAGAGGAGATAAATTGCTTGTAAAGACATTGGTAGACATTACAAATTCACATGAGTTTAGAGGAATTTTCATTTCCTGTCGCCTCAAATCTTTATACAAAGTTGTCAGTCATAGGATTGTATATTCAGAGCTCAGAGGGACATAAGAAGTCATCTAATTCAACCTCCTTACTTTACAGATGGCTATACTGAGAACCAAAGAGTTTAAGTAAAGTGTTTGTCATCACACTGGTACTGGTGGCAGAGGCAGGATGTTAAATCATGTGCTTTGATTCCAGATCTGGCATGCTTTTTGACTGCATCAATAATAAATATCTCAGAAGCTGAAAACTTATATGTTATACAATTTTCCCAGTGGTCAGGATGATTTTCTCCAATTAGAGTCATTTATTTATGTGATAGTAGGTTCGAAAAGGTATATCAATCTACCTTAATATTCCATCCTTTCTCTATGCTTTCTGTTATAGTTCTACTTTGAGATAAAGAAGTTCCAATATGATTCACATATCTTCAGGATGTATAGCACTGTATTAATAGTATATTTGTAACTTCAATCTTTTTAAAATAAATAGATATTTCATATAGGATTCCTAAAAGCATCAGCGCAGTTTTAAGCCTAGCTTAAGCTGTAGATTTCAGTGACCTGTTAGATTCCTTTCCCTCAATTTACAGTATAAAGTCCAAGGCATTTGCATAAGACCCCCCCCTCATTGGTGGAGATTGATTACCCAATTTTCTGTGCCTGTTTAAAGGGCTGAGTTCTTGAGAGAATGGGAGAGAAGACATCCTTGGTGTTCTGGCTTCCATCTGAGGGGACTAACATACTTCTAGATAATTTTCAGGGAGAGGGGCCTGAAGGTAGAGAACAAATCTTTTCTTTTTTGTTTTCTTTGAAGTGGTAAGCCAAGATTTTTCCAATTACATCTACTAACAAGGAGAGTTTTATGCAAATAAATTTGAGCTCATATAAATACATATTTATATGTATACCTGTATCATCCTTATCTATATCTAAATCTCTGTCTGTTTGTAATCTAGAAAGATTGGTGCAAATGATGGGCAATGTAGATAATAGAAGATTGGGAATCAGTTCTTGTCTTTGAGACTAGCTTTCTGACCAAATCCAAGACATTAACTTGTTTCCTCATTTGTAAAATAAAGATCATTAAGGCTGTAGAAGCTACCTCACAGAGTTGTTGTAAGGTTAGAATAAGATAATATATATTAAAATATTTTTCTAAATTTAAAGTACTTGTAAATGTAAATTATTACTTATACAAATTGTTTTATCTAATTTGTTTAATATTTAGTAAGGGCAGATAAGTGGCACAGTGGATAGAGCACTAGATCTGGAGTCAGGAAGATCGAATCAGATCCAGCCTCAAAAACTTACTAGCTGTGTCACTCTGAGCAACTCACTTCATCCTATTTGCCTCAGTTTCCCTATCTGTAAAAGAAGCTAGGGAAGGAAACAGCAAATCACTCTATATGTTTGCCAAGAAAACCTCAAATAGGGTTAAGAAGAATTGAACATGACTGAACAACAACAATACTATTTAATAAATTATTTATTATGTAGGTTATCATTACTGTGAAACTGGTCCAATGATTAAGGGTTGGGGAAAGGGCATGTTGATTGATATTCCTAAAAATCACCTTTATTATTTAGTAGTTCTTTTCTGATGGGAGTCAGGTCCTCCTGAATGAACTAACTGGAACTCTCAATCATGTTCTTTCATGCTCCTTTCTAACAACTCCTTCCTGTTATAATCAGTTTTTCTATGTTACTCTATTACTTACTTTGTAGTGGTTCTCTGATTTATCTTGGAAGTTGGGTAGTTGAACTCCCTACTAGTCTAAAGAAACACTTTAATTATTAAGAAATAAGAATCATTGCTGAAATATTTTCTTGTCTTTTGAAATTTGTTTTGATATACTTTATTTCCAAATGTATTTTGCTTATTTGTTTTGCTGAGGCCTTTGGAGTTAAGTGATTTGCCCAGGGTCACACAGCTAGGAAGTGTTAAGTATTTGATACCATATTTAAACCCTGGTCCTCCTGACTTCAGGGTTAGTACTCTATCCCCTGTGCCACCTAACTGCCCCTTCCAAATGTATTAAATATACAAATATATTCCTCCCTATCTTCTATTCAGGAAGTCATCCCTTATAATAAAAAGTAAAAAAAAAAGAAAAAAAAAAGAAAAAAAAATTCTGTAAAACTAACCAATGCATCAACTGAGTGTGAAGGTATATTCAGTGTTCCACATCACTGGTGTAATCTTTAGCAAACTTTTATGGATCTTTTTCATTGCTTCATGTTTTCCTTTAAGAAAACACAAATAATAAATTTATGTTTTAAGTTGTAAGTTTTTAGTGTGTTATGTGAGGAGTTTAGTCTTCTGCTTAAAAATAGACCAACTAATTGAATCTTGGTAAGCTTTTGAAAAGAGGGAGGGGGAATCACTTGACTTTTTAGCCCTAAGACCACATGACAAACAGCTGAGAGTAATTATGTAGAGTGAGTTTTTTACCAAGATGCAGTATTTTCTGTGTCCCTGTATCTATAGCAAACCTCTTTGAAAAGCTTATCAGTCTCTAGGCTTGACTTTTTATATTTTTCTATCTGGGCAAGATGAAAAGTAACCTTCTTCATGTGGACATGTGATTGGAAGTCATTCATTTACATCGGTGGTGGGAACTCTGATCTCTAAAGTATCTGGAAAAACAACCAAAATTTTGCTTTAGCTGTTCAGGTATGTTTTATTTGCTTAGAGGGACATTGCTTTCTGTGGCCAATTTTCAGATAATTTAATCCTATTTGATTTAGAAAAACTTAATGTTGCATGTATTAATATAAATCTCACTCCAGACTTTTGGAACCACAGCTAAATTTTCTGAATTTAGTTTGAAAGTACAGTTTTGATTGTAAGAGGGTGAGTGTGAATTACTGTCTGCATTAATTTGTTTCTCTCTTTAACAAAATCAAGTGGATTTTTAAAAACTAGTGGATAATCTTTTTAGTGAATCTTTCTATTGAATGAGTTAAATTACTAAAAGTGCTCTTATTAGCTTCTGATAGCTTATGCCAGTTTTAATCTATGAATGAAGGTACTAGCTTCCTCAGTGGTAGAAAATTAGATTACAAAAATCTTTTTGTTTTTACAATCTCATTTCTCATTTGAATTATCTGAAGTAATTAAAATTGCCTTAGAGAAAATAATTGTTTCTTTTTTTTTTCTTTTAAGTTTTAATACTTTGGAGGCAGTGTGATGGGGTAGATGAGAGACCTAGGTTTGGATGCCACCTTTGATATTTATTGTTTTGGACCATAATTTCCTCATTTGTAAAGTGGGGAAAGGAATACTTGTCGTAACCTAGCTCACCAGGCAAATGGTGTCTATGTCTATGAGTATGTCTATGAAGCATTTAAATACTTCATAAACAACTTTTATTACTCATTCTTTCAAAGTTATATCTTCTAAATATTAAAATAACAATTGTAAAATTCTATTTTGGAAAGATCCACATCTGAGTTATTTTTCTTAATCACATACTTAGACTAATTTTGAAGAGAAAAATCATTGGGATAATTATAATTTAATGCATTCTTTGGGTAAAAAAGTATATATTGTGAAAAATCTAACACTTGCTGGGGCAGAGGCTTGATCTATCTATGGTTTGTTGTTGCCGAGTTTTCTTTAAACCACAGGAAGGGTTCTAAAAAGTGAGAGCCATGAATGGTTTATGGCAGCATTTTTGTCATGGCATTTTACTCACCACGCAAACATCTGCCCCTTCTTTCTTGCTTGCTGTCACCTGGCTGGCAGTAGTCACAGTGGGAGGGGAGTTCTGATGGTGCCTAGGAGTGGGAGGAAAAGGAGACCAGGAAATCACACCCTCAGCAAGATGGTACCCCAGTGTTTGTACTCCAAAGCCAAGGGCAAAAAATTCTCTTCCATTTCTCTTTTTCTTAGGCCTTGAGAATACTACCCCACATTCGCATGCAGAGGAAATAGAGGTCATGTGTTTGCCATTTGTTGCTTTTCCTTTGGTTGGTATTAGGATTATAATACCAGTGGTGTTGGCTCTTTTCTGACTTGTCACTACCCTAACTTTATTTTATTCTTGACTCAAAATGTCCATTGTGGCTATTAAAACTCTTTTAAAAAATAAACAACTATCTGCTTTTTAAAATGATATTTTTTGTTTTCACATTAACTTAATTTCTGAAAATCTCTCTATTTAGTCTCTCCCACCCCCCAAAAAAGATGAAAAATAGCAAACATGTATATAACACTTTATAAATATTTTCTCATATTATCCTCATGACAACCCTAATTATCCTTACTTTACAGAAAACTGAGGCAGACAAGTTAAGTGACTTGTCTAGGATCACACAGTAGTGTCTGAGGTCAAATTTGTACTTGGGTCTTCTGACTCCAGATCTAGCACTCTGCTCCACCTAATTGTTTATTCCTTAGTGACAAAGAATAAAAAAAAAATAAGTAGGAAAAAAGGAGTTCAGTAGACCTTCCAACACAGCAATCCCTCTGGCAACATATATAATATCCCATTATATTTGTGTCTACAGTTTGTTTCACCATTCCCAAATTTGTTCATTCTTTTGAACCTGTGTATGGAAGAGGAATTTGATTTTTCCTCCGTCAGCAATTACTGAAGTAGACGGGGCTATCCTTCATTTCAGAGACTCAAACCTGTGGAGAGCAGTACTCTTAAATAACCTGATGACAATCAGATAGCCTAAGTATTTGACTTGACTTTCCATCACCAGCATAGAGCGCTAAGGACTGTCTGAAGTTGAAGATTTGTTGCAATCATTCTGCTAAGTTGAGAGCATCTCTTCCAATCACCTCAGACTTGTGACAGGCCTTTCTGTGTTATCTGAGTGGTGATCTAGCTGGAAAGGCCTGCTCTCACTGTCTTTATCCCTGTGAGAGACAAGACAAAGGGCCCATGGAAAACTGCTTGCTTTTTCTAAAAAGGGAGATGTGAGCCTGTGTTAATCTCATGTTTTTGTGCTTTGGTGAATCCCCCAAAGCCTGTGGATTATTCTGGCTTTGAAGAATCTATTGTTTTGTTTACATACAGTTCCCACCCCCCCCCCTTCTCAAGGTTATTCAGTTGGAGGATATCCAAGCTGTTTGGGACTTAGCTGGCAATCAGCTCAGCAGAGTCACTCCATCCTGACCACCTTTGAGCTTTCTTATCTTTGTGATATCCTTGGTATTTATTTTATTCATTTATATATTACTCGATTTGGATTTCACTTTTTGAGCAAAAACAGCCAATCCCCACCTTTTTAGATGGATATTAATATCCAATTTAAATATCAGTTCTTCTCTTTATAGGGTTTCCTGGGTTTCATATGTAAGCATCCTTTTTTTTAATTGAATTTGAAGAAGAAAAGATTTGTGGGGTAGGATTGAGAGGTTAGACTAAAATATTTGTCTTCAAGGGCCATTCCGGGAAGGTGCCTCAAACTTGTTCTCTTTGATCCTCCAAAGCCAATACAGAAATAAGGGGTGAAAAAATGAGGCATATTTTGGCTAGAAGTAAGGAAAAATTTCCCAACAATTCACACTGTCCGAAGTAGAATGAGCTATTTTGGGAAGTGATGAATTCTCCATCATCGGAGGTCTTCCAACAAGGACAATTTGCTAAGTGTGTTGTAAAAGGGATCCTTTTTCTGGTACTGCTTGAACTAAATGGTTTCTGAAGTCCCTTCTAACTCTGCTTTTTCTGTTTTTCTTTAAAGTCAAATGACCATACTTATGATCTGCTAATGTCTGATGTAGAAGGGGGGAATGAATGGGGAGCCAAGAGGAAATGTCAGAAAATTGGGATTCAATTTTTCCCCCTCTCCCAATCTTTATTTTATGCCATATTTTTTGTGTCTTGTTTTAGGAATTGTATATTCCCAAGAAATCCTAGTAATGGATGAACTCTACAGTACTTTTGATTACTCTGTATTTTTGCATCTTTTTCTATGCAGGTCCTCTATGGACGTCTACCTGTCAAGACACAAGAATATCTCGTATCAAACTTAACCACTGTGTTTTAAAGAAAAGGAAATAACTAGCCTCCCATATAGTGCTGACATTATAAAAAATAAAATTAATTGTGTATATAAATGATTTCAACTACATCTTTTATTTGATCATGTAAATGGAGAATTTTTTTTTTTGAATAGCCTTTCCCTTCTCTAAGTCTTTACAACTCACTTATGCCCAGAAGTCAGCATAATTTCATCCTTAATAAGAGTTCAGGGTATAGGCCAGGGATCCTTCTGGCTGTTAAGTTGCAAAATATTTTGAACAAGTGTGCAGAAGCATGTCTGGATTGCATGCTCTTTACATGATTCATGATAAGCCTCAGGAAACCTATTATCTCAACTTCCAGAAGCAAGAATAGGGAAATACAGCATCAGTATTAAGATCAAGGTCAAATGTGGTGTTGAAGTTAAACCCCAAACATAACTTGGAACCCTTCAGTGTAATTCTCTTTCTTAAAGATACCATAATTTATTTTTGATTTGTTGGAAAATTTGTAGAATTTTGTTCAATCAGAACAGGTAAAGTGGCTTGTAGAAGAAGTAGTCAGATACTTAGGGTAGAGACATGTTTTCAAGAGTGTGGAATATTAGTAGGTTTTGATACTAGGATGTGAACTCAAATTATGCAGAAGCTACATAATTTTTCATCATTTTTGACCTCTCTGTAGCTTTTAGGAGTCCTCATAATCCTCTTTTCTATGATACTTCCTTCTCCTGACTTCTGGGCATAAATGAATTGTAAGGACTAGAGCGGGGAAAAGCTATTAAAAAAAATTCTCCATTTATGTGACCAAATAAAAGATGTAGTTGAAATCATTTATATACACAATTAATTTTATTTTTTATAATGTCAGCACTATATGGGAGGCCTGATTATAGTCTCCCCAAAACACTGCTTTTATCATGTCTATATTCTGTCTATAAAACTTTCAGTAACTCCCCACTGAAATTGAGTCCAAACTCTCCTCACCTTTAGTGGCCCTTACCTTATCTGATCAATTGCTCCCCTCCTTTTTTTTTTTTTTTTTTTTTTTTTTTTTTGTTGTTGTTGTTGTTGTTGTTGTTGTTGAAGGCAGTCAAGGTTTAATGACTTGCCCAAAGTCACAACTACTAAGTCTGAGGTCAGATTTGAAGTTGGAGGTCCTCCTGACTCCAAGGCTTTTTCCATTGTGCTATCTAGCTTCCCCCTAACAATATTTTTCCATTTTTGCCTGCCCTGTGCCTTTTTTAGCCAAGTTGGGATTTTTGTTGTGCCTCTGTCAGAGACTTTTCTTCCCCTTGATTTCCCAGCTCTGTCTCAGGATACCTTTCTGCCTTAGCTTGTGGACTGAGGTCTTCCTAGACATTTCTGGTTCTGGGAGAGGAGTATGTAAAGTAATATCACCTCCATCTCAGGACCAAACTCCATTTTTTTGTAGCTGATGCCCCATGCCTATTACTTAGACCTTTTGCCTAGATTCTGGTCTTTAATTGCTCAGAATCCAGTTTGAGTTCCCAACTGGGTTTGGCCCAGACCTTGCTTATCCCTCGTTTTCATGTCTCCTAAGTTAATTAATTGTTGTTTCAGTTATATCCCACTCCTCACGGGCCCCATTTGATTTGCCATTTCCAGGTCATTTTACAAATAAGGAAACTGAGGCAAGCAGGGTGAAGTAACTTGCCCAGCGTCACACAGCTAGTAAGTATCTGAGGCCAGATTTGCACTCATGAAGATCAGGCTTCCTGATTCCAGGGCCCATTATATTTCACTGTGTCACTTAGCTGCCCCAAATTAACCAATAGACAAGCATTTATTAAATATCAACTATTATGTTTCAGGCACTGTGTTAAGTGCTAGGGACACCAGAAAACATTAATGAAACAATTCCTGTCTTCAAGGAGCTTACATTCTAGAAGGGACTCATTCACATATATTAAAAAGACAAATAATAAATATGTTACTTTTTTGGGGGAGGCACAAAGCGCTGGTCTTAGGTAGGAGGTGGTGTTTAAGCTGAGCTTTGGAAGAAGTGGGGCTTTTAAGAGGCAGAGGAGAAGAGAGGGTACATTGCAGGCATGGGAGAAATCTTGGCACACAGATGGAACATTCCTGTGAGGAATAGCAAGAAAGTCAGTTTGGATTGACCAATGAGTGAATAAAGGGAAGTAATATGTGCCAAACCTGGAAAGTTAGCCTGGGGCCAAGGGTTTTAAACACCAAGTAGGAGTTTGCACTTGATCCTAGAGGTAGGGAACTGCTAGAGTTTGTTAAACTGGGAAGTGACATGGTCCTTCCTGTACTTGGGATTACTATTTTAGAAACTGAATGGAAAATAGTTTAGAGAGGGCACTCATCGCAAAGAAACCAATTAGTAGGCAATTGCCATTGTGAAGTGAGCGGCTGAGTGAGGGTAGTGACCTTGTGGGTGATGAAAAAGAGAGATGCATATTAGAAATACTGCTGAGGCAGAATTGACAAGATTTGGTAACTGGTTATACAGGTATAAAGTGACATGTATGTTTAAAATACCAGCCCTGAAGTC
Organism: Sarcophilus harrisii; assembly: GCF_902635505.1. Taxonomy (NCBI): domain Eukaryota; kingdom Metazoa; phylum Chordata; class Mammalia; order Dasyuromorphia; family Dasyuridae; genus Sarcophilus; species Sarcophilus harrisii. The sequence goes on along the minus strand of NC_045427.1, from coordinate 507,260,292 downwards.
AGGAGGCCCTGAGTTCAAATCTGATCTCAGACACTTAATACTTCCTAGCTGTGTGACCCTGGGGGTCACAAAAAAAGACATGTATTTCACAGTATATACACATGCATGCACAATATAATAATACCCTATAAGGTAACATAAGTGTCTCATGTACTACAATGTAACACACGTGTACATACACAACTATACCCATAATGTATAATGCCTGCCATATATTGCAGGCCTACATAATATATGTCATACACTACTCTTGTCATACATGTATGGAACATACACACTTTATAACGTGTGGGTGTTTGTATATACATGCATGCTCATAAGTGTATGGCTAAATACATACATGGTGAGAGAGAGTGAAGGAGTTAGGATAACTTTGAGGTTGTGAATCTAGTTGACTTGGATTGTGGTACCCCTTATAGAAATAAGAAAGTTCAGGAGAATTGGGGGAATGATAATGAGTTTTGTTTTAGGTATGTTTAGTTTGAGATGTCTGTGGCATTCAGTTTGGAATGTCCATTGTCAGTCTTGCCCAACTGGAACTTAAAGGGGAGAGTGGGACTAGGGTGAGTTGATAATTGAACCTATGGGAACTGATAAAATCACCCTGACAGTGTCGAAAGAGATGATAAAGCCCAGGGCAGAACCTTGAGACGAGCCCACAGTGAGGAGGAGGGTAGGCTATGGTCAGTGAGCCAGCAAAGGAGATTGAGAAAGATCTCTCAGGCCTTTGGTGGTGAACAAAATATGGCATCATGACAATTGGGGTAGAGAGAGTATCTATCCCAGAGGCCTGGGTTGCTTTATTCCTGCTGCCTGAGTCTCTTAATCTTTGCTAGTTCAAAGTTCTAGAGAAAGCTCTTCCTTGAGCTGTTCTCTCTAGGTTCTGGACCCTCTTTGCTAGTCTAGACCTGTTTTTCCCCGTTTCAGTTGATGTCTTTAAATTTGACTGCTTAGAGCCATAGCTCCTTCCTACTGTTCTTTGTCTCCACTGTCCTGCTAGATCCTCTCCTGTCCAGTTCTGTGGTTGCTAAAGTCTTGGTGTGATATTCTTTTTTTTTTTTATTTAATAGCCTTTTATTTACAGGATATATACATGGGTAACTTTACAGCATTAACAATTGCCAAACCTCTTGTTCCAATTTTCACCTCTTACCCCCCTCCCTAGATGGCAGGATGACCAGTAGATGTTAAATATATTAAAATATAAATTAGATACACAATAAGTATACCTGACCAAAACGTTATTTTGCTGTAGAAAAAGAATCAGACTCTGAAATATTGTACAATTAGCTTGTGAAGGAAATCAAAAATGCAGGTGGGCATAAATATAGGGATTGGGAATTCAATGTAATGGTTTTTAGTCATCTCCCAGAGTTCTTTTCTGGGCAAAGCTAGTTCAGTTCATTACTGCTCCATTAGAAATGATTTGGTTGATCTCGTTGCTGAGGGTGGCCTGATCCATCAGAACTGGTCATCATATAGTATTGTTGTTGAAGTATATAATGATATACTAATGATATACAGGACCAGGAGGTCCTGCTCATTTCACTCAGCATCAGTTCATGTAAGTCTCTCCAGGCCTTTCTGAAATTATCCTGTTGGTCATTTCTTACAGAACAGTAATATTCCATAATTTTCATATACGACAATTTATTCAACCATTCTCCAACTGATGGACATCCATTCAGTTTCCAATTTTTAGCCACTACAAAAAGGGCTGCCACAAACATTCGTGCACATACAGGTCCCTTTCCTTCTTTATACTCTCTTTGGGATATAATCCCAGTAGTAACACTGCTGGATCAAAGGGTATGCACAGTTTGATAACTTTTTGAGCATAGTTCCAAACTACTCTCCAAAATGGTTGGATTCGTTCACAACTCCACCAACAATGCATTATTGTCCCAGTTTTCCGCATCCCTCCAACAATCATCATTATTTTTCCTGTCATCTTAGCCAATCTGACAGGTGTGTAGTGGTATCTTAGAGTTGTCTTAATTTGCATTTCTCTGATTAATAATGACTTGGAGCATCTTTTCATATGACTAGAAATAGTTTCAATTTCTTCATCTGAGAATTGTCTGTTCATATCCTTTGACCATTTTTCAATTGGAGAATGGCTTGATTGTTTTTTTATGTAATAGCCTTTTATTTACAGGATATATACATGGGTAACTTTACAGCATTAACAATTGCCAAACCTCTTGTTCCAATTTTTCACCTCTTACCCCTCCCTAGATGGCAGGATGACCAGTAGATGTTAAATATGTTAAAATATAAATTAGATACACAATAAGTATACCTGACCAAAACGTTATTTTGCTGTAGAAAAAGAATCAGACTCTGAAATATTGTACAATTAGCTTGTGAAGGAAATCAAAAATGCAGGTGTGCATAAATATAGGGATTGGGAATTCAATGTAATGGTTTTTAGTCATCTCCCAGAGTTCTTTTTCTGGGCATAGCAAGTTCAGTTCATTACTGCTCCATTAGAAATGATTTGGTTGATCTCGTTGCTGAGAAGGGCCTGATCCATCAGAACTGGTCATTATATAGTATTGTTGTTGAAGTATATAATGATCTCCTGGTCCTGCTCATTTCACTCAGCATCAGTTCATGTAAGTCTCTCCAGGCCTTTCTGAAATTATCCTGTTGGTCATTTCTTACAGAACAGTAATATTCCATAATTTTCATATACCACAATTTATTCAACCATTCTCCATGGTGTGATATTCTTAAACATGAAATGATTCTATTTAGAAGAAAAGCTGATGGAAATCAAAATAAATTAATGTATTTATTAATAAAATAAAACAGTAAAACAGTTTTTACAAAATTAGGTTGTCAGACAATAAAACTTAGCTATGTGGGGAAGAAGGAGATTAAATAAATAAATGAATGGGAAAGGGGGTATTAAGTACTAACTATATGCCAAGCCCTGTGGTAATTGCTGAGAGTACAAATACAAAACTGGAACAAATTACTAGTCTCACAGAGTTTGCGTTCTAATGGGGGAGATATCAGTTATAGATGGGTAGGGGAATAGAGAAGGATCTTTTGGTCTAGGAAGTCATAGAAATGGTGCATAGGATAATAGGGTAGTCTGTTGATGTGCACTAACTTGTGGTTGTTCAACTCACTTTAATGAGAGTAATTAAAATATTTATGCTTTGTTGTCAAGGAAACTTGAGGAAGTAAAAAAATAAATGGCATGGACATAGGAAAAGTAGTTGATAAAAAACAAAACATATCAATAAAAATAGTTTTTAAAATTTTTTTTCAAGGAATAAATAGGATGTTCCAATTAGTGTTTCTTTCCCTGGGCAAATGATTCCTTTAGCTCAAGAATGCAGAAAAAAGTACCAAATACAGGCCTTTATAATTGGTATTGAGTTTGTGAGTTTTAAATAGAGATTTTACACATGAGTAAGATAGATAACCTCTTCTGTGTCTAGCCTAGTCTAGTGGCTTCCTGTTGATCCCAGGATCAAATAGAAAATTCTCAGTTTTTCATTTAAAGCTCTTCACAATATGACCTCTTTCTACCTTCAAGTCTTATAATTTGTATTCCTCCATAGACTCTCTGATCCTGTCACATTGGCCTATTTGCTGTTCCTTGTGCATAGAACTTGACTTTTACCTCCATGCCTTTAGGTCAGCTTTCCTTTTAAGTCTGGAATGCTCTGTCTTCATCACTTATTCAGGCTACCTTTCGTGGAGTCTGTATAGATTTTGTATGTACATAGAAGTTGCAGAGTTAACATTATTTCTTTCATTAGAATGTAATCTTGTTGAAGGCAGAGACTGGTGTTTGTTTGTTTGTTTTTTTTTGCCTTTCTTTATATCCCTGCTGTGTAATACAATAACTGGCACACAGTAAATGCATAATAATTTTATTTATGATTATCAGCCTTTTGCTGAGAAAATAAGAGCAAGATACCAGAAACTTGAAATTTAGTCTTATATCATCATTTTTATCATCCAATTTAGAGCAAATGAATCTTTATAGAAGAAGTCAGTGTCTGTTTGAGCTTGCCCATTCTGCTTTTGAACAACTTGATTGGGAAATTTTTCCTCCTTCCAAACCTAAATTTCCCTCTTTGCAATTTCTACCTATTCTTCCTTGTTCTGTCTTTTGAGGTCAAGTAGAACAATTTCCCCTTTCATGTGGCAGCCCTTCACATATTTGGAAGACTGCTATCATGTCCCTCCTAAATCTAAGCCAAATATTCCCAGTTTCTCCATCCAGTATACTAGTGTCTTTAAAATGAGTTGCCTCCAGATGAAGTCCATATTGCAAGAGACATCTGACCAAGTCAGATTACAGTGTTGAGTTCTTTCTTCTGGAGGTTTGTCTCTTCATACAGCCTACTTTTATTAACTTTTGGGGGCTGTCACCCTGTTGATTCACAGGGAACTTGCTAATAATAATTCAATAATTACCCCCAAACTTGTCTAATAATAATTCATTTATCTTAAGCTGATACAGTTTATTTTTTTAACCTAAAAAGAGAAGATTACATTTTTTCCTATCCAATTTCATCCTATAAAATTTTGTCTTTTGTTCTAACAGATCAGGAATATCTTTTTTTTTTTTTTTTTTGAGGCATTAGGGGTGGAGTGACTTGCCCAGGATCAAACAGACAGAAGTGTTAAGTGTCTGAGGCTGGCTTTGAACTCAGGTCCTCCTAAATTCAGGGTCAATATTGCTTGGCCCCGGGAAGATCTTTTTGAATCTTGATTTTGTTGTCTAATGTATTTAGTAACCTTTCCAGTTCGTGTTGTCTGCAAATTTGATACATATGTCATGTATGCCTTTATCCAATTTACTGATGGAAGAAAATTCATTGTTCATTGTGTCCTTTGGTGAAACTTTCCTCTTTAATCACAGTGATGAAGACTGGATTTGGGATGGAGTTAGGGTGGGAGTAAATTCTTCAACTTCAGTTCTCCTTGAGTCCAGATTCTCAAGCTTGGGTAAAGTGATAGTAAAGTTACCTAGCTGAAACCTTTTAGGGATGACCTAGCAGCATAGGACTGAACTTTCCTGACTTTAAAAGACTTCTGGTTCTTGTCAAAGTAAGACAAGTGACTGCCCAACGGAACACAAGAAATGTCAGTACTTCCTTCCTCTCTAACGTCAGTGCTTTTTTCACTAGATTTATGTACCATGTCTTCAGGAAGACCTGGGTCCAAATCCCTTGTCTGACACATCCTTGTTTTGAGATTAAGAGCAAGTTCTGAAATTTTTGATACTTAGTTTACTCATCTGTAAATAGGGATATTTCTCTTTGGAGAATATCTCACTGGACTGGATGACTCAGTTAAGTGAGGTTTAACTGATATAATTGCAGTGGGTGTTTGGAGCATATTCATTTTACAGTGTAAGTGCTTTACAAACTCTGATGACTGTTAGAGATGGGAAAGGGAATTGGGATTTCATTGATTTGAGGATCTCTATCCATACCAGCACCTTCTTCAATTTGCATTTTAGTGCAGTAGGAGGTTAAGTCATTCATAGTACACATCAGAGGCAGAGCTTGAACCCATATCTTGCTGGCTCTCTGAGTCCACTGTATCATATAATATCTCTGTTCATATCAAAGAGAAATCTTTTTTTTTGTTTTTTAAAAAATGAGTATATTCTTGCACATCATGGGAGACACTGGCACTAGACTGTGAAGCATGGCATGCCCTCATCAGGGAAGGTTCAGTGCTCTAAGAGCAAAGCAGAAATGAATTAGCTCAGAAGAAATGTGAATTGTACAAAGTTAGAGAATCCACCCTGAATGTCATTGGGATTATATGTGTCCGACCTGTGGCAGAGCATTCTGAGCTCATTTTGGTCTGATCAGCCACAGATGGACTCTCACGTGCTGTTATTTTGGTCCTCTTCAAGAACAAAGGACAACAATCAATGTTCCAGGTTGTCAGAATATGTATTAAAGTGTCTTATATCTTGTATCCCTAAAGATATTCTAAATATTTGGCTTCCTAGTGCCTTCTGATTCCCCCTTTCTTGAAAAGTAATTTAAATCCCTTTCTGACACACCCTTTTTATTGGATGTGGTCAAGGTGTCATATCCTTAAATAACTTTTTCCTCCCTCCTTTCATTTGAGGAGCATATATATATCCTTGAGAGTGGACATTGGCCTTTCTCACAATTGGTGTTCATGATGATCCATCTTCCAACTCAGTTTCATATGGCATCTCTTGAACACTCTGCTCTGAGTTTAAGCTAAGATTCCACTCCTGAATGTCTCTCTTCCTCAGCATATTTTGGTCCAATACATTTCTCTCTTCATGTTCAGTTTTGTTTCAGGAATTATACCTAGTTTTTTAATCTCTGTTTTTATATTTATATAAAGTATATACATGCAGAATCAACTGTGTGTATGGCTCAAGGGATCTTAGAGACCATCTATCTCATTGAAAACAAGGCTTAGGGAGCTTGAATCACTTGATGGACCATAAGCATCAAAGCTGAGATTTGAAAGCAGATCTTGTCATTATAGAGGTAGTGCTCTTCCCAAAGTTCCACTTTGCTTCTCTAGGTTTCTGCATTTAAAATATTCTACTTTACCGGGGCCTTCTTTTACTTGTAGGATTTATTAACTTTAATTCTTCAAAGTTGCTTTAGCATGCCTTCTTTTCCCTTCCCATGCTGATTCTCAATTTCTACTTTTTTCATTTGTTGCAAGCTCTGTTACACTTTATAATATAGGATGCAATAGGATATGATACAATATAGTACAATATGACATATGCCATACAAAATGACAAAATTTTTAGATTTTTGCATTACTTTTTTCCCCGAATGATATAGTGGAAAGAGTGTTGAACCTGTTCAAATTTGGGTAACAACTCTTTGGCTTCAATTTCTTCCTTTGTACAATAAAAAGCCTGAAGTTATCACTTGTAATAAAGAATTAAAAAGTGATAGAAAGATGCTGAGTGAAATGAGCAGGACCAGGAGATCATTATATACTTCAACAACAATACTAGATGATGACCAGTTCTGATGGATCAGGCCATCCTCAGCAACAAGATCAACCAAATCATTTCTAATGGAGCAGTAATGAACTGAACTAGCTATACCCAGAAAAAGAACTCTGGGAGATGACTAAAAACCATTACATTGAATTCCCAATCCCTATATTTATGCACACCTGCATTTTTGATTTCCTTCACAAGCTAATTGTACAATAATTCAGAGTGTGATTCTTTTTGTACAGCAAAATAATGTTTTGGTCATGTATACTTATTGTGTATCTAAGTTATATTTTAATATATTTAACATCTACTGGTCATCCTGCCATTTAAGGGAGGGGGTGGGGGGGTAAGAGGTGAAAAATTGGAACAAGAGGTTTGGCAATTGTTAATGCTGTAAAGTTACCCATGTATATATCCTGGAAATAAAAGGCTATTAAAAAAAAAAACCAAAAAAAAAAAAAGTGATAGAAAACAATTCCACAAAACCCACCAACATAGTTCTGCTCAACCAATGGAATTTGACAATCATGCAACATTTCACTGGCCATTTTTGCCTCTACACCTTCCTAGGTAGGGCCCAATGCTTTTTCTTCTGAGAACAATTGTTACAGTGGAAAGAGTCCTGACTCTAGAGTCAGAGGCCATGCTTTTGGATCCCACCTCTGATGTTTACTGTTGGTGGGTCTTTGGTGAATAATTTAACTACTTTGTACTTCAGTTTTCTCATGTGTAAGATAAATAGGCTGGATGAGTTGACTTGGAGTCAACTCTAGATTCATGATGCTATAACCCTAATTCAGCTTCATTAATTTAGATTCATTATTCAACAAAAGTTATCCTTTTCTATGTTTTTTTTTTTTGCTTTAAATCTGTTCATCCCTAATTTTTATTGTTTCCTTTCTCCTCCTTTTTTCCTTTATGCAGTCTACCTGACATCTATAATCTTTAACTTTTTGATGCCAACCAATTCATATAATCAATAATCATTAATATTATTTATAACATAATATAACAATGTTATTTATAACATATATCAGAGCAGAATATTTATTGACTATCATATAATTTTTAATAATTAATAATAATGTTAATATCATTCATATGATAAAGTGCTATCAATACGTGTCAAGGAACCCTGGTTTAGATCACAATTTAAAACACATATTTTTACCATTCTCATTTTTAATTCATTCTGTCATAATGAAGACTCTAAACTTTCATATTTTTTGTGAAAGCTGAGTGACACGTATCAAATGCAAGAGAATTTGATTGGTTTCCTTATGATGGTTAGCTTGTACCAGATGTTGGCCAACAATCCTTGTACATAACATAATACACAGGACACACCTCCTTCTATAAACCTCAGCTGATGGAAATACAAACAGGTGACTCATGGCTGATAACCTATATACTAAGTAGGTGGAACAAGGAAAGATTTCTTAGAGCAATAAGAAGGATATCATTTTGGCCTGTTTTTTGCTTGTAATCAGGATGGAAGTGATTTTCTTGATGCTTAAATTATTAAGATATTGTTTAGAAAGTTGCTTACACATACACACAATATGTGTGTATATACATGTGTACATGTATATACGTGTATGCACATTCACAAAACATAAAAATACAGACATCTCTCTGTATGTGTGTGTGTATATATATATATATACATATATATGTATGTATGTATGTATATGTATTCCATAGGTCATGATGAACTAGATTAGGACCTTAAAATTTTGCCTTCCCCTTCTCCCCTCAGTTAAGTTCTCCTTACAAATTGCAGTCCCCAAATCCAGGTGCTACCTATAATGTGGGTGGCATTAAAATAACTTCAGAAGAACTAATTTTGTGGCTCTATTTCATGGATTTTTCTGTGAAGTGATATGCTATTTATATTCTAATATACAGTTTCCTGTGAAATTTCATACTGCTGCAACATTTATAACAACTTTTCTTTCAAACCTGTGGCTAGATGCTCTGGTTCATGGTTTTTTTTTTTTAATGACTCTACTGTCTTTTTCATAAATTTGCATGCAAACCAGATGTCAAGCCTGCAATAGATAGTGTGATATTAAGAGTTACCTTCTGGATTCCTTATTGTGGAAAGAGGCCTTTTTGGTATTAACCATAGCTTTTATAGTTTCTAGTTCCACTCTCAATCTTCCACAGATTTTATCTGAGCATTCTATTTGAATTTTATATTAATGAGATACTCATTATCATCATTAGAACTCTCAAGGCCTTTTAAATTCTGATGTTCTCTAATTCTATGCCTTGGGATTTACTCAGGGCAAAGTAGTACCTGTGTACTATGGGTAGCAATGAAAATCTGGAATTTTGAAACCTTCATACTTATTTATATGCAGAAAAATGAATTTTTGAAAGTTGAAATTTGTACATTTTTACATTAATGTAATGTAAATTTGTACATTTGTAAAGACATTAAGACATTTAAAAGATAAGACATTAAAAGATAAGACATTTTAACTGCAAATTTTTAGTTTAGGAATATAATTATGTATGTTGATTTGTGCAAGAATCATTATGTCAGTTTTTCTTGTTTAGTTTTTCATGCCTTCTTTTTTTTGGGGAGGGGGGTTTAGCAGAGATATTGAAGTTGTTTGTCATTTTCTTCTCCTGCTAATTTTGCAGATGAGGAAGCTGAGACAAACAGGGTTAAGGGACTTGCCCAGGGTCAGAAAACTAAAGAGTAGTATCAAGTTGAATTTGAACTGATTTGAAGCCCAGAGCTCTATTCCTTCCCCTATCTAGCTGTCCTTTACAACCTCAGTGACTTGTAAAAATCATTTAAATGTTTGTTATGAATGCAATTGCAAGGAACTTGAAGGAATCTAGTCTTACCGATTTTTGTCAGGTTATGAAGAAGAAATGCTTGGATTACAGTAGAACCAAAAAAAGTACCTGGCTGCTCATAACAGTAATTCTTCAAGCTGCTAGAATGACTCCAAATTTGGAAATGAATAAAACCTGCAAAAATCTCAAAGCTTCTTTAGTTATGAAGTAGTCTTTTAATGCACATAGCCAAGATATGCAAAGACTAAAAGTTCAAATTTCTTCTTTCGAGCTGTGATAAGATCAGTTCACAAAAGGAATATGCTTTGGCTGAGTGTCCCACTCAAATTTTAGCACTAAATCTGTGAAGTGAGTGTGAAGAAGCGATGAGATGCCTGAGACAAAAAAGTAAAGAATAGAGAGGAAGAGAAGAGGGCAGTGTTGGAGGTCAACAAGGGCAGCTGTGCTGTGAGAAACTGGATTGAGGGCATGGGGAAAGATAGGAATAGCAGAGGACTGGACACCATGGAATAACTGGCAACCAACTGAGCCTCAGGGTTGGGACTTGGAAGGCATAATGCATTGCTCTGTGTTTGCGAGTAGGTGGGGCTTCTGTTCCTTCATTTTTCAGTTATGCCCGACTTTTTATGACCCCATTTGGAGTTTTCTTGGCAAAGATATTGAAGCCATTCTCCTCTCCAAGTAATTTTACAGATATGGAAACTGAAGCAGAATTTAAGTAACTTGGCCAGAGTCACACAATATATGCCTGAATTTGAATTCGTGTCTTTCTGACTCCAGGTCCTACTCTCTATCTCTTCATCACTTAGCTGCCCTGGTAGGGGTGAGAAGGGGACAAATAACCATTAGTTTTACAGCTCAATAGTCCATGAAGGCATCTGTGCCATACTGAAGGCCAACTAGTACATAGTTCATTAGTCTGAGGGTAATATTCTTTGCATAGCATTTTTCTACCTTTAGTGTGTCATAGGAGCTTTAAATTAGACCTGGAAAGAACCTTAGAAGCCATCTCATCCATCTTCCTCCTTTTCTAAACTAATAATTTATAAGTGAGGACCAGAGGGGTAAAGGATCAGATTTAGTGTAGTGTACTAAGTTAGCAGTACTAGTTAGTGTAGTTAGTTAGCAGTACTAAATAGTACTGCTGGGAATCAAACCCAGATTCTCTGACTCTCAATCATAACACTTTCTATTATAATACACTATCTTCATAATAAACAATGTTCATGATGATACTGAATCTTCAAGAAAATATTGCCATATTTTTCTCTGTTTAGTCAAGAAGTGTCATTGTGCATCTGCTGTTCTGCCTGATTGCAACAAGAAATTCCCATGTCCTCCTAACCCCTGGTGTCCTGTTCCATACCTTTCCTGCTTCTTTTTGTGTGCTGTCTCCCCTTTAGATTGTTCATTGAAGTTCATTGAAGGCAGGGACTGATTTATTTTATCAATTGTAGCCCCAGCTCATAGAATTATGCTTAAAATATTGTAGTAACTTTAAACTAAAAAATAAAATAAAATAAAATATAACAACATATCTCTTGCATGCAGACCCTCAGCACGTCACACCTGAATTACTGGAATAGGCTGCCAATTGATTTCTTGCCACCAATGTCTCCCCGCTACTATCCATTCTGTAATCAGCTGTCAAATCAGCCTTTCCAAAATGCATCTATATTAGTTCCCTATGTCTTCAATTAAGTCATCTACCTCTGTTTAGTATACATAAAAATCCTCTATTTGGCTTGTAAAACCCTTTATAGCTTGCTTCTTTCCTGCCTTTCCAGTCTTCTTATAGCATGTTTTCCTACAAATATTTTACAGTCTAGTGATGTTGATCTTGCTGTTCCTTGCACAAGACATCTCCCAATTCTGGGCATTTTCACTGACTATCCCCCATGCCTGAAATTTTGTCAGCTAATGTATGACTTCCCTGGATTCCTTCAAGTCTCTACTAAAATCCTATCTTCTGCAGGATGCCTTCACTGATTCCTCACCTTCCCCATGCTGAGATTATCTCTAATTTATCCCCCCATTTGATCCTAGAGATAAGAGGGAGTCATTGGAATTTCTTGTAGTATGGTGACACAGTCAGACGTATGCTTCAGAAGCATTACCTTGGCAGCTGAGAGTAGGATGGATTGAGGATTGGAGACATATAGTGGAGGGACCAGATCCAGCTTAGAGTTATTGTTTAAATTATACTGAGTTTATTTAAAATTCCCCATCTCAGAAGAGAATTTTATGACAGTGACCTTAACTGGGCTGCACACAGGTTTGTCTGAATGGAAGTAAGCTTCTCTGTCTACCATGCATGTGTTTAGCCGTGATTATTTCCAAACACAGAAAATTGCCTTTCACATCAAGTCCTGAACAGGGTTTGAGAACAGACCTTTGTCTGGATAGGAAGGAATTCTACATCACATCTCCCACAAGACTCTGGAGCAAAGGAGCTGTACCCATTGGGAGAGGGGAGTGACAGAGGCAGATCTGTTCTTTAAAAATAGCAATCTTAATGACAGTGGAGGATAGCTGGGGAGAGGAGAGGCTGGATACAGCTTAATTTATTCTGTGTCATTAATTTCTGACCAAGTCTTGCCTGCTTTGGAACACCCATACTGGTACCAGCAGCAGTACTCAGGCCTTGTATATATATTGTATATATGAGGCAGTGTAATGATTAAAGCACTGGGCTTGGAGTTAGGAAGACCTAAATTCAAGCTGACCTCAGACACTTACTAACCATGTATCTTTGGATAACACATTTAACTTCTGTTTTAGTTTTCTCATCTGAAAAATGAGGATGATAACAGCACCTGCCTCGCAGAGTTGTTGTGAGGATCAAAATGAGATAATAATTAGAAAACACTTAGCACAGTGTCTGGTACCTACTAAATGCTCTATAAATGTTATTCTTATTTTGTTTATATTATTTATCTGTGTATATGATATACTGCTTCCTATTCTCCCAATGGAATGTAAGCTCCTTAAGGATAGGGATGGTTTCATTTTTGTTTTATATACCCAGTACTGGCCCAGAGTGAGTACTTAGAACTCAAAAGTCTAACAATCTCTAATGTGGCTTATGTGTAATGAAATGCACGTTATATTCATTTGCTTCTGAGGTATAAATTGCAGAGATGGCAGTATCCACACTGCATTTTTCTCACTCTGAGGACATGGGGAAGGCAGTGTGGTGCGGTGGATAGAGCAGTGGACTTTACAGAGAACCTAAGTCCTCTACTTAATGATCTGTAGGAAACTTTCTTGGGCCTCAACTGTAAGATAAAGTTGTGCTTCTTGGCTTCTGACAATCTCAAATCTGAGTCTGTTAGAAAGGTACTTTTAGACTTTTCCATAAAACCTTCAGGAATTTGGTTCAATATCTTAACCTGGGATTCTGCCAAGCATATTCTTCCTGCAGGATATTATTATGCCCTTATTCTAGGTACAAAGCCTTTAATTCTTTTTGTTTGTTTAATTCTTTTTTGAAACACATTTATCATTTTCTATGAGATCTTACATAGGCTTTGGGACATACAATATCAAATACCTTCTCTCCTACATATGGAAAGGTAATGATAAAATTGTGCAGCCCCACTCAGACTCCTCCCTCAAAAGACCTTTCCTGACTTATCCTACAGGTTCGGGCCATCAAAATACCAGAAATTTACTTTGTATTAATTTTTTAAATATTTCTTTTGTACAAGTTGTATGTGAGTAGAATGTTCCTTGAGGGCATGCCTTGTAGTTCTACCACCTGGCACAGTGCTTGCATACAGTATGTATTTGTTGAGCTGAATTGAAGTCTAATTGTTCCTTGCCTTTTTCTATAGTTCTCTGACACTTGACTTGTTTCTAGAGGCAAGGATGGGATATTTGTTTTTGTTTCCTTTTGTTTTGATTCTGAAGAATAGCAAATTGTTAATCTTTTCTAGAAAATGGGTCCACTGACTGATTGAATAGACTAGAAACTCTTAATCTAGAGTCTGTGAATCTATTTTAAAAAAATATTAGGGTGGGTAAATGTTTTAACACAATCTGTTTCATTTCTTTTATAAGCCTACTGTATATTTTATTTTATACATTTAGTATCATTGATCTGAGAAGGAGTCCATTGGCTTCACTAAATTGCCAAATGGGTTCCTGACAGAAGAATGCCTGGAGCAGACCCAGGGAGAAAATGGCTGTGTGAGGGTATTTGACATTACTAAGCTTGTGGGGACACAGAAAGACTTTCTTCATATCCTGGATTCAGGAGAAGTGCACTGGCTAGATTATATCTGTGCCCAGACAGTTGCCATAGAGAAGTCACTCATCACCCTTGTTCTACCTGAGACAGTCATTTTGAAGAAATGGTAGAGAGTTAGTGACAATGCTTTGGCCATTCTTTGTCAGCAGGCAGCTCTTCTTGAAAGATTTAATTTTCACAAATGGTCAGTTGCTTAACTGTGTTCTTGCTGGCAAAATTCTAGATGCAACATTTGCTGGCTAGAGAGCATATAGCAAAGAAAGCTTTGATCACAAAGAGCCGTCTTGGCTTTCTTAAATGTAGGTTGTATTAAAATGAGCTCTTTTTTCTTTCTTTCTTGACAGGTTTACTAAACGGGTAAAAGGAACCATAACAAGCATTTTTTTTTTGTACTTGGTAAGTTTCATAATCTCCTCCCTTCTTTCCCTCCCCTACCCTATTCTGGGTAAGCATTACAAAATGTGTCCTGAACCAACTCTGCATGAGCAGTCAGAGTTAAGGGGAGCAGAAAACCTATGTTCCAGAGAATCTGGATCAAAGAGAGACCTTTGGTGGTGGTGGAGGGAAGAGGGTTGATTTCATTTCTGATATTGGTGGGGTAGAGAGGAAAGAGACTTAATTATTTTTAATAATTAATTTTTTAACTGTTGAAGGTGTATAAGTACTCTGAGAAAAGCATTTAAAAATGCTTTCTTTGTGGAAAACACTGATCAAACTGCTAGTACAATTATGTGGATTTGCAACTAGTTGAATAACTGGAACCAAAGAATAATCTGATGGCAGTCTAGAAGACCATCTTTCATGAAGTATTCCTTTGCTCTTTAGGGTTTAACATTTTAATCAGTGATTTGAATAAAGACAGAATTGATACTTACCAAATTTGCAAAAGACAAAGTTGGATGGAATGGTGAACACTTCATATCTTCATAGGCTAGAGATGAGGTCAAACTTAATATATATTTTAATGGGGTTAACTGTCAAGTCATAGAGCTGAATTTAAAAAATCATTATCTCAAATAAAGATAGGGAAGACTTGGCTAAACAGCATTTCATTTGAAAAAAGATCTGGGTTTTACAACACTGGCTCATTGGATAGTGCTGGTCCTGGAGTCTGAAAGAACTGGGTTCAACTATGACCTCAGATACTATCTGTGCATCCCAGGGCAAGTTCATGTAACTTTTATCAATTTGTATCAATTTCCTCCACTTCAAATGGTGATACTAAGAATTTCTACCCCCAGAATTGTCATGGGGAGAAAATGAGACCATATTTGTAAGTGCTTACACTTACATTTGTGGGTGCTTAGCCCAGTTCCTGGTATACAGTACGTACTATATAAATGTTATTGCTATTAATATTATCTAAGATAGGTAAAGTACATCATTAATCTTAAAATATCATATAAATGTATTTATTATTAGTTCAATATGAGTTAGCAATATTATGTGACCACCAAGAAAGATTAGGATGCATTAAAAAGGCATTGTGTTCAAGATCAGAAAGGTATGCTCTATTCAGACTATATCTGTATTATTTTATTTTGGCAATACAGGAGTGACATAGATTCTTTGTAAAACATTCAGAAAAGAGCAAACAGGATGATTAAAGGGCCTTGGATTCATGCCATGTGAAGATCAGATGAAGAAACTAGGGGTTTTTAGTTTAGAAAAGAATACATTTAAGGGTTGGGGAGAAAGGGTCATGATAACTATTTACCTTCAAGTATTTGAAGGACTAGTTTTGAAAGATAGATTAGACACATTCTTTTTGGTCCTTTAGAAAGAACTAGGAAAACTGGGTATCAAAGAAGCTATTTTAGGTTTGAAATAAGGGGAAATAATCTTTATCAACCCTATTGAAAAATGGAAAGGAGCAGCCAAGTAGAAAGAGCACTAGTGCTGGAGTCAGGAGGTGTGAGTACAAATCTGACTTTCAGGCATTTACAACTTTTCTAAATGCATCCCTAAGATCGTTTCTTGGTGGCCACATCACATTGTTGACTAATGTTGAACTAATAATAATAATACTTATATGGTGCTTTAAAATTATGATGTACTTTACATGTGGTAGTAGTAGTAGCAACAGCAGCAGCATATACTAGTGACCCTGGGAAAGGCATTCTAGTTCCAAAAAAGGAAAAGAAGTAAAAGGGAAAAAGTAGGTTTCTTGGAAGACAGTGGGCTCTTCACTGATGAGCTTTGAGCACAGGCTGGTAGATCACTAGTCCAGTATATTGTTGAGAGAAAACTAATTGGACATGGGTTAGAGCCAGGGATCCTTAAAGTACGGGCCTCGGGCCAGATGCAGCAGCTGAGGATGATTATCCCCCTCACCCAGGGCTATGAAGTTTATTTAAAGGCCCACAAAACAAAGTTTTTGTTTTTACTACAGTCCAGCCCTCCAACAGTCTGAGGGACAGTGAACTGGCCCCCTATTTAAAAAGTTTGAGGATCCCTGGTAGACTAAGCACATATATGAGATTCCTTTCAATTCTAAGGTTCTGTGATTCTGTAAATCAACTTGATTGACAAAAATTCAGACTTGGTAAATCTCCTTTTACAAGTAAGAAAACCAAGGCATAGAGAAATTGCACATAACTAATTAGTACCCAAACTGGGTGTTTACATATCATCATGGTTTTGATTCTCTTCGGTGCCTCGCTTGCATGCTTTTCCTCCTTGAGAACTGATTTCACATTGCTTTGTAACATGAAAGGGCTGATTTATTGAAGACTTGCTTTGTTCCCTGCCTGGCAATTACTGTTATCCTATATAACATTGACCCCATTCTTCCTGTTTCTTTATCTAGTCTTCATTTTACTTTTCCTTGTAATTATAGGTGGAGATACACTTAGTTTTTCAAAAATAGTTGAATTTATCTGGGCCTTTGGGTAAAAAATATCTGATCAAAGTTCACTGATTAAGAAATGGTGATTGTTGAGAAAATGGATTTAGAATCTTCAGGGAGTTTTGTAAAAGCTAACATCCTTTTCCAGTACAAAAACATCTTTATTTTTCTGGAAATTCTCAAAGGACATTGTCCTTTCCTTCATCTTATTTGGTTTCTTGGCATAGTTTATTATTGAATTCTTCTCAGAAGACAATGACAGTTTTTACATGTTTTAATTCTTTTATTTTTTGATATTTTATTGATGTTTAAAACATATCAGATGCACTTCTTAATATCCTCCATGAGATGGTTCTTTAGTAACAAAGTTACAAAATAACAAATGTACAAAGTTATGAAGTAACAGATGCAGTCTGCTAATCAATAAATTAATTTTAATATCATAATTTAATAAACAATTTATTTAATATTAATAAACAGATTATATAAGATATGTATATTAATACTAAATTTATGATTCATTATGTATCAATAGACTTATCCACTCTCCTACTAAAGAAAAGGAAGGATATAGACTTTGTTAGCAACATTATTATTTTGATTCTTTGGAATCAATCAAGATTGGTCATTGCACTGATATGAAGTCTTAAGCCTTTAAATATTTTTAATATTTAATAACTATATATTATTATGGCCATTGGGTATTTTCTTAGATCTGCTTATTTCATTTTATATAAGGTCATAATACTACTTGATTTTTAAAAATTCTTAATGTGATTCTTAATACATACTGTTTCTTAACATAATAATTTCCCACCATATTAATGTATCTTTCCTCTAATCAATGGATACCCAGTTTGCTTTAATTTTAAATGTAGTGTTCTCTTCTTTTGTATGATATGATTGTTCTCTCTGGCAGCAGGTTTCTTTGGGAGGTTTTCTGAAGGTAGCCTTAGTTTCAGTTCAGAGTAATATTTACTCCAAATGCAGCCAGCTGTTAAAAGTTCAAATCTTTTATTGTCTCCTTCAATATAGCCCGGTTAGTTTTCTTAGAGGCCTATCTCACTCCTGGGTTCCAAGAACTCTTGCAGCTTGTCTTTTAGCTCTTCCAGCTTCTGCCTCTAGCTCAATTCTGACTCATGGCTTCTCAATCTCCAACTGATGCTTCCCTCTCAATCTTTTCAACTGTACTCTCATGACTGAGCTCAGCTGTTTTTATGCTGTCAGAGGTTTAAACTCAAAGGTTGACTCCTCCTCTGAGAATGGGATTATGGGAGGTGTGAATTTGGATATTTCATACTGAATCCTGAACTCTCCCAACGTGTGAACTCTCAAAGGTGTGAGCTCTAATGTGTGAACTCTTAAAGGTGCAAACCCAAGCACACAAGCATTGCTTCCATCAATTCCATTGAGTTATCACCTTGTTTCAAGTTCTGGCTCATAACAAATTTTGTTACTGCAAAAAGTTCTATAAATCTTTTGGCATATCTGGATTCTTTCTACAGTTTCTGACTTTGTTGGGGTATATGCCCAGTATTCTTTAGCCTTAAATTTTGAAAATAACTCAATGTTCTCTTATCAAAAATCAACTTGAGGCCATAAGATGCTAATCTCATAATAGAAATATGTAACTTTTTATCTACTCTGATCTACTGCCTGCTTTCACATCAGTATTTTCAGCTACAAGGCACACTGGGTTTTGGGGTAGGGTGAGAGGGGGAAGGGTAGTCCTCCTACCCTCTGTAGAACTTTCTATATTTTCCACTGGATATACTTCTAGGATGCCAGACTGTTCTCTCCTGTTTCAATGCTTTGGCAAAATGCTAGTTGAATTTCTGGTATGGTATAATTTCTCCAGCACATTTGTGCTTTCATGTGTTAGGACTGTCAAGATTGGTAATAGTGTTTTGGTGATTCTTTGCACATATTCTTAAAGGAGATTTGCTAAGAACCATCTGGGTAAATGTTATAGTTTTAATAAGAAAAAAAATCCTTCTGAATATTATGTACTTTTAAGTATTGAGCTTTCAGAACTTGACTGTTTCTCCCCTGATTTCCAGGGACCTATCTACAAAATATCTGAGAGATTTTGTATGCAGACTCTTTTCTATAGATACCTTTTGTTTTTGTATCAGATGAAATTTCCAAAACTATTTTTCTCTCCTTCCTTATCCTGAGAGTCATCCCTTAGAATCCTTCATTCAACAAGACCAAGCATCACATCATTTATGTCTGAATGTATAATATGACAAATGTTTCATATCTATAGACTCATAGTTCTCTAGGGTCAATTTTGGCCTTTATTATTATTCAACAAGCATCCAGGTGGTATAGATAGAGCACTGGATCTGTCAGGAAGACCTGGAATCAAATTTAGCTCCAGATACTTAGTAACTGTGAAATCCTAGGTGAGTCATTTAACTTTTGTCTATCTGAGTTTTTTCATTTGAAAAATGAGATTAATTATAGCATCTACCTACCTTCTTCCTGGATTGTTGTGAGGATAAAATAAGAGTGCTTTGTGAACCTTAAAATACTAGTTAATACTAGCTATTTTTAAATAATATTCCATTTTATTTCCATTTATATATATATTTATATTATATAAATTGTTTTTTTGAATAACAGCTCATCTTAAACATTTGAATTCTCTCTGAAGAGGCGAATTCAATCCACCCCCCTTTTCTCAATCTTTGTGATTCTTGTCAATTGTAAATCTTCCACTGGAATCCATCTAACATCTTTGGGAGGCTTCCCCTGGTTCTCTTGGAATTGGATGGTTATCAGTTGAGCACTTAAACTGGCTGTGAGTTACCCTTAATTTTTGCTCTTAGAGATTGATTCATTTTATTGTCCATCATGCAGCTTTCTGATGAAATTTGGGATGCTAGATTGGCAATACATTGTAACCTTCACAAACCATATTCCTCTCCGTCACCTTTTGAGTTATTGCTTTCCTATATTGCTAAGCCTTAAAAAGCAAGAGATATAACTTGGCCCTTTGACAGCAAATACTAGTTACACAAAAGATAATTACAAATACCTGAGAGGGAATAACTATCAAGCAGAGAGCAGAAATAGAAAGCAGAGCAGTTATACAAATTTGAATATTACAGACTGAATAAGGTCTCCTCTTGGGAATCTCCAAAGAATTGTCTGAAGTTTCTGGTGGAAGGGAAAGAAACTGGACCTGATGGAGCATATAGGCTTTCCCCTTTATGTCTGTCTTCCAAAGTCTCTTATTCTCTCTGGATTTCTCCCTGAAGAGGCTTTGGAACCATGTGTTTTTTCTGAAAGCAGCAAAAAAGTGATTTCTACCAGGCTCTCATAGTGTTATCCTCTTTACCAAAAAGGAGAATCTTATGAAATGAATTAGGCTTGAAATTCAAATTAAATCTATATATGGTCTCTTTTATCTTTCCTCACTATTGTTTCTACTTAGTAATTTTATTTAGGCTCCTTTTAATTTTTAGTTTCTCCTTACCCTTACCCTCCCAAGAGCAGGTTCAACTTTTAGGAGAATCTGGGATTTTAATACAATTTTTAGTCAGCTAACAAGCATTTAGGGACTTGATGTGTCAGACACTATGCTAAGCACTGAGGATACTAAAAAGGGCCTTCAAAGAGCTCCCATTCTAATGGGGGGGGACAATATGTAAAATAACTGTCTATTACAGTATAAATGGGAAGAGGGGAGAAAGCATCTACAAAAAAAATGAGTGTTTATTGGCAAAAGGAGAGTGGTGGGATTGTTTTTGTTTTTTATTTCTAGTGCTTCCTTCAACTCCACATATAGTTAAATGTGGAGAAATATACACACTCTGGGGTTTGTATCAAACCAGAGGGAATGAAGCAGTGCTTAGTTTTCTTTGGGATAAATGGAGAAATGGAGCTAACAAATGTCCTTCTCCCTTAATCTTGTCAGGGACTGACTAGCCAAAGAAGGTTGTAGAAAAGGGTATGATTAAAGTAAAGACTTGTTACTTTTAGGGAGCAGAGAAGAACCAGTTAGGTTCCCTTCCTACTCCCCCCCCCCCCACAAGCTGAGGTATAGAAACTCAAGAAGTCCTGGTGCTTCAAGACTAAACAGTCAAGCTGTGAAAACCAAAATAGCATCTATTCCTTCTCAGTTTTAAATCTGCAGAGCCTTTTAAAAACTCTCTACTGTTTCTTAGTGATTTCAAGAAGGGTTCCTGGTGCTGAAGGGAAATTATAATAAATCGGGATATAAAACATAATTCAAGTTTGGAAAAATCACTTTATAGCTAAGATAAATAAAGATAGCTCTTCCATCATAAGTAGTTAGGGATTCAGTTTTAATTTAATGGAGACCAATCATTGGATACTGGAGGAAACTTCAATTAAGATAGCTTCTTACTCTAGTAAGCAGCAAAGCTTGTGAGATAGATGTATTAGAGACACTGGATGGCCATCAGTTGAAACATAAGTGTAAAGAGAATTATAAAATTAACTATGAGAACGTTGGTTTTTACAGACTGTAAAACTAGGAGAATTGGCTTGCTGGCTTTTTTTTCTCCTTTGTAAATTTGCTCTTGTAGCATTTGAGAGTTGGAAATTAGACCTCAGAGGTCATGTAGTCCAACCTTTATGTGACAAAATTCCACCTCTAAAAACATTGCCTCTCAAAATAAAATTGCCAACAAATAGTCATCTGGTCTTTACTTAAAGTTCTATTTTTCACTTAGCCTCACTCTGTATAAAACACATCTAATCTCTTTTCTATAGAGAGACTTTTCCTTCAGATACATCAAATATGGAAGAAGACTAACTCTCCTAGTCTTTTTTCCAATGGATCCTCCTGTGAGGTGATCTAATTGTTTCATCAGCAGTTGTTTTTCTGTCATGGATTTCTTTGGTTGCCTAGTAAATTTTGTGAACTACTTCTCAGAATAATGTTTATAAACACCAAAAATGAAATACATAAAATTACAAAAGAAACCAGTTATATTGAAATAAAGATGTAATTTTTTTTTCTTATCCAAATTCATGGATCACCTGAAATCTGTCTTAAGAACTCTTAGTCAAGATGCTATCCAGCTTATTTGTGGCTTCTAGAACACAATACTCCATAGGTGGACTGACCAGGCCACAAGATTACAATATTTAAAGCTGGAAAAAAATCTTAGTTATTATGTAAGAAAAGTCCTTTATTTTACAGATAAAGAAACCAAGGTCCAGAGAAATGAAATTACTTGTTCAAAGTCACACAGTAAATAAATAAAAATTATAGAGCAAGGATTTTAACCAATGTTTCCTGACTCTTTCCATTCCAGTCAGTTCTCTTTCCATGGTACCACACAGAGTACCCCCTTCACATCACTGTTGATCCATATTGAGCTTCCAGTCCCCTTATACTTTCATATTAATTTAGATTATTTGTTTAGATTAATGACTGCCAATGCTGTATTTGTGAAGCTGATTTTTAAAATCCAAGTATGGGGCTTCACAGTGATCTCTATATAAAATTTCAATTTGTTCTAGCTGATATGTGGTCTTTTTGGATCCTAAGTGATTTAACTTTTTAAAGTTTTCCTTTTAGCATTGAAGTTTAGTGACTACTGAAGTTTAATTATAAAGCTACTCATTTTGATTTGATAAAAATTGAGACTTTTTAAGGCAAAAATAGTTCTTTCCTTCCTCCATCCCCACCCTTCTCTCTGTCTCTCTTATATTTTTGAAAGGGCAACTGTCTATTAAAACCATGTTGCTGAATCTGCCATCTAGTGGTTAAATAACTAGATTTGTGATTTCTGGGCCTTTAAAACAGGATAGAGATTAAATTCTAAGGGTGGAGATTCCACCATATTCTCTTGTTTATAGAGTTCTAGCATTTCTTCCAGTGACTCATTGGACAGGACACACATGTCTGTCCCCTGAATCTTACTAAAAAAAAAAAATACAGTTGTCTTAGGACATGCATCAAAAACTAGAACAGGATATATGTGATAGCAATTCATGTTCTTCATTTTCAAAGGATATCCTGTCTGTCAAATCATTGTCCACAGCATCTACAAATCTTTTTCTCACAATGGTGGCATCATGAAAATTGAATGTTGAGGGCCTAGTGGGGTGGATTTTGAAGAAGCATCCAAGGAAAACAAACAGCATGTTTGTTAACAAGAACACAATCTTCCATATACAGGGAATAAAATCCTGTGAAAAAACATCAGGAAGCCAGCCATTTGCCTGAATTTCACTCTTTTCTAAAGTTGTGAAGGGGATGGGAGATATTGGCCCTCTTTTCCCTTGAAGTGTATGGGGAAAGGAATGGGCTTGTAATTTGATTAGCATGGGAAATTCCTGAGAGATGAAACTCTTCTACCGTTGCAGTTAGGCATTATTTCCCTGTACAACTTACAGGCTTGAAGAGTTTCCTTGATAACTGAAATGTTAAATGATTTTGTTCAGGGTCATACATCTAGTATGTATATATATCATGCTGTGGATCCAGATCTTTCTGACTCCAGACCTAATGCTCTATCCACCATGCTTCCTAAACTGACATAAGAGGCAGAGAAGCAAGATGAAATTAATCTTATCATCCATTATCATTACATCTATCTTTAGCAATTATCCTTATCCCTTTTTTGATCTTTAATCTTTTCTTCAGTGTACTAAAAAAACATCACCAACAAACCTCTCTCCTTTCACCTCCAATTCCCCTGGAATTGTTTTTCTTTATTTCTTTAGTTCTCCTTTCCTGTCTCACTTTCCCTACAGATTAATACAGTGGATGTTATGTGGAATTGATTCTCCTCAGCTCTAAGGTCCGTGTCAGACTGTATCAGGTTTTCCTTTTTAACAAAAGATGGTCATTTCCTACTCAAGAATCTATTTTTGCTTCAGCAATAGTTACTTTTATTTGACTGAGGTCCTAAATAGCAATTCCCTTTATGACTTCCTCTTTTGAAGGATTAAATTATATCTAGGGCAAACGAAGAAGTTGTTCTTCTCTTGAGAGAGGAAGCTTTAGGAGATGTCTATTATCCCATACCATGCCTTCATGTCAGCCTTGTGATCTGTCTTCTAAATTTTTTATCTTTTCTCTTTCTGTCTAGGTTATTTGTAATATGCATATGTGTGTCTGCATACATACATGTACACATATATATTAGTATTTATATTTCAGTGGCATTATTACTTCTAATTCTGCTGCCCTTGATCATCCCATAGATGTTCTCCAAGGTAGTTCCCTTTTGGTGCTGAAATCTAGCAATACTATATCTTCATGATATATAATGGTATTCTCTTCTCTCTCTTTTTTACTAATCCTTTTTTTCTTTTTTTTTTTTTTTTGGAAAAAGGTATATGCTTTCCAGGGTTATATTCTAGTCACAAATTGTATTTACTAAATCTCATTGATAATTGAGAAAAAAATTGCCTCCTTACAATTGAATCTCAGGTTCATCACTTAATTACTTATTCTTTGTGCATTTGTATGCAGACATCTGAAGCCCTGGTGTTTTACTTCTAGTTCTTTGTTTGGATCTTATCTTTTATGAATTTTGAGTATATTCATTGCCCTTCTTCTTCCTACATTGTACACTGTAGGGAGGTTTTAAAAATTGGAATCTCTAAATTTTCTTTTTTCTCATTTATTTTTTTCCCATTACATTCAAAACAAAATTTTTTATACATGTTTTTAAAATTTGAGTTATAGGTTCTTTCCCTTAACCCCACCCACCATTAAGAAACCACATCTGAAGTTACACAAAAATGCAAATTTTCTTTAAAAAAAAACTCTGATAACTACTTCAGCATAAATGATTTCCTTTGTAGTCTTATGTATTTTGTTTTATGAATTTAAAAATAAGAATTTGTAAAGGAGTCTGTGGGGTTTATAAGATAGCCTTTTATGTATAATGTTCATTTTGGCAAAGAACTTCTGCCCCTTGTTCTCTTCTATTTTCTTCTTCTCCCTTCCTTTGGAGATCTTTGGATTATTTTTTCTGGACTCCAGGCAAATAAGTCTTACCTTACCATTCATGCCTTAGACTGTGGATGGAGTACATTTAATAAAAGCCCATCAATCCTGTATTTTGTGCCATAGTCCAAAATCTGTTGCTCAAATAATATCTTCTTTACCAGCTATTCATCTATCTTTCTTTTCTGCAATGACAACACATGATGAAAATATCACATGAGCTTTGAGGTCTTTATGTGGTTGCTTTTTTTTTTTTTGAACAAGACTCTACTTAGCAATGTTTTATAGAATCTTTCAGATAATGTTGTTTGTACTCACATGATTCTTCACAAGAGGGTAGAAAAGGCTTGAGAACTATATATTCTATGTCCCATGTCATTCCCTAGAATGATAACATATTTTTATTATTAATGCTAAACTGATACATATTTGTCACTGGAGTCCTCAGAATTTATTCATTAGGTCCACCTCTTATCTTTTCTTGCTTTGATCCTAATTGAATGATTGGATCTGTGGAACCATAATCTTTTCTTGGAGCAAAAGCTGCTGCTTCATCCTCAGAAGATCTGCCTCTATCTTTTTTGTGAAAAACTTCATATATATTACTCACATATTTGGTCTTTCTTGCTTTATTTTTCTTGTCTTATTTCCAATCTTCTGGCAGAAGTCAACATTCTTTTCTACTTCCTGAGATCATTTTTTTCTTCTTCTTCGTATTGACACTGAAGACCTTTTCTGTTATTGTTTGGTTTTTTAAGGAACACCTTCGTTCTCCCTGATAATCTAGAAAATGGACAGGATTCCTACAAGCTTCTTATTTTGAGCTTAGAGACCAGTAACTTGGAGATGGAAGAAAGATGAATATCACATATTGTATGTAGATCACTGCAAATTTCTTCCCACTCTCCTTGTTGGAAGCAAGATTCTTGGGCTTTTTATATATCTTGCTAGTAACTCTTGTGGCCAATTCCCCTAGAGAGCTGCTATGACAAGCTGTTACAGTTTAGCTATGTGACAATTCTTTTCTATGGAAGATATGTGTGGGTAGATATCTAATAAAGACATGGCTCAGATTATATGTGGCACGAATATATATCTGATCAAAATCTCCTTCTCCAAAGGAGAATGTGATTTTTGTCTTTGTGAGGAAGGAGGGTTATGCTTCGGTCTCATTCTCCAAAGAGGGTATTGGGTTACAATTATTACTGTAAATACTACAAATTAGACACAATTATACATCACATCACAATATTTAGTTTAGGGTAGCAGTCCTTGGTCATCATTGTTTTTTTGTTTCATAAACCCCATTCAACAACAACAAAGTATTGTGAATTCAAAGAATAATTTAATATTATGGATCAATATTCTTTCTTCTTATTCATAAAATGTTTATAACTACAGTGGTAACTTCAAAATAACTCAATTAAATTTTACACTACATAATTATAATTAGTAAATATGAATATCTTATTCTGTCTGTAGACAGAATTATAAAATTAATTATAAAAATTAATAAATTTTTTAGGTAGGATATTCTATAAGAATTAAAACACATCAAAATCATTGTGCATATCATCATGAACCATTGCAGAAACCAACATCACAATACTTCAAACATGCACACACATTGTGATAAAGTACAACTATAATTTGTACATAATATAATTTGGCAATTATTTATTGCTTAAGGTGCCATTAAGGAATTTTTAGCATTAACCCCTTGGATCATTATGATGAAAATCTTAGGTGTTTACAAACTTCTAAGAAGAAATCATGATTTAAGATGGGTGTTCTTCATCTAGAGCTTTTAAAAAAAATCATCATTTTTCAACATAATTTGTTTCCTCTGTAATTACATAAATATGTGGATACACACATGTAATTTTTAAAAAACCACTAACATTAAAAAAACCAAAACATTATATTGAGGAGTTCATAGGCTTCCCAAGATTGCCAGATGAGTAAGTCTATAAAAGAAAAATGGTTAAAAATCTTGATTTGGTGAATAATACATTGGGGTCCAGTTTAAATTTTACTTTCTCTGACTTGCTCAAGGAGAGGGTAATATTTGACTTGTAAATGTCTCCTAAATTGTCTCTGCCTTCAGTCTCTTAGTTCTCCAAATCAACCTACAGAGTCAGATTAATCTTCCTAAATCTATTGTTAATCGCCAGTGCTGTCAAGTTTCAGGTTGCTTACTGATTAAAGTCCAAATTCCTCAGCCTGGCATTAAGGCCTTTCATCACATGACTGCAGTTTTACCTTTCACTACTACTATTCTCATACTCTAGCCAAACTGTATTATTCACTGTTCCTCAAACACATCCCAAGCTTTTCTACTCCAAAGCCTTTGTTGCTGCATTTGCCTGGAATGTCCTCCATCTGTCTTTCACCTGTTAAACTTTCACACATTCTTAAGGCTTGAGCTCAAGATCTGTCTTCAAAACTGCCCTTGAGCTTGATTTTCTCCCCTTATATTACATATCCATCATGCCTCTTATCATAACTTGTACTATAGATTTCATATTGTATATCCCCACTATTTCATATGATCTTTACATTATAGAGTAGGAGAAAAAACATTGACTTGGGAGGGTGGGGCAGGAGAACCAAGTATCTTAACTCTGAAATTTCCCTCCTAGCTGTGTGTCCATGCTATTACACCTCTTTGATCCTCTGTTTCCATTTTGTAAAATGGAATAATATTTGTCTTTTACCTCACAGGTTTGTGAGAAGGTGTTTTGTAAATCACAAATGTTTGTTGAAATAGATTTGTTTTCCATCACATGATCCTTCTTTGTGGAAATATTGTTGCTTATCTTTTTCCTAAATGTATAAAATGAGTTAAGGACAAAGGTGAGTTGAAGAAAACTAGTATTTGCTGTCTTGTCTATTTATTTTGGGCATTTTTGAA
This sequence comes from Sarcophilus harrisii, assembly GCF_902635505.1. Lineage (NCBI taxonomy): Eukaryota > Metazoa > Chordata > Mammalia > Dasyuromorphia > Dasyuridae > Sarcophilus > Sarcophilus harrisii. The sequence continues at coordinate 507,232,525 of NC_045427.1, read as the reverse complement.
GCAGAAGTAGATGTTTCACTGAAAAGAGGCAAATGTAAAAGGGATGGGACATCAAGTTTTAAGATTTAAGGATCTAATTTTTAAATTTCAAATTTCAAAAAACAAGAAACTTATTTTAGGCTTTTTAGGGCCAAATGTGATATTATAATTGCAGAATATTAGAATATTGCTACTAAAGTGTTCTTTTATTTTATAATGTAATAGTTTTATGATTGTGATAAGAGATGTGACATCTTTTGAGGGAAAGAACCAGTGGCCCTATCATGTATTAGTGGTTTGCCACACCTCTGTATACAGAAGCTATACCAGTTAAATAGAAAACCATTACAGTCATAGTATCATAATTCATATTATATAAATAGATTTACAAATGTTTGCAAAGGCTCTGCCCTTGTAGGCAGCCCAGTGGTATGAGAAATAAGATGCAAGATAGCTGAACAGCCTGGAGCTATTGGTAGCTCCATACCTACTCACATACATAGCATGTATGTCCAGGAGCACATTGGAGTCGAGCAAAGATTCAGTATTCAGGTAGGGGAAGTTTTGGTTAAGTGTTTGTACCTGAACCTTGATGAGAGGGAGTGGAAAAAAGAGGAAAAATTTGTAGTTTTTCTGTATATTGGAAGGAATAGCTGTAGCTGAGATAAAAAGGGAAAATAACAATCTGAATACCTAAATTTTAACGAGAATAGAAAACTGAAGTAATTACAGAAGAGAAAAAGATTATAAAAATAAGTATTCTGGTGGAAAGGGGTGGGGAATATCAAACAAGGGGAAAAATTAACCTTTAGAGCATTTTCTTCATAGAATCTCTATGTATGATTTATATGTTTATATGTTATATAGAAGGTAGACATGTTGAAGATGGGATAGGATTAAGATTATTCCCTGAATTTCATGTGGGTTTTCTGTGTGGGAGACATAAGGATAAAGAAAAGTAAGCCATCCTAAAGTAAAGTTCAGTTGAATTTCCAAATAGATTGATTTTTGTAATTTTGGACTTTCAATGTACTTTGGAGAACAAAAACATCTCATACAAATGAATAATTATAATGAAGAAGAAACAGCCGTTCTTTTAAAAAAGAATTTCCAAGTAAAGTAAATGAGATTCAGTCTTACATGATATGTAAGCCTTCTTGGAAGAATAATAAAAAAATATAAAGGAGAAAATAATTTTTTTTTCTTCTAATCACACAGTCACTAAAGCCTCTGTCTTTATCTCACTCTCCCCACTTCTTCCCTCATGAATCAAACCTAGAACTAGAATCTCAGGCCTAATTTGTAGTGGTAATCTTCCAAGAAGATGAGTTTTTCATACCATCTTCTGGAGTATGTGTAAAGGGTCACTGACCTTTGATGCACAGTAGTGCACAAGTGGGGAAAAAAATAATCTGAGTGCATAATTTGGCTTGATTTAGATTTATCTCTCATGAGAATTTGTAATCCTGTTGTAATTTAAAAACCCAACTGAATAGAATAGAAATTATACTAGTATAGAACTTTATAGTTTGTCAACTGCTTTGTTATCCTAACTCATTTATCTAGGTTTTAATGGTTTTGACAAAGCATTTTGTAATCTCATTGGATCTTTTCATAAACCCTATGAAATTAGTAATTAAAATATTGTACACACCTGAAAGATGGTAAAACTGAGGATAAATGTCTTACTTAAAATCACACAGATTGCCATCGGTGGGTGTAGAATATGTGCCTATGGCTTCTGATTTTATGTGTAATGCATATTGGACCATACCAGTTGTTATTCAGATATGCATGAAAGATTTTCCAAAACTTAAAATATAGCTTTGGGAGACTCTCTTTGATGGGAGATGAAAAGGGGGGAAAATTGGACACACTTGCAGGTGATAATATCAAGAGTTTTATTTTTTAGTTTCTTCATTATGCCTATCCCTTCTCTGGGAATTTTCTCTTTTCCTTATTTCTGTTTCTTTTCCCTGTTCATTGGTGCTGTCACTTTTAACACTCTATGGCTACTGTCCCCTTGTGGGTAAATCACTTAACCTGTCTGTGCTTTCTATTTCCTTATCTGTGAAAAATGATGATAATAATCACTATTTCATGGGGTCATTTGTGAGGATAATTTTGTAATCCATATATGAATCCTCATGAGAACATGAGTTATAATTTTATATCTTTTAACTTTTTATTCTGATTGAATCAAAGCATGTTTATTATATTGTTAAATAAAAAACTTCCTGCTTGCACAATAATTGACATATTTCATATGTGTATGAAATACACACACATATATACATATATCCAGATATATATATATATATATATATATATATATACACACACACACACACACATAAACACATACATATATCCATACACACATATTCTAGATTAGGTAAGATCTCAAAAGCCGAGGTATTGTTTCTTTCCTATTCTTTTAGAGTAGAGATAGGGAACCTTTTTTCCTGCCAAGAAAAATGGCCTGCCAAGGGCCATTTGGATATTTACAACATCATTCAAGGGCCATACAAAATTATCAACATAAAGAACTCAAACATTGGGTATTGCTGTTGCTAGCTCTCAGCTCATCATCTGCAGTTGCCTTAGCAAGTTCTCCAGCTTTAGAGCTAAACACATACTTGGTTGTAAATAGACGTTGTTGAATCTACTTAGTCTTGTCTTTGGATATAGATACTAACATTTTTTCTTGTGCTTTGTATTTTGAAGGTAAACTACTGTGTTTTTCATTATGTCTGATGGAGACTATGATTATCTCATCAAGTTTTTAGCCTTGGGTGATTCTGGAGTTGGGAAGACCAGCTTACTTTACCAGTATACAGATGGCAAATTTAACTCCAAATTTATCACAACAGTAGGCATTGATTTCCGGGAAAAGAGAGTGGTAAGTTCCCGATCCTTGTCTGTGGTATTTAGAAATGCAATCTCTGAGTAAACATTTAGGATTTACTTGTATTACTTTGTTGACTTTGGAGACATGGGGAGAGAGCAGAGGTTGGCATCTCAAAGCAAAATAAATAAATAAATAAATACAATAAATTTGAGCAAGACTATAAAAAAAAAATCCATGAATATAGCCATAAAGACAAAAGCTACTAATTGAAGAAGCATGGGAACAGGAATTAAGAGAGTAAGATCCCACAAGCAATTTATTTTAGGACCCTCAGCAAATCATTTTTTGAGCCTCCTTTTCCTCATATGTAAAAATTAAAGAAGGTAGTTTGACTAGATGTTCTTTAACCAATGCCAACATTCTCTAAATGATTTGCTTTTATCATAAACATTTTTGGCTTCTGTATCTGAAATTATGGGTCTGACTTTACTGAAGAAGCATTTATTAACATTTATGTACTATTATCATTTATAAGAAATCATCACCAAAATAAAACATGATGTTGTTGATACTACCATCAACAATTATGATATACATGAATAATTTTCAAATAATATTGTTTTCACTGACAAAATATTTATTTAGTTGGTCACTCTATTAATTCTTGTCACTTGCTCCAAGAACTTTGTCTAATGAACAAATAAAATATGTACACAACAGCAAAATAACGTTTTGGTCATGTATACTTATTCTGTATCTAATTTATATTTTAATGTACTTAACATCTACTGGTCATCCTGCCATCTGGGGGAGGGGGTGGGGGGTAAGAGGTGAAAAATTGGAACAAGAGGTTTGGCAATTGTTAATGCTGTAAAGTTACCCATGCATATATCTTGTAAATAAAAGGCTATTAAATAAAATAAAATAAAATATGTACACAAATAACAGCATATGAAACAAGATATTTGGAAGTCATTTGGAAGATCAGAGGAGGAAGAAATTCATATGAATAGAAGTGATCTAGGGAAAGTGTAAGGCATCTATGCTGGAACTTGGAAGTTTTGATATTATAATAAATATTTCCATTTGGGAAATATGAAGTTTTATATCTATATCTCAAGGAGTATTTTTTAAAAATTAGTGACAGTCCCATCCTCAGAGTTCTCATAACTCTGGGGTCCTATTGTCTAGTTGCCCATCAACAGCAGCAATATGAGCTGTGCCATGGTGGCACAAGGCATCTTTCATTCCAGCAATTGTTGATGCTTTTTAAAGAAGTTCTGAGATTCTACTTTACCAGAAGGAGAAACCATAAAAGCTTGACCCTTGATTCCTTTCTTATCCCTAGGGTGAATAAGAATTTTTTTTTAAATTCAAATCCTATAATTTTATTGTGCAAAAAAAAAAAAAAATAACCCCAACCCCAAAGCCACCAAACCTCACCTCCCAAACCACGAGGGTGGGGGGATGGGAAGGGGGCGATAAAGAAGGGGAGGAACAAAAAAAAATTCCAAATTCCTAACTCAAAGATGGTTATTTTTGAAATTTAATATACAACACCACAGGAAGAGAATAGGGTGGGGCCTTCTCTGAAATGGGGGACTTAGCTGTCCCCTTTCCAGCAGGTTCATCAGTTTTAAGGGGATCTCCATAAACAGGGAGCTTTTGATAAGACAGCAAGCTTGCAAGTGTCTGCTAGGTAGTACTCCCCTATTATTTCTATCCCCCACCATATTACTGCTCCACAGAGAAAAGAAGAATATGTCTTTTGAGGATTGGGATTTTAAAGGGGACATGGGCTCATAAGTTCAGTTTTTATCACCCTGATCAGGTTAGTTAGAAAGCTTAATTTTTAGTAGGGTTCCTCAAATGTATCCTCGGGGAAAACAAATGTCATCTCTTCCAGCCCCTTTCATTTATGAGCAATGATGAGGCCTAAAGAAGGTTAAATGTTGCTCACAGTCTTACCCATAGTATCAGAATAAGGATCTCTAACTTATTATATTGTATTAAATGTTAATCTCAGTATTTAAGTCTTTTAGTTAAAAGGGGTTAACAACTCCTTTTAGTTGGTGTTTTTAATTGTGATTCCCAAGGGGAACTGGATATCCTTCAGATTTTGCTCTTGTTCTTGGTACTTGTTTACTGTTCACCAAAGATGTGTTTTGTTTCCCTGTTTTTTTTTTAAATTTACCTCTTCTAGGTATATAGGGCCAATGGACCAGATGGAGCAATTGGCAGAGGTCAGAGAATCCACTTGCAGTTATGGGACACAGCAGGGCAAGAGAGGTGAGGCTTGCACCAGTTATAGGAGGAACACAAAACAAGCAATGATCTATAGACAATCACATGATCAGAGAACTGGCCAGTTACCTGATATATATTTGGGCAAAAAATATTCTGCCAATTAAACAGGAAATTTATCAGACTGACGTGAGAATGATGGTTTTGTTTTCTATAAGTCTAAAGGGAAAATAATCTTTTTAAAAATTTATTCCTTTTCTTACAGACATTTTATATTAACATATTTCCCCCTAACACTATTTCCTTTATTTCTTCTTGCTAATGGGGTCTTTTGTATATGTGGTTGCATCATTAAGACTCACCTGCTGAAGTTCTAGGTGGGTCTCCCTATCAGAATCTAGAGACCAACAGGAATAGTCCACGTAGCCTTGGCAGGATATTGCTTTCAGTTCATATCTGACTTCTGTTATCTCTCTGAGCCTACCTGCCTAAGATTTTATTGAATATGAGAAACAGCTGTTTTTAATGTTTGAGTGATAGCTATTTGAAATCAATATTTGAGGAAAACCCAGCACACCTGGTTGGATGACTTAAATTTACTTTACTTGAGTTCCTAGAAGCCTGGTGTTTGAGATGGGGGGGGGGGGGCAGGAGATGGGATGTGAGAGTTTTATGTTGCTCCAAGTTTTGGGAGAGAGAATAGGTGAGGTTAGTGACTGAGTCATTGTTACTCTCCAGTCTTAGGGACAGTACCCTTTAGGAGAAGCTTGAAATTAGAGGCCAGAGGACCCATCGTGGCAGTGAGAAATAGTGGAAAATATGTTGTAAAGGAGAGACATGGTTTAGAATTCTGCCTCAGTACTTAGCTATGCGACTATGGCCAAGCCTCTTATTAATCCTTCTGTCTCCTTCTGAACCTCAATTTTCTTAACTGTAAGATTGGGATGATACCTGTGGAATCTACCTCACAAAACTGTTGGAGACTTCGAGATTAAAATATGTAGGGGGCTTTATAAAACTTAATAGAACTTTTGTGGGTGTTAGTATTTTGTTGTAAGGTTACCCTAAAGTTTTAAAAACAACAATATTTAGTATTTTAGTATTTATTTGGTATTTATAAATAGTACTTTAAAATTTGCAAAATATTTTGGATGTTATCTCACTTTATCCTCATAATCACTCTAGAAGGAAGGTGCTTTAATTATCCTAATTTTACAGATGAAGAAATTGAGGCTGAGATTAGTCAAGTGGCTATCCTAGTGTTACACAGCTAGTGAAGATCTAAGACAGGATTTGAGTTTAGGTTTTTCCAAGTCCAGCTTTCTGACTTTTAGTATATGTGTATAATATATATAATATGTGTATATGCCTATAATATACACACAAATACATTTTAAGGATATGTATGGTGTATAGAAAACTCACTTCAGAGTGAGAAGGAAAACTTGGGTTCAAATCTTGCCTATGATATTGGTTTTGAGATCCTGGGCAAGTCACTTAGTCTAAACAACTATTCAAGACTTATTAACTTCAGAGGTGTGTTGATAGAGGAAATTACCCACCAGGAGCTTCTTCTAATGAAATCACAGATCCAGTAAAAACAAACAAACAACAAAACATTAAATTTAAAAATATACACAAGTATTTCTTTTATAACATGACTGACATGGAAATATGTTTTCATATGATCATACATGTATTATAGGTTATATATTATATGATTATACATCTATTTATATAGGTTATACATCATATATGTATAACCTACCTAAAATTGCTTGCCTTCTCAACAAAGGGGGGAGGTAAGGGAGGGAGAAAATTTGGAATTCAAATTAAAAAAAAATTATTCATGGTTTTGTCATAAATTATTGGGTAATCTATGGGCTCTGGAATTAGTTTTTGTTATTTCTGTTAAGTGATTGACTGAGTTACCTCACCTTTGTATAGGGACCATTAATTTTTAAAAAGTAGCTGGTTCTCATGAGGGGATCACTAAAGTTTTGCTTTTGTGTTCCTAGATTTCGTAGCCTGACTACTGCATTTTTCAGAGATGCTATGGGTTTTCTTCTCCTTTTTGATCTTACCAATGAGCAAAGTTTTCTCAATGTCCGAAACTGGATAAGTAAGTACTTTTTTCATCTCTATAGTCTCTTTTAAAAAATGTAACTTAGAGAAATTTGCTTTTGAGTTCAGTTTGTAATTTGTCAGATAAAAGAAAAAATGCTTTAATAAGTTACATTTTTTCCTTTATCTGACTTTCAATAATTGTTCTTTCCTTCCCTAGTTAGAAGAATCATAGAAATGTAAGAAAAAGACTTTGAGATATCATGTAATCTGTGTTGTAGTTTTTTTAAGTTAGAATTGAACCTAGACTATGATTAGAAAATAAGACTATGACTCATTTAAAAAGATTCCATTTAAAAAGATTTTCTGCCCTTCCTATTTTTTGTTATCATGGTTAATTGAATGTTAGGTATATTTTTTCTGTTATTCTGATTGTTTTTTAAATAGTTCTCAAGACTGTAGGATATGTTGGAATTTAAAAAAAAATCAATATTGCTATAATATAGCACATAGTAGTTAGAGAGTTGGCTAGCAAGATATGATTCAAGTGATGGCTTTGACATATTGGATGTGCAACCTCAAGCACAGCCATTTCTCCTCTTAATTTCTCAGAAGCCCAGTCAATTTTGAGATTATAAATTACAGAACAATGAATGTTTTTGGATTGCTGGAGGGAGCTTTCTCACTGGGATTTCTCCACTTCACTTGAATGAACTTCACTCCATCCACTTCAATAAAGCTCTGAAGTTCTGAAACAAATCTGTTTCATATTATGAGGAAAAAAATAAAACTTCAAACATATTTACTTTGCATGATTTTGTGAGATGGTAATAAAATTATTGGACACCTATGTGGCAAAGTGAATCGAGCATTGGACATAGAATGAGGAAGACTTATCTTCCTGAATTCAAAATCAGCCTCAGATACTGACTAGCTATGTGACTCTGAATGTGCCATTTAACCCCCATTTGCCTCAGTTTCCTCATCTGTAAAATGAGCTGGGGAAGAAGATGGCAAACCACTCCAGAATCTTTGTCAAGAAAACCCCACAAAAGGTCACAAAGAGTCAGATGGGACTGAAAACAACTGAATAACAGCAGCAATGGGTGTATTAGTGTCCAGACTATATGAATTGACTCCTAAGGTATGACACTATCTTAGTGATTCTAGGCAAGTGCCCAGCCCTTTCCAAACTCATTTTCTACTGGAGATAATTCTTAGGTGTGGGACATAAAGTGAAAGGGATCTTAGAGATCATTTAGAGGTGATACATTCATTCAATATTTACTCATTATTGATTATTCAGAGGTATTCTGTTCCTGGTGTTGGGATGGGATGTGGGTACATTATTTCTCTATCTGGCTTAGCCCTTTGCAAATAATGCTGGTTCCTTTTGGAATCAATAGGTAAGAGGTAGGATGGGGCCATTTATGACATGGTTGTAGTTAATCTGAACCAATTCTCTCATGATTATTTTGAGGTTTTTAGTACAAAATAATAAAATGGGTTCTTCAGAGAACATTTGAATATTATAAATTCTGTCCTATCCTAGATATATTATATATCTATATACTATATATATGGAGTATTTTCAAAAGTCCTATAACTTCAATGTTAGTGTATATAAATCTCAGCTAAACTGCTTCAAATCCCATTACTTTCTTTTCTTGGTGGGAACTCGGACATAGAAAGTTTATGTTGCAAGTACATGTATGACACATGTCATTATTAAATATTAGATTTCACAACAATATATATTTGTATTCTTTGTCAATTAATAAGGATTTAAGTTCCTAGCACAGGGTTGTTCTTAACTGTTCTTTGAAGAGGACCATGACATCAGGGAGGTGATGCTTTGGATTTAAGCGAGGGAGAGCTGTGTGAGGTCATGGTTCTTAGAGATGGCAAAGGCTTAGATAAGGTCCTTGCCTAGAAAGATAATCTAGTGAGAAGGACAAAATATGCACTCAAAACACTTAAGGATAAAAGACAATTTTTTAAACATTGTATTATGTTATACAAAGGCAGCCTGGCGTAGCTGAGTGCTAGCTTGGTGACCAGATGACCTTGTTTCAAATCCTTCCCTGTTCAGTTGTGTGTCGCTTTATATCTCAAGAAATTACATGGAATTTCACTGTCATGGATGGTCTGCAATCTGCCCTGATAGAGAAAGTTCCTCCTGAATGTCCCACACTGATAAAGTTGTAGGACCTTTATGTATTCTTCTATGTTCAGAATATTACATTAATGAGATTGGAGAAGAGTGATCATTAGAATGACACAAAAGAGGGAAGGGAATTTGAAAAGAAGTTGAGCAATATAATAAAAGAATACAAAAATGGAGAAAAAGAGAACAAAAATGAAGTAAAGAAGAGAGGAGGGAAGAGGGAACATTTTGGTTTGAAAGAAAATGTGGCAATGAAAGTATTAGTAAAGTGTCATTTTTTAAAAAAAAAAGCTTTGTTATTTGGGAGATTGTGTGCTTGGCTAGTTGACATTATTACATGGTTTAGTTGATTTTCCCTTGTGTCTAGATGTAAGGCAGCAACCATGAAAAAACCTATAAACACAAGGGATAAGAATTGTAGTTATTTTAGCCTTCTAGAATTCCTGAAGGTTCTTTTTGACTCCATGATTTATTTCATTGCTGTCTGTGCCTGTTAATTCTCTCCTTCCCAATGAAATCCTGTTGTTTGTCCTAGAGTTAATGGGAAAGATTTATAGTGGGAAACAAGAAAATACAGTGCAGGAAAAAATTCAGACAAAGTCATTTTTATTTGCTGTAATAAAAACTTTGAGGATGACTATCAAAACATTTTTAAGTTTGGAGCAGTAGATAGACATTGCTCTCAGCATCTATTTTTTTTAAACCATTTACCTAATAAGAGTATAAATTTCTCTGTGTGTTGGGAAGAGAAGAGGAAGTTTGAAAAAATTTAACCCTTCATCCAATATTTGTAAGATATAGGATTTACTTAAGTAAAATTATTTTGTTCTAGTTTCCATCCTAGAATTTTACTATTTAATGACTATTTTAGATCTTAAGCTGTTTTCATTATTATGGACCTATAACCACTTCTTGCATTTATTTTTTCTATTGACAGGCCAACTCCAAATGCATGCATATTGTGAAAGCCCAGATGTAGTGCTCTGTGGTAATAAAAGTGATCTGGTGGATCAGAGAGTAGTAAAAGAAGAGGATGCTAGGGAACTTGCTGAAAAATATGGGTAAGTTTTTTGTGACAAGATAAGGAAACTTGGGTTTTTAAAAGGTGCCATAAGGAGGCTCAGTAAAAACTTGCTATAATGTTGACTTTTGGAATCATCAGACTACATGTTTTACCTTCAGAGACCACAGTTCCCATATTTTTAGATTATCCAATGTTCAAAATGGGGCTGTAATTGCTCCTACTTTTCCCCTTGGGCACATACAGGAAACTCTTATGGAACGAGGGTACTTTCTGTTTCTCTGGATCAAAGGAATCCCATCTTTTACTAAAATGAGTCAAAATTGAAAGTGCAAGGGCCGAAGAGATTCAATCAAGCCTCCTACCATGACCTTGGTTTTACAGTCCAGACTGTCTTTCTTCTTAAATTATCTCCATTTACATCATATAGATTTTGTTGTCCATAGTTATTTACATGTTTCCCTCATTAGAATGTACACTTCTGGAGCACAGGGACTTTTTGTCCTTTGTATTCCTAGTGTTTGACATGGTACCTACTATTCAGTAAATACATAGAATTTACATGTCATATGTTCTATGAGCAAAGCAGAATTGAAGTAGTTCAGAAGAATTGAGAGATATGCAAAGTTACATCCCAAATGTTCACTGGGACTATTTGTGTCTGACTTGTGGAAGAGTATTCTGAGTTTGTTTTGGTCTGATCAGCCTCAGTCTGGCACATGAACTTGACTCTAACATAGTGGTATCATTTTGTTCCTCTTGAAGGACAAAATACAACTTACATGCTAATTGAATGACTGACTAGACTTGGTGAGGGAGAGGAGTTGGGCTAAGTGTTCAGGATGAACGGAAGGGAGAAGATATTGGAGAAAGGGAAAATGGATAGGAAGAATCCTTTTTATTGCTTATGATGTATTAATATGATGGATATTTTCTCAGCAAAATATTTTCTCAGTTTCTGGTCTATCTTAGTGAGTAGCCAGGACTTTATAGATTGGATTTTAGAGGAGTCATTTGTTACTTGTTTATGAAAGGATCAACCAAAAAAAAAGTTGACTTTTCATTGATGAAAGTCTCAGATTTCTTTCAATTCAATAGAAAGATCCACCTGAGTGTGACAATGCAGAGACTAAAGAGGTGTGTGTGTGTGTGTGTGTGTGTGTGTGTATGTGTGTGTGTGTGTAGAAATTTTAGTACAAAGTTAAAGACTAAAATAGGAATTTTACTCTGTCAATACTTCATTCTTTTTTTTTTTAATTAAAGCTTTTTATTTACAAAGCATATACATGGGTAATTTTTCCAACATATTGACCCTTGCAAAACCTTTTTGTTCCAAATTTTCCCCTCCTTTCCCCCATCCTCTCCTCTACCTGGCAGGTAGTCCAATAAATATGTTGAAATACATGTTAAATCCAATATATGTATATATATATATATATATATATATATATATATATATATAGTTATCTTGCTACACAAGAAAAATCAGATCAAGAAGGAAGAAAAAGAGAAACTGAGAAAGAAAACAAAATGCAAGCAAATAATGTGAGAATGCTATGTTGTGGTCCACACTCTCTTCCCACAGTTCTCTCTCTGGGTGTAGATGGCTCTCTTCATCACTGAACTGGTTTGAATCATCTCATTGTTGAAGAGAGCCATGTCCATCAGAATTGATCGTCGTATAGTCTTTAATAATTCATTCTTTGCTCAATTTATTCTTGGAATAAAGCAGAAACTACTTGGAGGAAGTGTGCCAAGAAGCTGTAGGAGATAAGGTTCGGTAAGCAGCATGTTTAGACTGTAGGACTATAATTTTTAAAATCAATTCTTTGATTTTATTGGTATAGAGAATTCCCTCTAGTACAGATTGAGATCCTGTAACTAACAGACTGAGTGACTTGTGAAAGGTCATATAGTCAATAGGTGTCAGAGACTGGGCTTGACTTTTTTTTCCTGTCTTTGAGAGATTAGCTCTTAATCCACCATGCCAGATTACCTCATGAATATTAGTTTATGGAATGTGGATTTTGTTCTGGTGCAGATTTTTGAAGCAGGTTTTTGAAGGTTTTTGAGCAGGAAGTGATGTGAAATTGGAGTTTTGTTTTGTTTTGTTTTTAAGGAAGATTAGTTTGGGGGGAATGCCTAGCATAGGTAGGAAGGATGAAAGCCTGGAGTAGGAAAACCAATTTGGAGTTGATTATTGTAATATAGGCATGAAGATTTAGATTAAGAGAAATGAGGTATAAGAAAAGGCTACTGGATTTTATAATTATGAAGTCATTAATAGTTTGAATGATTTAAATAGACTGGTGAATATGGTAGTCAACTTGCAAAGGGTTAAGGAGAAAATGGATGGCAAAAATAGAGGCAGTGAAGGAAGGAGCAAAATAATCTACAAGGTCCTTCCAAGGTCAATGATTCATTACTATTGTAATGGTTGGTCAGAGGGGAGGTCAAGCAGGTTTTATTGTTGTATGGAAGAGCTGTGTATGTTTGGAGAGAAAGAAAGAAACATCTAGAGAAGATGAAAATATTGGGTGGAATGATATGGAAAGGTAAGAGATAAACATGGCAGAAAGGACCATCACAAATCTAGAATGGAGGTTTTAAGAGTAGCATGCTCCTCATACATTCTGTTAGGTCCCTTGAACATGCTTGAGAGGATTGATGTAGAGAAGTGTATCTTGGGTAACACTGAGGATGGCTAGGATATCATTAATAGGGTTAATTACTGAGGTTGGGGATAGTGCATAGAGAAGAAGGAATTGAATCTAGATTTAGAAGAGCCAACAGAGGTGGTACTCTAGGGAAATACGTCATGAATAAAAGATTGGCAACAAGGAAAGACCAAGTAAATTTTTAACATTCTGAAAGTAGTCATGTACCTTTTCTCAGAGAAACGTTTTCAGACAAGTAATTAATCAATGCAGTACTGCATTAGCACCATCTTGTGGAGAAAAGTGAATAATACAAAATTCCAGTATACTTGAATACAATTAATTCTTTATAAATACAAAATGTGATTTAAGGCTTGAATTCTTAAGTTAAGTATTTTACCAAACTTTTGTAGAAACCACACAATAATGAGCCATTCAAGAAGGAAAAAGCACCTCTTTTAGAGGTAGTTTTGTGTGTTTTTTAAACATTTTTTACTTATAGGATTATGGAAAAATTTTATGGAATAAAATGTCATTATGTCCCCCAAATGATTTCTAGAAATTATGCAGTAAGAAGATTGCATATGCTTAGTGTCAGTGATCATTGAAGTTTTTTACAAAGGGTGTTCCAAAACACTGTTTGAAACATTAATAGTTAATATGTTTAAATAGTTTAAAAAGTTTAAGACTTTTGAAATACCCTGTGTGTTTCAATTAATTTTGTTCTTGCTAATAAGAACTATGCTACTTGTAGCATAGTTCTTATTAACAAGAACAAGATTAATTTGTATCCAGGGTGGGTAGGAGAGGGGTATCTAGAATAAGGTTCCTCAATCTTTGTGTCATGACAGTGTATGTCATGGCTGCCTTTAGCAAGCTTTTGAAATCTGTGGATTCTTTTTTTTTTTTTTTTTCCAAATAATTAGAGGAAATGTTAAATTTCATATGGAGATAAGTAGAAATAAAAATGTAATTATTTTCCAGTCAAAGTTCATGGATCTCTGAAATCCATCCATGGACCCCTTGGGATCCTTAGACTAGTGTAAGAACTTCTGATAGAAGGGTTGGTAGATGTATTTCTATCCACTTCATTCTGGTGGTAGGATTGATGAGGCGGGACCCCAAAACTCTCTCTAAAACTCCTTCAGGGAGAAAGTCTCTTTGAATCCTGGTCTCCTAAAAGACCCCACATGAGGGAAACAGGATAAACAGTTTTATTTCTTTTCCTGAGAGATGAGCACCCACACCCATTGATAATACTCACTACTGATTAGGCTGATCTTTAATTCAATGGGAAGTTTAGAGACACTCATTAAAGTCAAAGACTCTATTCTAATTCGAGCTCAAATTGCATCAGCCCCCATCAAGAGCAACTCCCAGCTTGTAGGCAAGGTCTCAATTATAAAATGAGCCAACTTGGGGCTCAGTCCTTGCAAAGGACCTAATATGCCATCCCTGGCATAGCAGCAACTCTCTGCCTGCTGAAATGATATTCTCTTTCAGCATTACCCTCTCTTTATCTTTCTCACCTGTTTTCTTAACAAGACTTTATACCTCTCTATCCGGATTTCTCAGCTAGAAACTTTCCTTCTCTGTCAGGACCTTGCCACCGAGGAATTCAGTCTTTCTATTCATGCATAGCAAAGGCTGCCTATAATAACTGTCTTTTACCATTCTAGCTTTTTGGGTTCATAAATTCCTTTACAAAGGACCTCTGCACCAGCAGAAGGGGGTTCCCACAACTCCCTGCTCTGTGCCGAATCCTAGGGAGACTTAGGGGAGCCAAACCTCTTCATTTGGTTCCCTGAACCCCAAACCTGCCACTAACCTCATCATTTAGTTCCCTGACCACCAGGAACCCTAATCTCTTTAGGATCTATTTATTTCTGTAGAGATTAGAAACAAAGAATTTTTGATTCTGCTTTTGAACACTGTTAGGTGAAATATGTATTTCAAAATATCACAAAGGTAGCTTTCTTTACAAAAAGTATCTGAAGACATATTAATTTCCTGCTTTGGTATAAATAATGGAGATAGTCTGAAAACCACATGGCTTTAACCCAAATGTGCTCTGTCTTCCAGAATCCCATACTTTGAAACCAGTGCTGCCAATGGCACCAACATAAGCAAGGCAATTGAAATGCTCCTGGATCTGATAATGAAACGAATGGAACGATGTGTGGACAAGTCCTGGATCCCTGAGGGAGTAGTTCGATCTAACGGCCACAATTCTACTGAGCACTTAAATGAAAACAAAGAAAAGGGTGGATGTGGCTGCTAAAAAGTAAAGTGCCATAATAAACTGCTATAATTCAAGAAACCTGTGTATTTTAAAATTTTGAAAATCATTTCTATGTGGTACAGTTGCAGTTGAATGGATTTCTGTGAAGAATTAAGAAAGCAGAAAGTAGTATTTCCTAACTGATTTAACTGACTGCTGCTGGGTAATTTATAAAAAAATTAAAAAAAATATTCAGACTGGAATTTAATTAAAAAGCATATTTATAGTGCTTAATCCATACTAGTTATTCCTTCAGGGATTTAGCATTTTGCAGCAGTAATAGTCAATAAAATTGTATTCAATCATGGAATTTGTGGCTAGAAGAGGATCTCAAAGATCTTCCAGTCCTGAAATTTTTTCACAGATACTTACTGTGATAAATACTTGATATAGGAGTACTGGGCATCTCCTGTGTGGTGGCATTATATGCAACTGAAAGAATTATTTAGAGAATTCTATTTATAATAAATTTCCTATAGGAAGATTATTTATAAAGCCAAAACCAAGTTTATATTACTGTGTGTAAGCTGCAGTTGTGAAGCTAATTTTAAAAAACCTCCAACTGTACCATATATGAAATTATAAAATACCATTTATGCCACTTGAATGTTAAATCAGAAGGCACACACACACACACACACACACACACATACATACACAACACACATACATGTTCAGTTTGTTTCAAGTGTAAGGGGATAATGATTTGGAGATACTTACAGAAACAAAGGGGCAAAATTTGCTGTACTTTTGACCTCTCCAGTATTGTTCAGTGATGTTCTGGGGTAATTTGTGTAATCAGCTCTACTCTGATGGGAGCTGAAAGTAAAATTGTTTATTCTCACTTTAAATAAATAGCAAGTGAGCCTGAACAAATTTGTTGAGGGAGAAGCAAAGAGAATTTTTTGGATTTTTACCCCAATTCCCACAGTGAAACCCATACTGCTGTACACTTTACAAATGACTTCCCCAAGTATTGGTAGGATTATGTGTGACTGTGGGTTAAATGGACCAAGGTTCTAAAGCCATTTATTTTAATATTTTGGGTATTGTTTCAATGTTATATGAGCAGTAAAACTGGTGCTTCTGACTCTTCATTGTATTTTCACCAGAGAGAAAAGTCAGCATAATTGTAAATTATGGGACTAATTCACTTTGGTTGGAAGTTATATTTGGCCAGCAAATTTTTTGTGTTATAACTGGTGCTTTGCACTGAAATTATTTGTAAACAAGAAAACATCTTGAACAATTTTTTTTTCAAATTTAGGTTAAATTCCTAATATTGGTCTGGTTATATTCTAAAATACTAAATTTTAAGCTTGTAATTACACCAAGTAATTTTTCACTTGACTCCTGGATAGTATGTAGCTGATGTTTTCAAATTTCTTTCTTTTTCTTTACTAGAAGAAGTTAATTTTGTATTTTAGTAGAAGGCATATTTTTTACTGCTTTTAAATTCTAATTTAATTTCTAATGCAGTGTAAAAATGATTAAAAAGCATTTATTTTACAGGAATTTTTTGTCAATAACACCATGCACTGCATGTCTGGACATGTAACTCCAATACTTTGCCAAAGTGTCTACATACTAAATTTAAAGTGGTTTGCAGGTTCTTTTTAGGTATTTTCATAGCCATTTGTTTACAGAAATCAAAATTATTTCTTTCAAGGGAATAATATTAAAAATTTCAACAAAGAAATGTAAACTCTTTAGTCCAATGGCCAGCAAGTATGCGATAATATTTAATATACTTTAAATTAAAAATAAAAATGTATTACATAGATCATACAGTATTTGGTTAAAATTGAGGAAATGAAATTATTAAAAAATAATTACTTTTATAGAATAACTTTCTGGTGAATTTTTAAATGTAGTAGAGTGTAGGGCTTGTCTCCTGCCTCTTACTTTCTAAAATATGATGTACTTTTCTTCCCTGCTATAAATAATATATACTAAATTTTTATTCTGATTTACATCCAAATGTCTGAGAGAACTTTCAGAAGTAGAAAGGGGCAAAGACTTGTGAATATGTAGTTTTTTGTATTGTTATGTGCAATTCCAAGGAATGGATTCTGAAATCACTGGATTAAGTTGTTTACTCAGCAGTGCCTTCTGAAGGTGCTACAATAGAGTAAATGATGTTAGTATAAATCAGAATGCATATTGTAAGATAATTTGTATATTTAAAATAGATATATACATATACTATACTTGTATGTTGTGTATGTAACCATGTATCTGGGACTGACTCATCTCTCAAGGCAAGTTACATGTGTTCATGCATTGATATTTAATTTTAAAGAACTACATGCATAATTAACTGCCCATTCCATTAGCCTTAAGAAAGTTAAGGTGTAAATTTCATGCAATTCTTTTAAAAGTGTTATGTACCCACACGAGCCAAGTTTAGCTACTGAAATAAATGATGTACATTTTGGAGGGAGTGATTTGTTTAGGTTTGATATTAAAATGCCATATTTTTGTCCTACAACTTATTTTTCTATTTATAGTCTTATATACAAAGTAAAATGTATCTTTAATGAAATAGCTTTAACCTTGTGTCACACATATTATGCATAATAAAAAAGGTCTATCAATTTCATATGTGAATTTGATTTTCTTTCTAGTTGTACCTAAATTTAAATTGAGTTCAGAATATTCTTTGGAAAAGAACTTTCTCTTATTAAAACATGTCAGTCTTGAGGTGACAGTTCCTATATTCACTGAATACCAATTAGGTGACCAAGTAAGTAAATAAATGCACTTAGGTTTTATACATTTCCAAATCAAGAAAATCATCATACTATAAAATACTGACAAAAAGGTCTACAAAATGGTAGGCATAGTGAAGAGAAGGTATTGGAGAAAGCAAAGAAAACAGTACACCTGATTTGTTACTAAACTATATTTTGGGTATACCTGGATTACTGTGTCTAGTTTTAGCTGCTGACCTTTAGGAAAAATGTAATGAAGATAAAGAAGCTGATAAAGGGATAATAAAAACTCAGGTTTTATAATTAATGAGGTGAGGTGATGAGAATAGAAAGCTGAATAAAAGAGCCCTTCCCCTTAGGTAGCTTGTATTCAAGTAGGGAGGATTACAAGATGTGTAGAAGGAAGCAGCCAGAATATAGAAGAATAAGCAGAGTAACAAAGCAGAGTTTCAGGCAGAATGATCTGAGACTCTGGAGAGTGATTATCTTCTGTAGGTAGGGAGAGGGAACATTTCATGGAAGATATAGTACCCAGGCTTGGTCTTGAAGAGAGACAACTATATCAATCAATCAATCAATCAATCAACCAAGTAAGTAAGTAAGTATCCTATATCTTTTTAGGAGAGACCACACACACACACACACACACACACACACACACACACACACACATTGAAATAGAATGTAATTGGGGCCAGTCAGTGATTTAGAAAAGTCTCACATTGTAGGTACTACTTTGGCTGAGCTTTGAGGAAAGCTAAGATTTATTTGTTGTTTGACTCCATTCTTTAGGATTAGATGATTTAGTTTCCAATTAATTTTTGGACTATTTTTCCAAGGCCCTTTATTACACATAATTTTTATATCATCACGATCTGGAAAAAGATTCATTTTATATTTCTGCCTTTCTTCATTTGATTAGAAGCTAAAAATTCTGAGAAGCAGGGGAGAAGAGAGAATGAATTTCAGACATCAATTGTAGCCTGTGCAAAGACATAGACATAGAAAATACCGAGTTATGTACATAGAAGATACCAAGTCATGTATAGGGAAAACAAGTACAGTTTGATTGGACTGTGTATGAAGAAGAGTAGTATCTAACACTTCTGGAAAGGCAGGCTGGAGTCAGGTTGTGAAGAGCTTTAAACATCAGAGAAAGTATGTATTTGATCTGAGAGGCAACATGGAACCCCTAGAGCTTCCCGAGAAGAAGATTGACATGTTCCAACCTATTCCTTACACATAGCACTTCAGAGAAGAAATGTTGGAAACTAAGATGGTGAATGCAATAATCTAGATGAAAGGTAACTATTTATCTTTTGTCCTCAAATGATAAAGCTGATACCATGTCTTGCAATGAAATGGATTTAGGTGAGGGAGGACTGAACAAAGTCACCAGCCTCATATCTTCCCCCTGGAGTCCTCTGAGTCCAGTGGCAAGATGGAGATGAGGATGACTGGAGGTGACCCCAGATGCCTTTTAAAGCTAACGTCTTTCCAAGACCTCAGCTTGACAGAGACTCTGCTCAATCAGTGATTAAGTCTAGGGAGTGGTTGTGTGAACAAAGAGAAGGGGTGTAAGACTTGGCAACTGAATATGCAGGATGATGGGAGAGTTGATGATGATCCTAAGGTTATGAACCTAGGTAACAAAAATTCTGCCGTTGACGTAGGGAAGTTGAGAAGGGAATAGGTTGGATGGGGAAACATCAAGTTCTGTTTTAGACATGTTGAGTTGAAGATAGTGATGGTGTTTAGCAGGCAGTTGGTGTTGTGAGCCTAGAATTTGGGTGAAAGATTATGGCTTGGTTTATATAGGTCTTGCAATCAGCTGTATAAAGATGACAGTCAAACCCTTGGGAGCTGATAAGGTCACCAATGAGAGTACATGGAAGGAAAAGAGAAGGCCCAGTACAGAGTCAGGTTATACCCACGATTAGGAAACAGGAGGTTATGATGCAGCAAAGGAGAAAAAGGAGTAGTCATATTGATAGGGCACTCAAGAGGGAGCAGTGTTGTGCATATATACAAGAGGAGGTTAGTTAACAGTAATATATGCTTCAGAGAGGTTAAACAGGATGAGGTTTGAGAAAAGACCAGTAATGATAAAGGAAGGCGCTTTATGTGCATCTCTATGAGAAATGGTCTGCTTGAACACAAATATAGTTAGGAGAAAATATGAGTCTGAGGAACAGCTAGCACTTCAGTATACCTGAAAAGCAGAGTGTATGAAAGGAAAACAAGTCCCTTGTTTGAAAAAAGACCAAGAAACTGGCATTTTTTCCCCCTAATGATAATTAGAGCCACAGCTCCATTTAGAACCAAATCTATTTTTTGAGAGGAAGAATGACATGGTTATATCTTTGTATTAGTAATATTACTATTGTGGTGTAGTGTGAAGTATGGATTAGAAAAGGGCAGGTACTGGAGTGTGATCCAGCTGAGCTGTGAGGAGCACCTGAATAGGACAGTAGCTGTGTGAATAAAGAGGAGGACCTATGCAAGATTTGTAAGATATTTTGGAGGTAGAATTAAAACAACTTGGTAACTGATTGGTGTTCATAAGGAAGGAAGAATAAAATTTATCTTGAAGGTTTTGAGACTGGCATTATGGTGATGCTTTCCTGATAAATAAGAAAGTTTGGAGATAGAGGGGATGAATTTCATTTTGCATATATTGAGTTGAGGGTGCTGGTGTAATATCCAGGTGTAGATGCCCACAAAAAGGTATTAGAATATATATGATTAGAGTTAACAAGAGAGATTTGGACTAGATATGAATTAGGAAATCCTCAACATAGAAGTGACGATGGAAATCATGGGACTAGATCCAGAATCAGAACTGTACATGCCAGTTCTTGTTCTCTCTGTCTTCTTCCTTCCTCTAAATTATAACCTGAGTCTCTGTGCTGGGGCTTCTTTTTTTCCTTCCATGTATATGCCTTTATTTCCTTTTCTCTCATCTAACTTCATTACTCAACTAAAACTGCTTTCTCTGGTTACCAGATCTCTCCTAATTGCCAAATAGAAGTTTTTTTTCCCCCTTAATCCTTATCCTTCTTGACTTCTCTGAAACATTTGACATTGCTGTTCCCCTCTCTTCCTGAACATTTCCTCTTTTCTAGGTTTTCATGACATTGCTCTCTTTTGGGAGAAGAAGACAGTGTGAAAGTTTGAGGGGTTTGGCAAGGTCAAGGAGAAAACCTTTTTCTAGAGTAGGAAAGACATAAAGGAGTCAGTAAACCGGAAGAAATGTTGATAAGAAAGGGAGAGGAAATGATCCCTGAAAAGCCATAAAGAAATGGAGGGGATAAAGGACATGGGAGGAAGTCTGTACTGAAGAGGAGGGGGGCCTCCTTACTTTCTGAGATTGGAGCAGAAAATAGGTTAGAGGTATAGAGGAATAGAGGTATAGAGAGATTTTGAGGTATGGAGAATGGGGGATGATGGCATTCCTTGTATATTTACAGTTTCTGTAAAATATGTGAGATTATTTACTGAGAAAAGGATTGAGATGGTTTATGCAGGAGAAAAGAGGTTTGCTACAGTTATTACAGAGAGTAATAGGGAATCGATCAGAGATGAATAAAAGGCTTACTGTGTAATAGTGAAGGACCAATTAATCAGTGCATGAGGCTGGTTGGATAAGGAAAGGCTTAACAGATTTATTCTGTCTGGAACGAAGAGATTCCTCGATAAGGCTTTCCTCATAATACTCCTTTGAAACAGATGTTAAAAGTATAACTATTCTAATTTTGTATATAAGGAAACTGATACTTGAAGATATTAGCATAGTGCAGTAGTAAAAGTGCTTACACTTGCAATCAGAAAACCTATGTTCAGAAACAGTGTTTGGCATGATGGTGACCATAGTATGCCAGTTAACTTCTGTAAGCTCTTATTTATTTATAAAATGCAGATGACAGATTTGTGCTACTTTCTTCACAGGGCCATTGTCAGACAAACACGTTGTGAATTGTAAATTATTATATGAGTTGTTAAGTTCATATAATTAGTAAAGAAATCTTGAATTCAGTCTAATTTTCTAGGTCCTGTGCCCTTTATAGTCCACTACCCTGGATTTTGACAAAACCATGAAGAAAATGGATGGAGTAAACATGGACTGGGTTCACTAAATCATTGTGTACTGCTTCAAATTCTACGGCATTTCTTAAATGTTTACTTAAAACTGTATGCAAATACTATATGCTTAACACTATATATTATAAGGGACACCCTTTGGGAAGATTCATTTTGTAAATATATCTTCACCTTATACAAGAAAATTAAAAAATAATTTCACACAGATTGTACTAGACTTTGAGGCCACATGTAATGAAATGCACACCGGGTTCAGAATCAGGAGATCTTTCTCTCTTTTTGACTGTGGCATGTTCTTTATTTTGGGCAGAGATGGCATGATTATCCAATTTGCAGATGACACAAAAAGTTAGAAGAATAGTCAATATGTTGAATTATATAAGAGTTAAAAGGATCTTGAAGAGGTTTGCAACATAGGCCTTAAGGAGATTTCAAATATATACAAGGAAAATTCCTAATGATTTGGAGGGATCCAAATGTATAATGGGCTCCGGGGACGTGTGATGGGTATTTTATTACCGAAGGCCTTGACAAGACGGTTGGATGACCAGTTGTAAATATCAAAGAGGAGATTACTATTCATGTTCTCAGAGGGTTTCTTTTAACCAAGTTTTCTGCAATCTCAGGGCAATAATCAGAGGTATTTGGGAGCATTGCCTCTGGGATTCTAGGTATAAATACCTTAATTTCTGCCTCTTCTTCTTATAGTGTTATATCCTCAATCAGAAAGCATTTACTAACCGCCTACAATTGGCTAAGTACTATGCTAGGCACTGGGGATCCAAAGACAAAAAATGAACTATTTTTTGCCCTCAAGCTTACATGCTACCAGAAAAAACAAAATGATCAGAAATAGGTACATAGAAATTATACGCAAGGCAATTTTTTTGGTGAGGCAGGTGCCAGCATCTCAATTACGTGTGGCAGAGATAAAGGAAGACAAAGTAGAAGATGAGACTTAAGATTAGCTTTAAATGAAACCAGGGAGTCTAAAGGAAGAACTGAGGAAGGAATATGTTTTATGCACAGGGATATGCAAAGCTAGAAAAGGAAATGAGGTGTCATGTGTGATGATCAGCAAAGCCATTTTAGTTGGAAGTAGAGTGCAAAAGAATAACATATGATGGGTTAGAAGTATAAATTAGAGCTAACGTACTAAAGTCAGGCTTTGGTTTGAAGATAAGAATTTTTACTGGATCTTTCAGGTAATAAGGAGCTAGCTATGTTTAGTGAGCCAGGGTATGGAGACTGTCAGATTTATGTTTTAGGAATATCACTTTGACAGCATTGTAAGGGTAGAATGAAGAAGGCCAAGACCATGCAAATAAAATGGCTAAAATATCCATACTCTTGATTGTAGAGACTTCTACTAGGTTTATATGTCAAAGACTTGATAACAACAAAGTCCCCCATATACACTAACTTTGAGGCTATTCCAGTATTCAAGGTAAGAGTTGATGAGGGCCTGCAATGAGGTGGTGACATGAATAGAGAGGAGGAGATGTGTAAGCTACCAAGAAAGACCTGTCAACAAATTGGGAAACTGGGAAGTAAAAGATGACTCTAACTTTGCATGTTATGAGTTATGTAATATAATTAATGCTAGGGCTTCACTAAGACAAAATATCTGCTGCAGGCTCTCTCCCCTCAGTCCTTCATCTCTTCTTTGTTTCTTTGTGCTGCTTTCTAAGGCCTAAGGGTCTTCCCCCCCCCCCCCCACAGACAATGGAATTTATTAACAGGAAATAAAGGAAAATGTAATATATTAACATCTGAAGTAACTTGCTTGCCAGTAAAAGGCTGCCACCTCTGAGAGAGTCCACATTTTCTTTCCCTCCAGAAACTCTTCTGTCTTGTCCCTAAAGGAACATATTTTTAATTTCTGAGGACAAAGAAAATCAGGTTTACCTCATCAGGTTTACACAGTTTCTTTTGGGTGGCCAGTGATGACCACTAACTATCTGGCCAGCCAGATAGAACCTGCATTCTTGATACCCTCCACCTTCTCAGCTGCCTGAGTGGGCCAGCTGCTTTCTCCCTGTAAGGGAGTCTGAATATTTATAAAGCACTTACTGGACTCCTGGAATGATTTCACAGACATACCCTGAGAGTTCAAGAGAGTCAGCCACTAAGCCATTCAGTTGAACCATCAACAGTTCCATCAACCTTTTCAGAGTTTCAGTATCCAACCTGACAGGCAAAATCTTTTGACAGCTGCCCTTTATGGCAGCTCCCTTCTATCCTCATCAGGAGGACCTTCTGAGACTCCTTGGTACTAAGGGTCATTCTTTAGGCATTCTTTATTAAAATCTTCTGACTGTACCAAACAGTCTTTTGAACCAGACAATCACAGGGTTGCTGACTCTTCTGTATGGGTGTAGAGTAGGGAGTTTTCCATCAGGCTGACAAGTCAGGGACATGGTGCTAGGGCTTTGAACGTATAAGATCCCTTTTCTTTCTTTTTGGTCTTTCATTTCCCAAAGTATATTAGGGTGCCCATTATACAGTAGGTATTTAATAAATGTTTGTTGACCAAAGGGCTTGGGGCTCCTGTCTTCACTTTGCTGGTGGCCCTGGGCTAGCTTTCAAAAGAATACAGAGGAATTAACCTTTTCATTGGCAAGGCTGAAGGGGTGGAAACAGCTATATAGTATTTGGAATATAGGACTCAAGTTGTTTTCCTTGCTACTTATGTGACTTTGTGGTAGTTGGGAAATGATGCTGGATTTGGAATAATCTCTTGTAAGGATTTGGCATCAAAGAAATATTATCAGCAATTAACACATTTATATACATACATATTACATGCATATATATGACCAAAAGCCATTCTTTGATAATAAGTGGTCAAAGGATATGAATAAGCAATTCTCAAGATAATCGCAATCTATTAACTGTAGAAAAATGCTCAATTACTAATAATAAGATAAATGCAAATAAAAATTCAGACTTTACTTCATACCATGCAAATTGGCAAGGATGAATAAAGATGAAAAAGGTAAATGTTGGAGGGACTGTAGAAAGATCGATATACTAATACATTCTTGCTGGAGCTGTGAAGCAGTACAATCATTTTATAAAGCAATTGGGAACTATGCAAATAAAGTGGCTAAAATAGCCATAATCTTTGATACAGAGATACTACTATTAGGTTTATATCCCAAAGACTTGATAAGAAGAAAGTTCCTCTATATAAACCAAATTATTTATAACAGCATCTCTCTCTCTCTCTCTCTCACTGCTGTCTCTCTGTTTGACAGCAAAGAATTGGGATCAAAGTAGAAGTTCATTAACTGGGAATGGAATACTACTGTGCTGGAAGAAATAATGAATGAATAAGTACAGAGTAATATGTAAATATCTGTATAAACTGATGGAGAGTTTAGTTGGAGGAGCCAAAACAACAATACACTTAACGACTTGTTATGGTCCATGGTGTTTTCTTGGAAAGATACTGGAATGGTTTGTCATTTTCTCCTTCAGTGGATAAAGGCAATTGACTTTCCCAGACTCACGCAACTAATAAAATTAAACCCAGGTCTTCCTAACTCCGGGCCCAGGTTCTGCTGTCTCAGAATGACGACAGTAATATAGACGGAAAGAACCACACACAAACTGCAGAACTGCAAAGAACAGGCACGCTTCCAAAGAGATCCAAGAAGAAACTCCAATTTATTTTCAGAGTTGAGAACTCCACGTATTGTGTGTATATATATATATATATATATATATGTATATGTCCATCAGATTTGCTGGGATTTTGGGGATAGTTCTTTTGGAAGGGGGGAGGAAAATACGCTACCATCCCTTCTAATTAAGAATCTTTGACCGCTCTGTGCGTCAATTTCCTCACTTCTAAAAGGCTGAGATTGACTAGATGAGCTCTGAGATTTCTTTCAATTACATCTATGCTATTTATAATCCCTACGATTGACGGACCTTCCCCGGGCCGTCAGGGGGCGCGGCGCAGCAGATTCCCATCAATTGTCGCTCTCAGCAATGCCCACATGATGGCGCCAGAGGGCCCAACCCCTCCTGCCGCGTTGTCCCGGGGCCACCGAGAAGTCCGGGAAGAAGAAATGTACTTCCGGAAAAGTCTCTATCGTCACTTCCTCTCAAGCGCCCTGGTCTCTGGAAAGGTGGCTGCTCTACTTCAAGATGCGCATCGAGAAGTGTTATTTCTGTTCCGGGCCCGTGTACCCGGGACACGGCATGATGTTTGTCCGCAACGACTGTAAGGTGAGAGCGCGAACGGCTCGCGACTCCCGGGGGAGGTGTTGGCGCGGGTGCTTCGGGTGAGCGCGTGTCGCTTCTGGCGTCCTTTCCCCGGTGCGTCCGAGACGCGCTCTCCCAACCTCCAACGCACGTGACTGTGCGCTCTTTAAAGGGCCTCGCTCGCTTGCCGTAGTGTTTTGGCCCGTTTCCGGTCCGCCCTATTTCGGTGGTTTGCTCGGGTCCCGGGAACTAAACCTCGCTATGTTCAGGGCCTTGACGGGTGTCGAGTCTTGGGAGCCTCCCACTCTCGAGACTGACTTGGATAAAGCCGCCTTTTGAGCCTGTTGTTTTCATCTGGGACTGCAGGACAAGGCGATTTAGACACCGAACGATTTTGTTCAATAAATATTAAGCCCCTTTTCCGTATTGTTAGCTTAGGGAATAGGAACAGACGTGAAATGACACCTCTGCAATTAACATCCTCCTTGAGGGACGCAATTATATTCAATTCAGTTAAACAGGCACTAGGTACTTCCCGGGAGTGGAGATTAGATGGAAAATGAACAAGAAAGGAGCCTGTGCTCTGCTTGGGGGTGAGCGAGAGCAGCAGTTCGCTGGAACCAGCGTGTAATTTGTGTAGTTTTGGGGGGATACCAGAGAAAAAAACTGAAGTCACCCCCTGACTTCAAAGAATTTCGAGGTACAGAAATAAAAAGTTTATACAAAAAAGTACAAAGTAATTCGTAGAGGGAGAAAGTGATAATACTGGAAGTGGGGCTGGGTGGTGGGTGCAGAAAGGCTTCCTGCAGCAGCACTAGGGACGATGGAGTTATACTAAAAAGTGGAAGTGAGAAGGAAATGCTTTGTAATACGTTTTGCACTTTTGTACAAAATGGAGTGCTTACAAATTTGTGAAGGTTGGTGATGAGAACTGTTAGTCCTGCGCTTTGATTTCGCTTTCTTCTGTCTTACCATCTTTTGATACTTAAAAAGAAGCATAAAATTTGAGTGGGAATGGTGAGGCAGGAAAGAAGATGGGCATGGGGTACCATAACATTGTATTTTATAATATAAACATTCATCTTAAGAAATCCATGGATAGAATTTGGGGGTCTTTGAACTCAAATGGCAAAAATAATTGCATTTTAATTTTTACTATCTGCTAACTGAAATTTAGTATTTAATTATTTAACAATGTTTTCCCAAGAAGGGCTCTATGATAAAAAGAGATTAAAATACTAAAGTGATTTTCTTAAGAGTTATGGTCTGATCACATCATCTCAGGAAACTACATTGGCTTTCTATTGCCTTAAATACATAAAATAAAAAAAAAAAATACTATGTTTGGCATTTCAAAGCCCTTCATAATCTGGCCCTCTCCCACCTTTCCAGTCTTTTTAGTCTTAATCCCTGAAAAATATTCTTGAATCCACTCTAAATTCTGGCTGTACTATTCTCCCTCCTCAGCTCCATTTGCTAACTTTTCTGGCAAATTCCAGCTAAAATCTAATCTTTTACTGGAAGCTGCCTACAACTTTTAATTCCAGTCATCTAGTATTTATTTATTTATTATCCTGTGCTTGCTGTGTATGTATTTGACTTCTCTGTAAGCACTTTGAAGCCAGAGACTGCTTTTGTTTATTTTTGTACCTTAGTACTTAATACGATGCTTGACATAGTAGGGCTTAATAAATGTTTGAGAAATTGAGACAATTCTTAGTGTTATATTTTGCTTTTGTATATGAAAAACTTTGTATATGGAAAACTTGTATATGAAAAACAAGTGTAACATACTTTTCTTCATGGAGAATGAAAATCTGCTGTTTCCATAGGACTTTTTAGAGATTAAGGAAAGAGTGTTTGCTTTAAGTTCTCAAATTTAAAAGTTCTATATTAATGCTACAGAGCTATGATGCAACCATCTATTTGTGTATCTTCTAGATATTTTTGAATTCAGCAGTTCAAATTATTCCCTGAATATGACTAGTTTACTTGATAATCTATTTTTACGAGTCACTTTCAGAATTGTATAATAGCAAACTCAATTTCATTTTATTTGCAAAACTCCACAAAAATTAAGTATATTAAAATTTCATTATTTCTGAAGAATGTAGTACAAATTATGTTAAGATACATGAGACTGAATGAATAGTTTTAATAGAACATGGAAGTGTTTTAGGGGACATTGATCTGTGTTCAAATGTAGAAGGAAGTTGGATTATTAATCACGTCAAGAAACCAGTAAATAATTTTGTTTATTTTTTAATCCAATTTGTGAATGGGTAATGTTAATTGTAAATACAATATTCATTTATCAAAAAAAAAAATGTAACAAGACTTGTGATCTCATTTTTATAAGGAGCTCCAGACGAGATGCTTTTTCTCCAATACTGTTTAGTTCTTCTCCTCCAGTTTAATCTTGGAGAATTGTTTGGAGCACTGAAAGATTAAGTGATTTACCAGGGATTTGACAGTGAAAGTTGATCCAAGACTTCCTGAATCTGATTCTAGCTCACTTTTTGTTTTATGATGCCTCTCATTTATCATAAAAATAGCTACAATTAACTTAATTTGTAAATTTATTTACTTTTTATTGAGTTGTTTTAAGATATCACCTAGTCTGGCATTTAATTACTCTTTTTTTCCCCCTTTGAAAGCATTTGAAGTACACCAAAATTCTTGAGAATTAAGGTTGATTAGAAATTGACTTTGCTTTTCTTAACATCTTTATCATTCTGGGTGACTAATTTGAGAAATTTATTGTTTTTAAAATTTATAAAAATAAGTAAGTACATCTTGAGGCCATATTTCTAGTGATTCTAGCTTGTTGGTGGGTTATTCCTTGGAATTTTTTCCTCCCTGAGTTTAATGTTAGTATGTAGTCCCTGATTGATTTTTAAAATGAAGTGGTTGACAGGAAATATAGCAGTTGTTATTTCTCAGTTTTACTTTGTTATGTATTTGGCTTGGAACATTTTGTTAAAGGAGAAGTCTTAATGCTAATTTATTTATTTTATTTTTTTTCCCCTTCAGGTTTTCAGATTTTGTAAATCTAAATGCCATAAAAACTTTAAAAAGAAGCGCAATCCTCGTAAGGTTAGATGGACGAAAGCCTTCAGAAAGGCAGCTGGCAAGGAACTTACAGTGGTAAGGCTGATATTTTTCAGAACTTTGATGTTTATTTCAGCAGTATGTGATAGTTTGATTATCAAATGGCTCCTAGTAAAATGATTAACTAGTTTTATTTTTCCATTGCTTTTCTAGATAATTTGTAATTCTCAGAAGTCATTAGGTATTATAATTCTGTAGAACTTATTGAGAAATAAATGCCAGCCAAGTTAGAATATGTAGGTGTACTCTGCTATATTTAGTTATTTAAAAAATTCAGAACTTTTTCATTATGGAAACAGAAGGTAAATGTTGCATGGATAATTCCTTTCATAAATAAATTTTGCAATTCAAGATTTGATATTAAATAAATTACATTTTAAAAATATTTGATAAGGAAGAATCATAAAGTCTTTCATGATTTTTAAGGAGTGTTGAATCCATCCATGGTAACTTGCAATATTCTGACTAGTGAAAAGTGAAGAACTCTGCTGATATTTATTTTTAATAACTGTTGAGATACAAAGAGTTTAGTATATTATTAACTAGGGTTGAATTTTTGTATCAGTAAGTAACAATATTTAATATTCCCCTGTTGATGAGTCTGGGATTTAAAAAACACCTTAAACCTAAACAAACAAACAAAAAAGAAAATCCTAGCTGATTCTTATAGGTAGAGATTCCAGGATTGCTGTAATGTCTTTCTTGCCAACTCCTTGAGGTACTAAAGAATAAATTTCAATTTTTAACATTCTAAAATGGAGAAAAAAAAAAACTAGCAAAAACACCTAAGAAGAACTTGAGAGCCTAATTGAACCTTAGACAGGAAGTCGTTATAAGCTATCCTTGGTGTACAGGACAGTGTGTACAATTTAGGCCCTGTCATTCACAGAGAATGTAGATAGATGATGGATCATGTTCCATTCAACCAGAGAAGTTCTCAGACTTGTGGTTCCTAAGTTGTTGGGAGTAACTAAGGTAATTTGTCTATAGAAGCCTAGATATTATAGATTCTGATATGTTCTTAAGTTGAGTTTGTGTCTCCAATTTATTACATGATTTGTCATGCGCATGAAGTAAATGCATAGCTGTTGGTTTCATGCCTTAGAACTTCCTCAAAAGGTTGCTTTTTTTTTTTTTTTAGGGAATTGATGAAAGAATCTGCCAGAACAGAACCCTGCTTTTGTTGTTCATTTTGCTTTTGTAAATTTATGTAAAGTGGTACCTGTACAGTGTCTACCCACAAATGAGATAATGTATGTCAAGTGCTTTACAAATCTGAAAGTTTTATATGAATACCCACTTTAAGTGGATAAATTGATTGTGCTAAGGTTTGACTTATTTAATGAACAGGCTCTCATTTAAAAATAACACTTAAAATGTCTTAAGGACATAATTACTAAGGTTATGGTATGGTGTTTGAAGGTTTAAGAATAAAAATACTTAGCATCTAGTATGGAAACAGGAACATAGGCCACAATTCAATTCAGTCCGTTTCTAACCATCACTATAATAAATGGCCTTTCTATTTTATTCATCTGAGGCACACTTTGCTTATCTTATGGACAACCCTCTATTACTATCAACATACATGTGATAGGGAGTTCTCTGTAATTGCTTCTTGTCCCTATCCAGCAGCTGGCTAATTAAAATCAAATCTCTTCGGCCAGACCTCTAGTGTTGGCACAATTGGCAGTATTGTATTGATTTTTTAAAGAAAGTAATTTAGTATTTTAATTTTAAAACACTGTCTTTTCCTGTCAAGGTTGCTCCTTATCAAGGAGTATTTGTATTCTTAATCCATTGAGAAAATATGTCCTCAAATAACCTAGTGGAAAGTGCAGAGATGCTAGTGGGATATACAAAATGAGAATGTTCCTTGGAGGGAAAAGATCATTTCTGGTGAATGTTAGTCTGCATAGCTACAATAGTGATTTGTTCAAAAAATTATTTTTATGTTCTTTCTCCCAACTTAATATTTTCAATCATTATCATTTTAATCACTTGCCTTTAAAACAACCCTCCCCCCCCAAAAAAAAATCATCATTTGTGATGAAGTCAGTGTTTTGTTTACTTTCTAGACAATTTTTTTCTTAATGCTGAAGAAACTTCCAGTGAATTGATATCGTCAATATAATGGTTTTTCTTTCCCCTAAGCATGTCAATATTTATCATTGAACATTTTTTAATACTGTTAAATTCTATGTAAAAGGATTAAATAGTGATAGTTGTCATTTTTGAAAAATCATAAAGAGAAGCAAAGTGCTAGCCTTGTTGGATTTCCTTTGAATACAGTTTTTTTTTTTTTTCACTCCTAGTTTTTATTTATTTATTTTATTATAGCTTTTTATTTACAAGATATATGCATGGGTAATTTTTCAGCATTGACAGTTGCAAAACCTTTTGTTTCAACTTTTCCCCTCCTTCCCCATCCCCTTCCCCCAGATGGCAGGTTGACCAATACATGTTAAATATGTTGAAGTATAAGTTAAATACAACATATGTATACATGTCCAAATAGTTATTTTGCTGTACAAAAAGAATCAGACTTTGAAATAGTGTACAATTAGCCTGTGAAGGAAATCAAAGGACAAAAATAGAGGGATTGGGAATTCTATGTAGTGGTTCATAGTCATCTCCCAGAGTTCTTTTGCTGGGTGTAGCTGGTTCAGTTCATTACTGGTCTATTGGAACTGATTTGGTTCATCTCATTATTGAAGAGGGCCACGAATTGATCATCATATAGTATTGTTGTTGAAGTATATAATGATTTCCTGATCCTGCTTATTTCACTCAGCATCAGTTCATGTAAGTCTCTCCAGGCCTTTCTGAAATCATCCTGCTAGTCATTTCTTACAGAACAATAATATTCCATAATTCATATGCCAGAGTTTATTCAGCCATTCTCCAATGGATGCAATCCATTCAATTTCCAGTTTCTGGCCACTACAAAAAAGGCTGCCACAAAACATTTTTGCACATACAGGTCCCTTTCACTCCTTTAACATCTCTTTGAGATATAAGCCCAATAGTAACACTGCCTGGATCAAAGGGTATGCACAGTTTGATAACTTTTTGAGCATAGTTCCAAACTGCTCTCCAGAATGGCTGGATGTTAAATATACTTTTTCAATATTAATATTTATATTAGTGTCTATTAACATAATTAATGATTTCATCATAATTTTCAACTCAAAAGACTCAAAAATATTTTGAGATTAACTTGATTTTATTTGCAGCTCACTCCACTCTAATCTCTAGATTATAGGAACGATATGTTCAGAATGATGTATTAGCTACATTTCTAAACATTTAAATATCTAAGATAAAATCTCTTGATTTCCTTACTATTTTAGAATATTTGTCTTTTTTTTCATCTTTTTCTCTTTTCCTCCTTAAAGAAAGAAATGGTCCTCTTCTCCATCCTCTCTTTACTTTCCCTTGCCCTTTTAGACATTTTGTTCTAATCCTTCCTCACTTGTACCTTTAGTCTTTCTCTTTCTTGCTTCTTAAGTTTTTCATAGCCACATTTCTGAAGATTTCTAGTTTGCGTCTAATTCCCCAATAACCCTGTGTAATATGGCTTCTGCTGAAACGCCTTCAGAGGTCATCAAGGAACTGCTAGTTAGTTTATCAAGTAGTTTTCTCTTAAACTCCATCCTACTTCTGAGTTTTGTTTTATTAATAAATGACCTTTTTGAAATTTTTTTTTCTTTGACTTCTTTAATGTATTCTCCTGGTACTTTTTTTTTTTTTTTGAAAGTCTTTATTGACCCTCTCCTAGTTAACTAAATATTTTTATTACCCTGATTTTGTTCTTGGCCCTCTTTCCCTACACTTGGTCTTATGGAAATTTCATGATAATATTTTACTTGTATTTGTGTAAGATTTATAAAGTACTCTAATTTGAGGTAGGTAGCATATATACCACTGATTGCCATTTTACATATGAGGAACTGAAGTTCAGAGAAAGTAAGTGACTTAGCAGTGATCAAAATAGTAAGTGTTAGAGCTGAAGTTCATGCCTGGGTATCCTAGAGCTGGCTCTGGATTCTTAGCCAGTTTGGTCTAAAAACATGTGTAGTATTTTATCTAATAGTACTATCTTTTACTGCTCAACACTTAACTAACACTTCTTTGTTGATACCTTCTTGATTTCCAGATCTAGCTGTCTATCTGTCTCTCTTTCTGAATATTTCTACCTTTCTGAAAATTTCCACCTTCTGGTGGCATTTGCATCTTGCTGTTTTCAAAACCAAGCTAATAAATCTTTACTCCTGTGGTATTCTTTTTTATAATATGATTGTTCTCTCTGTGAGCAGGTTTCTTGGGGAGGTTTTCTGGAGACAGCCTTAGTTTCAGTTCAGAGTAATAATCACCTCAAATGCAGCCAGCTGATAAAATCCAAACGTTTATTTTCTTCTTCCAAGTCTTATCTCTTTCCTTGGGCCCGGTTAGCTTTCTTAGAGGCCTCTCTCCCTCCTTGGTTTCAAGAGCTCTTGCAGCTTGTTTTTTGCCTCTGCCAGCTTCTGCCTCTAGCTCAACTGGGACTCCTGGCAATCTTCCGAACTGACTCTGACTGACTGAAGCTCTTTTTATGCTCTTTTAGAGGTGTAAACTGAAAGGTTGACTCCTCCTCTGAGAGTGGGATTATGGGAGGTGTGAATTCGTGAATCTCATACTGACTACTGACTTGTGAATCTCCCAAAAGTGTGAACTAATGTGTGTGAGCTAATGTGTGAACTGTCAAAGGTGCAAACTCAAGCATTGTTTCTATCAATTCCAGTGAGTTATTACTAGGATTCTGACATACTCCAAACCTTCTTTCCAACCTTCGTTTGGCTTCTTTCTTTCTGGTAGTAGAACCACCTTTCCCCCTGTCATTCAGACTTAAATTTTAGCATAAATTATCTTTGACTTTACTCTTCCTTGCATCATATCAATAAATACTGTTGATTTTGCCCCTTAAATGTTTTGCAAATCCCCTTTTTCTCTACTACTATTCTAGTTTAAGCTTTTATTAATATTATTAATGACTTAATCTTTTTATTTCTACAGCAGCTAATCTAGTATCTCACATGTAATTCAATGAATGGATAAAAATGTATCTGCTGGAGTCATTATCTAATAAGAAATTAATGTCTCTGGTTTGATAGTTTGAACTGTTTGTAAAAGCTGCTATTTGTTAAAGGTAAACTTTGTAATTTTTTTATAAATGCATAGTTTTTTCTTTTTTCTATATAGGATAATTCATTTGAATTTGAAAAACGTAGAAATGAACCTGTCAAATACCAGAGAGAGCTATGGAATAAAACAGGTAACGTACAAAGGTTTTATAGGGCTTTGTTGATATAGGAACTCTTGGTCCAATTGCAGCCCCTTTAGAACATAGTAAGTAATTTATCTTAGTTACCACTTTGGTTCAGAGAAATTAATAAGTAATAACTTTAATGCCAAAGTGTAAATATCTAGATAATGTTTTCATTAAGATGTATTGAAGAATTTGAGCACAGATTTTCTTTAAAATAAGAAATTTGATGTTGTGGGAAAATACCCTTGAGTTTGGCAGGGTTTGGGGACAAATAAGGGACAAATAGCTGGTAAAGGAAAAGTGTTTTTTTTTTTTTTTTTTTTTTTTGTAATTTTCTAGCCTGGCACTCTTTCCATTTTACCTTATAAAATTTTACTGCAAGGTTTCAGTGTTAATGTATTAATCCTTACAGTGTTTTCTTACTGCTTTTTGGGGACAGCAGTTTTAATTTTATTTTTATGTACTTTACAACTTAGATCTTTAGAATAATAACATTATTCAATAATAACATTAAATAGAATTCATGATGTCATTAAGAAGCAAGTTTAAACTAAGCAGGGCACATATGTAGATAAATATATTTATCCATTATTATAATTCCCTTTCTCCTTTTGTTTTACTGGTATTTTTGTTGGTAAAGCAAACTCTACTCTTCTTTAACTGTAGATCTTTGCATATTTTGCAACTACAGTGTGTCATTTTGTCACAATACCTTTTTAAGATCAAAACTGAAGAGCCTTTGAGGGTCTTAAAAAATTAGAGAAGAGATATTTATAAAAGGATGAATTGACGAACATATGAAGAATAACATCAACTCATTTCAATACTATTCTTTGTTTTTTTTTGTGGTGGTGGTATATGAATTCACTTTCAATTTCAGTGCTTTCTAAATTAGGATACTAATAAAATAAATTATGTTAAAGGGTGAGTTAGTTCATTTGAATTACAGGGATTGAAAGCATATACTTATGTTAAGAGTTTTATAAATATGTTTTTATCTTTTTTTGTTGCAGTCGATGCCATGAAGAGAGTAGAAGAGATCAAACAGAAACGTCAAGCTAAATTTATAATGAACAGGTAAGAATATTTGAATAAAGTAATTATAGGTATACTCTTCCTTATAACATTGTCCTGATGAATATTTCTAATACTTTACATCCTATTTTTGAATATTTTTGTAACATTTTTTGACCAATTACCCAAATTTAATGTTGCTCCTATGGTATTAACCATAACTTAATAGTTTTGTTTAAGTGGTGTATTTTCAAGGAATCATTTGAAGTTTATTAAGCTGTAGTATTGGAAAACAATATTTTTGGTGTTGTTTAAAAATACTATTTCATAGCAGGGGGAAAAATAAAACTTACTTCACTTTTTAGCCTTTATTTGTAAGAATTAACAAAGGGGGCATCTGAAGTTTGAGTGTCATTCATTCCATGAACTGGGCATTCATTAACTGTTTATGTTGAGCTGATTTGCTCTGGTAGTTTCATAAGAAATAGAATAACTTATAAGTCTGTCATATAATTAGAGAAGAGAGCATTAATTAATAAAGACTTAATTATGTAATGAAATGATTTCTAAAGTCCTGACAATTGTATTTAAAGACAATTGTAATTAAAAACTATAGAAATCTATTAAGGCTAGAATTAAGGAACGTGCTTCCTCTATATGGGAATAATTTTAAACGGCTCGCCAACATAGATTTATTTACTAAATATTTAATGAACACCTTGTGAACAGTCTGTCTTAAAAGTCTTAGTGCAGTGTTAAACTAGTAAATGAAAGCAGATCTAAAAATGTATGTACAGTTCTAGCTGAAGCATAAAAATAAAATGATAATTGCTGTCAGGTAGTTTTACATTTTAGTTTGGTTAATTCCCAAGCTAGCGAGCCACATGGAACAATTAAATGACATTCTGTGCCAAAACAAATGTTGAGGCCATATGGACTGGGGTAATTGAAGAACCTTGGGCAGTTCTAGGCCCTGAGTGCAGTAGCATTGCTGTTTATCCATGTTAGGAATGTCTGAATTAGTATTTAATGTGAATTAAATAGTCATTTACAGTTGGTGTTGTAGTAATGATAAAATATGGGCACTGTATAATGAGTATTGCAGGTTAATTAGATTGTTATTCCAAATTGTGATGCTCCTTTTTATTTCCCACTGTAGATTAAAGAAGAGCAAAGAACTACAGAAAGTTCAGGCCATCAATGAAGTCAAACAAAATATCCACCTTATCCGGGCACCTCTTGCAGGTAATGCTTGTATGTTCTTTTTTAAGCAAAGACAGTATTTATTGGAAAATAAAATTAAAGGGACAGGTTACTATATATCAAAGTTCTTGTCGCATCTATAAAGGGATTTGATATATAAAAATGTGAGATACTTGTGATACTGTCAGTTATACAAAACGTCTTCTAAATAATGCTTATGTTATTCATACAAATATAATTTATCATTTGCTTTTGATTAAAGAGTAATATTTTAAACAATAGTCTTCCCTTTGAGTCCATCTAACTACTCTTTAGTTACATGAATTTGTTGAATGAACTATTTGGTCATTTGGGGGTATGGTAAATTAATACACATTTACATCCCAGATTGTAGAGGACAGAGACAGGTTATATTTGCTTTCAAACTAGAATCCAGAATGTTTTAAGTCCTGGTGTATATCAGCTTCTGTCATAACAAATAGTGAGTGGTAACATCTGCATAGCAAAAGTATTTCCCATTTCTAGGTCATGACCCACTTCTTGTAAATAACATTCTTATAAAAATTACTAGCATAATAAGCATAATAAGAAAACTGTGAAGTTTTCTGAGTTCACAGTAAAAACTTCGAGGTAATACAGATTTATTATTGGCACACAATGGTATCTATTTGGTAAGAGTTGATTTTATAGAGGCAGAACTTTTTCAAATGGTTAAACACTTATTTCAAAGTACACAATTCCTGTAGAAAATACTGTTTTGAATTTTGAGATCACAAGATGATATTTGCCTTTTTTTTTTTTTTTCTAGGCAAAGGAAAACAATTGGAAGAAAAAATGGTGCTCAAATTACAACAGGATGTGGACATGGAAGAAGATTCTTAGAGATCTCAAAATGTTCTGCAACCTTCAGTTTATATCTGTCTCTAGAAAATATCCTGCAGAGCCTTGGAACTCTTGTTCATCATTGATTTCTTTTTCATATTAGTTCAGTAAAATAAGAGATCATTAAAAATACATCTCTTTCACATTGTTATCTGTAAACTATCAAATTATGGAGATGTTAAACGTGTGTATTTCAAGGTTAAAGCAAAATTGAATGGGTGCTCTTTTGAAAGATATGAAAATGCTATTTGTAATTACAGAAGTGCATAGAAACAAAATGGCTGTATCATTAGGATAATGACTTCCAGCATTTATCTAATGTTATATTACATTATGCTTTAAGGTCACTTATGTATAAAATAAAACATTTCTTTTTAATGTCTTCCTTTTATTATCATGGGAGTGGAATATAACTATGTTTATTGAATTAGCAGTTTGTACAGTAATTGGTCATAAATTATCTTCTCTACTATCAATCAGAGTTTTACTGTTTTGCTATTTTATTAGAACAGATGAATATAGAATACTTTTTATAAACTGAGCACAGATATTCTGGTTCCTTTGGCTGTGGTTTAACTGCTCTTTTTTATCTTGTTGGATGGCTTAGTTGAAGATGGGGTTGTTCATCGTGGAAGTGGCATTAGCTTTGTTTATTTGCATTATGTATTGTCTTTAAGTCCCATTTTGGGATGCTGGTTAGGTTTTTTTTAGTAGAGGGATAGTTTTAGAGACTTCTAATTTCTTTTTTAGAGATTTTTTTTGTAACCTTCAGAAAAATTGAATCATGCAATTAGCATCTTATTATCATTCGAGAAACATTATTGTTATATTTAGATTTAGGAGTCTAATGGGCATCACTTGCGCAGTTTTCATGATGACTAAAACCAAATGAAATAGCAAAGGAAAAGGAAAAGGAGGCCTGAGATAGGACAGGGGTTCCTCACACTTAGTTGGTCAACTTCTAGTATTACCTTTATGAAAATGAGTCCCACCTCTGTTTATCTACCCCTAACCCTCCTGAATTTCAATTTTATATTTTCAACTACCTTTTGGACATTTTAAACTGGATTTCCCAATGGCATCTTAAACTCGATATATTCGATACTGAATTTACCTTTCTAAGCTGCCCCTTTCCCTGTTCTCATTCCTAACTTCTCTATTACTTTTGAAGGCACTGCCATTCTCCCAAGTCATTCATGTGCCCAATATTCCTTTAATCCTTAATTCTCCTTCAGCCCTCACCTCCCTAACTAATCAGTGGTCAGATGCTGTCATTTATATCATTAAAAACATATCTCACACATGCCCCCTTCCTTCCTGACACTGCCACCGCCCTGGTGAAGGCCCTCTTCATCCTATGTCTGGACTAATGTAATAACCTGCTGGCAGGTCTACCTCTTCAAGTCTCCATTCCTATCTGTCTTTCATTTAGCTATCAAATAGATATTAAAAGGAAGATCTGGCCCTACCAACTCCCTCTCTTCACTCCCTCCCCATTCAGAAAAGTTCAGTGGTTTCCTTTTACCTCCAGGATAAAATTAAAATCCTCTGACCTTTGAAGCCTTCGTAACCCAACCTTCCTGCGTTTCCAGCCTTTTTACACCTTGGGTACCTCCAAGTATTCCACACTTTGCATTCCAGTGAGACCAGGTTCCTCTGCTGTTCCTGGCCCATAGCTGCATTTCCTGACAGCCAGCCTCTTCACTTGCTGTCCTTCACACCTGAAGTGCTCTTGCTCCTGAATTTCTCCTCGCTTCCCTGGTTTCCTTTAAGCTTCACTCCACCAAAGTCTCTTCTGACAAGAAACCTTTCCGAGTCTTCTTTAATCTTGGGGCCTTTCCTCTGAAACAACCTCCAAGCCATTTGTTTGTAATTAGTTGTTGTTTCCCTTATTAGAACTTCTTGGGATTGGTTTTTGCCTTCGTATCCCCAGTGCCTTGCACACAGATAGTGCTTAATGAAATGGAGGATGGCAAGACAGCTATAAAAACTGAATGGAGCTCAACCCAAAAAACTCAGCTGTAGTAGTAAGAGAATGGTATGGAAAGGCATTAGAATATGAGGAATATACCTAGCCTTTCTGTCCTAAGGAGTTTGAGGGAATAGTAGGGAGGGTGTCCTCGAGGAAAATCCAGGTTTCAGTTAAAGTGAAGAGGTAAAATGCAAAAGAGAAAAACTGAGTTCATTGTGGGAAGAGGAGACAGGAAAACTGAAGCACTGAATTGTACTGTATCCCAATCTGACAATAGCTGTTCAGGTTGAGTTATCAATAAAAGGTGGTTTCATTGTTTTAAGAATGGAGGGAACCCCTGAAAGTCAGAGTTGGAAGGTGCATGTGGTCATCTCATGCAATCTTTACCTGAAATAGATGGTAGGCTCCACCACAGTGCAAGCTCAGGGTGAAAACCCCCATGGACGAGCTGTGCACCTGAAAGCTCTGTCTCGGCATCCACATTGACCTGGACAGCTAGTGCCGGAGAAGCTCACAGGCCAAACCCCGCTGTTCTCTGAAGCTTGCTGTAATGTCAGGTCTTTTGGAATCAGGAGAAATGAGAAGATTGCGGTTCACTGCCCAGTCTGTGAGGCCGGAGCGAAAGATGCTGGAGAAGGGCTGAAGGTGCGAGTATGAGTTAAGGAAAAGTGACTTCTCAGGTACTGGAGCTTAGGCTTTGGGATCCAAGAGCATATCCATCTGGGGAGTGACCCAACCACTGCCATCTTGGACTCTGGTGCTGGGCAGGCCCAGGTCAGCACTGCAGACAAGAAGCATTGTGCTGGGGCCAAACAAGTGACAAAGAAGAAGCCGTGGGCCGATTTCAGCAGAAGTACGACGGCATCATCCTTCCTGGCACATAAAGCCCTCTTTTCCATTAAAGAGGTCAAGAAAATGATCACTGAAGTGTAAGGACAAAAAAAAGGAAGGTTAGAACAGAAAGCTCCTTGAAGGGAGATTGTTTCATTCTTTGTATCCACTGTGCCTGGCACATATAGCAAGTGCTTAATAAATGCTTTGTTATTAATGAAAATGAACCCATCTATGTCTGAAATTGTTGTGCTCGTTTAAGATCTTCAGTGAAGGGGAAATTCATTACCTTCTGAGGGAGCCCCTTCTAATTAAAATTAAATTTGCCTCTTTATAGCTTTCACTCTTGTTCATATTCTGTCTTTTGGAGCTAAACTGGACAGGAACTTATCCCTCTTCCATCTGATGTCAATCAACAAACAGTTATTAAGTGCTTACTATATGTCACACACTGTTCTGGGTCCTGGGGAAACAAATATAGTCAAAAAATAGTCCCTGTCTTCAAGAAATTTAACATTTTAGTAGAGGAAGAAACAAAGTAGATAATTAAGTACACACAGAATACTGAGTAGATGGAAAGGAAGGAAGAGAATCAGGATTGAAAGTAGGATTTTAGCAGTCTTGAAGGAAGAGGAGCGAGGTGAGGAACGAGAATGTGACTGGCATGGCGGAGCGTACAGAGGTAGGAGATGGTGTTGTGTTTGAGAAGCAGAAAGTGGACTCATATCAGAGAGTGTGGAGGGGAATAAAAATACTAAGACTGGAAGGTAACAAGAAAGAGATAGGTGTAAGGGCTTTAAATGCCAAACAGGGCATTATAATAGTATCAGAGCTAAGAGTAAGCTACAGATTTATTGAGGGAGATAGTGGAAAATCACTGACAGCTGAGTGGAGAATGGCTTGGATTGAGAAATTTAGGGTAGGGAGAAAAGTTAGATGGCTGCAGTTCAGCCAGAAGTGATGAGGACCTGTACTGGTGATGTGTGAATGGAGACAAAGGGACACATAGCTAGAGATGTGATGAAAGGGACAGGTGATGAGTTTTGACAGGAACTTAGCTATGTAGCATACTTGAGTATAAGTGGAAAGTTGTGGATGATGTGGAATTTTTGAACCTGAGTGACTGGGAAAATGATGTTCCCAAAAAATAATAGGAAAATTTAGAAGAGGAATTTGAGAGGGACAGGAAGGGGGTGACAATAGGAGGCGATCTGTTCTGTTTTGGACATAATTGAGTTTCTGTTTTGACTAGAAACCCAGAGGGTCTTCCTCTCCTAGATATGTGTATATATGTGTGTGTTTGTTTATATGTATGTATACATTCATGTAAAAGAGGCCATTCTTTGCACCATTTCTTACCTAACCTTGATTACTGATTAGTGTCAAACTGAGACTTGTTAAAGACCTTACTTTAAAACTCCAAGGTCTCCCACTGCATCTGGGGTGAAGTCCAGGTATCCTGATCTCTATCTGGCTGTTGGCCCAGTTGGTTCTGCGGGAGAAAGTGAGGCAGGTGACCTTGCAGAGTCCTCCCTACTTAAATTCAATTCACTTGCATGTCATAGCATCACCTTCCTGAGGTCATGCTCCTCTTTGAAGATGAAGGACAAAAACCAACAACTGAGTTTGAGATTTTATGGGACATTCAGTTCAGAAAGTTTTAAGAGAAAGTTTTAAGTGGGATTGGAGACAGACTAGGGCTGTACAGGTAGATTGGGAATCATCTGAATAGAGATAATTGAACCTGGGAGCAAGCTTATTTAAGAGAGCATAGAGAAAAAAAAGAGAGGAGGGTCCAAGACAGAACCTTGGGGGATACCCAAGAAAAATAGATCTTTTTAAATACTTGGAGACAAGATAGCATGTCCACTCTGACCTTGACATTGGATCATTAACTTTC
Organism: Sarcophilus harrisii; assembly: GCF_902635505.1. Classification (NCBI taxonomy): domain Eukaryota; kingdom Metazoa; phylum Chordata; class Mammalia; order Dasyuromorphia; family Dasyuridae; genus Sarcophilus; species Sarcophilus harrisii. The sequence continues at coordinate 507,190,010 of NC_045427.1, read as the reverse complement.
TCTTTGATAATATAGTTGCTTAGTCCCTATTTCTCAGTCTTTTTCATAAGACTAGTATAAGGCTTTTAAAAAATCAACTGTTTTGTAAAATCTAAATAATAATTTTGTAATTGATTACAAAATAATCTATTTTATAAATATCAATTTTTAATCTTCTGACCTAATAATTTAGTAGATTAGAAAGAAGCTTGATATAAGTCACTCAATGGAAGTTATGCTGTTTCTTTGTAACTACTGCTTTCTATTCTTGATTAACTATTTCTTTAATGATTGGATTGAAAATTTCCCCTAGAATTTCTTATTTACAGGGACATACTGCTCATCAGATACTTAGGCCTATGCTGTCTAGCTTGGTAGAGCCTGCTGGAGCTTACTCCTTGCTGCTATAGCCTTTGAGAAATAAGGATCACCTTTAATCCTTGCTGAACCATGAGAACGTGACTTTAGTGAAGGACATCTTTGTTAAGGAATGTCATGTTTAGCATGAAAGAGACAAGATAAAAGGGAGATATGTCAGGAATATCATGAGTATTAAGTGAAAGTGGTCTTTTATCTGCTATAAAGAAGTGAAATTGATTCAAAGCATCATTACTTCTTAAAATCAAACCATGTTAAAAGGTATCTTGGATCTGTCATAAAATAGATTTTAAACTGAAATAATAATGGACATCTTCAAAATGACACCATCTTTTCATATCTGATGGTTTAACTGGCTATGGAAGTAATGAACAACATTTACATAATGTTGAGAACATTTACGCTTCTATTAATTTGGCTCTACCATTAACTGTGTGACCCTTATAAATTGCTTACCATCTCTGAGCCTCCGTTTTTTCATCTGTAAAATAAATAAGTAAGTTTGGTTTGTACTGGGTGACTTTTCTTCCATCTGTAAAATGATCCTAAGAAATATTCTCTATTGTCTCATTGAAATTCTTTCTACAATTTAGTGAGGAGAGTGGGAATGTGATATCATGTTATAAAGAAATGGAAAAATCATACTTTTTTAGTCTAGCCCCATGATTTCATCTTCATAGGGAACTTAATGTCTCAATCTCCTCTGTTGAGACAGAGCAGCAGTTCTGCAGTTTATACTCAGAATTGCTTGAGAATACTAAGAGGTTAACTGCTTTGCTCATAGCTGGCAGGTTTTGGATAAAAATTGTTCCAACGTTCAATTTTCTTGTAGTTTTGACACAGTGAAAGTTAATCAAAAAGGCCAATGATATGGTTAATTTACCTTCATTCTTTTTGTGCAGTAATGTGATTTGCTTAGTTCTTGGCCAAGCAGAATTCATTGAAATCAAACCCATAGGCATTCGAGAGGTTATTTTTAATAGGTCATCCATAAATTGAAGTTAATTAATATCCATGATGGGCTTTCATTTCTTATTCATTTTGGAAATGATATATTCCCATTGTCATGGGAGCTATCAAATATAAATTCTAAGTACTTCTTTAAGTATTCTGAAGGTAACTTTGTGGTCTAATGAAAGCCTTCTGTTTTTGGTATTAGAATTGGTGAGTTCAACAAGACTGGGCGACTGATTGGATATGTGAAGAATAGAAGATGACATCAAACAGATTGTAAGCCTGGGTCTCTAGAAGGATGGTGTTGCTCCCAACATAAATAGGGAAGTTCAAAAGAGGAGTCAATAGGGGGTGAAAGATATTGATTTCCCTTTTGGACATTGTTTGAGTTTGGATATAGATTACTGAACTGGAAGTCAAGGAAGATATTAATTCAAATCTAGCCTTAGATACTTTCTATCTGTCTGGCCTTCATCAATGTAATTTACCTCTGCTTTGATTTTCTCATGTAAAATGGGGATAATGATAGCATCAACATTCCATAGTTATTATGAGAATAAAATGAAATAATATTTGTAAAGTGTGAACCTTAAAATGTACTACAGATACCAACTATTAGCTATTATTAATTTGGCAGTAAAGAGCATGCTATGCTATGGTTAGTATTACTATAACTTCGTTGTGTACCGTTTTGTCAGCAAAATGTAGTTTTCCTGATTATCTCTTTTCAATTCAGTTTATTTTGCTTTTGCTTTTCCTGAGACCATGATTGCTATTCTTGTTTACTTTTTATTCCAGCTGAAGGATAATAGGTATTGCTCTAGTCCCTTATTTTAACTCTGTCTGTGTCTTTCTGTTTCAAGTATGTCTTTTGTAAACAACATATTATTGAATTTTGGTTTCTAATTCATTCTATTTTCCTTTTCTATTTTATGGGTTAGTCCATCCCATTCACATTCCCAGTTGTGAATGCTAATATTTATTAAGTTCCTACTTTGTGCCAGAAACTGTGCTTGTAGAAGGTTGGACTTGATGGCTATAAGATCCCTTCCTATCTACAAATCTATCTTCCCATGAGTTAGGCTTCTGGGATGGACCCTGAAATGGCCCAGGATCTCTAAGGATTATAAGCATGAAGTAGACCATAGATAAATTAGTTGCCTTTTGGATCTTGTCCCTTTTTAAAGGCACAGCACAGTGTAAGTTGTTACTAATTAAATTTCATTTAACCTTGTCCTCTATGGATCTGAAGATTTAGCTCTGGGCACAAGGCTCAGCACATGATTAGCATTCCATCTGTAATAATTAATAATGTAATGATGTCTCATTGAACAAATCCCCTAGGAACAAGGCTTCTTTATAAAGAGGTCAACCACATTAAAAAAAAAAAAAACAACAAAATTTCATAGCTCATGTGAAGCATTGATAGCATGTTTTGCAGGACAAAAGTTTTCACTAAGCTGGGTTTAGTTCCATGTGATACAAAATGGCTCATTAGGCAAGCTCTGAACATGGGGGTAAAGAGAGCAATCCCTTAGAAAAATTATGAAATCATTAAAGGCTGTCTTTAATATCTGCTTTGCACATGTTTCCTCTTTGGTAGCATTCCTTCTCCTGACTTATTAGATCACTAGGATCTGACATCAATTACCTATACCTGTCTCAGACATTTCCAAATTCCCCTGTTTTCCCCCACTTATTGTATAATTCCACTTTACTATCAAAATAGAAAGTTATCCAATATTAATCATTTTCTCTCAAAGATTTTTAATTAATTAAATACATTTAATGTTAATGAATTTCAATCAATATGTTATCTCATATTGAATTTATTTTAGTATTTACTGATATCTTTGTACTCTAATCTCTCTTTTCTGATCGCCTGGGATGCATCATTAGACTTAAAAAAAAGTACCTAACTTTCATAGTGAAGTTTCCGATAATGAAGTAAGTTGTTAATAACATATTAGCTACCATCTAAGTTTCATGTAAATTATCTAATTTGAGGGGCAGTGAGGTAACGCAGTGGATAGAGCACCAGCCCTGAAGTCAGGAGGATCTAAGTTAAAATCTGGCCTTAGACACTTAAGACTTCCTAGCTGTGTGACCCTGGATAAGTCACTTAACCCCAATTGCCTCAGCAGAAAAAAAATAAGAAAAAAATTATCTAATTTAATTCTTTTAAAAATCCTTTAAAAGTAATTTTAGAGATACCCTGGAGAAGTTGACCTGCAATTGAAGGAAAAGGTATTGGGCTGATAGTGCTAAGGATCACATCATTCTTGTAGTGCTAAGGATCACATCATTCTTGTAGCATATAGTACTATCTATCGACTTTAATTCTTGACATTATAAACATAAATTATTCAATAACCAACAAGTGGCCTGATAGAACTGAATCATATCAATCAATATTCTAAAATGTGAAACCACAAAGTTGTTAAATGGAAAAAATGCCTCCTAGGTTCGTATTTGAGGAGCAAATAAGATAGTTGGTGTTCTCATGCATCTAATTATAATAAACATAATTTCATGAGATGGTTTGTCATTTAGTGTTAAAGTGTTTGTGATTATTTCTGCAAAAATATTTCTATGAAAATAATTGTGGCTGAAATATCTAATGCAGAGGGTTCAAGAGAAGAGAAATTATGCAAAGAATTCAAAAGACCCTCTAAATTACATCAGCATATACTCTGATACTTATTAATGTGCCAAATATAGAGTTAATCAAGGTTGGTGTGTAATAGTAAGGGCCTAGCTAATCATATAAAATCATACAGGGAATGGGGTGTAATTGTAAGGGCTAATCATACAAAACAAATTTGGATTGGAGCCATTTAGCATATGACTTCCTCTATGGGAGGTTAGTGATCAGTCATCTAGCATTTATTAAGCATCTGCTATGTGCCAGACATTCCTGCTCTCAAAGAATTCAGTCTAATGGGGAAGTCAACATGTGTAAAACAAGTACAAACCAATTTTTAAAAACTGGAGTGGGGGAGTAAGTTCAGGGAAGGCATCAAGAAAAAAGGAGGACTTGGAAAGATAAATGAAAATGAAGATGGATGGCGTTAGTAATACAGGGTGGGAGTTTAGAGAGGGATTTATAGATTTAGAATTGGGCATCAGAGGCCCCCTACTTCCATTTCATCATTTTACAGTGTTGTTAAATGATTTGCCCAAGATCGCACAATTAAGCTAGCTAGTAAATATCTGAGGTTGGATTTGAATCCAGGTCTTCCTGACTCCAAATCTAGCATTACATTTACTACATTATGATGCCTTTAAAAATAAAAAATCCTAAGTGAGACTTGAATCTGCAGTCCCTGGTCTAAATGACTTGTGCTTTTACCCTTGAATGATAATAGGACAAGAGTGCAAGGAATCCAAGGATAAAAAGCATTTTAATTTGAATTGGTTAACTATAAAGTCTAAATTCTGAAAAAGGACAAGTGAGACTAGAGTAGGGATGATGCCCTGGAAAAGAGGCAAAGAGTCAGGTGCTCTGGATTGGATGATATATCTGGAGTTTCAGCCTGAAAGAATGAGAGGCTTCTGGATGATGGTGATGGAGGGAGAATTTGGAAGCAGCAATGAAGAGCAAGAAGCTTGTCTACTGCTTCTCTTCGTATTTCCCTGAGTGACTCCATCTTCTCATTTATGGAACCTCTGTCCTAGAGCCCTTGATGTCCTGACTGATGAATGCTTTCAAGGCCCACTCTATCTAGGGGTCTGTTAGTAGGCTTCATATTCTACCCAGCCATTTTCTTGCCATTTGTCTTGCATATTGCTATAACTTCTGGACCACTGGGACCTTCCCATGTTCAAAGTGAAACTTCCATTGTTCCTAGAAAGAGTGGGCCAATTAATTCTGCAGTGACTTCCTAAGCCACTCTTCCCTATCGCCACATTCCTATATGTCATCTCCCCATTTGAACAAGAGCTCTTTATCTATCATTTTCCTTGTTATTCCAGGATAAAGTGCAAAGTTTGGAATTTAAAGTCTTTTGCAATGTGTGTGACTCTTAACTTTTTCTTCCAGACTGATTTCACATTACATATTACTGAACATGATATTGCATATCTTGCCTCTGCTCTCCTGCCTGGAGTGTATTACCTCACCAATTCTGCCTCTTAAAATCCCTAGCTCCCTTCAAGATTTACCTCAAAGGTTATTTCCTGCACAATGTCTTTCCTGAATAAATTATAGCACAGTAATCCAGTGGAATATACCTTTACTGTAGGAAATAATGAAATGATCAGATTCAGGCAAGCCTCGGAAGACTTGTATGAACTGATGCAGAGAGAACCAAGAGAAAAAGTTATACAAGAACAACAACATTGTAAAGAAAAAGAACTCTGAAAGTCTTAAGAATTCTGATCAATGCAATGAGCAAAGATAATTTCAAAGGACAGGGAATAATAACACATGATAATCACTTTCTGACAGTGAGATGATGAACTCAAGGCATAGAATGAGACATTTTCAGGCAAAACCAGTGGGCGCTTTTATTAAATTTGGCTATGCACTTATGATGTAGAGTTTTTATTTTTCTTTCATTTTGGAATTGGAAATGGAAGAGGGGATTAAGAATGGGGTTACCAAATAAAAAAAAAGAAAGAAAAATAAGATAAAAAGAGTCATTGATGTTTTTAAAAATACATAGATCAGAATAGAACACGTCAGTGGGAAATATATATGAAAAACTTAATAATTATAATAATGTTAATAATAACTGTCATTTACACACTATATAGGCACATAGGTACAAGGCATTTTTTTGTTTTATCTTATTTAAGGTACAAGTAGATGCTATTGTTATTCCCATTTTCTAGTTGAGGAAACTGAGGCAGACAGAATTTAGCTGATTTGCTAAAGCTCATACATTTGATGAGGTTGTCTTTGAACTCAGGTATTCTTGATTCTAGGCCCTACTACTTTATTTAGTATGGCACATATACTTTGAAATAAAAGCAAGCTATTCATTATACAGATTCATATTCACATACAATCCTATTTTCTTATTCTCTTTTGTATACGGAAATCCTTTTTTTTTTTTTTTTTTTTTTTTTTTTTTGGTGCTGAATAAGTTTAAAAGTTAAAAAAAAAATTTAAAAGAAGAAAGAGAGAAACCAGATAGCAGCCACTACAATCTGGATTGGACATAACATTTGGATAAGCTAAACTTCAAAGGAAAGGTTGCTAAATAATCGTAGAAAAAGAATACAGAAGTGATAATGGAAAGTAAAGAGCATTTCATCTCTCTCCCTTTTTTATTTTTGGCAACCAATATGTCAGGGAAGCATGAGAAAATATGCAACAAGAATTGGTAAGGAGGGTCAGGTATTCAGGATCATCTGGGAAGCTAGGTCTTAATGAATACTAGTAGTGTGTGTGTGGGGAAGGAAAAGGTCTAAAATGAAAGGAAATTTATTAATTATAGAGAATGATTTCCAGAAGACAAGTGAAAGAAGAAAACAGATGTGGGATGGTATATTGTTAGGGTAGGTTTGAAGTGTATGAAAATAAGAGAGAAGACATTTGGGGTTGGGGAGGAGAGTTTGTTCTTTGATGGGTTCCAGGTTCATTGGGCCAAAGAGAGCAAATATACTATTAGGAAAATGATTATAGGTAGTTTATCTATGGATAGAGGAGCTTTTATGAAGAAGGCAAATGATTAGCATCGTCAAGGCTTTGGCTCTAGATCTGGAGGCTTCAGCATAGTCCTAGATTGCTTCCCTTGGGGATATTATTGTTTTCGTGTCCTGGGGACACCATGAATCCCAGGCAGGAGGCAGTTTGATTATGAGGTCTTGATGAGTCTTGGGAACCACAGGAAGCCTCTGAAGCAAAGCCTAATTGAACCTAATGGTGTTATAATGCATTGGGCTCCTCTGAAAGGATGAAGGGTGAAGTCACAGTTCTGCATTTTGTTACTTAGCTCTCTAGATCCCACTTGATTCAGGTATTTATTCCTCTGTTGGTTCATGTACTTCATGATATATGGTTCCCTGGAACACTTTTTTTCATGGGCTCCTTTTCAGAGAATTGAATCTATGTTTGCCCAAATGTTATTTCTGTTTGACTTTTCCGTTCTTTTTCCTTTCTCTTTTTTTTGTGACTCTTCTCTTTTTGTTAGAGGCCAAGTCCAAGGGTATTGGCAAGTGTTTGGCTATGAATCAATCAACAGTCTTCAAGATGGTATCAGGGTAGCACCAGGACAAGGCAAAGAATTCACACCTCATCAAGGAAAGAGCTTTTATTTTTATTTAAAGCTTTTTATTTTCAAAACGTATGCATAGTTTTCAACATTCATCCTTGCAAAACCTTGTGTTCCAAATTTTTTTCTCCCTCCCTTCCCCCCCTTCCCTAGATAGCTAATTTTTGTTAAACATGTGCAATTTTTCTATACATATTCATACAATTATCTTGCTGCACAAGAAAAATCAGATCAAAAAGGAAAAAAAATGAGAAAGAAAATAAAATACAAGCAAACTACAATAAAAAAAAATGAAAATACTATACTGTGATCCACACTCAGTCCCCACAGTTCTCTCTGGATGCAGATGGCTCTCTTCATCACAAGATCATTGGGACTGGCCTGAATCACCTCTATGTTGAGAAGTGCCACATCCATCAGAATTTATCAGAACATAATCTTGTTGTTGCCGTGTATAATGATCTCCTGGTTCCGCTCATTTCACTCAGCATCAGTTCATATAAGTCTCCCCAGTCTTTCTATATTCATCCTGCTGGTCATTTCTTATAGAACAATAATATTCCACAACATTCATATACCATAACTTATTCAGCCATTTCCCAACTGATGGGCACCACTCAGGTTCCAGTTCCTAGCCCCTACACAAAAAAGGGCTGCCACAAACATTTTTGCATATGTGAGAAGGAGACATCTTCAATACCATCACAAAATCCTCATGGCTCCTCTCTCTCTTTGTTCCTTTGTCTCTGTCTCTGTCTGTCTGTCTCTTGGTAAAGGGAGTGGCACATTGGGAAAAAGTCATCACTGCCAAAAACAATCCCTATCAGTGAGGATAACCAAGACCTAGAGCAATCTGGCTGGAAAACTACTGTGTACATACTTTTTCTCAGTTATAAGTAGATGAGTTCTGGAACTTACACTTGGCTCCTAAATGAGAAAAAAAATAACCAATTTTTGTTTCCTTCAGATGTATCTGGTGTCTCTCTTGACCTATTTATTATAAAAAATAACTTCTGAAGAATCTTGGAGATTAAAAACAAAGGGGTGATGCCTCATTTGTAGGAAGCAGTAGCAGAAATACATAATTCCAATTAAAATATTTTTATTATGACATATTTTCTTAAAAATATGTGCTTTTACCTCATGTTAGGTCATAACGCCCACTAATCAGATACATCTGTAGGTAGCTAGGTATTGTGTGCAAAGGGCTCTGAATTTTGAGTCAAAAAGGCTTAGTTTTAATCTCTACCTCAGATACTCTGACCTTACACAAATCACTTCTCAGATTCAGCTTTATCTCCTATAAAATTACATAACTTATGCAAAGTTCTTTGCAAAACTTAAAATGCTATAGAAAAAAAACCATTATCCTTATATGCCACAGGCAAAGACACAATAACAACATAGACTGATGACTTAGTCATCTTGGATGTAGGTTTCATCAAATGCAAATATCTGTAGAAAACAGTATCCAATATTCCTCAGCTCCTGATTTATGCTTTCAATATTTTTGTTCCTGCATGGATATTATAGTGGAAGCATGGAAGAAAATGAGAATAATAAGTGCATAGCATTTGAGTTGGGATTTATGAGTGATTTGAATGAATCCTTTGCCCTTAATCTTTCCACCATAATTTTAAATCTGAAAGTTGGGTACAATGATGGCACAGTTTTTTTTAATCTTCCCATTCTTGTATTGGTTATAGCAATTTCTGAGAGAGACACCTGGAGGGGACTGGGATGGGGGGTGAAACAGATAGAGCTTCCAAAAAAAAACATACATAGAAACACCTTCTAAACACATACAGCTGTTCAAAACAGGTGGCTGAGAGGCAAGTTGGCAATTTAAACTCCACAGGTCCATTTCATTTTGAGCTTCAAGGCAATTTTTCCAAAATGTGTATTTATTGAAGCTCCATCAGACTCTAGAGTTTTTACATCCAAATCCTGCATTACTCATCCTCATTTCTTCTTTATTCAGGATTCATAGTATATTAATGGTACACATGTAACTCTTGCACTAGCTTCAAATGTGTTCTTGCAGAGTAAAGGCAGACTGCTACATAAACCCATCAAAACCTGAAAAATGTGTGAAACTAACATTTTCTAGGATCTGGTCAGATTTCACCTGGCCTCTCAGAAAATGGTGCCAGATTTTGGCAGTGTGATATGATGGAGAGAATATTGGATTTGAAATCTGAAGACGTGGGTCCATATCATAGCTTTGCCATTTATTATTACTTATGTGACTTTAAATTGCATCCAGGGCCATCTCCAGTCATCCTGATTTCTATGTTGCCACTGGACCCTGATGGTTCTGGAGGGAAAAGTGAGACAGGTGACTTTGCACAGCTCTCCCTCACTTAAATTAAATTCACCTGCATGTAATGGCATTGTCTCCCTGATGTCATGGTCCTCTTCAAGAATGAAGGAGAAACAACAACAATGTAACATTGGGAAAACCAATTAAGTTCTCCATAAAGTGAGGGAACTGGACTACATCTCCTATACAATCTTTTGTGACTAAAAAGTTGTGCTCTGATGATTCCTTCGAGTATTTCCCTTTTCATGGGCATCCCTTCAGAATGTTTTTAGAATGGAAATATTTGTTTTCAAAGGCTGTGTTAATCTGGCAAACCAACACTTCCAGGGGAAAGTAGTCTGGGATGACTTGAGTTGATTCCAAGCTCCTGTTGTTTATGAATTGGCGAATTCTTAATTTTTTTTTTTGAGTTAGTTTTTTCTTTTGTAAAATGTAACTGATATAAAATAGTACTCGGACTACTTGCTTCACAACATTGTTTCTCTCGTTTTTAATCTTCATCAGGAAGGCCATGTAGGCACACTGTGGATCAGGAAAGCAGCAGCTGCTATCAATGCCCAAACTTTGGGCAGCAACTAGGGAGAAGCCTCTGGATTGATGAAGGACTAGTCCTTTATCTCTTAATGCTGGTACTGTGGGTTTGGGATGGAGAAAGAACAGGAGATTTAGAATAAGGTGAGAACACATTGTGGTATCACAGTATAACTCTGGGGCTGGATGCCTGAGCAGTTTTCTGTGTGTGTTTGTGCTTGTCTTACCTGGAGTTGTGTATGGTTCTGAGGGGAGTGTCATATGGGGGATTTTACTTTAAGATGCTGGCGGTCTTAGGCATAGACTATGTCTGAGCATGAATGGGGCTGTTACAGTCATTGGCAGCTGTGTCTGGGGCAATAACCTCAGTCCTTCCCTACACTCTTGGGTATGTCTGTCCCAGAAAAGTTGCTGAACCCTTACAATCAATTGTCATGAGGACCTTCTAGCCTGAAATTCTTTTCAAAGGGTTTTTTAAGGGTGAAATTTATTATTATTGGATTTTTTCCCAATGTAATTTAGTTAGAAATGATCCGGGTCCAAGTCACTGTCCTATTTTTCATTATTTATATTCTGTGGAATATTGCGTGGGTGGACAAAATGACTGCTTTATGTAGTTGAATAACAAATATTGGAAAGTGAGCTCGTATGTAGGCTCACTGAAAGCATTGTCAGGACAACTCTAGTAGCAATTAAGATAATAGGATTATGTGTACCTCATCCTTTTTCTACTTGGTTTTGATTTCATGCACCCTCAACTGCTCCACCTCTTCCCCCATCACTAGTTCCCTTAAATAGGCTGTTTCTCTTTATTATAATGTAAGCTCCTTCAGGTCAGATTGTCATGTTTGTTAATATTTGTAACCTCAATGTGTGCAAAGGACTTTGCATGTAGTAATTGCTTAATAAATAGGTGTTTCAAAAAATAAAATTCATTTATTCCTTCTTTTTTGGTTTCTGTTTTAAAAGCTTTTGAATCCACATAGTTTGAGGTGCTCCATATTTGATTAGATATACTAGCCATCTATAAAAATCTATATCTATTTACATTATAAAAACTGTTCTTAAATTTTTATGAATATATATACATACATATGTGTATAACAATTTTTTTTTTGATATAGCAAAGAACTGAAGGGGAGAAAAATCCGGGGAATCTAAAAAACAGTGGCATGACTTCAAAGGAATTATTTTGTGCTGCAAGATTATGATGCATTTTAAAAAAATATAAAAAGACTCATAGGAATCTCTTTCATAGAAGAATTATCCTAACCCTGCTCCCATCCCATACAAGTTAGTTTAATTTTTCCTTAAAATGTATTGAGATATTCCTTGATGGTTGGCTCAGGGGACTACTTCCTTATCCCCTAAGTATAAAGCAGCTTTGAGGACTCAGAGGGTTTCTCAGATGCTTGGCTGATGGATGACACGAAAGGTTTTTTTAGTCGAATCCACTCAAGGCTTCTCAGTGTCTCTTTTTATTGAATGCTCTTTTGCTATGTTTAAGTAAATCTCCTTTTGTAAACATTTGTATGACCTACCATTGTTTCATTTTATTCCGTTATCCAAACTAAACTACTAGAGGACTGAACTGAATAAGATCTAGCCCAGAACAACACCTTATTTGACTAGTTTTGAAAGTCCCAAGAATTTTAACTAAAATTGGCATCCATTCCTGATTACAAAATACTGACAAAAAAATCTCTCTCCTATTTTTTCAACAAGAGATGACAAACTAAAGGTATAAAATTAGGCATGCATTCTCAGACATAACCAATATGTTGATTTGTTTTGCTTGGCTTATACACATATGTTATGAGGAAGGGTTTTTCTTAGTGGTGTTGTGGGAAAGATGAGTTAATTGATAGTGAAAGACAAGGGTAGGAAAGAAATTAACAGCTTTTAAATGGAGAAAAGGAAAAAAAAATGGATGAGAGGATAGATAGAGCAATGTTATTATCTCTTTGTTAAACTAAACATGTATATTTATTTTAAAGAAAGGCATGTAGCACATACGGTTTCTTATATAATCTGCTTTCCTATTCTTTGTATCTTGAACTATTTGAATTTTTACAAGTTTGACAAATTAAAAAAAATTATAGATTAATGTTATGTATATGTATTTTTATTATAGTGTTTAACCGATAGGCTAATGGGTTTTGTTCTTGTGACTCTTAGGACTGACAGATCTCCTTAACTTGTCATGTGACCAAATAGCAAACATCAAGACTATGGAGTCTGAGACACTGTGTTATAGCCAGCAATAGCTCAGCTAATGTAAATTCTGCACAGTTTTGTCTGTTGATGCCAGATGGAATTCATGCTGGGGCTGATGGTCTGCAAAACCCTAGGTGGTTTTGTTACCTTAAATCAGTGGTTGAAGATAAATCAGGAAGTACAAGGCAATAGTTTACCAACTCCAATAGTTGGGAACAGAAATTAGCTTTGATGATGGAAAGCATATAGTGCAGTGGAGAACCCCCCACCCTCCACTCCCTTCCATCCCCCTACCCCCTGCCCAAAACATTGCACTGTATTTAGATTAGGTCTTCATAAGAGATGTGACTTTTCCAAGCCTCAATTTCTTCATCTATAAAGGGGATTGAATCTGATGATTTTTAAAGTTCTTTTCCCAGTTCTATGATTCCACAAGTACCTCCAGACTTCTCCTTTGCTGATTTAGGAGGGCATGTATGATATAGATTGCCAAGTCATTATTTTTTATTGCTTTAAATGAGTATCTGTCATGGGTGGAAATTGATAGTCATGGTCTCTCTAGTGTAAGAGGGCTATAACTGTATGATGCCCAGATGATAAGTTAAGGGAAGGATGATATGCCAGAACTCTTTCAGAAGATTTTTGTGTTATTTACCAGAATCATATTATTTTTTAATTACAATCTGCTTACCCCAGCATGGAAAGTCTTTGGGAAATTAATCCTATTTGCTACAGTTCTTCTAATGAGTCCATTTATTTATTGGGATACATAAATGTTCACTCCACATGATTATATAAAATTCTTTGCTTCAAATAAAAATACTATTAATTCATTTGTGGGTGGTTTGTTTCAGCTGCAAAGTGCAACTGTAAGATTTTGCCACCCCCCACTTATAATATATTAATTTATATCCTATTTAATCAATTTAATTGAACTGGGATCAAAAAGAACAAAACACTTGGTTTGGCATAATTATAATGGAGCCAATGAAGATAGGGCAGGATTTCAACATTAGGAATTCCCTTATATAAACACAGATGGGTAAAGAGATGATGTTGATAAAAATATTTTCATTCTCTAAAACCACTTAAATTCTCTTCATGGTAAGTAACTTTGGATTAGTGATTTTTGAATTTGTTTATGTTTGGTAGACCTTTGAGTAGAAATTCTATAGTCTGATAACCAGTACAGAGAACTTAGTCCTGATGGGTTTTAATTAGATCATTGAGTTCTAATTAAGAGATTATTTGGCTCTTGAGAAGTGATAAGCCAAGATGAAATATATGTACTCTCACAGGCAAATTCATTAATATCATAAATTTCTAACAAGAAGGGACCTTAGAGGATATGTAGTCCAATTTTCTTATTTCACAAATGACGAAACTGAGATTTGAAGAGGAGTAGAAACTTCTCTGACATCATACATGGAAGAAGTTCTGGAGCCAGGATTTATATCTAAATTCTTTGACTTCAAAACCCAGTGCTCCTTTCACTGTGTACAGAGCCCCAGATGTTGGGTCAAGGTGGATTTTATTATTTAAGACCTCCTCCCTCTCCCCCTCCAGGGTACTGATTGTTTTTACTCTTGCTGCTTTGTTATAAGCAAAGCTACTTTGATGGATATTTGCTTGCTTTGGCAAAACCTTCATTTTATTTTCATACATAAATCTTGCTTACTCTTGATTTAGAGTAAGAGGATCTGGGTTCAAATCCCAGTTTTGTTGCTTTCTGCGTTTGGTTAAATCACTTAACTGTGGGATTAAAGTTTGCTAGCCTATAAAATCAAAGAATTGGATTAGATCTCTAAATGAATTCTCTTTCAACAGTGAATTTTAGATCCTGTCAGTTTCTTTCTTGTTTTTTTATACTGAGATTAGGAAAACAGATTTTAGCTACTTCTCTATCTGCAACCTCCCATAGCAATCATTACTGTGAATATTAAACAAACTAACAAACCCTGGAGATATCTTGTATCTTAATATTCCAGAATCTTGAATTCCATATTATTTTTCCCTTTACAAGCTCTCCTATGCCCTTCACAGAGGATCCTTCCCCTCTCCCCTCCCTTGAGAAGCAAGTAAAAGAACTGCTGGAGTTGGTCATATTATGTGCACCAAACAATAATAGGTTGTTTGACCTTCTTGCACTTCATTGCTCATGATATGTGCTTATAAAAAGACCACCATGAAAATAATTGCAATTTATGAACAATCATCTTTTGGGAAGGATTAAAAGGGAGATGAATTTTAAAAAGAATTTTATAACTCTATAAATTAAATCAGTATATACTTGGGTACTAAATTACTTCAGTGATAAACACCTTTATAAAAGGCTTACCCTTTTACATCAATTATTTTGAGAAAAGTGCTAGTAAGAATGGGATTGGCTCTGATTAACATCACAAAAATGAAATTAATTATATTTTAAAGATAGGAAATAGCTCAGTGTTGATGTGGGAGTCATTCCTAAATTAATATGTACAGTTACATTACAAACAAATTACACTAGCAAAAAATTCAGATTGATACAAAGTTAAACAGAAGAATAAAGAATCAGATGTAGTATGTCTGCCCACTAATGGAAATAAATTATGAACTATTTATGTAAGTTATTGATAATGAAAAATGTGAAATAAACAGAGGAAAGGTCATAGACCATAATTACTTATTATTCAAATTTAATTGATGTAAATTGCCATAATAAGAGACCAGAAGATTTTTTTTTAAAAGGCAACTTAGTCAGCAAATATCTAACTTCACAAGTGGAGAAATGTGGCAGCCAAAGCAATACTGGTTTAGAATAGAAAGTTGTTTAAAATTGGTTTAAGGAAAATTAAGGACAATATTCCCCTTAAAACAGAGAGAAGCATAAAGTATATAATCAATTTAAAGAAAACTCAGCAGAGACCAGATTAAGCAAAGTCATTTTAAGGGCATTTAAAGTTGAAAATGAAAAGAGAATAAGAAATAGAAGAAAAAGGGAAAGATATACAAAGATTTTTATAATGTAGAAAGAGCTCTGTGTATAATGAGCTTTATATAGCAAGAGTGTGTTGTTCTCCACCCCCACCCATAACCCAGAATGTATCTTGTGGCTTGAAATGAAGGAGAATAGTTGACTTTAAGCTCTTGTCCCTTCTCTACTCTGCTTCAAGGAAGACTTTCATTCTTTCTAGAAGGGAAAGCAAAAGGTTGGAGTTGAAGATCAGTCTGCTCTCCTTAGAGAGAATGGATATTGGCTAGGATTATATCTATTTACTTTGTTAAATAGTGTTAATCTAGCACAGGGCTTCTTAAAATTTTTCCATTTGGGATCCCTTTTCTCCTATAAAAATTTTATTTGACCTTGGGTATATAGGAATACAAATAGGTATACTTATTTGTCTAGGTATACAAATCAAACATTTACTGATAATAATTCACAATTTTGCAACTCCCACCTTCAAGTGTCAAACTCCAAATTGAGTCTTGAACTACATTTTAAGAAGCTGGGGGTTGAGGGCAAATGGTCAGGTTCAACCCAACTGCTCTTTCTCATTATTGGAGGTGGAGAGGAAGGAATCCCATGATCCATACCTATAGGCTCAACTCTTTTCCTTTTAAATATCAGTTCTGTAATGGACCCACATAGCAATAGAAAAAAAAACATTTATCCATATTGCAGCAAAACAGATCAGAAAGTATACATAAAAGAATATATACCAGATAATACAAAGTGAAGAAGCTTTTCCCTTGAGAGAGAGGAAGAGGTAGAGAGATGTTGTCCAAGGGGAATTTTTCTGAAGTCCCTAGAGTAGGTATAGGGACATGATGGAGACTGCCAGCTCTGTACATATTTTCTCAGTCTTTAGTGACATGAAGCTTCTTCCACCATTCCTCAGAGCTGGAAACCAGAAGTGACTTGACATTCCAAGAGTCCTGAAGAAACCTGAAGCACTCTGGAGCTCTCCTGCTCTCTCCAGCTTCATTCATCCCTCACCTGGGGCAGGGCATTTACTATAAGGAAATAGAACAAGAATTGCAATGACTCTCCTCAAATTTGAGCAGAAATATTGCCAAAGAGAGAGCGAGCAGCTATATTAGACATATATATATATATATATATATATATATATATATATTTATATGGGAGACATGGGGGATTTGGTCAGTAATACTATTGTGAAGAAATTGAAGGATCTCTGCACAAGATAACTGAAGGAGGGGAAAATATAACACATGGAGAAAATAACTTCCTTCGTATATTGGATATTGATATCTTTAACAGAATATCAGCTACTACTAATGCCTACTTGACTTTCAATATAAAAGTTAAACAAAAATAATCTACACATGTGTTAAAGGCATTGGTAATTAGAATGGGGACCAAGTGAGATTTTACCTTAATTTTTTAATTTTTATTTTATAAAAATTGCCTTTTTAGCTTGTCTTTTGACAAGACAGTCAAAAGTGTTTAGCTTCTGATTGTTAATACCAATGCAGACACTTAGTTTCCTTCTCTGCCTTCTTGTCCCTCCTTCCCATTCCCATTGTATTTTCTCTTTTGTGCATTTTGCCCATCTTCTTTTTTGTTACTTTAGGTTATGACAGCTGTGCCTGTATGTAGAACAAGAAACAGTATTCAGTTCTTGTGAAATATTGCAGTTGATTATTGCTGAAAATACAGAATTTTCTAACGATATAAACTTAAATAATGCATTGTAAATTCTATTTTAGCTGTTTTAGTAGAGTTTGTTCGATAAATAGTAAAACTATAAGGGTAACTAAATTGATTGCTCATCTTTGAGGAAACTTGCCACTGAATGCTGTATCTTGATGCATTCATGTTACTTCATATGTGCCAGATCAGGCTATGGAACTAAAGATACTAAACAACAAATTCCAAAGATATTGAAAATCCACCTCTTTTTATTAAAAAAGTACTGTTTCACAGTAAATCACATCTCTACTATCGTAAAATAACTACAGAATGTAGAGAACTTGAGATCCTATATTAGAAGACACTATAGATTAGGTGGATTCCTTATGATGACCTGGTTGAGAAACATGAACAACAGTTGCCCAAGATGGGCAGGCTTGTTTACATTAAATTGTTGGAGGGAACATTTAAAAAATGAGATCATAACTCCCTTTGAGAAAGTATAAGTAATTAGTTGAGAGTTTGGATAAACTGAGTTGTTGATAAATGGTTCAGAGTTGTTTTAAGAAGTTTAGAGCAGAGCTGTTTAATAGCATGAACTAGATTGAAATGTAATTCTTACCTGATTTGAATGTATTAATATATTAACAAAAAATTACATTTGATTTTAAAGTCAGTATGTGATCCTAGGAATCCTCATGTATGCCTTAGTGGTTCCTGTTTCTTTTGAATTTGACACTACTGGGTTAAAGATTTTTCTTTGAGTATGAATTTGTTTCATTTCTTTGAAGGAGTTCTGGGATCTATCTATCTTAGATATAACATGCCCATTTTTGATGTTCTTTTCTTTCTTCTACTTGATTTGAATTTGAATGGAGTTTACAAACTTGGGGAAAGATGGTATGTAAAGAAGAAAAATTAGTGGGGTTATCCTGGCTCCTATTTGGAAATTAAGGATTAGAGCAAAGTATCAGAATATTTTTTTGGAAAGTTTGAGTCAGATAGCGGGGGTGTTTTTAAGGTCTGTTTTTCCTTTGCTGTTAGAGGAAAGGCATGTTGTTTATCACAGTAACCACTTTGAAGTCTAGAGTACCTTGGAGGCCCTCAACTAAAGGAGACATAGCTGCCAGCTGTTATGTGATCTTTTATACTCTCAGGGAGCTGGAGGAATGATAGCTAAGTTGATGGTGTGGGACAAGAAGAGCAAGGCACCAAAGTGAAAGAAACACCATATGTTTAGAAAAGATGAAACAAGTTTGTGGAAAGCTTGGTGTTTTTGTTGCTGTTTTTGTTAATTAAGAGGACAAACCTTATTATGAATTAATTTGGTGTTTAGTTATGTGTTTATGTGGAGCTCATTACATAAAGGTGACATTTTACATGAATGGTGACATTTTGGAGAGATGATGGAAATGTGGAAGGGAAGCAGGGTGGAAGCATTGCAGAAGCCAGTTTCACTGACCTAAGTGAAGTTTCTTTCATTCAAAAATGGAATTTCTATCTCATCTATTTGGATATTAATTAGAAAAAGTTGATGGCTACCAATTTGTTCTTCTTTATCCTGGGTGACTCGTGACCATGTACTCTATCTAATAAGGTCATCATAGGGATTCCTGTGACATGGTTCCACCCTTCCTCATTTGCTTTGGCATTGCAAGGATACTGAAGGAATGTTTAAATTTTCCAGTTGCTTTTGTCATATGACTAGTACATCTTTTTGGTTCATGGCATCCTTTATGTTTATTGTTTCTTTTCTTAAGTTTCCCATTAGTAATTGTTGCAGCCTATTCATACCAATCATCAATCTCTCATTTATGCAGAGAAAGGGAGGTTTGATTCTACTTCTTTTCTTTCACCACTTCCTCCAATATTAAGAAAACTATAAACTTTATTACCTGAGCTGATGAAGTTACAAATGACAAGATGAGGAGAGGTTGATGTGATTTGTGATTGTTGGTTTGTAATTTATCAGTCATGTTCAACTCTTTGTGATCCCATTTAGGGTTTTCTTGCAAAGATATTCGGGTGGTATGCCATATCCTTCTCTAGCTCATTTTACAGTTGAAAACTGAGGCAAACATGGCTAAGTGATTTGTCTAGGGTCACAGAGCTAGTAAGTACCTGAAGTTAGATTTGAACTCACAAAGATGAGTCTTCCTAACTTTGGGTCCAGCACTCTACCCAATTTGTCACTTAGTTGCCTCAGGTATGAGGTATAGAAAGGAGTATCTAGAATTAGCAAGGAGGGGATACAAAGATAACCCATAATCCCTGTTACCCCAAATCCAATAAACTCCAGCACTTTGGAATTGGGATTTTATCAAGGCTAGAAAGCACTTTTAAGTGTTCATGAAGTAGTAAACTAAGGTTGGATCTAAAAAAAATTGTTTTCTTCAGTAGATCACCAAAGTGCCAAACTAATTGTTAAAATGGCTTAAATAACTGGAGGCAGAAGTGGGTAGATGAGTGGGGTAGAGAGGGCAGGAATGAAATGAAGTAGCCAATCATATGGTATTACCTTCATTGGTCATCCTTTTGAAATGAGTGGAGGAAAACCATCAATCAATTTCCACTATAAAGGAAGTGTCAGGCCAGATTTGAAAGCAGGAAGAAGCATCTTTCTAACTCCAGACATGGTTCTCTGTTCATTGTACTAGATATTAACATTTGCGATTCTTTTATGAAATTTGAACACCTATCTCTGAATTAGAAGGGACAGTGAAATTGCTTGGGCTTAAAATTGCTTGGGCAGAAAATTGCTTGGGCACACTTTGAGACTTTAAATAACTAAACCCTGCAGCAAGTCAGTAATTTGAGTTTAATGGTTTTTCAGTCAAGGAGTATGCCTGAAGTCAAGAAAGAACCCAGCTCTTTACCTTCAAGGCATAACTTAAGAAAGTGATGGAGAAAATATTAATAGTGTTGATTAAACTTAAAATTGTCTCATTCATTTTCAGAGAGCCAGTTGTTAAACATGTATTTGTATACTGTTACATAAATTGTAAAAAAAATAGTAAAAGAAGGGATTCTACAAAATTCTTACCATAAAGTCTGATACATAAATCAAAGAGAATCCCAGGCAGAAAAACTATACACCACTATCCCTAATGAACATGAATGTAAAAATTTTAAAATAAAATATTAGCTAAACGCCTATGGCATTATGTCACAAAAATTAGACACTATGACAAGATAGGATTCATACTAGGAATTCAGAATTGGCTAAATATTAGAACAATTATAAAACTAACTATATCAACATGGTTACAGTAAAGCAATAAAAATTAAATGATTTTATCAATAAATGAGAAAAAAGCTTTTGGCAAAATATAACACGTTTCTGTTAAAAATACTAGAAAATAGAAATAAATGAAATTTTTTTTTAAAGTGATAAGTGGTGTATATTTAAAGTCAATTATCATTACCCACAAGGAGTTTAAATAAGAAAAATAGGGGCAAAACAGGCATGTCTATTGTCATTATTCCTATTTCTATGTGACATAGTAATAGAAATTCTGGCTATAAAAATAAGATGAGAAAAAGATAATGAAGGAATAAGTTAAAGAAGAAACAAAATGATTACTTCTTCCAGATGTGATGTTGTACTTAAAGAACTCTAAGAAATTAACTAGAAAATAAATTGAAGTGATGAATTCAGCAAAATTGCAAGATTTAAAATAACTACCAAAATCATCAGTATTCCTGTATAATATCAGTAAAATCCAGCAAGAAAAGATAAATTGCATTTAAAATACAGAATGTATGAAATTCTTGGGAGTATACCTACCAAGATACACTTAAGAATTATATCTAAATACATACATAGATATAATTTATCGAAATACATAATACATATGCATATGTATATAATATACATAAAAATATATTTTACATATACACATACACAGATATGTGTATATGTAGAGTATATTTATACATATTATGTATATATACACAATTATAAATGCTATTTATAAAATAAGTTTAATTAGAAAAATTAATTACTCATGGATAGCAGTTGCTAATATAATAAAAATGACCATTCTTCCTAAGTTAATTTTCTCATTCAATGCCATACTAATCAGATTAACAAAGAATTATTTTGTAGAATAGAAAAATAATACAATTCATATGGAGGCAAAACATAAAAAATCTCAAGAAAAATAATGGGGGAAAAAGTAGAAAGGAAGGGGATATGGCAGTGTCAGATGTCAAATGATACCACAAAATAATAGTTTTTAAAGTAATTTAGTACTTGTTAAAAAATAGGGAGATCAATCAATGGAACAGATTAAATACACAACATATAGAAGTAAATGAAGTTAGTAGCTTAGTATTTAATAAATACCAAGACCCCAACTAGTTGGATAACTATTTGTTATTTGAATAAAAACTGATGGGAAAATGGGAATAGCATTACAGAAGAAATTAGATTTAGACCAACCCCTCACACATTATACTAAGATAAACTCCAAATGGACATATGATTTCGGTATAAATAAACATGGAAAAATGCCTATCAGATTTGGGAAATATTAATTACTACACAAGGGCTAGAGATAGTCACAGAAGACAAAATGGATAATTTTGGTTACATAAAATTAAAACAATTTCCTACAATAAGATCCAGGAAATCTATGATTGAAAGGAAAACAACTGGGGGAAAAAATCTACATGAAGTTTCTCTGATAAAGATCTAATTTCCAAGATAAATAAAGAACTGATTGAAATATGTAAGAATATGAGCCATTTATTTCATATTCTTTATATTAGCATAGATGACTAAAAAAAAAAAAGAAAATGACAAATGTTGGAAAGGCTGTAGAAAAACACACAATAATGCACTGCTGGTAGACCTGTGAAAGATCCTCTGAAAACTTCTCTGAAATTTGGATTTATGGTAGCATTTTGACCACACTAGTTATGAAATTTTCACTTGAGAAAGTGATAGTAGAGGGCATAAGTAGGAGTGATAATGACCACAGATATTTATTTTTTCTATCAATTTTTTTTATAAATCTGGGGCAGTTTAGTTGAGTTCAAAGTAAGAGTAACAGAAATATAGAGGACTATTGGCAAAATATTTTTATTTGATTAGATTAGTCAGCCACTCAATCATTTAGTGAGTAGTTCATAGTAGAAGAGAGTTAAATATTTTTTGTGTTAGGTAAAGAACAAATTTTCTGAGAGTTGAAGATTACATATAATAGATTAGTTTAAAAATATATCACGACACAAGTTATTTTTAAAATTCTTTATGCCACATCCTTTTGTTTTCCTATCAATTTAGCATCTGCTAATCTTTGTTCAGTAGCAAAAGGATATTATTCCCAAGAGATGCTTTTTCAATTGACTCCCAGAGCAAATGTGAATATTTATATACATGAGTTATGATGGCTTAAGGACTCAACTCATGTGGATTGGGTTTCATCTTGGAAGATCTCTATCAGAGACATTATTTATCATATTTGATTCATTGTCTCTACTTGGAATTTCTCTAAGAAAATCTTGGTATATTCATGCTGAGGTTTCTTTAAAAGTGAATAAAGGAATTTATAGTTACTATGCAATACAATTATTTAGTATGGGATGACATTAATTTTATCCCACAAAGTACATAAGATACAAAGATTCACAAGAACTCATGAACAGATGCAGAAAGCAGAAACAAAGTATTCATTTAGTCCTCTAGTTCTTCCCTAAAAAAGTATTAAACTTTGATTTATCAGAACAACCATTTTAACCTCCCACTGAATTCTCTTTCATAGAGTCTTAAATATTCCCCCTCAAAGATATGTCATATCATTTTGTGGTTTAGAATCTCCCTAAAATATGTATTTAGGAGGCTTCTAAACAAGCAATCATATTAGATATGCACTGCCCAAGTTACTAACTCTTTATACTCCAAGAGATGCTTTGTAGAAACTATACTGGGCTGGATTCTTGTTTCTCCAGACAGAATACTGCACCAGGACATCCTCTTCTCTCCCAAAGGGCAGACCTCTGAACGCTTGTAATTTGGCTTTTGTGCATATCTATACTTGTTTCTTAAGAGAATCTCTACTTGATACTATCTCTTGATCTTTCATAATTCTGGAAATCTTGTTTTGTCCAGGAAACTAGATTCTGAGCTCATATTGTGAAAATAATTGAAAATATTTATTTATCTACGTAAAATGTTGAGCTTTAGGTACTATGAACTGTTAGCTTTTGGACTGTGAACATTTATATATCTACTGCTTTTGTTGTTGTTGCTATTCAGTTGTTTCTGTCATGTCTGACTTATCGTGACCCCATTTGGAATTTTCTTGGTAAAGTTACTGAAGTGGTTTGCCATTTCCTTCTCCAGCTCATTTTATAGATGAGGAACTGAGGCAAATGGGGGTAAGTGACTTGCCTAGGGTCATACAGATATTAAATGTCTGAGGTCACATTTGAACTCAGGAAGAGAAGTCTTCTTGATTCCAAGTCCAGTTCTGTTATCTGCTGTGCCATCTATGTCCTCCTACTTTATGATTAGGCATGTGCATGCTTATCAACTGCTACTGTGGAGTGGTGGATGGTGCTGGGGGTGGGTATGGAGGAAAGAAAGGAGAAAACCCATCTTCTTCATTTTTTTTCCATCCTGGAGGAATCATAAGGGGAAAAGACGGAGAGTCAGTAAACATTTATTAAGTACTTACTGTATGCCAGACACTGGGCTAAATGTTAAGGAAACAAATATGAAAAAGAAAGGCAGTCCTTGTCCTTAAAGAGTTTATAATCTAATGGGGGGGGGGGGAGAAAACAAAGGAAGATGAAAAAAGTGGGGTGTGGGAGAGAATAGAACAACTGTTCTACAAAGAGGAAAAGAAGGTTCAAGGTGGAGAAAAGGCCATGAAATTTGGAGACCAGTGGTAACTGGAGAATGTGGTTTTCGTTGAATGATGATGATGGAAGTCAGATTGCAGAGGAATTGTGTTATAAGATTAGGCTTGGTGCTTCTGAGGCCAGTTTCTCTAAGGAAGGCTTTACATTTATGAAACATATCATGGGAAAAATACTGAGTTAATATTTTTTGAAAACTGGTATAGCTGTGTCCCCCAAATAATATTTTATCCACCATCAGATTGTTTTTCCCCCTAATATGCAATCCTCCAAATAGTATTTTATTGACTATCAGCTTGTTTTTCTCCCTGATAACAAGTTCTCCAAAATAATATTTTGCTCTAATCCCTGATACAAAATTTGGCCAATACCAGGGAGACCATCCAAAATTATAATATAAGAACCACACTCAGAAGAGTATTCTGGAGCTCACCATTCCCTCCAGCAGGAGCATCTTTCCCTTCCAGAGTGCTTTCTTTCTGCTGAAGAAACTGTGCTCCTCAGTACAGTGTAACTCTTACATGAATTTTACTTTGTAAGTATGTATGCCTGAGTTGTGTTAAATTAATTATCTGAAATAGAAAAATCCTGAGGCACAACAGTTCCAAGTATAATGATTTAATTAGCAAAGCTAGCATTTTGCAAATCAAACCAGGTCATCTGACCTCCTTAGAAATCAGAGACCAAAGAGTGATTTATAGAGCTTGTTTTTATAACAGAAAAGAGGCACAAATTTTACAGGAATAAGAATGTATAACAAGAACAAAGAAGTAAGTTAATTTATAATATTTGGCTGCTAGCATGTGGGATGCATAATGGGAAGTTTCTAGGGTAGGATATTACATTCAATGTGATGTTCTGTTGGATTAGGGCTTGTGTATGTTACCTTGTCTTTCAAAGTGAGGTTGCCTTAGGGAAATGAAGCATCTTGCAATTAAAAAGATTACTTTAAAGGGCCTATAGTTTGAATTTACTACATGGAGTCTAGGAGAAAGGGAACTAAGACAGAAAAGAGGAACTTAATCTTGTCAATCTCTTTTTCTAAGCTGCCAGAAAGAGGAATTTAGCCTTTAAAAAGTCTTATTCTATAATTATTTTGTTCCTACAAAGATATATGCCTCACTCTAAATTATCCACTACTATATGATAAAATTTTGTCAATCTATTCCCCAAATTTGTAGGTATCATTCAGGCTAAAGAGAATATCTATATTGGCTTAGCTTAGGTTTAGGGTAGTTTTTCCTAAAGAAGGGAATTGAATCCTTCAATCAAATTTAAAATAAATTGAAATAATTAATACTGATTGATTTGAAGGTTATTCCTTTTCAGTTGTATGTTGGGTCTTTTCCTCTTCTTCTCTTCCCTTCCTGTCTTACCTATTGCTTTAAATAAGCTTTACATTGAATGGACTCTTTCTGTTTCACATGTTGTTCTTAGCACCTGAACAAATTAAGGGGTTATTTCCCCCAATGTCTCTGACTGACGCACTGGTGTTTCCTTAGAAATAAACTGATGGACAAGGACTTAACCTATTGACAGCCATATCTATACCTATGACTCCATGAAGCCAGTTGTAGAAAGCAAGGATCAATAAGGAAACCCTGTGCCCTCTCAGGAGGAAAACCTTTATGCCTGAGAAGTATCACAAAACAAATTAAAAGGAAGTGAGAGAAACAAAATTCTAATAGTAGATGATTTTTTTCAAGGTGAGCTGGGAAGATGTGGAATAATAAATGTGCAATTTAAGATGTACTTTTTTTAATTATGGGAGAGATTTGAATGTATCCAGTGGTAGGAACAAAGAGGAGAATAGGGCAAGAAAGTATTTGGAAATATGAAGGATAAGCAATCTTCTGCAAAACAGAGAAAATTTTCCAATCAAGGGTGCATGCAGAAGGTTGAACTTTGCAAACTTTTGGATCACCTTATCAAAGACTGGAGTGAAGCAGGTGATAATGTGAGTTAGGTTAGGGTCGGATGAATGTAAGATAAGCAGAACAGAAGAGGTGTAGAGAATTCCCAGGAAGCTAGAAACTTCAGTAACTGGGATGTTCCCCTCCTCCTAAGATTAATCAAGAGTTCATTTAAGCTTGAAATCATGAGAAAACAAGGCCCTGGCAGAATTACTGGGGCATTGTGAACTTTAAATAAGCTTGAGTCCCTAGAAACTAACAACATGCTTCAGAGAGTTAGATCATAGAAAAACAGAAACCAGGGTTGGTTACAGAACAATATTCATAGTAACATATTGTTTTAAGATGTATAAACAACGTGATTTCTCTCAGTAATTGGCTCTGTTGAATTATCAACAAGCTCGTCTCCTTATTTTCAACCACCACTAGCCCATTTGTGTTGTGCTAGTCACAACAGAGGGAACTCTTTCTTGGCTTCCTTCCTCCTCCCCCCCAATTTTCCATCTCAAAGAGAGTCTTCTCCAGCTTGGCTAGTTCTTTTGCAGCTAATTCAATTTTATTTTCTTAGTTGATATAATATGTTAATTTGAGCATTTTTAATTTTTATATATAATCTGTTTCTTTTGAATTCTCAGTTTTGGTCAGCATCTAGTGTGAATATATATATATATATATATATATATATATATATATATATTTAATTCTCTTGGTTTTGTTGTGATTTTACCTTCATTTTTCATTTTTAAAATGTTGTTTTCCTCACTCTTCTTCTTAGGCACATTGGCCAACAGCTTATTCATTTTATTAGTCTCTTCACGGATCCAACTGTTTTACTTATCAATTCTATAGCATTTTTGACATCAAATTAATTTTCTTTGAATTTTCAAAATTTTCTCATGTGTGCTTATTTTGGATTTTGTTTATTTATTGACTTTTAAAAAATTATATATTAACCTCACTAAAGCCCTATTTTTTTTCCAGTTGATGTTTATTTTTTAGAAATGGAGTATTTCCTTTAAGGATTGCTTCAACTCCATGCCAGAAATTTTTAGTATTTTTCTTGTCATAATCAGTCTTTTAGTTATTAATTATTTTATTTTATGATGTTCCTTAGGCAACTCATTATTTAAGATTTCATTATTAAATGTTGAATCTGTATATTTTTACTTGTGCTCCCTAAATTATTATTTTAATTTGCACAATTTAGCATTTTGGGTTTTTTTTCAAGCTAAAGGGGAAGAGGAAGCAAATGCAAAAAAAAAAATAGTTTAAGAAGGAGGACTAAAATTCATGAAAAAGCTGCAATAAAACTGGATTTTCCCACATTTGTCTACTACCTCTTATCTTTCCTCCTAACCCCTCACCAAATAGAATGAAGTAAAGAAACTCAAAGGAATTACTAAATTAATTGTAGTTACTTGCTTTCTCAATGTAGTCACAAAGTAGAGGGAAATTTTCTAGAAAGGAGCCCTAGAGTCATCTCACCAATGAATTGATATGTGTACAGTAACATATTTATTCATTGCAGCTGCAGTAGCAATGGCAAAAGTAATCACTGGCCTGTTTTTCTCTAGAGATCAGGTCACTAAAGGCCAGAGACCCAGTTCTGTGCTCAACCCTGAAATGTCAAGATGGAGGATGAACTTCAAAACACTCCATTTTTTCTTGGCTATATCCTTTTATTTTTTATTATTATTTTTTTTTTTTGGCATTTTTCTCCGCAAAATCTGTGTAATACATTAAAAATCCCAATAACATCCCTTTCTTTGTAAAAGAGTAAAAGGATGTCTCCATTTTTTGGGGGGGAAAATCTTTTTTTAAAATTTTGGTAACACACACATACACATACACAATTTGCCCACAGCATTTCACACAATAGATCATGAAAAGAGAGAGCTTCATGAAATTGTGAATCTCTACTTTATAAAACTTGCTGAAAAAAGTATTTATTTTCTTCAGATTACTTTCAAAATTGTTCTGCTTATTTGTTTTTCCTTCTGAATATCTTTCTGTTTTCTAAAAATAATATAATGCCTCTTTTTTTGGGAAGGACTCCCTTGACCCTCAACCCCAATTAAAGACCAAGAGAAAGAGGAAATTTACTTTTGTAAGACATAAGCATAATCAGCAAAATGAATGAACACAATAGCCACATCAAAATTAACCTTTGCATTGTGTGCCTAACACCTCTCTGTTAAGAAGTGCGTTACATACTCCATCATAGATCCCTGGAGACATAGTTGATCATTGCATCTTTCAGAGTTATTGCTTATTATTTTTTCCTTACAATATTATTGTTCTTGTATCAATTGTTCTCCCACTTCTCCTCACTTTACTCACCAATTCATACTACCTAAGATTCTCTGGAATCGTCTTTCATCATTTCTTACAGCACAAAATATTATTCACTACCTTCATAAACCGTATTTTTTTTCAGCCATTCTCCAGTTGTCTAAGAGACAATCTAAGATACCTTCTCAAATCTTGTTTTTTTCTTTCTTTTTTCCCCTGGCTTTCATCCTCTTCCACCTCCAATATTAGGATGTTTGTGTTATGCATAACTGTTTTCTTCCTAGTATCCCAGTCCCTCTGAAGTCTCCCTCTATTTTTACTTGTTTTTCTGTCAAATTTGACATATTTTTTCATCAAGCCCAATTCCTCCTTCCCTTCCATCTCTTTTTCCCACTTTCCTTTTCTCCCTCCCTCTCATGACCCCTTCAGGATTGATTGTTCCCACCCTTTGCCAGCTTTGCCAA
The DNA here is from genome assembly GCF_902635505.1 of Sarcophilus harrisii. NCBI lineage: Eukaryota > Metazoa > Chordata > Mammalia > Dasyuromorphia > Dasyuridae > Sarcophilus > Sarcophilus harrisii. The sequence goes on along the minus strand of NC_045427.1, from coordinate 507,161,232 downwards.
TATGCAGGTTATAAGGTAGAACCTTAAGGGTGTTTTGTAGTTTTGTAGTTTTCTTATTAATGATTTAGAACATTCTTTCAATATGATTATGAGGAGCTTATAATTCTTTTTTTGAGAACTATTTCTTTATATTTTCTAACCACTTATCTTTTGAGAAATGGTTTTTGGTCTTTATATTTATAATAGTTTCCTACATTTCTTGGAAATAAAACTATTATCTAACAAATATGATACATTTTTTTCACAGTTGACGTATTACCTTTTTATTCTAGATATATCTATTTTGTTTGTGTGCAAGTGAAAAAGTTGTAATATCAACATTATCAGTTTTATTCTTTTGTACTGTAATTGCCTCTTCTTTGTTTTATTCGGAATTTATTTCCTACTGTGAGAGGATATGATTGGCTTCCATTCTCACTTTTTTTATGTTAAAATTCAGGTTGTATATACAATTTTAAATGATTGTAGAATGTGCTATAAGATGTTGGTTTGATTTCTGCCAGATTTCTTTCTGCTTTTTCAGTAGTTCTTGGCAAATAGGGAGTTCTTTCCAAAGTAATTTATGTTTTCAGGTTTATCAAGCATTGGATTATCATGTACCATTGTTTTTATTTCTCCTTTGTATAGTTTACTGGTAGTTTATTGATCTATTTTTCTATTTTTTTAGATAGTATTAAGCAGCTTTGATGACTATTGTTGTATAATTTCAGTATTTGAAATCTGAAAGTACTATTATCCCTTCATTCTTACCTTTTTCATCAGTCCATTGATATTCTGGATTTTATTCCCCTTCAAATCTTGTTGCTATTTTTTTTTACTGACTTCTTTAGAGAATAGCTTTGGTACTTTGGGATAGGATTAAAACTGTAAATTAACTTCAGTCATATGGTTATTTGTATTATATTGGAATAGATTAGCCTTTAGCAATGATTATTCTTCTAAATTGTCTTTATTTCTTTAATGAACATTTCATAACTAAACCTATACAAGTATTGAGTATGCTTTGGCAGTTTAACTCCCCAAATTTTATGTATTTTGTAATTATATGAAACCTAATTTTTCTTTTTATTATTATGCAGAAATATTGTTAATTTCTGCATGTTTATTTTAAAGCCTGTCATTTTGCTGATGTCATTAGTTATCACAGTGATTATTTCCCTAGAATTTTAAAAGTAAACCATGATGCCATAAGCAAATATTTTTCTCTCTCTATTCCTTGAATTTATTTATCTTATTTTACTGTTATTGCTAGCATTTTTTTTTTTTGGATTATATAAAATACAGCAGAAACAGTAGGTGTCCTTGTTTGACTACTGTAGTTGATGGAAAAGTTTGTAACATACCCTTGAATGATACTTGCTTTTTGTTTCAGATAGGTATTTAAAAATAATATTAAAAAGATCTCCCCCCGCCTCTCTGTAGTTTTTTTTTTATCATTGATGAATATTGAACTTTATCAAAGTCTTTTTCTACATTTATTGAGATAACCATATGATTTGGGATGTTACTGTTTTTAATGTAATTATTATATCATCTTTGCATTGCTGATAAAAATTTAGCTTGGATATAATACATTATTTCTTGAATGAAATGCTGTAATATGTTTGAGATGATTTTATTTAAATGTGTTGAATTGTCTTTTGCTTTATCCTCTGGTTGAAGTAATATCATATTTGTCTCATAAAAGGAGTTTTTCAGAATGTTTTCTTTCTCAATTTTAAGTTGATTTTGTGTGGTGTTGGCTTTAATTGTTTTTAATTGTTTCTTAGAACTTTAAAACATGTGGAGTGATTCATGAAATTATGTATTGTTATTGCACAGAAGCCATGCTAATTTTTTCTATCTCATTCCATGTTTAGTACTGAACTGCCTATACTATGCTGAAGTGAATATAATTGGTTTTTTTCATATGTTTGCTTTTGACTTCTCTCCTGCTTGATTTTACTCCACTTCATTTAAAAAAATTCCACACCTCTTTATTTCTTTTGTATCTTTGGAGAAACTTCAATATATATTAATTTTCCTCCTATCTGCTACTGGAATATTTAAAAATCCACTTTGAGAGTTATAAACTTTTCTATATTTTCATTCCTAATTTCTTCTTCTTTTTTTTGAAACAAACTTTGGAATTGTCTGCTCTTTCCATATTCTCTTGGGATTCCACAGGATTCTATGTTTGATTAGGAACTGGTTTTCTTTCTCTTAAATTAAAAAACTTAATGAGCTTTGCATTTTCTTTGAGGGATAAACACTCATCATTATACGGGCAGCTAGATGACACATTGAATAGAATTCTGGGCTTGGAATCAGGAAGAGTCATCTCAGATGCTTACTAAGCTATGTAACCTGAGAAAGTCGCTTAGCTTAGCTTGCCTCAGTTTAATCTTCTGTAAAATGAGCTGCAGAAGAAAATAACAAACCACTTGAGTATCTTTGCTAAGACAATCTACAAAGAGTTGAATATAACTGAAACAATTGAACCAAAAACAACTCATTATTCTATTTAATTTTTAGGATGTTTTCTATTGATTTATTTGCCAATAGTAATTGCATCTACCTCCCAAGATTGTTATGAAGATGGAATGAGATAATATTTATAAAGCACTTTGCCATTTCAAAGCATTATATAAGTTGTAGCTATTATCACCACCACCATCATCATGATTTAATTTATTAAATTATTATTATGATGCTCTGAAATTTCTTTTCTTTTGGCATCTTTTACAAGTTTTTTTCTTCCTCTGTTACTTTCAGGATCTTCTTCTTTTTCTGACTGACCCACTCTTAGAATTGGATCATAATGTTTCTTTAGCCTTTTCTTGTGTTGAAGGATTTAGGTTTTAATGGTTTTTAATCCTGCCCTAAGAAGTTTCTGAAAGAATAAGACTAGCCTTATTTAGGTTTACTTTTCTTTTAGGCCTGATATAATCAAATATTGGCCCAGTTCCCCCTTGTATTTCCTTTCTTTCTCTGGCTGAGATGAATCACCATCTGCTGATTTTTCAGATTCTGGACAGTCTATGCAGCCTTGGTAGAAAGTGGGGTAGGGTGGGGTATCCCTAAACAAAGGAATGTTCCAGTCAGAAAGGCAGCGTTGCTCTCTGTCCCCAGTGCATAATGGATTTCTGCTGCTTGTTTGGGTTTGTGGTATTGGGTAAAAGTTAAGTTATGCTGTCAAACTTTGTAGCAGGATGGGATCCTGATATGGGTCTTAGGTTCAAGGTACACATGAAAGGGCAATTTGCTTATCCTTGATGTGAGTGTAAAAGCTGGTGAAGTAGAGTTTCTGGGTGAGAATAATAATATCCTCTGATGTTATTTTAAAAGGAATTTACTTTTACATGATATTTTCTCTCTCTCTCTCTCTCTCTCTCTCTCTCTCTCTCTCTCTCTCTCTCTCTCTCTTTCCCTTCTTCCTTCTCCCCTCTTTATCTTATGGATTCATTTCAAGTTCTCCATTTAACACATAATTCTGACTGCAGAAAATTAAAATTTCTATCATCATCTTGTTGGTACTGTGAGCAAGAAGTCCTCTAAATTCTCAGAATTCTTTGACAATAATAAAGTAATTTCCCAAATCCTTTTTTTCATATCTAAGTCACTTGTTCCATTGACCTGACTTTATTATTGTTTGTTTAACTTTTAAATTTTCTTTCCTTTGTTACATTTTACTTTTTTAAAAAAATGTTTTTCCATTTCAAAATAATGGCAAAAAGCTAATTTATGCTATCGTCTTTTAGCAACTACATGTGTAATTAACCTCTATATAATTGGTCAAGCATACGAATTTTTAACCTTTTACTACAACACTTTAAATGATATCTTTGTATCAAAAACTTTCATTTGCAATACCTGGAGATAGCAATGAATCATTGACAGATATTGGTTAGATAAATGCAGAATATAGAGTTTTTATCCCATAGTTTCTAAGAAAACAATACTTGCCAAAAATGAAGGAATTTTGGTCAAGTACAGCTTTTTGAAGCACACATTATGAATGAATTGGTGATTTGCATAAGGAGAAATTTCCACACTGTGAGTTCTTTACACTGGTTAAATCACAGATTTATCTTCTACTCTTTTCAGAAATAATTAATTTTGTGGTTTTTAAAAAATTTCTACTATTTCTTCTTCAAGATTGACTTCTTAAAATGATGTGGATTTTTGTCTTGGATTTGATTTCCTAGTGGTGCCTATTTTTTTGTCGTGGAATAAGAAAGCAGCATACTTTGTCCTGCTGATTCTTTTGATACATGAAGTTTTTGAGGAACCTTTTGGGCAAAACTTGGACTTGTCATGAGAAATTTCAGTATGCAGAGGGAATGTTGCATTTTTTACTCTGATTTCTGAAGATGGGAGGATCTTACTCTTAATATAGAGACAAAACTGCATTTGTTTGAAAGGCCACTAATTATTTCTGATGAATCCAGAATTTACATAGTTTGAGAGTAATTTGTTCAGGGAAATTCCAATGTAGCTTTTATTGATGTACATTTTTCTCTCCAATGATTTAGACCACAGTCCATCCATGCTTGCTCATTCTGTGAAGTTTTTGTTCATATTCTCACATGAGCTTGTCACAAAGAGTCCACCCAACGGGTTGAAGGCTTTCCTTGAATTCTGTTTATGTTTTGTAGGATACCAAAACCATAAAAATCTGTAACATAAACTTTTAAAATAATAACTTTTTATTTTTTCCAAATACATGCAAAGATAGTTTTCAACATTCACCTTTGCAAAACTTTGTGTTCCAAATTTTTCTACCTTCCTTACCCCCATTTCCTAAATAGTAAGCAATCCAATATAAGTTGGGTATATGTAATTCTTCTAAACATATTTCCATATTCATCATTCTGCTCAAGAAAAATTAGATCAAAAGAGAAAAAAAAGAAAACACGAGAGAAAAAATCCCAATCAAACAATTGCAACAACAAAAAAGTACTTGCTTTGTACTTTGTACAAAAAAATTACTTATACAATGCTTTGATTCACATTCACTCTCCATAGTTCTCTCTCTAGATGTGGATGGCTCTTTCCATCATGAGTCTATTGGACTTGCCTTGAATTATTCCATTGTTGAAAAGAGACAAGTCCCTCCCAGTTGATCATCACATAATTTTATTGTTGTTGTGTACAATGTTTTTTTGGTTCCACTTACTTCACTTAGCATCAGTTTGTAACATAAACTGTTTAATAATGAGAAGGAAATGCATTACATTCATGAAGGATCACTTGTGAAAATATATAGGGATGTGTGAAGGCTAACAAGTAGGATAGATGGAATGGATCTAATAGTGCATGAAGGAGAATAATGTATAATAAGCCTGGAAAGGTAGGTTGGAGCCAAATGTTAATGGGGTTTAAATGTCAAACAGAGGATTTTATATTTGATCATGTGGACAAAAAGGAGCCACTAGAGTTTCTTGAGCCTGACGGTGACCCAGGCAGATATGTGCCATTGGCATTCTCTAGTTTTAAATGTGAGTTTAAACATAACATATTATAACACAACACAACACAGCACTTTTTCATATATTTTCTATGCAACCTCAGGACAAAGTCTATGATTTCACGAGTTATTTCTAAGAAACAGGAAATGCCATGAGGCTTGATAGAATATGAAGATAAACTTTAGAAGTCAGCAGATGAAAGCATAACTTCTCTCTCCAATGGTATACACACTTGTATAATTTTCGATACACTGATCATGTCACTCCTATTCAATTGTTTGTCTTTCATTCTCAAAGAGAACCATGACATGGGCAGGGGGGAAGAATTGCACAACAGGCAAGTGAATTGGATTTAAAGTGAGGGAGGCTTGTGCAAGGTCACCGTCTCACTTTGCCCTCCAGAGCCATATGGATCTGGTGGCCAGGTAGACATCAGGAAGGCTGGAGATGGCTCTGGATGAAATGGGAGACCTTGGCCTTTTTAAATAAGATCTTCAACAGGTCTGAGTTTGACTGAGGCTGCACCCATTCAGTGATTAAGGGTAGGTAGCAATTGAGGCAAAGAATCTTCTCTTTTACCTAGTCCCCCTGCCCCCAATTTAAATAAATAATGAATCAATGAATAAATCTGGAAGGGGAAGATCATCAGAGTTAACCAAAGCAGAAATTATTCAATAAATTCAATAAATCTCAGTGGCTCCCTATCTCCTCTAGGATAAAATACAAAATGATCTGTTTGGCATTCAAAGTCTTTTATAAGCTATTCTTTTCTTACCTTTCCACTTTTCTTATACCTTCTCTTTGACACATATTCTATGGTCTGGTTGTTCCACAAACAAACCATTCTAGGGTTCTAATCTAAGCATTGTCTCTGGTTGTCCCCCATGCCTGAAATGCTCTCCTTCCTCAATTCTTCCTATTAACTTTCTTAGCTTCCTTTAAGTCCCAACTTAAATTCTGTCTTTTACAGAATCCTTACCCAACTCCTAAATCTAGTGTCTTCTCTCTCAATTATTTTTTATTTATCTTATGTTTGTGTATATTTGTTGCATATTATTTTTCTTATTAGATTGTAAACTCCTAGAGGTCAGAGACTATCTTTTGACTCTTTTTGTATTCTGAGCACTTAGCACAGTGCCTGGCATATAGTAAATACTTAATGAATGTTTATTGAAGAGGTTTGGAAAAATCAAAATAAAGCTTTCTATAAAGGAAAAGTTTCGAACCAGATTAAGATGGAAAATTTTATTAAATATCTGTACAAGTTATTCTTCCTAACTCTTCTCACCCTTTAGAAAGAAAGAGCAGCCTCTTCTCCTGACATAAGAAAGTTTTCAGTATTCACAACATAGAAGCTTGAAAGTAAAGCTTCCAGTCAATCTCATATTTTGCAGTTCAAAGTCAACCTGTCTGACTCACTTTCTTTAAGTAAATTACAATAAAATTAAGTAGAGAAAAGGAAGTCATCTTGGAAAATTCCACAAAGCCTGACCTATACCTCAGGATAGCCTTATTTGTAACGTATTCCAAGGGACCACAAAAATCACTCTCCATATGTCCTAAATAGATATCAAATTAAATAGTTCATGGGAAGAACAAGTCATTCTAGTGACTACATATATGATATCGTCTGATGTTAATTTAAAAGGATTTTATCTTTACATGATTCTCTCTCTCTCTCTCTCTCTCTCTCTCTCTCTCTCTCTCTCCCCTCCCTCCCTTTCTCCTTCCCTCCCTCCCTCTCTCTTTCCTTTCCTTCTTTCCTTCCCTAACACTTTGTTCATTCCTGGCATAGTGGGTTCTTAATGCTTATTGAATGACTGACTTTTTTTTTTTTTTGCCTTATACAGTTAAATGCCTTATAATATCAAGATTATATGCAGAATTTTTGTTTGATATAATACCACTGAAAAGAGATGGAGAGTAGATAGTCATATGGTTACAAAAACTCTTAATTGAATGAATACATTTCTAAGAAAGGCCCAGTGATGTAACAGCAGTAATTTGTTGAATTACCAGATACCTGTTCCTGTCCATGGTTCTGACAGTTTATAGCAGGCCAGGAAGGCACTGCTTATTACTTTTGAAAGAACAACCTACACATATTTAGTAACAATAATTATTGGGTCTTTTGTATCTCATTCTAACTTAATTCCATGGATCTATGACCCCACAATAGCCTTAGAAATATAATAGTTGAAGAAAAAGAATCTTAAAAAGAAGTTCTTGAAAATTTATCTGTTATCACTGGTTAAATGGTGTTGAGTTAAGGGAACCAATTTTTATTAGCCTTATATTTATAGAAGAATATAAATGTACTATAGTAATTGTTAACAGGAAAACAAAGCAGAAACCTCTCCAAAGGCTTATTCAAACTTCTGATCCTTGAAAGAAATTATGGATTCAGCAGAGGCTTTCTTTTGACAATGAGCGGGACTCAAAAGAACATCCTTGCTGCCTGACTTCTTTCATAGAGACAAATGACAGCTGTCAAAGGCAATACTTCCGTCTAAGGAAAATGCAAAGAAGAGAAGCAACCTGCCAACTTGACACTGAAAAAGTAGAATAAAATTAAGTCAGTGTTTTAAGGAGTTCCTAATTACTAAAGCAACAATGACTTTGGACTGTTCAGTAAAGGCTATGTATGTATGTGTGCAGAGCAAAAGCTCAGTGTGAATTTATTTGATCAGATGACAGAACTTTTTGGCCTAAACTGAAAGTAGGAATTGCATTTGAATGTGGGAGACTATTTATTGTTCACCTTATGGGCTCCAGTAAAATAAAAATAGGAATAGAGCATTCTTTGAGGTAGAAAAGTACAAGCAAGGACATAAAGGTCTCTATCAAGTCAGCCTAAGAAATGACAGCCATATACAGAAGGTTAGGGTAAAGTACTGCTGCTGAGTGTGCAGGGAGAAAGGCTGTGCACATTTTTGGCTGACCTAGCTTGGGTAATTTGGATGGATATTAAGGACAATACAAGCAGGTGGGTGATCCTGCTGAGGTTATTGATAATGATGTTCTCTGTCTGCTGAATGAGATGATACATCTCCAGGGCAGTCATGAAAACTGGAGCAGGAAGCATTTGTATCAGTAAGAGAGCCACAGAGGACAGGGCAGAGATTGCACAGGGACTTTGCAAACACAAAAAGTAATGGGTTATTTAGCAATGCTTTTCCATTTTTGAAGCCTTTCTGGATGTCCTAAATTGTTAATCCTTCTTTCTCCTTGAATTCCATATATTTAATTGATTGTATCTGCTGTGTCTTCCCAGTAGAATGAATATAAACTCCTTGAGGGCAGAACTGCTTTTGTTTTTATTCCCAGTGCTTAGCACAGAGACTTGCCCATGATAGATCTTTAATAACAATATACTCTTGAATTATTTGCTATCCCTCCCATGGCTCCTTTCCAGTCATATTTTAAACACTACCAATAAAATGCACTCATTCTTAGTTGTTCCTCTATTTAAAACATAGGAATATAAATGATTTTCATTACTTAGATAATACATTCAGGGCCATCTCCAGTCATCCTGATCTATATATGGCCACTGGACCCACATAACTCAGGAGGAGAAAGTGAGGCAGGTGACCTTGCATAGCCCTCCTCCACTTAAATCCAATTCAAAAAGCATTCATGGCATCACATCCCTGATGCTGTTCCTCTTTGAGAACGAAAAACAAACAACAACTGCTTGAGACTGGAAGCCTTGGAAAAGTTAGAGTGAAATCCCAAAATGAAAGAACTGAGGAAACAAAGGGGGAATTTGTTTCTGGGGATGATCTGGGATTTTTCTAGTTATGACAAAGCCAAAAGCTGTTTTAGACACAAATCGAGTCAAGTTTGATCAAGGTTAAGGAAATAGTTGAAATTTAATAATTCTCTCTCACTACCAGAGACAGCATAATGCTATGGAATGATACCTTGCTGACTTGGGAGTGAAAACAAAGCTTGGTTAACATTTCATTATTGTCATTTAAACCTATATAGCTGTAAGTTTATAGACTTTTTTTGGAAATCACTCTTTTCTGATTCATTTTCCTCACTATTAAAACAAGAGGGTTTTGGATTGGTTGGCTTCTAAAATCCTTTTACCACTAAATTTATTTTCATATCACTAATAATAGCACCTTAGGAACATTAGTGTTCTGTACTTTTTTGGGGGGATAGCAAGTTGGGAGCCACTTTATTTTTTTGTGACTTTTTATTTAATATTTTATTTTTTCCAAACATTTTAAAACGAAAAACTGAATTCCAAATTCTCTTTCTTTTCCTCCTGTACTCTTGGAGAAAGCAAGCAATTTAATAAAGATTACTCATCTGTAGTCATATAAAACATACATCTACATTAGCCATGTTGTGAAAGAAAGCAGACTCCTCCCCAAAAGAAAAACCAAAAAAGATGTTACTAAAAGTATTCTTTGATCTTTATTCAGATTCCATCAGTTCTTTCTCTGGAAAACCAATTTTTTTATCATAAGATCTTTGAAACTGTCTTGGGTCTTTGTATTGCTGAGAATAGCTAAGTCGTTCATAGTTCATTGTGCAATATTGCTGTTACTGTGCATGTTCTTCTGGATTTTCTTCACTTTGCATGAGTTCATATAAGTCTTTCCAAGTTTTCCTGGATTCATCCTGCTTGTCATTTCTTTTTTTTAACCTGAGTGCTTGTGTGTCTTTTGTTTAAAATGATATTTTTTTCTCTTACCAATTAATGTAATAATTTAAAACCTTCATTTTTAAAAGTTTTAAGTTCCAAATTTTATTTCTTTCTCCTTGAGACACTAAACAATCTGAAATAGGTTACACATCTACAATCAGGTAAAACATTTCCATATTGGTCATTTTTGTGGAAGAAGACTTGAATAAAAAAGGAGAAAGAATAAAAGAAAGAAAAAAAGTGGAAAAGTTGTGTGGAAAATATACAACTGAGTGTGTATATTATTCCCTCTTTGAGACAGTTCTGATGAGAATAAGGTTCAAGTGCTTCCTTCTACCTCCCTCATCTTCCCATTCATTGTAAAAGTTCTTTCGACCTTCTTTTATGTTAGATAATTTAGATGATTCTACCTCTTCTTTGTCCTTTCTCCTAGTATATTCATCTGTCTCACCACCTAATTTTATTTTATTTTTTTTATCATTCCATCATATTTAACTCACCTGTGTCCTATCTTTGAATACTCTTTCTAACTGCCCTAATAATGATAAACCTCTTAGGAATTGCAAGTATCATCTTCCAGTGTAGGAATGTAAACAACTTAATGTTAATGAATCCCTTATGATTTGTCTTTTCTCTTTACCTTTTTCTCTTTCTCTTGAATCTTGTATTTTAAAGTTAAATTTTCTATTCAGCTTTGATATTTTCATCAGGAATGCTTAAAAGTCATCTATTTCATTAAATATTCATTTTTTTCCCTGAAGGATAATACTCAGTTTTTTTTTTTCCTAATTGATTCTTGATTGTAATCTTAGCTCCTTTGGCCTCCAAAATATCATTCTTATATGATCTTTCCTTTATTTTTCATGTTAGTTATTTTTCCAATGAGATATTTTACATTTTCTCATTTTTTTTCATTCTTTTGATTTTGTTCTAATTATTTTTTATTGTTTCATGGAATCGTTAGTTTCCACTAACCCACTTCTAATTTTTAAGGATTTTTTTTTCTTTAGTGTATGTTTATGCCTCTTTTTTCCATTTAGCCAACTATACATTTTAAAGGAACTTTCCTTCAATCAATTTTATAATTCTTTTTCCATTTTGTCTATTCTGATTTTTAAAAGAACTTTTCTATTCAGTGGATTTTTGTGCCACTTTTATTATTGGGTTTATTTTATTTTTAATGTATTATTAATTAATGTATTATTTTTTTGTGCCTTTTTTACCAAGTTGTTGGCTTTTTTTGAAAATTTTCTTGCATCAATCCTTCCTCTCCAATTTTTCATCTAATTCTTTGATTTTTCAAATCCTTTTTGAGCTCTTTTAGGAATTCTTTTTGGGCTTGAGACAAATTAACATTTTTCTTTAAGGCTTTGTATGTAGTACTTTTGAATTTATTGTCTTCTGAATTTGTTGAGCTTCCCTGTTGCCATAGTAACTTTCTATGATTAGGTTAATATTATTATTATTATTTGTTCATTATTTCTTAACTTTCAATTTTATGTTAAAGTTGGACTTTGTTCTTGGGATAGAAAGTGTACTGTCCCAAACTTCAGGTTTTTTTGTGCAACTGTTTTTAGAACCAGTCTGAATATTCTTCCAAAATCATATAATCTAAGGATGGTTGTGGTCATTGCTCGCCTGGCCTGCTCTCTGCTCTGTGACTGTCTTCAAGCACTTTTTTTACACTCTGGGACTGTGACCAGGTTTTCTATTCCTGTGTGCCACAATCTCTGGTGCGGTTATTGCTCCTCCACATCCTGTGACTGTAACAACATATAAACAATGCAACAGAGTCCTGCACCCAATGCCAATATAAGGACCCTTGTACTCTCTTTCTGACCAGTTGTCCAACGCCCTTACCATTTGTTGGCAGGGAGTTCTGGAAGCTGTCACCTTCAATTTGGTTGGCCCCAAAGCCTGCTGATGGTTTGCCAAAGAGGGCTGCTATTGTCTTTCTGGGTGTTGCCTGTGTTGGACCGCACTCTACTCTCACTCTGGAGTGAGTCACCTTTCTTAGTATCTTCTAAATTATCTTGGGCTGGACAGTTGCTACATCCTCTCCTTTGGGGGATCTTACCACTTTAGAATTTGTTTTGAAGCATTATTTTAAAATTGTTTGAAGGGGAAATTGGGAAAACTCAAGCTAATCCCTGTCTTTTCTTTACCATCCTGGCTCCAACCCCTGTTTTATATTTTCCAAGCTCATTTAGTTTTAAAGTAATCCCATGAAGTAGATGGGGCTACTGTTCTAATTTTTATTCTATTTCTTCATGAAGAAATTGAGGTTTGAGGAAAACAGGTCAGCCAAAAGTGCATGTAAATTTTCTTTTGGAACAGTCAGTTGAGGGCCTTGTCCACTGAACCAGTGAATGACATCTCCAGCATTAGAAAACATGTCTCCTGAGTCCTAAAGGAGAGTTTCTACCTTTCTATTGTATTATTTCCTTGCTAATGTTTAAGCAATATGGAACAGTTAAAAAACACTGGATTTGTTGATTAGAACACGTGGTTCTTATTCCAGATTGCAGGTCTTCTACTTCATTTCTGTGTGAGCTTTCAAAAAGTCACTGGACCCCTCTGTTTCCTTATCTGTAAAATAAAGAGACCGGACTGGATGACCTATGTTTCCTTCTGGCTTTACACATATGATCCTAAGCAAAAATCTAAAATAAGAGAAGTTGCTTTGGTTTTGATTAACTTTTCAAATAACCAGCCCTGGATTCTCCAGAGAAATCTGTGTCAGCTGATTTTTCCATTCCTCTTCAAATGCATAAGGAGCTAAGATGATAAATTATCATGTACTGTATTAAAAGTGAGGAACTGCATACCTGCTGTAATCTGGGATGGGAAAAACCAAGTAACTCAAAATAGGGCTCTTCGTGCACAAATATTTCCTCCAAGCTGTATCCTTGAGCTGTTGCTACCTGAAGAAAAAGGACCTTAAAAATCTAATTTCTATTACTTTGAAGAATATAGTCCACTTGGTTATAGCTTATTACAAAAGAGATAATTAAGATTCCCTGAATTAATAGATCTTTTAGTGAATAGTTAATTAAAAAAAAAATCTGAAAACCTGTATTGTGTTTTAAATGTCTAGGGATTAAAAAAAAAAGAATCAGAGAATAATAAAAATTCATTTTTAATTAACTTGGTGGGTCTAATAATTTAATCACTTCTTTAGACTAATAACAATACACTCCCCCACTTATATAAATGCTGTGACAAGGGTGTTTACATCATTTGAATTAGTTTCTTATCTCCTCTTCATTACAAAGTTAGATATTTAACTTTTGTGATTAAGAAGCTATCTTTCAGGTGAGTACTTCAAAGGACCATATATGGTCGTCAAACATCCTTCAGTTCTGGAATGATGTTATTATATTTCCTATATGGAGTTTTAGAGCAGAGAATTTTTTTTCTTTTTTTCTCTCCTAGGCCTAAAGCTGGGTGATCATGGACAAATCATTTAACCTCTCTGAACCTCTATTCTCTCATACATAAAAAGGATTAATATTTGTATGATTTCATGATGCAAAGAGCCTAAATTCATTTTGGGGGACTCCTTACTCCTCTGCTCCATAATTTCTATCTGGAAATTTTTGGACAAGGTTTTATGGAAACATTTCTCCTTCCCTGTTGTGTATAAATATATAATTCACTACACTGAAGAACATTTTATTGAGAGGAAGATGAAAACCCAACCAAAGCCTAGGGAACCAAAAAGAAATTCCCCAATAAGCAGAAGCCCTTTCCCTTACATTTCTCTCCTTTGGGGTTCCCTGCTGCTTTTGCCAGATGTTGTTTTTTTGAAATTCTTTGTTGCTCTTGCCAGCTGTTACTTTCCATTGGATCTCTTACGGTTGCTTAAAGCAGGAGTCCCACATGTGTCAGATGCTCTTGTGGGTTGTCTCCCCTTCTATTGAATTCTCCCTTATCCCTGTTCTGTTGTCTTTGACCTATTAAGGCAAATCTTTCTCTGTCCTTGGGGTCAGTCCTTACTGTTTCATATGGGGAAGAGCTTTATTTTTCTGATTGGCAAGAGATGTGGTTTTTCCTGTGTCACAGGACTGGACTACCGATGTCCTTTAACTGAGGATTTTCTCATTTGCCACTGCTGTTACTGACATCTGGTCTCGCAAAAACTCATTCCCCAGTAGCTACCTGCCATGCCCCAGCTTCGGCAGTGTTTCTGGCACCAATTCCAATGCCAGCTGTGGCTATAAATCTCGAGAAAGTCTTCTCTCTCTCTCTCTCTTAACACTAGGGAGCAGAGTCATATGTCACATAATTTTAGTATTGAGGGACAAGAGGTAAAAATGAATTACTGAATTTATTTGAAAGTTCTATCCAATATGTGATTGAGTGAGTGGTTTCTAACTTGTAGTTGAATGGACAGGAGTTGCTTTCTGGCATGCAATCTCTCCTTATGCTGTCCTGGAATCTGAATTTTCTTTAGCCTTGCAAAGATTAATAAATCATTTTTTTCCTGAGACAAAGATTAAGTAAGAGTTTCTCTGCCACCATTCTTCTATGCCTGTGTTCCTTGGCTTAGACTTAGTTCAAAGGTTCATGATTTCTTGATTAAAAAAAAATATTTTTGAATGTTTGGAAACACAATTGACCAGTTGGGGAAATTGACTAGTTAAAGACTTAAAAGGTACAGAACCTCCTTGTGAGAATGGATAAGTATAGATAAGTCTCTTGACTAGTTGGGTAGTGAAATTGTTAAGGTATTGTCAATGATGTGAAAATGATTTCTCTATCCAGAGGAGTTGGATTTTTTATCCAAATGTAGGAACAATGAACTAGTTAGCTAGTTGAAATCAAAGAAATCTTTGATAGCCCAGACTAACATTAGAAATAACAATTTATCCCTAAATTCTATTCTTTGAAAGTTACCTGGGGCACTGAATACCATACATAAGTCAATCCGCATATATTCATGGGACCAGAGATCTAAAGCCAGAAGAGACTTTAGAGGCTATTTCTGGTCATTTCCCTCACTTTATAAATGAATTAAATGACTTGCTCAAGCTCTTGCAGATAGCAAGCTTCTGAGGTGGGACATATACCTCACATATATAGTCACATATCTAGTATACATTAGGGGAAGTCTTCTTGACACTAAAGTTAGCTTTTTATCTATTCTGTAATATTATTCCTTAATTTTCTCTATAAATATAATATGCAATGTGAATATAAACAAGCATAGGCATATGTATGTGTCTTTTTTTTTAAAAAAAGAACAACATATTAGATATTGCCATATCAATTACTCATCATCTCTTAATTATATGGAATAAACTGTTTTTATAATACCAAAGAGCTCTTATATATATGTAAATATAAATATAGGAGCAGAGGAGACATCATAAGAGAACAGAATGAGGTACATTTCCTCTCAATCATCTTGTTTGCTGCTAGAGTTGGCTTGAAGATGTTTTCAATGCATTTACTGAAGATGCAATTACAGCTCAATATTTTTATTAGATTAAAAAAACTTTTATTTGCATGTATATATACATAAATATGCACATAACAAATGAGATAACATTTGTAAACACCCTTAACACAGTGCCAGGTACATAGTAGGTTCTATATAAATGCTTATTTCTCTTCTCTCTTTCCCTCCCCCTCTTCCTCACTTGTACTCCTACCCTTTCCTAATATATGTCTTTATACACACACACACACACACACACACACACACACACACACACATGTACTTGTCCTTACATAATATATAGGAACAAGATGAGGTTCATATAATCATCCTGTTTACTCAACTAGAGTTGAGAGTTTTATATATCTTACATCTATTAACCAATTATTTATCCATTTATCTACATATGGATATCGAATTAGAAATGATATAGTGGTGTTGGTGGGGGTGAAGACTAACTATCAGTTAGAGGAGTTAGGGAGTTTCAAGTGAAGGGACCACGTGACGTGAGTTTTGAAGGAAAAGAGCAGAGATAGGAGTGAGTGCACTCCAGGTATGGGTGTTGTTCATCCCTCATTTTCAAGGAGGACCAAAGACATGACTAGGTGATGTCTTGACTTATCACAAATTAGATTTAAGGCCCAGAGTTGCGCCGTTGTCCGTTTTACTCTCTATTCTAGAGTCATTGAAGTCTAGTATCAAGACAAAGGTCAAGATGGCTGTGATACAGTGCATGAACTTGACCTCTTTGATGTCTTCCAAGCTCTAAGTGCTTCATGGTGTGTACTTCAGCTGCTTCATGGCTGTTGGAATAATTTTGTTTTCATTTGCTCACTCCACAGGAAGGAAGTCTTCAAGTGCTTGGGGCAGGTATCCTCCTACTTCATCAATAGGTTTTAGACCTGTTGGTTACCCTAAACCTGATTTAACCTGTCTGCCAAGATGGTTTTACCAGGCTGGGGCTGCTGGTTTATATTTCAGTTTCTTGGAGGTGTGGGTGACAATCAGCAAAGACAGGAATACTGGATTTGGAGTGTTGTTTGTAGTAAGCAGTCCTGTGTGATGGCAGCATAGAGACAAACAAACAAAAAAAACACCCAGCGTGGCTAAATTGTAAAAAGACTTAAATGCTAGAAAGAGGACTTTAAGAAAATCCCTTAGGCAGCTAGTGGAAGGTAAATTTTAAAAAAAGAGACAAATTAAGAGGTGTTTGCGGGAGATTATTGTTGAAAGAGACTCTCAGGTAAATCCAGTCTGATTTAAGGCTTGAGACTCAATTGATACACATTGCTATGATTACCTGGTGGTCAGTCAGGGATCTTCTTGTTTTCCATTTGCTATCTCCATGGAACATGACTGAAAAAATGACAACAGCAACAATAATATTTCTTCATGAAAGTAACTTTAATGGTAGTTTTTTGTAATCTTATAGAATGCAGGGGCTTATCCTAAATGAATAGCTATTTGTTGTTGTTAAAAGGTTAATCTCTCCCCACCCCTCTCCAGGAGTTGGGACTCTAATGTGCCAGTAGTCCCTCTTTTTTTTTTTTCCCCTTTGGTTGTAATTAAGTCCTTCACTGGTTGGGGCAGAAGCCAGGAGAGATAATTATCCTTAAGGCTGTCAGCAGTGCTCCCATCTGATGTACAGATAAATGGTCCATGTAGATGCAGGTTCCAGATAAGTGGGTACATGAGATAATCAGACCCAAGACAAGCATGATGGACTGTTCTAATGTCAGCATATTTCCCTTGGAATTGTTTTAAATGCATTTATACATGGCATTATACAAATCAATTTAAATAAATTTGGTCATTCCCTTGCATGTGTGCATATGTGGATCAATTAACAAAAGCTGTTTCAGTATTGGAGTCAGTCTGTTTTTGTGAAGCATTTTGTGGGCTCTCTAACATCTCAATTTACTGGTAGAGTGAGCAAAACCAGAATTGGGTCATGGAGTATAAATCTGAATGAAGTACATGTTTAAGAAGCCCTGATTCAATTTAACAAGCATTTATTAAATTTCTATATGCCAGGCATAGGGCTAACTGTTAAGGATATAATAGAAGAAAGGGAAAAACCATCCTGGGCCTGAAGAATTCCCAGGTAGCATAGTTTAATCCTGCCTCAAATGCTTACTGGCCATGTGGCTTTTGGCAAATCACTGAATCATTCAGTTTGTCCATCTGTAAAATGTTGATATTAATGGCATCTATTTCATAGGGTTATCACTGTCAGGTTCGAATTATACATATTTGTATATTCCTATGTATATGTACACATTCATACATTATATCTATACAAATACACATGTATGCAATACTTTGTAGACCTTAAGGCGTATTATAAATATATTATTGTTATTGTTGTAATTTTTGTTATCTGTGTCAGACAATAGGCATTAATCACTGAGTAGTGTGCTAATAGAGATACAAAGAAAGACAACTTCTTGTACCCTCAAGACTTCCTACTGTAATAGGAGAGACACCATGTAGATAGTATAGTGGATGGAAGGAAACAGGGAAAGTTGCTAATAGCTGATGGGACCAGGAAAGGCCTCCTGAAGAATGTAGGCTGTAAGAACTGCCGTTTCTTAATGCTAGGGTAGTATTACTTTCCATTTTATCAATCATTGTTCACATAATGGTGAATGCTCTTTGAGAAAGCTTAGGTTCACCATAAATTTGTGTTATCTACTCCAGTGGTTCATGTCTTTTACTGCTGAAGGCAATTCTTCTGTTCTTTTCTGGCTGAGTCATTCTCCACAATAGTTATTCCAAACTTCCTCTCTCTTTTCACCTTCTCATCCCTTTCAACAGATATTGTCTTTTTCAACAATATTGTCTTTTTTTTTTTTTTTACTGAGAAAGTAAAGATCATCTATCCTGAATTATTCATTTTCCTCAACTCTATACCTTAAAATTCTTCTTTATCATCCATATTTTCTCTTTTGTTTTAGTCCAAGAGGAAAATGTAAGCTTTCTCCTTCTCAAAGCTAGCCTTTTTACTTGTGGCCTTAATTCAATTCCTTCTTGTTTCCCCAGTGTCCTATATTAAATATTCCTTTTTTATCTTTCATTTTTCTCTATCCACTAGATACAGATCCCTATCATCTCCAGATATGTTTGTTCCTACAACTACAGTTCTTCCCCATTCTTGAAAAAAAAAAAATTTCCACTTAATAAATTTATTGCCTATATCTTTTTTTTTACAGCCAAATCCCAAGAAAATGTTATTTACATTCATTATCTCCAAAGTTTTGCTTTCTAATCACTTATGAATTCCTTTAGACTGACACTGCTTTTACCAGTTAACAATCTCCCTTTTAATCCCTTTAAAAATGTTTTATTTTTATTATTAACAAACATCAACAAATATAAACATTTTCTCATACAAAGAATATAAAAAGAGAAGAATGTTATATAATTTAATCTTTAAAAAAGTCTTATGTATGTATATATACACACATATGTATATATGAAACACATGGCAATATCAACAGTGCATGTCCAATCTATGTCTCTCTCTCTTTTTTTTTTTTTTGGCTGAGGCAATTGGGGTTAAGTGACTTGCCCAGGGTCACACAGTTGGGAAGTGTTCAGTGTTTGAGATCAAATTTGAACTCAGGTCCTCCTGACTTCAGGACTGGTGCTCTATCTACTGTGTCACCTAGCTGCCTCATCTATGTCTCTTTTTGAATTTTCTTCTGAGCTCTTATGTTATTGTTTTTTAATTTAATGTTAATTACATTAGACTTAGAATAAAGGAAAACCTAAATTCAAACCTTGTCTCTGACATTTACCAATTATATGAACCTGAGGAAACTACAAATTCTGAGCTTGTTTCTTCTTACAAAATATAGATGTTATTAGATGCCCAGAGTTGTTGTGAAGAAAGTGATTTCTAAACCTTAAGGTCCACAACATTTCTCATATCTCTTCTTCCCTTTGTTTGTTTAATTACCACTTGAGTTAAGCGTGGAATTTGCAATAGCTTCCTTATTAACACTCCTTCTCTTTTTCCTAAGTTTATCTTTTACATACCCTCCAAAATGATTTTCTTACAGTAAAAGTCTTTTTTAAGCTCAGAACTTCAACAAGCCTCAGTTTGACTGAGACCACACCCATTCAGTGATTAAGGCTAGGTAGTAATTGAGGCAAAGAATCTCCTCTTTCACCTAGTCTTAAAAAAAAATCCTAAATAAATAAATAAATAAAATTGGGAGGGGAAGACGTTCAGGGTTTCTGGCCAAAGCAGAAATAATTGCTTCTGATAATCCATCTGAGTCAGTCAGGATTCAAACAATGACCAAGCAATGACCAAATAGGTCTGGGACCAGTCAGTGAGAATCAAAATGTTTTTGGGTTAAGGCATGGTCTTTAAGAAGCTGACCAGTAAACCCCACGACATATTGGGAAGGTTCAGAGTTAGATAACTGGAAGGTAGAACAGTAAATAGCTCCCCAAACTCTTCTGTATAGAAGACTGAAGACTTTCCAGATAATTCTCAATTTCCCATCAGCTCATCTGTTTAATTTCAATTTCAAGAATACCATGCTGGGTACCAGCTCATGCTTCTTGCCCCATGCTTAACTGTTTTTTTTTTTTTTTTTTTTTTTTTTTAAATATTGTCTCCACAATTAGTGTTACCTCCTTAAGGGAAGGAAGTCTTTCTTTTTCTTATTTGTATTCCTAGCACTTGGCACAATGCCTGGCATATAGCAGGCACATAATAAATGTTTGCTGAATTTACTTGAACTATATTAGTCCATTTTTTTAAATAAAAATTTTTATTGATATTCTTTGTTTTTCCATTGCCTAAATTTCTCTCTG
Source organism: Sarcophilus harrisii (assembly GCF_902635505.1). Taxonomy (NCBI): domain Eukaryota; kingdom Metazoa; phylum Chordata; class Mammalia; order Dasyuromorphia; family Dasyuridae; genus Sarcophilus; species Sarcophilus harrisii. The sequence continues at coordinate 507,140,846 of NC_045427.1, read as the reverse complement.
TATTTCCTCTTCTTCCTGAGAATCAACTTCTACAACAAAGGATTTTTAAAATAAAATAATAAAAAGAGAATGAAGAGAAAACCCATCAAAACCTATCTAAACCAACTGATAAATTGAAAAACCCTGAAAAAAATAGGTGAAACTAGCTGGGACAGCACTGGCTCTAGTCAGGAAGATCTGAGTTCAAATTGAGCCTCAAATTTTTAGCACTTACTAGCAGGACAAATCACTTAACTGCAGAAGCTTCATGAAAGAAAGAAAGAAAGAAGGAAGGAAGGAAGGAGGGAAGGAAGGAAAGAAGGAGGGAAGGAAGGAACAAAGAAAGGAAGGAAAGAAGGAAGGGAATAAACAAATTCCATATCAATAGATCTCACTTTGACAAAAGTAGTAGGACTGGAAAAGATGTTAAGGTGTTTTTCTTTATCTTTGAGGATGTAATTATCTTTTAAATCTGAAACATTAATTTTTCAGTTGTTTTGTGATGGCTATTTCCATTTCCATTGTTGTAGTAGTCATGGTGTATATTGTTTTCTTCGCTCTGTTTAATTGATTTTATGCATATGTCTATGCTTCTCTATATCATCATATTAGTATTTTTATAGATAAGTAATATTTCATGACATTCATATATCATAATTAATTTATTCATAAATCAATGATAGTCCATTTTGTTTTTAAATTGCTACCAGAAAAATAGATCTTAAAATATTTTGGCCCATCACTTGGTATAATTTTTTCAATGACCTCCTTGGATTATATGCTTAGTAGTAGAATCTCCGGGTCAAAAGGTATGAACATTTGACTTTATTTATAAATTCCAAATTAGTTTTCATAATGGTTTTATTTGTTGATAGTTCCACCAACAATATACTACTATTGTGACTATTTTCTAACAAAATTGTTAGTATTGACTATTTCCTTCTTTTTTCATCAATGCCAATTTGCTGAGAATGATATAAAACCTTAGTGTCATTTTAAAGTGCATTTCCCTTATTATGAATTATTTGGAGCATTCTTTTATGTGGTTACAATTCATCTTTCGAGAATTGTTTGATATCGTTGACCACTTATTGGGTAATGGCTTTTGGTCACTAATATATATATATATATATATATATATATATATATATATCATATATGTTGTTTCTTTAATTGTATTGAATACCAAATAATTACCTGAGAAATTTTATAAAAAGGTTTTTGCTATTTGACTGCCTCTTTTCTTAATCCAAATGCATTAGTTTTGCTTATGTATATTCTTTACAATTTCATATAATAACATTTTCATTCTAGTGATCCCTTATTTTATTAAGATTATATCTTCTCATAGATATGATTTTCTCATAGTTGCAAAAGTTATTTAATCTGTTTCTCTTCCACATTTTTTGGTATTAACTTTAATATTAATATTATGTAAACACTTTGAATTTTACTTCCAGTATGGTGTAGGAGGTTGGTCTAAGTCTGCCAGACTGCTTTTTGATTTTCTCTTTAATCTTTAATCAAAATAGGATGTTCTTTCACAAGTAATTTATGTTTTTGAGTTGTTGAACCTTTGATTTTGAGTTCTATTGTTTCTGATTCTCACTTTATGTAGTCTATTCTATTGATCTGCTTCTTTATATTTTAAACCAATGCCAAATGGTTTTAATTATAGTTACTTTATAATATAGTTTGAGGTCTGCAATTATTATTCTTTATTCATTTTTTTCATTATTTTCCTTGATATTCTAGAATTTTTTTGTTCCTCCTAATAGATTGAATTTTGTAAAGTATTATTTTTGTAATTTGAGATGTACAGTAATATTGTAGTATTGTCACTTGATATAGTGTATTATATAGTATTTGGTAATATTGTCAGTTTTTTAATATTGGCATAATCCATCTGTGAATACTGAATATTCTTCTGCTACTGAAATTATTCTTTGAGGAACATTTTGTAATTGATAACTCTATACAAGTATTTTGTGGGCTTTGGTAGCTTGACCTCTAAATATTTTATGAATTTCGTGGTCATTTTGAATTGGAAATCCCTTTATATTACTATCTCTTGAGTATTATTATATGGAAATGCTATTTATTTTTGTGAGTTATTTAATAACTCACAAATTTGCTGAAGCTACTGTTATTTAAGTAATTATTTTTGCTGATTCCCTAAGATTTTCCAAATAAATCATCATGTTAACCAGAAAATATGATAATTTTATCTTTTCTTTGTCTATCTTTATATCTTTGGTTTCTTTCTCATTACCACAACTACCATTTCTATAACTAAAGTAATAAAAGTGAGTATGAACATTCTTAATTTATTCCTTTATTGGGAAGGATTTGATTGTTTCTTTATTGCATATGATGCTCGTTTTTGTTTTAAATACTTTTCTGATATCTAAAAAGATCCTTTTATGTCTATTTTTAGGATTTTTAGTATAAATAAGTGTTGTGTTTTGCTAACAGTATTTTCTGCATCTTTAAGATAAACATGTAGTTTTTTGTTTTTAACATGATTGTGTTATAACTAATGTTGACCATCCTTACTTTTTTTGGCATGAATATGGTATAGAAATGAATGATTTCTTGTACAAATTCCTATAGTTTTTTGGGCAAAATTTTATTTTATATTTTAAAATATTTTATTTCTTCCTAAACTACATGTAAAAATACTTTTTAACATTTTTTAAAATTTTGAGTCCCAATTCTATTTCTCTCTTCCTCTCTTCTTTCCTTCCTGAAATGGTAAACAATTTGATATAGGTTATATATGTGTAATCATATAAAACATTTCCACGTTAGAAATTTTGTGGGAAAAAACTTGAGATAAAAAAGAAAGAAGGAAAGTGAAAAATAGTATTCTTCAATCTGTATTTAGATGCCATCAGTTTTTTTTTCTGAGGGTGGACATTTTTCATCATGAATGCCTTAGGATTTAGTTGGATCACTGTATTGCTGAGAATGCCATTCATAGCTATTCATCATACATTATTACTATTATGGTGTACCATGTTCTTCTGGTTCTGCTCATTTTACTATGTATCAGTTCACATAGGTTTTTCTGAAATCTTGCTAGTTATTTCATTTCATTAAAATCTTTCAATAGCATTTTATTTTCCAAATATATGTAAAGATAGTTTTCAATATTGGCTTGTAAGACTTTGTGTCCCTCACTCCCTCAACTTTCCCTTCCCCAAGACAGCAAGTAATCTGATCTACGTTAAATATGTGCAATTCTTTTAAACATATTTCCATATTTGTCATGTTGTGCTAGAAAAATCAGCTCAAAAGGGAAAACAACAAGAGAAAGGAAGAAATAAAAAAGTGAAAATACTGTGCTTTGATCCATATTCAATCTCCACATTTCTTTCATTGGATGTGGATGGCATTTTCCATGCCAAATCTTTTGGAATTGCCTTGAATCACTATATTGTTGAGAAGAGCCAAGTCTATTACAGTTGATCATCACATATGTTATAATGTTCTCTTGATTCTATTTGCTTCACCTATTTCTATTTTACTGGTTCTAGGACATTAGGACAGTTTCTGTGATCATTTCTTGAATTATGATGTCTAGGCTCTTTCCTTGATCCTGGATTTCAGATAGTTCATCGATTCATTTTTTTAAACAGTTATTAGAATCTTATTTCCCCCCTAATTTTAAACATTTTTTATTTAAAGTTTTGAGGTCCAAATTTTATCTCTCTCTTAATTCCCTCCACTTCGTATGGCAAACAATGAGATGTAGGTTATACATGTACAATCATGCAAAACATTTCCATAATACTCATTTTGTACAAGACTACTCCAATAATTCTTAAATTATGTCTCCTGGCTCTATTTTCCAGGTGAGTTATTTTTCTGATGAGATATTTCACATTTTCTTCTATTTTTTCATTCTTTTAATTTCATTTTATTGTTCCTTGATATCTCATGGAGCCATTAGCTTCCACTTGACCAATTATAATTTTTAAAGAATTACTTTCTTTAGTGACTTTTTTTTGTACCTCTCTTTCATATATCTGCTTTTTAAGGAGTTCTGTGAATTATGGTACCACTTTTATCAATTCTGTTTTTTAAGGGTTATTTTCTTCAGTATGTTTTTGCCTCTTTTCAAGCTGTTGGATATTTTTTTCTTTATTACAGCTTTTTACTTTACAAAACATATGCATGGATATTCTTCAACAGTAACCCTTGCAAAATCTTGGATTACTCCCCTTCCAAATGAGAAAGAAAACAAAATGCAAGCAAACAACACCACACTCAGTCCCCATGGTTTTGCTCTGGGTGTACATGGCTCTCTCCATCACAAGATCATTGGAACAGCTCTGAATCATCTCATTGTTGGAGACAGCCAAATGCATCAGAATTGATCATCTCATAATTTTGTTATTGCCATGAACAGTGTTCTCCTGGTTCTACTCATTTCACTCAGCATCAGTTCATGTAAGTCTCTCCAAGCCTCTCTGAAATCATCCTGCTGGCTGCTTCTTATAAAACAATAATATTCCATAACATTCATATACTGGAACTTATTCAGCCATTCTCCAACTGATGGGCATCCACTCAGTTTCTAGTTTCTTTTGGCTCTCTTTTCATAATTGTCTTGTATCACTGTCATTTCTTTTCCCAATTGATTTTTCAAATCCCTTTTGAGAATTTCCAGGAATCCTTGTTGGCTTTGTGCAAAGTCATTTTTTTTTAATTTGAGGTTTTACTTAGCTGTTTTGATATTTTATCATCTTCTGAATACGTGTCTTGATCCTTTCTGTCATCATAGTGGCTTTTAATGGTCAGGTTCTTTTATTATTGTTGTTTCCTCATTTTTCCAATCCATTTCTTGCCTTTTAACTTTATGATTAAGTTGGACTCTGCTTCTAGGGTGAAGGGGGCACTGTCCCAAGCTTCAGGTTTTTTATTCTTCTGTTTTCAGAAGCAGTTCTGAGCCAGTTCTTTAACTTCTTGGTGCTTCCCAGGTGGTATGATCCAAAGAAAGGTATGGTCACTGTTGCCCTGGCTGTATTCTGCTCTTTATTGAGGAAGAGCTCTTGCTCCCTTGCAGCTGCAAGTTCTAGCATTCTTGTCCCTAGAATTATGACTAGACACCTGCTTTCTTGTAACCGTAAAAAGGAACACTAGTTACTTTCTGCCACAGTGTTGAGACCAGGGCTCCTGCTTCCTTGTGAGTGACCACAAGCACTCTTTTCTTACCCTGGAACTGTGACCAGGGTCTCAGATCCCCTGTGAGTGCAAGTGCTCCTTTTCACCTTGGAACTGAGACCCAGAACTGTGAATGGACAAGGTAACGTGATCTTTCACTCAGTGCCTGCAAAGAGTCCCTTGTAATTTCTCTCTGACCACTGGTCAGATCCCCTTACTGTCTTTGAGCTGAAACCTCCCAAAGTTGCTGTTACAAGTGCCCTTGAGGCCTGATGTTGCTGTTGCTGCAGTATACAGTCTGACTCTCACCCCCGTATCACAGACCTTTTCTGTGGCCTCCTAACTCTTCTTGAGCTGGAAAAATATCTCAAACCAATCTTTTCTTGACTCTGTCACTCCAGAATTTGATTTGAGGCATCATTTTTTAAAGTAAAGCTTCAAAACATATACATAATTTTCAACATTCACTCTTGCAAAACCTTGTTTTCCAAAAATGAGAAAGAAAACAAAATGCAAGCAAACAATAATAAAAAGATGAAAATATTATGTTGTGATTCACACAGCCCTCTCTCTGGATGCAGAAGCTCTCTTCATCACAAGATCATTGGAACTGACCTGAATCATCTCATTGTTGAAAAGGATCTCATCCATCAGAATTGATCATCATATAATCTTGCTGTTGCCATGTATAATAATCTCTGGATTTTGCTCATTCACTTAGTGTCAGTTCATGTAAGCCTCTCCAGGCCTTTCTGAAATCATCCTGCTGGTCATTTCTTACAGAACAATAATATTTCATTACATTCATATACTACAACTTATTCTGCCATTCTCCAACTGACGGGCATCCACTCAGTTTCCAGTTCCTTGCCACTACAGAAAGGACTACTACAAAATTTTTTGCACATGTGGGATTCATTTTAAAGTTATATGGAAGGAAATATTAGGAGAGCTTAGCTGAGCTGCTGCCTGTACATTTTGGCTCCACCTCCTGGAATCAAGTTTTTATATTTTAATTTTTTTCTTTTTTTTGTTTACTTTTAACTTAATTCAAGATTTTGAGTTTTTTCTTCAACTAATTGGGAACATCTTGCTATAGTTCCATACTTGTTGGGAATCCATGTTTTTCTGCCTTACCTGGTGGTGGTTTAATTTCCTTGGTTTAGAGATGTTTGGATTCACTTAGCTCTCTTGGTGGCCATTTTCCTTCTGTTTTTGATATCTTTTCTATTGATTTATCTGGTCAAGCTTTAGATTTTTAATTGAATTTTTTCTTTTGAGATAGATGGTAGTTTTAGTATTTTTCTTATATTACCCTATCACTCTCTGACTCCTTTCCTTTTTATGACAAACTCCTCAATGTATAAAACTTAAACGATGTTATAGCCTTCTGCAATGTTGGGAATTCAATTTTAACTGAACCCAATCCCCTAGTGGAGTACACAAATTTATGTTTCAGTTCTCTTTACCTCAGACCTATTTTAGCATCTCTTCTTATACACTTGCTCCATTTTCTTTGGCTTTTTACTTTTCTGAGGGTTACATCACCAAGAAGAACATTATTCAGTCCCTATGTAGGACAATTCTTGCATTTAAAAAAAATTCTCCCTCTTATGCAGGTGGGTGGGCAGATTTGACATCTGCTTTATGTTTTAACATAGTGGACTGAAGGCAGATATAAGATGTGCTGACAGAGATTGCAGCAACATCAATAAAATTGTTTAGTGAATACCACAGAACAATTTTGTGTTAGGGCTGTGTGCCTTGCAAGAGTTTGGGGCTAATCAGAGAGGGAGTGCTGATTGTGTTAAGTATTAACACTTTCTGCTGTCAACTAATAATTTTTTTTCAGGTTTTTGTTGTCTTGATCTGTGGACACAGTTGAACTTAACTTTACTTCTTTCCCATAATTCCTACTTCAGGGAGTTTAGAGTTAGTGAGGACTGGAGAAAATGTCTAATCTTCTATCTTGTTAGTTGTGTTATTCACATGCACTTTATTCCCAATTATATATTATGTTAGGCTATATTAACCTTCCCTCCAGTGGTCAGAGCTGTTGTATATAGGGAATATCCCCTAGACATTTTTATGGACCTTGCTATTAAGGATATGGGAAGAACAGTTGAATGGCTTGGTGGGAGCTATCACTGAAGTTAGTGGCCAGGCTGCCATGACACTAGACCACTGAAAAAGTGGTATTGAATCCATATTTTTGCTGTGACTGTGGTAGGAGCTTGTACCACTTTATTTATGTTTTGTTATTTCCTTCTCATCATCCCATTTTTTTTTTGTCAATACTATCTAAGTCCCTTATATGAGGGAGTGACTCTTTTGGCTGTGCTAGTTCTTGGAGGGATAAGAAAGAGCATTTGTTTTTTTCTGTCACTTGAAGAACAAGAGTTTTAGCTATAATTAGGGGTAGGTGAGAAGATTGTATTAGAGGTTACACATAAGCTTATATTACCTGTGGTAACCATATTCACTCTCTGAAATAATATGACTGGATGCCGTGGTGATGGTAAAAGTTGAGTCATATTTATAAAATATAAACTTTAAAAGGTTTAGATATTGTACTTTTAAACTTCTTGTAATTAATAAAGTTGCTTTTTGGGGGGCATTTTATGGTCCACAAATATTTTATTTCTTTGTAACCCAGTAGCCTGAATCATTTGGTTGGGTTAGTTTAGACCTGGTCTAGAATAATAGGAAGGGGTGGGAAAATCTTTTCAGTGAAAGATGAGCAATAGGGTGAGCTATGCACTTTACTTTTTTTCTTTAAAAACCAATGTTCGGGAATAAACAAAAGAAACATTAAATGGCTCCTGGAGGTTTTCCTAAGGTGCAACCATCACTCAGTAATAGCATAATCTAGGGATTAGTTATGAAAGCCAAATTCAAAATTATGCAAGTTAGTTGGTATGCAAGAAAATATACCTGCCACAGTTCCCTTGGTTCTGCCAGCATGTAGTTCAACAATGATTAACAGCTCCTGTTCCATACAGCAGGAAATAAATGTACATCTGGAGTTACTCACTAATCAGTTTTAACTGGACAAGAGTAGACACCTGTAATATCAGATGTGCAGGAAAGCAAGAGGTGGCAATGATGTTTATTGGAAATGAAACTATAGTAAATAGTGTTACAGAAACCACTAAAGAAAGAAGGAAACTATTCTGTTGTAGTTGTGATGAAATAAAGAAATTAAATTTCTGGATGATTAGTCAACAGACATCACTGATCCATTGAAGTATGTTCCAGGCACTGCATTCAATGATAGGCATTTGAATACAAAAAATGAAACCATCGCCTGAACCTTGTTATTAGGGATTTGGTGTATATTTCTTCCTTGTGTTATATAGGGCATTTATTTTACACTGAAGCAAGGCTTTGCTGATCTGAAGGCCACTTCAACATGCTAAAGTATAGCTTGAATCCCTCAGAAAATATTAGACAGTTTTTCTGTTACTAGATGTGGTTTGCTGACAATTCAGACTACCCAGAACTGCTGTGGGTGTTTTCTATTTTTTTCAGGTCTTTTGATCTGTCTTGGAACTGATCTGTCTAAGCCCACAGCTTTTGGCTGGAATCTTCCTGCACTATTATCTCAATATTAGTTGTGATTTCTTATTTGGCTTAAATTAGTAGGGTGTCTTATAGGATATCCAAACAGGAATGAGCTTCAGAGGTCATCTAGTTTAATTCTCACCATTTGACAGATGAGTATATTGAATCTCAGAGACTTGTCCAAGATTCATTGTGTGTTAAAGTTGGAACTTGAATCCAGGTTTCTTAATATCTAGTCCAATGCTTTTACCTGTATGCCATTGTAACTTCTCCCACCCTGCCAGAGTTATGGAAATAGCAACAACAATGATAATGGACTAAATAATAAAATAATAATAATGATAAACTATGTGACAATAAACTATAGTTTGATTATGCTTTGAGATTTACAAAGCACTTTCTATTTTTGTAGATGCTTCCTTTTATTTAAATGAGTACTCTAATCTTATTTGCTTAGGTCCATATAGAAGATGTTCTTTCAGAACTACATTTTTATATATTATTTACCTTATGGTATAGATATTTATTGAATAATTACTGACTTGGATTGGATGGTTGGGATCATTAATTGTCGAGATGATAGAAATTGCTTTATAACTTGAACAAATAGTGTACTCTATTTTAGGTTGATTTGACATAACCTGATTGTTTCCTGAGATAGAAAATCAAGGTATTTTTCTATATTTACTCTCTCCATCTTCTTGTGGGAGAGTAGATTTATTGTGATACGGAAGTAGGTTCTTGGCATATATGGCAAAGAGGCTTTTTCTTTAACTGTTAAAAATCACTGAAGAAATCAAACAATAAGCTGGAAACAAGAAAGATAATGACTCTGTTACACTCTGTCCTGGCCAGAACATTGTATTTTACCCACATTTTGGGGGGTCAAAATGGAGTGAACCCAGGGGAAAGTGACCAAAATGATGAGGGGACTAGAGACCATGTCATATACGGAAGAAACTGGGAACATTTCAGTCTGCAGAAAAAAAGACAAGAGATGTGTGAAAGCTGCCTTCTAGTATTTGAAGAGCTGTCATGTGAAAGAATAATTAGATTTGTTTTGCTTGTCTCCAGAGGCCAGAACTAGGAACACTTAGGAAGGAGGGCTAGATTTCAAGTTGATTTGAGGAAATAGTTCCATTTGGGTCAGCTCTAATGAATAGGAATGGGTTGCTTCTGGAGGAAATGAGTTCTTTATCCATGGAGGTCATCAGGAAATGATTGGGTGATGACCAGCTGGTAATGATAGAGATGATTTCTGCTGCACCATGGCCTGGACTAAATGACCTCTCCAAGAACGTGTTGAATTCTGAGGTTCTACGTCTCTATGGTCACAATGTCAGTGATTTCTCATCCTGGCTCCATGGTAGGGGAAAAACTCATTAGCTTTCTTATACCTCAGTTTCTTTTCTTGAACTATGGTGATTGCAGTTCCAGCTTGTAGGTGATGTACAAAAGCAAATGGGAAGTGCTTGCTTAAGTTGTGCTTTATACTCATGTGTGCACCTGCCAAATGGAAATCAATATTGTAGATAGCTTGTGCCCCTGAGATTTTCTCTCCTAAGAAGTTCCTTCATGATTGCAGCCAGGCTAGCAGAACTGTTAAAATTGTTGATGGGTTAGAACTATGGCCTCCCAGCAAAATCTGGGTCTGTCTTTTCAGACCATCTCAAGGACTGTCTCCAGTGTGTTCTGAGCAGCCTCCTCCTTTCACAGGCTTTCAACCAGCCAGGCATTTATTTGCTAAGGCTTGGACAGCAAATACCTTCACTTAACCTGTCCATGCTCAAATGGGCAATTATCTCCTTCTCTTCCTTATTATTCCATCTCCTTATTTTATTTTGTTAAGTGAGTTATTAATCCTATTGCCCTTTCTCTAAATAGATTCCTGGGACATCTCAAGGAATGGGATTTAGAGACAAAAAGTAACTTGGAATTCATGCAGTTCAACTCCATTTTACAAAGGAAAAAATTTTACCTGGTTTCCTTCAAATCCCAACTCAAAGTTCATCTCTACAGAAAGTCTTTCTGAACCCCTCTTAATTCTAGAACCTTCTCTTTTTAAACATTTTCTATTTATCCTTTATTTAACTTGTTTACACATATTTGTTTGCTTCTCTTTCCCATTAGTTTATGAAGTTGACTCAATGGCAGGCACTATTTGTTGCCTTTCTTTTAACCTCAGTGCCCCCAGCACATGGTAGAGATTTAATCAGTGCTTGCTAACTGAAATCAGGAAACTGAGGCCTATAGAAATGAAGTGAGTTCCTTAAGATCATAGCAAATAATAAAATTGAAATCCAGGTCTTCAGATTGCTAAGACATCTTTCCCAGAGAAGCAGGGATCTAAACAAACAAGCAAACCTGGGGTTCCACCATGTGGCTTCTTTCTGAACACAGGTAGGTCTTTAGCTACTGGTGACTTAAAGTGTTCCTGGGTATTCATAGGAGGGACACTGAGTAGTTAAAATGGTTTCAGGACTTTTAGTCTTTTAATTTGACTGCTTTTACTCCAGAGACTTTCAGTCCTCCTATTTTTATTTTCCTAGCTCTTTGAGAGGGATTTAGCTATCTGATTTTTATGTTTTGTGTTACTCTGCTTTGGGTAATCTTTATCACTATCTTATGTTACTTCCCTTTAGATTGTATTTTCTTTATTCTTCCTATATGCCTCTCAAAAAGGAAGACAAAAAGTATATGAGTGTATGCTTAGAAGAATAGTGAACCATTCCAATTTGGCCTTTAGTGTGTCTGCTTATTGCCAATCCCTGTGTTAGGCATCTAAAATCCTTCACAACTGGCTCCAATCTACCTTTCTGTCCTTCTTCCATATTATTCTACTTAACTCTGGTTCAGCAAAACTGACCTTCTTGTTGTTTCTCAAATAGAAAACTCCATTTCCCACCTCTGTGTCTTTGCACTATCTATGCTCCATATCTGATATGTACTTCTCTGCTTCTTCTGAGAATTCCTGGTTTCTTTCACAGCTTAGCTCCTGTCACTCCAATAGTCAATGTTTTTATCTCCCCCAAGGAAAAAAAATATTTTATATATATATATATATATATATATATATGTACATGTTAACTTCTTTGGTAGAATATAGACTATAAGTACCTTCCTTTAGGGCAATTTTTTGGCATTATATCCTTAGTGCCTGGTACATTTCTTGGAACATAGTAGAAATCTAAAAGTCATTGGTGATAAATTAATTATGAAACTGTGGAGTAAAGTCACTTCTCTAATATTGTAATAATCTCTGAGAATGTTAAATTATCTGTTGCCATATTGTCCAGTGCATCTAGTGCATCCAATCCTGGCTCACTGGGAAGCAAGAGGTGAGATTCAGAATCTAACACAGTATTGTAGGAGCTGTGAAATGGTATGACCATTTTGGAAAGTAATTTGGAAGTCAGCAAAAAATGCCTAAAATGCCTATACCTTTTGAATTAGTAACACTGTTATAGAACTTCTGCCCCAAAGAAGCCATTGATAATAAAAAGACCTCATATACTTATATACATGTGATAATAATAGTGTTTTTGATGATAGCAGAGTCAGAAACAAAGGAAAATGTCCATCAATTGGTCACTGGCTAAAGAAAGTGTGGTTCATGAATGTAATAGAATAGCATTATGTCATGAGAAGTGATGTATGATGAATATAGAGAGGTATATAAACTGATGCAAAGTGAACTGAGCCAAGAAAACAGTAAATACAGTGACTATGATGACGTAAATGGAAAGAACAAATACACCCCTCAAAAAAAAAATCAAAAGTGAAGTAACAAAATGATTAAAGATCAAGATGTGAGAAGCGACTCCCAACCTGTCTTTTTGTAGAGGTCAGAAGTTCACAGGCATTATACATTGCACTTGTTTTTGAACATTTTACATGTATATAATAGTTATTCTGAATGTTTTTCCTGTTTAGAAAGTAATTTTTGTTATATAAAATGACTTTTAGGGAGAATAAAGGATACTTAGGAATATTATGATAATGTAAGAAACAAAAGACATCAAAAAAACTTATTAAAATAAAATATATTGAAATACAAAGAAAACCAACTAAAATATGTTTATTCATTTTAAAAAAGAATGTAAGCTCAAGGCAAGTAGGGATCATTTCATCCATTTGCCTGTCCCCATTGTCTAGTAGGGTACCTGGCAAATATGAACTGCTTAATAAATACTTGTTGATGGATTGATTGGTCCTCTTGCAGTGAAGTTAGGGACTCTTTAGTTAGGAGTTTGTGATGGTCCCACCCATCAATCTGAAGATAATGTCTGTTTATATTAGGGAACATGGTAGAGCAGGTTCCTCATAGAATAATGGTTATAGCTGTAACTAGACTCCTGGATCAACTCAGAAATTATGAAAAAGCATGAAATAAATTAGCTTCTTTTATCTTCTCTGCCTCAACCAGGCTTCTGGGTGAATCTCTTTGCCTCCTCTTCAACTGATAGTTTGGTTGAAAATATAAGTGAAACAGTCGAGTGGCAACTATAGGGACAAACCAGAGCTCTTTAAAAACAAATCAAAAGGAAAATGAGATTTCTTGAAATGGAATACTGCAGTTCTTTAGTGGTAGCTTAGTAACAGAGTTCTCAAAAGTCCTTAGCTGTTTGGGAAGGTTTCTATCAGCATGAGCTTTGCTGGATAGAGAGTGTTCTTGTGAAAGACTGGTGGCATTAAATGGATCTGTTCCTTATATACTTGGAGAGTGATTAGGCTAGATATATTAATTTAGTAGTTATTTAGTGAATAGGGATATGTATGTGGGTAGTTGGATGGATGTTGGAGTTATTGAATTTAGAATTTCATTATACTGTTAATAAATGGCCAAAATCAATTTTCTTTTTGGAGAGGGTTTTACAAAATGGAAACTTTTTCTTAACCCCAAAGAATAGCCAGAAGAGTGATGTTTACTTTTTTCTGCATAATTATTTCTTCCTCCAGGAGGCACACCAAAAATAGTTGTTTCATTTTCTGTAAAATCCATTTTCAGGTACCAGAGTCCCAGTTCCCAAATCTCTTTCTGACCAAAGCACGTCTTGTTCTCTTGGAATCCAAAGTCCTTATACCTACATTAATTACATAAAACCTAAATTAGGCTTAATCTAATAACATTGTAGCAGAAGGTTCCCACTGGATAGTTAATCTTTTAAAATTTCTTTCGAAGGCCACTTGCATTCTAGGTGTCCAGAATTTCTTCATGTAGGATTAAATCTTCCATTTCCAGTGCATGCTTCCCAATTTTCAAATCCATGGAGTGTATATTCTCACAGGGATTAATACAAGAGATCAAATCATGACATTTCTGTGCAAGGAGGAGGTGTCATGAAGCCATGATAAAAAGTGAATTTATCATAGATTTAAAAGAAAAGTTTTTGCACAAATGACATGGCTTAGCAATCAATTTTATAACAATGAAATATTTACATTTGTTCTTAGTAAATAAGGATTTGAGCTTGTAGCCTATTTTCCTCGAATAGGGCTAGCAAGGCTTTATGAGGTAGCAATATTAAATAAAACTTTTTACAAACTGAGAGATGCAAGCTCTTCAGTCAATAAATCACTAACCCACAATTAGCCATAATATTAGGTGTTGTTCTCAGAATACTGCTTTAACACAGCACATAATTCCTAAAAAATCAAAACTTTGTAAAATCAAGCATTAAAAACCATGGAAATTATAGGGAAAATGGAACTGTGGGACAATACTTAAAAACTTCACCAGTGATGTAAGAAAAGAGAGAAACCTAATAAAAATGGTAGTATTGTGTTGCACAGATTAAATGGTAAAGAAACACACAAATATTACAACAAATAGTGACATTGTCTTTCAGGCAAATACTTTTCCTATGCCCTGGTTCCTAGGTTCCCACAGGACCAGCCTCAGTAGGTTTTGGCCTTGATGAAAGTTGGGAGAAGTGGTAGGGGCAGACTAGCCCTTCTCTGCCCACAGAACCTGCTGTACCAAAAGATACAGAATAAATATGGCAATTTATTTAAAAAAAAACCTGAAGTGTACATGTGGTCGTGAGCATCTGACAGATTTTAACAAGTTATTTGAAGTGGTAGAGTTTTCCTTGTTCTCTTGCTGTTTCTCAGAAATAAAATCACATATAAGCAAGCTCAAAATTTGATTTTACTCAAATCAGTTCCTAATATATCAATTGAGTTGGAACCAATTAGTGTTTTCAGTACAAGTATTACAACAGAACTGACTGTGTTATAAAACAGCATTTTATTCAAATATACAAAAGCATTTTGGTGCAGTGCATAAAAATATTTGGCTTGGAGTTAGGTAGATTAGTGTCCAAATCCCAGTTCTGAAATTTACTACCTATGTCCCTACCTGGGTTAATTTTTCTATCTTTGAATCTCAGGAAATTTGAGCCTCAGTCTACAGTTTATCTGTTTGGGTCAAAGGATTCACCACACTGGGAGTTCCTATACATTTGGAATTGCAGGTAAGATAGTGGAAATCACATATAATGTGATAAACGCTAAGGCACACACCCTTACAGAATAGAATAATAATGAGGTATTAAGTCTGTAACATGGACTGTCTTTTTTAAAAAAAGAAGTAATAGTTGTACCTCTCTATGAGATAGCAGCTGTTATCTTTTAAGGGATTTGAATATGAGGCTGCTAGTAGGATAGTCCTGAATGGCCCTTGGCTATTGACTTCAGGACAGATACAGCAAGAACCAACAAATGGCTTCCACTCATTATTAGTTACTGTTTCTCCATATTTGACCTTCCATTTGTGAGATTATCTTTATTATACAAGTATTAAGTGGAAACTGGGCTATTGTCATTTTCCAGTTCCAGTTATATGCATATCATCCCACATCAGAGCTTTTGGCACTGATTCAGAGAAGGGCTATTTTATAGATCAGAATTTTAGTTTGGAGTTCACTAAGTCTCTTTATGATCCTAAATGTTAATGCTCTTTATTTTCCCTGAGGCAATTGGGGTTAAGTGACTTGCCGAGGGTCACACAGCCAGGAAGTTTTAAGTGTCTGAAGTCACATTTGAACTCAGGTCCTCCTCACTTTAGTGCTGGTACTCTATCCATTACACCACCTAGCTGCCCCATGTTAATGGCCTTTAAGGATGGTGGTGGACATCTTGTATTAGCGTTCTCAGACCCTTTGGTAATGAGCCTGGCTCAGAGACTCTTGTCTTATATGTGGTGATCTGAGATCCAGCTTTTACCTAGGAATAGGCTGGAATCAAATTTGGGAACAAGTTAAATTTGGCACAAAGTACCAAGTGATGGATGAAAGATACAGCGAATCAGATTTTGAGAGGCAGTATTTTGGGGGTAAGTGATATGTTAAAAGTAGTCAGCAATAATTGAATTTTTATCCTGCCTTTTATACTTAATAGTTTAGTTTTGTGATCTTATAAGCAAGTTACCAAAATTTTCTTATTGGTAGGTTTTTTAATCCATAAAAAGGGGACATCACCCATTTCCTCTATACTGATTAAGTGAGAATATAGCCTTCAACTGTTTCATAAATGTGAACTATTAAGAATTGAATTCTAGTTCAGCATGCTATATACTATATTATCTCTCATAACAGTATCAATAGCTAGCCTTTATATAGAGTTTAAAGGTTTGCCATATATCATGCAAATATTGCCTCATTTTGTCCTCACAACAACTACAGAAAGTAGATGCTATTTTCATCCTCATTTTACAGATAGGGAAACTGTGGCAGACAAAGGTTAAGTGATTTGCTCATGTTAACACAGGCAGTTCATGTTAGAGGCAAGATTTGAACTCAGTACTTCCTGTCTCAAAGTCCATAGCTCTATCCACTGAACTACCCAGCTGCCTCTTATAATTAACTTTCACATATATATGCCATTTTTTTCTGATTATAAATTTCTTTTGGACAGAGTCTGTTTTTTCTTTTTTATATTCCTGATATTTATCTCATAGTAAATTCTTTATAAATACTTTTTGATTGATTTGATGACTTGTCTACCAATAGAATGGATTAATTTGATTAGCAGAAAATTCTTTACCATTGGTTGTGTTTAGGTGTCCAAAGGAGAACAGTTTAATTAGAGAGGAAAGTATTTACTAAGGAAATTGAGTTTTGGAGCTTAAAATCTTTATAAGTATTCTGGTAAAAATTAGTTAATTTGAACTTAAATATCCCCAAATCAGGCATATTAAATCAGAATATTAGACTCTAGCTTAAAAGACATTTTCATTTTTCCTCACATCAGTAGAATCTCTGCTAAAACTTTTCTGAATATTGTAGGTCCATTGGATTTATCAGCTTCCCAAGTCAGTGATACTCACCCCCCAATTAAGTATGTCACAAGGCTTAGTGTAGAGGAAAGCCAGCCCAAAAGCATGGGGATAGAATCTGCTGGTTCAATCAGTCCCAAACTGACATTTTCACCATCTTTTTCATTCCATGTTGGTTCCCAACTCCAAATGTTAGATCTTATTTCTCTTTGCCCAACTGAAAGTTACTACTTTTCCCTTTCTCCAGTTGCAGTTTTGAGGTCAAGGGAAGAAGAATGGGCAAGTTGAAGTGAACTTGCTTGGGAGTGAAGTGCTCAAAATCTGAGGTATGTTTCCCAGGAAGAAGCCTATGAGTAAACTTTCAAAGCAAAAAGAAAGCACAGGTACAGGATTCTTGCTATTCATGGCTACTTGTGCAGCTTAGCAGGAATGATGCTTGCTAGGGACATTATATTTTGTTCTGTTTTATATTCCTTCAGGGGCTCTTAGGTCTAATCCTATACTTTTATTTATTTTCCTATTACTTGTCTCTTAAGTGATTCCTGACTTTTACCAAAGCCTAGCCTTTTTAGGCCACAAGGTCCTCATCTTTAAATCAAGGAACATGAGCTAGACAATCTTAAAGCCTTTCAGTTCTAGATATATGTTCTCCATAGCCTATTTAAGTAATCTTTGAAAATTGTTTTGCTTATCCCATAAATGAATGTTTCATCCAATATAAGATCAGAGGATAGAACATCACCAAAATAGGAAAGAATACATCTGCTCCTGTTGGACTTGGTGGTACAAGTTTTATCTATTTGATGGTCTACTCTTACTGTTATGGTGGGAATGGTATTTTTAGGACCTAACCTATGATGATTAATCTAGTTTTTCCTTTAAAAGATATAAAAGTTATCCTGGAAATTTTATTGGCTCAGGGCATTAAATCTCAAATTATTGACATGACTTCTTAGTCACTCAAATATAAAAAAAGTCATGAGAAATTTCATCTAGGGTTGGTTATTTGAACAGCAGATTTCCTTGCAGCATATAAGCAGGGTTTCTCTACTCAGTGATATAAATGTGGCATCCTTGATGAATGTTATTATTGACTATCCATCCTTTGCTATGGCTAACTAAATCTCCTTTTGT
Source organism: Sarcophilus harrisii (assembly GCF_902635505.1). Taxonomy (NCBI): domain Eukaryota; kingdom Metazoa; phylum Chordata; class Mammalia; order Dasyuromorphia; family Dasyuridae; genus Sarcophilus; species Sarcophilus harrisii. Next base: position 507,122,722 of record NC_045427.1, on the reverse strand, counting down.
TAACAGTAAATCATTACATAAGTATTTGATATCCTTCCTATATTAAATCTAAATTGCCTGGAGACCAGGCAATCCCCCCCCCCAAGATATGTCATGTTTCCTTCCTCTCCCCAACTCTTGGCCCATCAAATTTCCTAAATTTTCTTATCCTATATTATAATTTTTCAAAAACGTTCTAGGAACTAGTTAGCAGAAGGTATGAAATATGATTAGCAAGGAGAAAGATTGGGCTTTGTTTATCTGGGTCTATCTAGTACTTATTTAATTGACAACAAAAAACGGGCAATATCCTACATGTGAAGTTAGAGAAAGAAATCAACATTTGCCTTTTCTTCATGTAATCCATGTGTCAATTGGGGTTTAGTCTTGGTCACAAGACTTGGGTACAATTTTAGGGAGCCTCTCAACCTTTTTCTAGCCTATGTTACTATCTAGAGAAACAATGGGAACATTAGTTTATGTTTAAGTTTACTTTTTTAGAAGGGATCCTCAATTCACCTGCAAATACTCAGGCTAAAAGAGAAATGTGGAAGGTTTATTTAAACTGAGGAACACAATGGATTTGTGGGTGATCCTTTTAATCATTGAGAAAATTCTCTTCTTTCCACTGGATTTTGTAGAAGGTAGAAAAACCTTCTCCAGTGGATCCCCCATTGCTTCTAATACTATGTAGTTCATATCACTCTCAATACTAGCACTGATCTCTCTTGCATCAGCAAAGCCAAGATTGGCTAATCTGTTCTTATTGTCTGTCACTCTATAGTCATTTCAATATCTATCTGGCTCGATTCCTTTCATGAAACACAATTCTTATGTGATTTCTTTCAGGTTCTGTGTAAAAAGTATAGGATTTATTCTGGCCTCCTCATATCTTGGTGTCTCTGTCTAATATATAAACTTTTTAAATAGGGGGCCAGTTCACTGTTCCTCAGACTGTTGGAGGGCCAGACTATAGTAAAAACAAAAACTTTGTTTTGTGGGCCTTTAAATAAAGAAACTTCATAGCCCTGGGTGAGGGGGATAATCGTCTTCAGCTGCTGCATCTGGCCCACGGCCGTAATTTGAGGACCCCCGGAGAGCTGTATGGTCCTTCTCCTATCTAAAAGCACACGTACACCTCAATTCTCCACATATGAGACAGGAGAGGGGCTTTCATGCATGTTTAATGCACTCGGCCAACAGCTTAATGTATTGTCAAAAATATTTATTAAACATGTACTATGTGCAAGATACTGTGTAAAACCAGAAATTCAAAGAAAGGCAAAAATGCAGTGATGGCTCTCAACAATCTTACTTTGTAATGGGGGAGATAATATATGGATAATTATGTAAGTATAATCTGTTATTAGGATCAATGGGAATTAATTTTGGAAACGAAGACAAAAGCATGGATGAGTAGATGGGGGAAGTGAGTGAGGAATTTTGTAGAAGGTAGAATTTAAACTGAGTTTTGAAGCAAGCCAGACTGTGCTTCCAGCATTTAGAACTTAGCACTGGCATGTAGCATGATTAAAAAATGTTAACTGGTTGAGGTGGGTTGAAGGGGAAGAGCATACTTTTTTTATCCCAACTGCCTTTTGGTCTTTGTGTGTTCTTTATCTACATATTGAATTCCATAGTTAAGTACATATTTCAAAAGTGTATTTTATTTTTCCATCAAAGGTAGGTGAACATATATGTTTGATAGCCATACCGTCTTGGTTTTGATGTAAGTAGGAAGTGTTCCTCTAGAACCCTAAAGGAGAGAGGGTCAATATGGATTTTTCCTGATGTCTGTCTTTTGCTTCAATGGAATCTTATTTAACCCCTGCTAGATGTACTTTGGAATCATGAGAGTAATATCAGAGGATCGTAACTGCAGAGTTGGAAGGGCCTTTCTAATTTAGTCCTTTCATATCACAAATGAGAAATCCCTTTCGGTTGTTTTATAAAGGGTTTTATTGCTATCTGGGCATATACTATGAGTATACTCACCCTTGATTAATTTGAATATACTTGTGTGCCTCTTGTCTCCTCCCTTAGACTGTAAAGTCCTTGAGGGCAGCAACCTGTATCTCCAAAGCTTAGCACAGTACAAAGTAAGTGCTTAATAAACATTTATTGTTTGTATCAATTAATATAGATCAGGAACATTCTTTTTCTTTAGGATATAGTGCACTTTTTCAAAGGAAATTCCCAACAAGTCACCACATGATGTCTTTTAGAAGCTACTGGGTTAATCCAGCAGTAGGACAGAAGTTAATTTGTGGATACAGTAAAATAGTTTTTATGGGGGTACTCAACACCCTGTGATGATAAATTTAGAGCTGGAAGGAACCTAAGTGGAGAGAAGAGACCACTCATCCAACCCACTCAGGCCCGGATAGACTTACTTATCTAACGTCACCCAGACAATAAGTGATAGAGCTGGAGGAACCCAGGTCCTCACCCTTTCCATCCTACTATGAAGTTTCTTGATTACATTTGCAGTATTCTGTAGTATCCTGGATGAGGGAACTTTTATAAGTATCCAATTCTTGCCTCAGAAATTGCTTCCTTTACCTCATTGCTTTTGATCTGGTTCAGTGAACCCAATTCCCTATCTTGATCTTGTAACACTGCAAGTTGGGGAAAGAAAATATTGAACTTCTTCCCTCTGTGTTCTGATCCTAGAACCTTCTAATAGCTTCAGTTAGAAAAGACAGAGCTAATTAATCCCCTGCTTATTGAACTTCTTTTATAAGATCCCATTCAATTCATTGTCTGCCCCTGTTGTGAGCCATGTGAAGCCTCCTATATTGATAATTTAACTTCCTTATGAGACTTTTTGGTAACAAAGACCAAATTAAATCACTTCTAGAAAGGACAAAGGGATAATAGTTGGCTCTGTGTCCTAGTAATTACACCACTTGACTTTCAGCTTTTAATCTACTTCCCCTCCCCCTTTGTTTTCTCAAGTGACTGTTGCATCTCAAATAGTACTTTTCTTGAAAACGACTTTGTGTTGGAGAGGATGCTGCAGAGGTATTCAACAGCCCACAGAGCTTGAGATGCCGCAGGAAAGCAATGTGGAACAAAGGCCTGCAGAGGGCACTGGGTTATTGGAGATAAGAAACTCGGGGACTTTAGAAGTGCTAGAGAAGCATATTTACCAGTTTTCTTTGAGGAGCCTGCATTTCTCTTCTTACTAATTCTGTTTCAAAGAAGTGTAATGAAATTTCTTAAAGGAAATGGAAATTGAGCTGTTCTCTCTTAAGTCTCCATTGGAAGTTTTTCCACATTAGCTGATTATTCATGTCTTCTGTGATTGATAACTGAAAATTTTCTCTTTAAAATGTTATTTTCTCCCCCTTCTTTCCCTTTAAAAGTTCTAAGATTTTCCAGTAGAAGGGATATGAAAACTTAAAAGTCTATACTCAAAATGAGCTATTTTATTTTTCAAGAAACAGTGTAAAGGTCAATAAAGAATAGGTTTATGGGCTCCATTTAAAATTTTTGAAAGACATTCAGGTCATACAAGATTTAATGGCTCCCAGTGAAAAGCTTTCTTTCCTGCTCTTAGGCAGAAATCTAATTTTTAAAGGTAGTTGAACTTTCCCCTTGGTTCTGACAATACTTTTCTTCCAAACCAATGAGATACCACTGCTTATTTCCCACCCCTTCCCTTTGTATTGAAGTTGACCCAGGCCACTTGTTAACATCTCTCTTTTACCATGCTTTATAGAGATCCAAGCTGAGCAAGGAGAGGCAATATTGTCACAGTAGGGAGTGGCTTCTGGGTTCAGAAGGTTGCTCGATGGAACTCAGTGGGACTTTGTGTTCCCTGGGCAAATCAATATGGTCTCTTGCAGAGATGTAACTAGTTTGGTGTGACTTGAACTTTGTACCCCGAACACTACAATTTATAAGACACTGACAGAACCCTACCCTTCTTTGCCCTGACTATAAAAATATCTAATTATGGCTCTACCTCCAAGTCTATTTGGACAGTGCTTTACAAACCTTGATATTATATAAATGTGAGATTGTGATTGGTTGTTCATATTATTCAAGAAACCTGAGAAGTGAAGACCAATTGGCTTTAGGTTCTAACTCTGTGGATGAGCAATGCTTTTTGAAATATTTTATCAGATTTATTCATTCATATATCACTATTATAGCTACCTAGATACATATGTAATTTTTCACTGCAGTAGCTCTGAGGTATTTTGTAAAGAAATCTTGAAAGTAATTATGGAAAGGAAAGTTAAAAAAAATTACCTTAGTCCAGAGCTTATGAAATTATGCCAGAACAAACTAAAATGAGGCTTTAATACTAAGTTCTTAATTGTTCTTCTGCTAGAATCGCAATTTTAGGGGCCACCTAGTTTAATTCTCCCTCACTATTATGATAAAGAAATTGAAGCCCAGAGAAGTTTTGATCTGATAATTATATGTCAGAATTGGGATTATGGGTAGGTTTTCTTACTCTAATTTTTCATTCTTTTTTTTCATATTAACCACTTTCACTTTTTGGTCCATTTCACTTTTACTGAACATTAGGTATATTCTAAAAATATTGAAAACCTGAAATATAAAAATCCACAAATTATTATTTTAACAGATTCTCAGATAAGAAATTAGTGGAGGTGCTTCATTAAAGAATGAATTTATAATCTGATCCATGTTCATTTTTACTTCTTCAAATAGTATAGATTCCAAATATTCACATCTTTTTATCCTTGAAGATTATTCCCTACATCTCTTCACAAATATTATTTATTTTCCCTTGTACTCACTACTTTGAGATAATAAATCTGCTACATAAAAAAAAGATTTAAATAGGATAGTTGTCAAATAATAAACTAGAAAAATGTCAAGTTTTTTTTTTTTTTAAAGTAAGAGAACAGAGTTTTCTCAAACTTCATGAATAGTAAGCTTGAATTCAATACTTGGAAAATTTTTTTAAAATTTCTCATTATTTGGTTAGTGAACATCTAGAAAAGGAAGTTTTTATGACTTTAATAAATATGGAATTTGCCAGTATTTTCTTTTTGAGGGAGTAGGATTACTAAATTAGTATATCATAAATAGGATATAGATTTACTTTGCCTAGATTTTTAGTAAAGAATTTGATAAATTACCCTATACTATTTCTGTGGAAAAGATGGAGAGATATGGCTAGCAGATAATACAGTTATATTGATTCTGAATCAGTTGACTGACCAGACTTAAAGAATAGTTGTTAATGTATCATTGTCAAATTGGCAGATCTCCAGTGGAATACACCAGGGATTTCTGTTTGACCTTATGGTAAACATTTTATTAATGAATTAGATAAAGGCATGCCTGTTGTGCTTGTCAAATGTGCAAATGATACAAAACTAGTTAATATACTAAATAAAAAAATTTTGGGATCCAAAACCATCTTAACAGGTAAATATAATAAGAAGAAATTCAACAGGGATAAATATAAAGTTTTACATCTGTGTTCAAAAAAATCAACTTTGCAAGTTCAAGATGGAGAAGTCATGGCTAGTCAGAAGTTTATTTAAAAAAAATAAAGCAAACTAAAAATGAGCCAGTAATGGGAGATAGCAGCCAAAAAAAGGCAATGTATTCTTTTTTTTTTTTTTTTTTATTTAATAGCCTTTTATTTACAGGATATATGCATGGGTAACTTTACAGCATTAACAATTGCCAAACCTTTTGTTCCCATTTTTCACCTCTTACCCCCACCCTCCCTAGATGGCAGGATGACTAGTAGATGTTAAATATATTAAAATATAAATTAGATACACAATAAGTATACATGACCAAAACGTTATTTTGCTGTACAAAAGAATCAGACTCTGAAATATTGTACAATTAGCTTGTGAAGGAAATAAAAATGCAGGTGTGCATAAATATAGGGATTGGGAATTCAATGTAATGGTTTTAGTCATCTCCCAGAGTTCTTTTTCTGGACATAGCTGGTTCAGTTCATTACTGCTCCATTGGAAATGATTTGGTTGATCTCGTTGCTGAGGATGGCCTGGTCCATCAGAACTGGTCATCATATAGTATTGTTGTTGAAGTATATAATGATCTCCTGGTCCTGCTCATTTCACTCAGCATCAGTTCGTGTAAGTCTCTCCAGGCCTTTCTGAAATCATCCTGTTGGTCATTTCTTACAGAACAGTAATATTCCATAATATTCATATACCACAATTTATTCAGCCATTCTCCAACTGATGGACATCCATTCAGTTTCCAGTTTTTAGCCACTACAAAAGGGCTGCCACAAACATTCGTGCACATACAGGTCCCTTTCCCTTCTTTATAATCTCTTTGGGATATAATCCCAGTAGTAAAACACTGATGGATCAAAGGGTATGCACAGTTTGATAACTTTTTGAGCATAGTTCCAAACTACTCTCCAAAATGGTTGGATTCGTTCACAATTCCACCAACAATGCATCAATGTCCCAGATTTCCGCATCCCTCCAACAATCATCATTATTTTTCCTGTCATCTTAGCCAATCTGACAGGTGTGTAGTGGTATCTTAGAGTTGTCTTAATTTGCATTTCTCTGATTAATAATGACTTGGAGCATCTTTTCATATGACTAGAAATAGTTTCAATTTCTTCATCTGAGAATTGTCTGTTCATATCCTTTGACCATTTTTCAATTGGAGAATGGCTTGATTTTTTATAAATTAGAGTTAATTCTCTATATATTTTGGAAATGAGAAAAGGCAATGTATTCTATAAGTGACATCAGAGAAAGAGAGTTTTCAGGAATTAGGTAGTGCTAGATCTGCTATATTCTTCCCTAGTCAGATTATATTTATGATGTTATACTCGGCTCTGGCCGTCATCCTTTATGAAGGACATTGATAATCTGGATAGAGGTCCTTAAATCTGTATTAAAGTGGGTGATAGAGACTTGGGAGATATGTTGCTTGCAAAAGAGTTGATTTGGAAGGGACATGATAGGTATTTTCAAGTGTTTGAAGTGGTAAAATATAGTGGAGTGGTGACATTGGCTCTGTTGGATGCCAGAGCACTAAACCAGGAGCAGTGTATGGAAATTATAAGGTTTGATTTCAGAAATGAAAAGGACAACTTCCAAACAGTTAGAGATGTCTATAAATGCACTGGGCTGCCTGGAAGGTCATGGCTCTCTCTTCTTGGAGACTTTCAATCTGAGGTTGAAAGATCACTTGTTGGGTATATTTTAGAAAGGATTCCTTTATGGATGGATTTGAGCATATAATCACTGATGTAGGTCCTTTGAAATTCTCAAATTTCATGCCTTTTTGTTTCTAGGTTCTTTAAAAGTATAAGTAGTAGAAGATTCCTTGAAAGCAGAAATCATCAGAAAACTGGAATAATGAAGATTGAGAAAGAGTTTATTGCTGAATTAAAGTAATAGGAAAAGGAATGACATTGGGAAAAGATAAATGAGAGAAGAGATGCTGAAAAAATGGTATTTTTTTCAACCAAAGGTTGACTATATTTGTGAGGTTAGTTTGGAATGGTCATCAAAAGCAGAACTAATGGAATATATAATTTATGAAAATGTTTTAGACAAAATTTTTAGCACTCACTTTCCCCCAGGGGGAGGTAATGAATAAACAAAGGAAATAAACCTAGATTGATTTTATTTATTCTTCAAACAACCTGCTCTTTATTTTGAAAATCTAACACATTATGAATTAGTGTCAATTCCTTGGCTGTAAGCATCCTTGAAACAAAATTTTATGATGGAATTTTCCAGCATTTTTTGATCTAGAATTGCAGAAATAAAATGCAATAGATCATCTAACAAGTTTCAATGAGGACACTGCTGTTCTGAAGTATCAGAGGTAAAGGAAGCAGAGAAAGGAGGAATAGCTAAAAAAAATCAATCAAATCAATAAAAAAGCATTTATTAAGCACTTCCTCGGTGCCCAACAGTGTAATAAGTATTGGAGATACAAAGATATAAAGAGTACTATTAAAAAAAATTAAGGGAATCAGTAGTCTTACTGTACTCAACCCTTTCCATGACTCTTCTGGAATATCATGTTCCTTTCAGACTACCAAAATTTAAGAAGGCTATTTATAAACTTACTGAAGGGTAGAGTAAATGGTAAAAGGTCTGTATTCTGTGACATATAAGGATCAGTTGAAAGAACTGGATAAGTTTAGCCTGAAGAAAAGACTGAGGGATAGAAGTGATGTAATAGTTGTCTTCAAGTATTTGAACAATTTTCATATGTAGGAGATATTAGATTTATTCTGTTTTTCCCCAGAAGACAGAACCAGGAGCAGTTGATAGAAGTTGAAAAGAATAAAATTTAGGTTTGAGGTCAGGAAAAAACCTTTTAACAATAGCTGTGGTTCAAAAGTGGACTGGGCTACCTTAAGAAGTGCTAGATTCCCTTTGTGGAAATTCTTAATACAAATAATCACTGTATCCTATTCTAATCAGTTTCATTCTCTCTCTCTCTCTCTCTCTTTTTATTTAATAGTTCTTTATTTATAAGTTATATGTATGGGTAATTTTACAGCATTGACAATTGCTAAACCTTTTGTTCCAATTTTTCCCCTCCTTCCCCTCACCCCTCCCCTAGATGGCAGGATGACCAGTAGATGTTAAATATATTAAAGTATAAATTAGATACACAATAAATATACATGACCAAACTGTTATTTTGCTGTACAAAAAGAATCGGACTCTGAAATATTGTACAATTAGCCTGTGAAGGAAATTCAAAATGCAGGCAGGCAAAAATATAGGGATTGGAAATTCAATGTAATGGTTCTTAGTCATCTCCCAGAGTTCTTTCGCTGGGTGTAGCTGGTTCAGTTCATTACTGCTCCATTGGACTGATTTGGTTCATCTCATTGCTGAGGATGGCCAGGTCCATCAGAATTGATCATGACAAAATATTGTTGTTGAAGTATATAATGCTTGTTTCAGTCAGCATCAGTTCGTGTAAGTCTCTTCAGGTCTTTCTGAAATCATCCTGTTGGTCATTTCTTACCGAACAATAATATTCCATAATATTCATATACCACAATCTATTCAGCCATTCTCCAATTGATGGGCATCTACTCAATTTCCAGTTTCTGGCCACTACAAAGAGGGCTGCCACACAGTTTCATTCTCTTAACTTGTTACCTTCATTCTAACTTTAATTTCTTCTCTCTTCACAGTCTATAAAGAAGTTCTACTATATATTGTACTCCACTCTTGAATTCCTTGCTCCCTTTCCTATAATCATTTATGATTCACTAATTCCCAATCCAGAACATCCAAATCATTTTTATTTTTATTTCCAAGGTGCTAAATGTAGGAATTTACCAACTGTTCTCAGAAAATTGTCATCTAATCTTAACAGAACTCCCAATGTTGCATCTCAAACCTTTTATTTTTCCTTAATTCACTGTCATAATAATGATAGCTAGCATATAGCTTATAAAGGACTTCAAAATTTACCAAGTGTTTTTTCCTTCATAGTCATATTTTTCTAACAACTGCAAAATAAGTGTTATTGTTATCCTCATTTTACAGATGAGGAAATTGAATCTGAGAGAAGTTAAGTGATTTACTCAGTATCATACAGCAAGTAAGTGCCTGAGGCAAGATTTGAAAATAGGTCTTCTTGACATTTTTTTCAACTCACCAGCCTGTTAATCATTTCTTCCTTCTTCAAGACTCCAATAATGTTCCTAGTTCTCTTTCCCTCTTAGCGAATGTACTGAGAAAAAAAATAATATTCCTTAATTGAAACTATCATAATGGAAAGCTTCTATCCTAAGTAAAAGATTAAAATAAATCTTTTATTTTTCATATTCCATACTTTAAAAACCTTCTGTTTTAATCCATATTTTCTTCTTTTGTTCTAGCTTCTAAAAAAAAAGATGCTCCTTTTTCTTGCCAAGGTTATCTTTCTACCTCTTCCCTTAATCTTTCCTTCTCTCATCTTATCTGGAAGCCTAGACAAGCAATCATTCCATCCTTTTCTCTCATCTTCAGGATCATTTTCTTTTAGTTTCTACCATGCTGCTTATAAATATACTCAGCTCTCCTTCTTCCTTAAAAAATAAAAAAGCAAAAAGCCTTTTCTTGACTATCATCCTCTGAAATATCATTTCATATGTCTCTTCCCTTTTACTGCCAAGCTCTTAGAAAGTAGACAAACTTTCTACTTGCCCCTTCTACTGACCTACCACCCACTTACTTTTAAAATCCCTTCAATTCTGCCATCTAAACTCAGCAGTGTATGGAAATGTTTCTCTCCAAGGTTGTCACTAATCTCTTAATTGCGAAATCTCAAATTCAACAATTTTTTAAAAAGCCTAATCCTTCTTGACCTCTCTGAAGCTTTTGACATTTCGACCATTTCCTCACTCTGTGTACTCTTTATTCTTGGCTTCTGAGGGATTCATAATTCTCTTATCTATTCAGAGGCTACTTTTCAGTCTCTTTTGTTAGCTCATCATTTTTCATATACTAAATGTTATTGTTCCCCAGGCATTTGTTCTGAACTGTCTTCTTCCTTCTCTTTGTACTATCATTTTAAACTTAATGTATATTAAAATAAATACTGTATGGAGTGAATTCATGTTTCACATGAAATTCTCATTTTCAATAGTATTTTATTCTAAAAATGTGCTAAGATAGTTTTCAACATTCACCTTTGCAAAATCTAATGTTCCAAATTTTTCTACCTCTCCTTTCCTCCCCTCCTTCCTGTAAATAGCAAGCAATCAGATATAGGGTAAACATGTGCAATTCTTTAAAAAAAATTATTCTATCTTTTTGTTTACAAAACATATACATGGGTAATTTTTTCAACACTGACCCTTGCAAAACCTTCTATTCCAAATTTCCCCTTCCTTCTCCCCACCTCCTTCCATAGATGGCAGGTAGTCCAATACATGTTAAATATGTTAAATTATATGTTAAATCAAATATATGTATATACATTTATAAAGTTATCTTGCTGCAAAAGAAAATCGGATCTAGAAAGAAAAAAAACCTGAGAAGGAAAACAAAAATGCAAGCAAACAACAACAGAAAGAGTGAAAATACTATGTTTTGGTCCACACTCTGTATCCATAATCCTCTCTCTGGGTATAGATGGCTCTCTTCATTACTGGACAATTGGAACTGGTTTGAATCATCTCATTGTTGAAGAAAGCCATGTCCATCAGAATTGATCATTGTATCGTTTTCTTGTTGCCATGTACAATGATCTGGTTCTGCTCATTTCACTTAGCATCAGTTCATGTAATTCTCTCCAAGCCTCTCTGAAATCATCCTGTTGGTCATTTCTTACAGAATAATAATATTCTATAACATTCATATACCATAATTTACTTAGCCATTCTCCAATTGATAGGCATACATTCAGTTTTCAGTTTCTAGCCTCTACGAAAAGGGCTGCCAGAAACATTTTTGCACATATGGGTCCCTTTCCCTCCTTTAAGATCTCTTTGGGATATAAGCCCAAAAGTAACACTTCTGGGTTAAGGGGTATGCACAGTCTGGTAACTTTTTGAGCATAGTTCCAAATTGTTCTCCAGAATGGTTGTATTCATTCATAGTCCTACCAACAATGTATCAGTGTCCCAATTTTCCCATATCCCCTCCAACATTCGTCATTATCTTTTCTGGTTATCTTAGCCATTCTGAGAGGTGTGTAATGGTATCTCAGAGTTATCTTAATTTGCATTTCTCTGATCAATAGTGATTTGGAGCACTTTTTCATATGACTAGAAATAGTTTCAATTACTTCATCTGAAAATTGTCTGTTCATATTCTTTGACCATTTATCAATTGGAGAATGACTTGATTTCTTATAAATTTGAGTTAATTCTCTATATACTAGAAATGAGGCTTTTATCAGAACTTTTGAATGCAAAAATGTTTTCCCAGTTTACTGCTTTCCTTCTAATCTTGTCTGCATTAGTTTTATTTATACAAAAACTTTTTCACTTGATATAATCAAAATTATCTATTTTGTGATCAATAATGTTCTCTTGTTCTTCTTTGGTCACAATTCCTTCCTCCTCCACAGGTCTAAGAGGTAAACTATCCTATGTTCTTCTAATTTTTTTTTTAATAATACCATTCTTATGCCTAGACCATGAACCCATTTTGACCTTATCTTGGTATATGATGTTAAGTGTGGATCAATGCCTAATTTCTGCCATACTAGTTTCCAATTTTCCCAGCAGTTTTTGTCAAATAGTGAATTCTTATCCCAAAATCTGGGGACTTTGGGTTTGTCAAACACTAAATTACTAAAGTTCTTGACTATTTTGTCCTGTGAACCTAACCTATTCCACTGATCAACTAGTCTATTTCTCAGTCAATACCAAATGGTTTGATAACCACTGCAGTGTTTATAATATAGTTTTAGATCAGGTACAGCTAGGCCACCTTCATTTGATTTTTTTTTAATTAGTTCCCTTGAAATTATTGACCTTTTATACTTCCAGATGAATTTTGTTATTTTTTCTATGTCAGTAAAATAGTTTCTTGGGAGTTTGACTAATATAGCACTAAATAAATAGATTAGTTTAGGTAGTATTGTCATCTTTATTATATTTGCTCACCCTATCAAAGAGCATTTGAAATTTTTTCAGTAGTTTAGATCTGACTTTATTTTTGTGGAAAGTGTTTTGTAGTTTTGCTCATATAGTTCCCGATTTTCCCTTGACAGATAGATTCCCAAATATTTTATACTATCAACTGTTATTTTAAATGGAATTTCTCTTTGTATCTCTTGCTGTTTGATTTTGTTAGTGATGTATAAAATGTTGATTTATGTGGATTTTTTTTTGTAGCCTGCAACTTTGCTAAAGTTGTGGTTTATTTCTAATAGCTTTTTAGTTGATTCTCTGGGGTTTTCTAACTATACCACCATATTGTCTGCAAAGAGTGATAAATAGTAGTAAACCTACTATAATTTCTTTAATCTCTTTTTCATTGCTTATTGCCAAAGCTAGCATTTCTGATACAATATTGCATAGTAATGATGATAGTGGACAACCTTGTTTCACCCCTGATCTTGTTGGAAATAGTTCCAGTTTATCCCCATTACATAGCACATGTGCAATTCTTTTAAACATATTTCTATATTTATCATGCTATATGAGAAAAATAAAATCAAAAGTGAAAAAGTCCAATCCATTACAAAGCCAAGTCCATCACAGTTGATCATAACATAATCTTTTACTATAGACAGTGATCTATTGATTCTGCTTACTTTACTCAGCATCAGTTCATGTAAGTCTTTCCAGGTTTTTCTGAAATCAGCCTGATCATCATTTCTTATAGAACAATAATATTCCAGCACATTCATGTGCCATAACATATTCACCCATTCCCCAAATGATGGTTATCCCTATAGCCATCTTTTTAAAAAATAACATTTTATTTTTTTTCTAATTACATGTCAAGATGATTTTTGCATTCCTTTTCCCAAGATTTTGAGTACCAAATTTTTCTCCCTTCCTTTCTCTTTTCCCCCTTCCTAAAATGGTAGGCAATTTAATAGAAGTTATAGAATAGAATAGAATATGCGATCACATAGAATATATTTCCATATTAATTACAGTTGTGAAAGAAAAAAAGAAATCAAAAAATTTAAAAAACCTACAAAAAAGAATAAAGTAAGTGAAAAAAGTATGCTTTGCTCTGCATTCAGAGTATACCAGTTCTTTATCTGGATTTGAACAGCCTTTTCCTTTGTGGATTCTTTGTACTTACCTTGAATCATTGTATTGCTGAGACCAGCAGAGTCATTTGTATCTGATAATCACACAATGTTGCTGATATTGTGTACAATGTTTTCCTGGTTGTGGTTGCATCTGTTTGTACAAATCTTCTCAGTTTTTTTAATCAAATCTGACTGTTCCTTATTTCTTATTGCATAATAGTATTCCATTACATTCATATACCACAGCTTGTTAAGCCATTCTCCAATTGATGGACATCCCCTTAATTTCCAATATTTTACTGCCATGAAAAAGGTTACCATAAATATTTTTGCACATATAGGTACTTTCCCTTTTTTATAATCTCTTTGAGATACAAACCTCATAGTGGTATTGCTGTATCAAAGGACATGCACAGTTTGGTTGCCTTTTGGGTATAGTTTCAAATTGCTCTCCACAATGGTTGGATTAGTTCACAACTCAATCAACAATGCAATTGTGTTCTAGTTTTCCCACATCCTTCCCCAAATTTATTACTTTTTTTTGGTCATATTAGCCAATTTGATATGTGTGAGGTGGTACTTCAGGGTTGTTTTAATTTGAATTTATCTAATCATGTCATTTAGAGCATTTCTTCACATGCCTATAGAGAACGTTGGCTTCTTCATCCAAAAACTGCTTGTTCTTATTTTTTGACCATTTATCAGTTGTATACTTATAAATTTAGTTCTTTACATATTTGAAAAATGAAACCCTTATTAGGGACACCTGCTGTAAAGATTATTCCCCAACTTTCTGTTTTTCTTCTAATCTTGGTTTCATTGGTTTGGTTTGTGCAAAAGCTTTTAAATTTAAATTTAAATTAATGAAAACATATATTTGGAATAAGGTGAATTCACCATATATATCTTCTATGTATATTCCTTCTAATTATACTATTAGAAGTACAATTTTGAAGGCTCAAGTTCCTATGTAGGGATGTAGACAGTTTAGTTCCATTGAATCCCTTATGTTTTCTTTCCTCTCTTTCTTTTTTTAGGCTTTCATGGATCTTGATATTGGTCATTTTTTTTTGTTGTTGTTCAATTCTGGTGTTATTCTTATGCAAACTTGAAATCTTTCTATTTCATTGAATGCCCTTCCTCTTCTTTGCCCTTGAAGTATTGTCCTTAAATTTTCTGGGCAGGTGATTCTTGGTTATAATCTTAGCTCCTTTGCCTTCCAGAATATCATGTTCCATGTTTTCCAATCCTTTAATGTTGCAGGTGCAAAGTACTGTGTAATCCTGATTGTGATCCCCTGATATTTGAATTGTTTCTTTCTGGCTACTTGCAGTATTTTCCTTAACCTTATAGTTCTGTATTTAGAAATAATGTTCCTTAGAGCTTTTTTTTTTTTTTTTTTAAATCTCTTTCCTGAGGTGATATGTGGATTTTTTCAATTTCTATTTTGCCCTCTGATATCAGGGCTTTTCCTTGTTAATTTCTTGAAAGATGCTTTCTAGGTCCTTGTGATTATGGTTTTCAGGTAGTCCGGTGACTCTGACATTGTCTTTTTTGAATCTATTTTCCAGGTCATTTTTTTTTTTTCCAATGACGTCTTTTACATTTTCTTCTATTTTCTTCATTCTTTTGAATTTGTTTGATTGATTATTGATATCCCATAGAATCATTAGTTTCCACTTGCCCAATTCTGACTATTAAGGAGCTGTTCTCAATTTTGTACTTCATTTTCCTATTGGCCAATTTTCCTATTTCAGGAGTTGTTTTCTTCAGTAGATTTTTGTATCTCTTATTCCACTTGGCCAATTATATTTTTAAAGTAGTTGTTTCCTTTTTCCAAATTGTTGACTTTCCCCTTTATACTTCTCTTGCATCACTCTCGTTTCTTTTTCCAATTTTTTTTCTCTTACGTGATTTTTAAAGTTCTTTTTGAGCTTTTCCATGAGTTCATTTTGGCTTGAAATCACTTCCTTATTTTCTTTGGAGTTTTGCCCATAGGTGATTTGACATTTCTGTCCACTTCTGAGTTTGTGTCTTGATCTTCCCTGTCGCTGCAAAAAACTTTCTATGGTCAGATTCTTTTTTTGTCCTTTTTTGATGATCATTTTTGATTTTTTCCCCTTTCTTTTAAATTTGAACTTTGCACTTGGGGTGGAATGGGAACTGTCTCAGGATTCTGATGCCAGTGGCTGTAGGTCCTGGCTGTTTACTTGGTGCTGTATTAATGTTGTCCTGAAGCCCATACGGCCTTCATGTCTGGTATTGTACTGAGGTAGTAGGGTGGGGACTGACTTGTGCTGCTGGAGGCCATAGGGATCAGACAACTTACCTGGTGATGAATCAGAGTCCAGTGTTTGGTGTGTTATGACTGCTAGGGTGTTTCTGCACTTCCCCAAGGCTATACTAAAGCTTGTGGAGGTCTTGTGCTGGAGGTTGTCTGTTTGCCCTGGGCTATGCTGAAGCACAAGACAGTTCTTGGAGCTGGTGTCTTTTTTATATTGAATTGATTTCTTTTTCTAAGAACCAACTCAGGAAATGAGGCAATTGAACACAATAGGTATCACTTAGCTCTTAGGTACTTAGTGCAATATATAAAGATAAATAGAAAGTTTCATTGAAGAAGTTCAAGCAGAGGACACCACATGTCTGAAACTGAGAAAGACTTTTTGTTCACCTGGTTTTTCCATGGTGAACTCTTCTTCAAAATTACAAATTTCTTGTATATTCACTAGGACTATTGTAATAACATCACAATTTTTCTCATCATTTCCAATCTCTTATCTATCCAATCTATCCCTAACATACCTTGAAAAATAATTTCCTGACTAATGTATTTGTTCAATGTCAATCCAATTAAATTACTAAAAAATATTTTACTGAGTTAGGAAAAAATAAAACAAAGCTCATTTTGATGAACAAAAGGTCAGGTACTTCAAAGAAAATGGAAAAAAAAAAGATGCAAAGAAAGATTCAGTTGTGTCACTTGCAATTGGGCTGGAATCTTACTGCGGTGTTGGAAATAAGCTGATTGATTCAGAAAAATATAGAAAGACTTGGACTTATGAAAGAAGATGCTGTCCACTTTCAGAGAGACAGATGATAGGAGAAGAAATAAGCATAGTTTGGCCTCATATATATGTGTATGAGTGTATGTATATATATATATATATATTTATAGATATCTATGTATATATACATATATATGTGTATGTGTGTGTGTATATATATATATATATATATATCCAATATTAATTGTAGCCTTCTTTGGATGGTGGTAAGGGGGTGGAAAATAAAGTTAAAAGTGTACAACAGAGAACACAAGAAAATCCTCAAGGAATCAAAAAAAAAAAAAAAGCTGGGCAGCTTTGAAAAAAGTATATAATATTTATTATATAGGTTTTCTTAAAATGGAAATTTTTATTGTTTTATTTTGAATCTTCTCATGGTCTGCCGTGTACATGGCGATGTTATCTTGTTTCTTTTCTTACTTTGTTCTTAAGTTTAAAAATGTAAAAATTTATAAAAACAGGAAATTGAAGATGTGTTTTCTTTTTCCTGAGATATAATATACCTCTACTTTTAAAAATTCTTATCTTCAGAGATACAGATTTATTTTAGAGTCAGGATGGTGGAGTAGAAGGAAGAAATAAGTTGAGCTGTAATCCACTAAAACTAGACCATGTACCAGACCAAGTCTTAATTAGGAAATCCAATAAAGAACAGGAATCATTTTTTTTTTCCAGTTTACGATGGCAGAAAGGTCTATGGCACTGAGGACAAAGTCTGGCTAGGAATGGCTATGTGGACAATTCCAGGCAGGGTGATATTATGCACCAGGAAGAAAGAAGTCTTGGGTCCACTACAAAGGATTCTGACTTTATGGAATCCAAGGAAGTGTTCCATGTGACAGCTGTTGCTCTCTACTGATTTGAGGGGCAAACCCGAACCAAAGGAGGCAATTCAAGACTGAGAAGTGATTTCAGGCCCCAGGCTATGTGCTTGAACAAAGAACAAATTCAAAATTGAGTGGTACCTATGTGGCTCAGCCCCTTAGGAGTAGCATGGGATTTCAACTCTTCCTTCCAATACCTTGTGAGGTCTCCAGCAGAAGAACCAGGCAGGAATCCCAGACCAAAGCGCAGTTTTCAATTGTGTCCCTCTGGAATATTAGAGCTTTCCTGTAGGTGAAAGTGGTAGACTCTAGAAGCAATCTACCAGAACTACAACCAGAAGCTAGCCCACAGGAGTGTATATATTAGTTATAAGAGCAACATTTGCCAGATTTGTTCTCCTATCACTTATTTAGATTCTATATTTTCTGAGCTTTTCTTCCTTTATTCAGGGAAGAAAGTGTCTAGATGGTAGAGTGGGGATGTTGATGAGGGTGAACCCTGGAACTGTCCTCCTTGACTTTTGGGGCGAGTTCTGAAGCTCTTCTCTGGGTCTCTGTCAGAGCAGGGCAGTTAAGTGGTTTCATTAAGATTGGCCCTACTTAGCTGGAACTTAAGTGGTCTCATTCAGCTGGAAATCTAGGCCTGGGGGCAGTGACAACATTGAAGGAATCTCATTCATAGAAGCCCCAGTCTCAGATCTCTTATAAAAAGACAGTTTTAACTCATATCTTTGCAGAGGTCTGAAGTAGTTTGCTTTGCCAAGAGGCCTCTCCTCTTGGCACAGCTGCCTGCCAGGATCCCTTCCCACTATGAAGAGACCTTCTTCTCAGTGATAACCTCTTGTTATTTCTCTGCCAGGACCTTGTCACTAAGAAGGCTGTCTTCCTAGTGAAGCTGGCTTCTCAGGCAACAGAATAAATTTCCCTTTTGCCAGTCAGACTTTTCGGGTTTGGGAATTCCTTCATGTTGAACCTGCGTTGACCAGAGAAGGTCCCATAACTCTCTGCACTGCTACAAACTGCATCAATGTGATGGAGAGGTTAGGGGAAGGAGGCATATAGCTCCAAGGCATATATATAACTGTGTTAGAGGTTTATCAAAGATGATTCAAAATGGGGAA
This sequence comes from Sarcophilus harrisii, assembly GCF_902635505.1. Classification (NCBI taxonomy): domain Eukaryota; kingdom Metazoa; phylum Chordata; class Mammalia; order Dasyuromorphia; family Dasyuridae; genus Sarcophilus; species Sarcophilus harrisii. The sequence goes on along the minus strand of NC_045427.1, from coordinate 507,104,047 downwards.
GAGCTCTCCCCCAGGCTGAGTGTTCACTCTGCCTCTATCACTCTTGTCTTTGAGTGAGTCATTAGACCTCTCTGGTTCTCATTTTCCTTAACTGCCAAACTGGGGTGCTGGGCTAGGTTTTCTCTAAGGTCTCTTTAAGGTCTAAATCTAGGATTCTGAAACATTCTCCTCCCCCTCCCCCCCTCCATTTTATCACTAGGAAGGGAAAGACAGAGAGGCTATCACATTAATCCGTATCTTGTTTGTTATCTGGTGCACTAGAGGACTAAAGATTTAGTGCTGGCAGAGACTTCAGAAGGTATCTAGTACAAGAGGGAGGTGGTATAGTGAATAGAGGATAGGAAGATTTGAATTCAAATTCAGTCTCAAACATTTAGGAGCTGTGAGACTGATCAAGTAATGTAACCTGTTTCAGTCTCCTCAAGTGTAAAATGGGCATTCTGTTAGTACTTATCTCCCAGGGTTGTTATGAGACTCAAATGAAACAATATTTGTAAAGTCTTAGTAATGTGGAAGCCAGAACTCTACTCAACTCATCCCTCCTCCATTGGCAGAACCATAATCCACTCATCCCGCCTCCATTATTATTACATTGAGACAGCTAACCTCTGAGACTGTCTTGATTAGCATATCTTTAGAAAAGTCTGGGGTCTGCTTTGTCTCCACCAGGTTCTTCCTTGGTTCCTCCCCTTTCTCCCCAGACCCTGCCCTTGCTCCTCCCCTCCCCTGAGGCTTTAAAAAGTCCCCCAATCTGAATCATGTTGCTTAATCATTTATGATTCTACCTTCCTTAGTCATATTTGGTTGAACTCTTGAGCTATTTCGCTTAATAAATGGCAACTTTTGTGACCTATGATAAATGAGTCCCATGTGCTTTCTTCACATCTCTCAAACCATACATCTACTGTCTAATAATCTACAACTATGTTCTCTGGATCTATTTCACTTAATACAGGACTTGGCAATAGGAGCCACTTATAATAAGTCTCCCTTCTGCCTTCTTCCCTTCCTCCCTCCCTCCTTCCCTGTCTCCTTCCTTCCCTCCTTCCTTGTCTCCTTCCTTCCCTCCCTCCCTGTCTCCTTCCTCCCTTTCTTCTTTCCCCTCTTCCTTCCTTCCTCTCTTCCTCTCTTCCTCCTTTCTTTCTCCCATAGAATAAAAGTAGACTTCAAAGCTAGCACATGAATCTAAACTCTTTGAATACAAATCCCAAGCTCTTTCCACATTTTACTGTTAGCTTCCATCACTGGTCATATTTATGTTTGATACATAGTCTGTTTCATATGGCAGGCTGATAGCTGTCAAACCATAAAAAGAATATCTATAAACCTTATAAGTTCCTTCCATGAATTAAGAAATTAGGGAATGATGTGGGAAATTTTCTTGCTACAGTATGTGCAAACTTCTGGGCCTACACTTAGCAGGGCCATCACAGAAGACAACTACAATAGGAATGAGTTTGCAATCAAGCTGATCCAAATCCTGAAGTTACTTGGTCTTTTAATGGTTGTATTATAGTCAAGTGGCAGATATAATACATGCTTGTTGATTTGGTTTTGTTATATCGGGGAGTGGGTGTTTTGCATGCAGCTCATTTTAGCTGAGGGACATTGACAACATTTAGCAAGATTTTATCACCAACTTCTATATTCTCTAAGGTTTACACAAAAGAGTAATTGTACAGGAACTGTAGGGTACATAGGCAGGAAGCATTCAAAGGAATTCAAAACAATTCCAACTCAAGAACTGGGAGAGAGAGGGTGATAAAAGAATCAGCCTTACAATTTTGCTTTACCGTGGAGCTCAGGCTGCTTATTTGAAAATAGCAAGTTGCTGATGTGAGAGTTTTGGAAGCTGAAACAAATTACAATCCATTTGTCAGACCTGAATTGCGACACCGGCTGATTTATATATTATCTCAATGATAATGTGAATCTTTGGTATTACCATCTACCTCAGAATATTTCAAAATTCACTTATTTCTTAATACCTGGTTTCAGTGATTCCTTCCTTCCATCTCTCTTGATGTCTGCCTGTCTCTCTAGCTCCTACCTTGTTCTTCCTGTCTCCAGTTTTCTAGTCTCCTCTCCTCCTCTCTCTGTCTCTGTCTCTCTCTGTCTCTGTCTCTCTTTCTCTCTCTCTCTCTGTCTCTGTTTCTCTCTCTGTCTCTCTCTGTTTCTCTCTCTGTCTCTCTGTCTCTTTCTCTCTCTGTCTCTTTCTCTCTCTGTCTCTTTCTCTCTCTGTCTCTCTCTCTCTCCTTTCTCTCTCTGTCTCTCTCTCTTTTTTTCTTTCTCTCCCCCTTTCTTCCCCCTCCCTCTCTTCCTCCCTCTCTCCCTGTCTCTATTTCCTTTTTTTTCCCCAGGGGTAAGCTGAGGTTAGCAGTGGTAAACTAGATCTAGAAGACAGATGTAGCCTATGGTTTGTGATTGGGTTGGCCCCAAATTAAATGATGGTGGCTGAAGTTTAAATAGGAAGGTCCTAAGCAGAATAATCCAGAAAAGATCCTTTTACTTTTTAGGATTTAGGATGAAACAAATCCAATGTGGAGAAGGTTCATTTTCTTCATGCCTTTTCCATTTTTTCTTCTCATCCCCCAGATATAGGGTTAGCTTGAGACACAAGAAAGTCGATAAGAGTCATTTATATCTACAGCTATTTGTCAAATGTCACTTTCGTATGCAGTAATAACTTTTATGTGCCTTAAGAAATAGACCTCATGATGGGAGTCTTGAAAATTCTCTATTCCTATCATATCATAGCTAAATCAAAGTAATTATAATGTATCAACCTTATATTCTTATGTCATAATTCAACTTTAATTAAAAATCCATTTACTGTATTCAATTAGGAAACATTAAATAATTACTCTGTGATAGGTACTATATTAAATATGGGGAATACATATATGAAAAAGACAGTCCCTGCCCTAGAGGGGCTTATAATCTAATGAGAAAGACAAAATACAAAAGAAGCTGAAAAGTATGTGTATGCATAGGGAAGGAATCCTATGTGGGGGCATGGTAAAAAAAAAAAAAAGTCATTAGGTAAATGAGAAATGAGATATTCTAGGCTGAACTTCCTCCTTAAATAGAACTTTTGGAATTCAAAGCTTCATTCCTCAATGAGAGGGTCTAATGATCAACTGAAGTTCCAATGCTGATGGGATCTTGTGGTATGATGAGATTTTTCCCAATAAGGAGCTTCCTGAAAGATGGTGGAAAAGTTAGAGAGAAGTCTGTAAGACATGCAGCCAGGTGAGAAAGATGCACTGTTTCAGGTGTGCAATTGCAAAGATGAGTATGTCACAATCCTTGTCTTCTAATTAATAGAGGAAATAGGACATTTATATAAATATACTCAAATGAATATGTGATCTGTGATATCAATGTGGGTGTTCTCTCCATTGAGGTAGATCTCAATGCAACTATATCTTCTCATTTCATATGATTGTTCTTCATATTCTTCCAGCAATTATTCACAGGAGACTTACCTAACATGTGAGTGACCTTCCTCAAATCTTTTTATATTCTTTGGTTATTACCATGATATTTGAGTGATTATCTTTCAGACCACCCCCCCTTTTTTTTTTTTGGATTTTATACTCATCAGTAATGTCCCTTATGACATTTCTTGTACGTTAGTAAATGCCAGAAATATCCTCCAGTTTATTTGGACCTCAAATTCATCTTTCTTTTGCCTATTGGGTCTCATGCAATTTGGATTCTTTGTACATTATAATATTCTAAGATTTGTAACCAATCACTCAGAATCATTAGGAAAATATGTTAAGAAAGAAAGGTTTGTACATTTTTGTGATTATGTATATGTACACATGCATGTATGCATGGGGGAGCAACTCTGGAATTGAAAGTGTTGCTTTCTTAAATGAAATCCAACCTACATATTATCTTTCTTTTTTTTAAACACTATTTCATTTTTTCCCAATTACATGTAAAGATAGTTTTAAACATTCATTTTTTGATCCCAAAATTATTCTTTTATTTTTTCCAAAAATTTTCTTTCTCACTCCCTTCCTTCACCTTTCCCAAGACAACAAGAAATCTGATATAGACTATGCATATACAATCAAGTTGAACATATTTTCATATAAGTCAAGTTGTGAAAGAAGAATCAGAACAAAAAGGAAAACTATGATAAAGAAAAAAAAACAAGTAAAAATACATATTCTCTTTTTAAAAAATCAGATTCATCTTTTTCTCTCTAGAACATTTGTCATATATATATGTCCAATGTATTTATTTAATGAATTGACTGTCTAATTGTCTGCCTGTACAGTAGACATGAATTATAATAGGTAAGAATTAAAAGCCATTAAAAGAAAGGAGAAGAAAATGACCAATTAGCGAGCGATCATAGATGACTTCAAGGTTGATCTATGGCTCATGCTTGATATATTATGCACATAATGCACTAGATGTGGGGCAAAGTTAAGTTTTTGATTCTGTAGTGGACCTATGAAGCAGTGGATTTTTCCATTTGAATTAGATACCTGTTCAATCAATCAGCAAGTCTTTATTAAATGCCTACTATATATTAGCTACTGTGATAAACCCCAGGATGAAAATATTATGCATGAAATAAATCCTATTCACAAGTACATAAATAAATATTACAAAATAAATAAAAAGGGAGTAAACATAGGTAAATAAAAAATAGTTAAATATAAGATCGTTTATGTTATCAGTTGAAGAGATTTTCACTGGCTTCATAAAAAAGATTGTGCTTAAAGTATATCTAGAAGAAGAGAGATATTGTGAAGTGAAAATGAGGAGGGAATAGATTGCCTGGATTGTCAGCACAAAGGTTGGGAGATGGTATGTCGTTTTTGGGTTGGGAGATAGAATGATGGAGAAAAAATATAGGGTAGGTCTAAATTGTGGACTTTAAAAGCTAACCAGAGGAATTTACATTTGATCTTAGAGGAAATGAAAAAATGGCAGGAGTTTATTTAATTGAGGCATGATAGTGAGATATTGAGTAAAATAGTTTGGGTGGCATTGTGCAGGATGAATTGGAATGGATGGAGACTTGAGCTGGGGTGGTCAATTGGGGGCCACTGCAATAATCTGGCTGAGAGATGAGAAGATCCTGAATTGCGACGGTAGCTGTACTCCTACATTGCCTTTTTTCTTATTGTCTTCTTGCTGCTTTCAGAATGAATGCTAGTTGATAAGAGTATTTTGGGGTACTTTATATGTACAGGAGCTGTGCTAAGTGCTGAGAGTTCATATATAAGCAAAAAGAAAGACCCTCAAGATATTTATGATCTAGGAGATGAAAACAACCCTACAAAAGAGAGATGAGAAATTGTGGTAACAGAGGAATAATGTACCATTTGGGTACAAGATTTTAGAAAAGACCAGAGAATTAGGAGCAGAGCTATAAAGAATTAAGATTTGGTGGGTCTCAGGAAAATTCCTCAGATGGAAGGTCTAGGCAGGAATTCACCAATATGAGAATGGGAATAGCCAAAAGGATAGAGACATAGGCTATTTTCTGTAGACTTGTTTTTGATTCATAAGTTTTTGCTGCTTTGTGAAGCAATCGTACTTTTATTCTTCTGCTATTCTCCATACTGTTGACCATTCGCCTCACAGGGCTTTGAAAACCAAGCCATAATTTAGAAGTGGAGTGAGTTGCTTAGAAAAACATAGCAAACTTTCATTCTTGAATTCCTTTCCATACACCCAGGCCAAATTTCCATTACCATATTTCTTTCAAATTACTAGGAAAGAAGACATTTCCCAGTACTTTTAAAATAGTCCTGGGACATAATTGTCAGTCAAGAGCAGCTGTTTATTCCCACTCTTTCCTTCTATTAACTCTCCCCCAACTTCAGGCTGTTCCTTCTTAGCTGATATTCCCATCTCTGATCCTTAGGGTCACAAGCCTCTCCCTTCCCCCATCCTGGGGATCCTGCAGGTGATATAATGGGAAAAGATCTGTGTTCTAGTCCATATTCTGTCAGAGAGTGCCACTATCGAGTCACTCTACCCCTTTAGGCCTTAGTTATATTGTCTGTAAAGGAAAGATTTGGTTTAATGGCTTTTATAGTCTTTTCTACTTCTAAAAATCTGTGATTCTATGTTGTGATAAAAATTACAAGTAAGAGTTCATGGGGATATTGAAAAAAGTAACATCTTGTATATTCTTATCCCTGTCTTTAATAATTAGGAAAATCATAATTCCTGAAAATTTTCCTTTGACACTTTCTTGCTTGTGTGACTTTGAACAAGACTATCATTTATTTTCTTGCTTGCCTTGTACCGAAGTATACCATTTTCCCCTTCAGTGCCCAATGCAGATACTACTCCCTCTGCAAACTTTCCCTAACCAGCTAGCCAAATAAGAATGTTTTCTCTTTCCTCAGATTTCTTATGACAACTTGCTCAGCATTTTAATTCCTTCATTCACCTATGTATCAGTTGTTTGTGCACTTACTTGTTCTTTCCCCCCATTTGATTATGAGCTTCTTGAGAGCAGGGCCATGCAGTCTCCCTTTGTATCTCTCAAGCTAAGGGCAGTGCCTTACTTATAGTAAACCCCTCTCCTACTCTTCCCATTACCTTCCACATCAAATATAAAATCCTGCTTGGTTTTTAAAAACCTTTCTCAACTTGGTCCAGATTTGAATTCCTGTCTTCCTTAAGATTCCAGGCTTAGAACACTATATTCATTGTATCTCTTTACTGCTTCAACTTGACTGTCAGCTATCACCTCTCACATTATTGCTTCTAATCTTTCACTTATTTTATATATAAGAATATGTAAACTGTATGGAAGCCTTGAGAAGCAAAGCACATTGGTTTTCTGAAAGAGTTTTGGAGCTTAGAGATCTTTTTAATTACTTCTCATTTCTTTATTGTGTTCTGAATGGTTGACTTAAGTCAGACTTTGGATAAGTGAGATGCTGCTGTATGTGTTTTATGGTTGTGTTTTTGTCCACTCATTTAAGAAATCATTAGAGATTTGGAAAATCAAACAAACAAAGCTACCTATCAGGCACTTATACTATTTTTGACATATGGAGCACAAAAGAAAAGTCGGCACAATCAAAGGAAATGCACATTTGATTTAAGATTAATTGCATATAAAATGAAGAAGAATGGAAGTGCCTTTAACTATAACATGGGCTTTAAACAGAATAAACTATGACATATTCAAAGGATTATGATCATCCTTAATGTTTCTAAAATGAAGCCTATTGCAATTATGATTAATAAAATGTATTATTAATACATTCTGGGTCCAGATTTTGATTATGTAAGAATACAAGCTTAAACTCTGACAGGTGTGGAACTAAAGTCAAAGTAAATCTAAGTCTTTTTTAGTATTGAGTAAATCAGACCCTTATTTTTCCACTATGTGGGAAATTGCTCAGAAAATAGATTTGAGGAATCCCAAACCACAAATCTAATGTTATAAGATGATCATCTTCTCTTGTTAGCACCCAGCAAAATACATTTTTCATGTTTAATTAAGTGTTTAATAAAGGTTTATTTAATATTGAAACTGAAAGTTTAAAACTACTCTGATCAAGAAGTTCCAAATTGCAGTTTGAGGGCCATTCTCTTCCATGCTCAGTCATTTGTCTCACTGGACTTTGAACATAGATTTCTAATATTGCAAAGACCTATATTTATATCTGAAAATAATTGTGACTCCTTGTGAAGTTCCTTCCTTTCTTCATTTGAAAAATAGAAATAATAAGATTATAAGATTGTAGTCAGAATAAGATGAAGTAATGTATATAAAGCTCTTTGTAAACTTTGAAGTAATATGTAAACTTTTTATCTTTATAGTTGATGGAATTTAGATAAAAATGATCTTGGGACAAGTCTGTACCTAACTATATGAGTTAAGGTTCTACTTTCCTGCCTTAATTTAATGGTACAATGAAATCAGTTTTAAAGGAACAAAGAAATATCACATGTGTGACTAGGATAGTTTATACCTTGTAATACTTTATGGGGTCTGAATTTCATTGGGTCAAGATTAGACTAAAGTTACTGTCTAGTCCAACAAGATTAAGACATTGTATTAGTCCAGCAACAAAGCAGTCAAGTTTCAGAGCTTGACCCTTGTCAGGAGAAAGGAGAGGAGAGCTCAGAGGATTTATTATATTCCTGGAAGGACTGGCCCTGCAGGAGACAAGGCATCCAGCCTGCAGTTGGGACACAAACAGCTTCAGGAATCTACAAGCCACTGACCCTTAGAGTCACACAGAGGGCTATACACTTTATGGGAACTCCATGAAGACTTCACAAGGGGAGAAAAAGACGTTAGTGACCAGGAGTTGTGAGTTTACCTTTCGGTTTGGCCTCCCTACAAATGGACATTCTCTCCTGGGGTACAAGGGGTGAAATGTGCCCCAGGTTTGGAGGGTGTTTCTGTAACAATTGTCCTCGCTCTCAATATCCTTTTTTTTTATTATAGCTTTTTATTTACAAGTTATTTGCATGGGTAATTTTACATAGTCAATATCCCTTTAAAAGGCTAATTTTATACTGGGTGATAACCAAATCAGAGCACATTGGTAAGGGCTTATGGTTGATCCTACTAGAAAACTCTACACAATTCTGAAATTTACTTCTAGCATCTTATGTGGAGTAATATCCTTTCTTCAGGACTCAACCTGCCAAATTGAGAGGAGTTTGGGGAGTAGCCTTCTGGGGATGTTTAAATGCTATTATTCTGTTATGTTTAGTGTTCAGCATTTAATGCACAAGTGTAAATATATACATATACATACATATATATTTGGTAATTTAATGAAAAGTAGGATGTATCCTAAACTGAAATTTATTGAACAACTCCATGAGATGATGGGATTATAGTCTTCCTATTTTCACAAGACTTTGATTCCCCTAGTTTTCTATATTTTAATTCTATATAGTTTGGAGGCCATGAGTTGGGGATATGTCAACATTTATTAAAAGTGTCCTTAAATTTCTATGAATCAGTGTTTAGGTTTGAATGATTGTGGGAGTTAGTTTTATGCTAGATAAGGTTCCGGTTTCAAACTGTTTTCCCTCTTCCATGCCTTTGTTCTGGTTGTCGTTCTTGCTTGAAATGCTCTTACTTCTTACTTCCATTTCTTAATGTCTCTGGATTCAAGATTTTTCCTTGTCCAAGCCCCCCAGATGCAGTTGCCTTTTTCTCTAAGGCAACCTTCCTTACACTACACACATCCACACGTCCACACACACACACACATGTGCATGTATATGATAGCTTGCATAACTATGGGATTATGCTATGTATTTATGAAGAGTAATGAGCTTGAGACATATAATTCTGATCACTTGATCATATGCTCTAGTATTTAGTTTTTTTTTTTTTTTTTTTTTTGCTACTGCTGCTGCTTTTGCTGTTATGAGAGGCCATGTCATGGATATGGAAAAAGTATAGGCCATGACTGGCCTAGAGTCATGAAGACTTGGGTTCAAGTCCTTTGTCTCACACATCCTGGCTATTTGGGCTCGGAAAATTAATTAATTTTTCAGCTCCTTAGGCAACCCTAAAAAGCTCTAAATTACAGAGGAGCTGGTATTAATTGGTAGGATGGAAATTCCTTACATTGATGAAATTGGGGGATTGATTAAAAAAGATATTATTATTAGCAAGACAGAATGTTGTGGTGGATAAAGAGCTGACTTTGGAGTGTGGTTGTGTGGTCCTAGGCAAATAATTACTCTAAGGAGCTCTAAAATTACAAGTTTTAGAGCAGAAGCTAATCTGCAACAGTGGAATGAGTTTCCTCATCCAGTAAGTTCCCTGTACCAATGAAATTGCATTGCATATCCAGGCTGTTATTGTTATTAATATTTTATATTTCATAACAATTTTTATCAATTATATCAACAACTATAATTATTATTATGTTATGTGTAATTACTGAAACATGATATCAATTATATTATAATTATTATACAGTTATCACTATGATTATTTTTATTTAAAATTCTCTTAGTCCAATGTAGATGTCATTTCCCGATTAATCTTCCTTAAGCATGATAAAGTATAAAAACCTCAATGGCACCATATTGTTGCCCAAATAATATCTAATTTCTTAGTCTAATATTCAAGGCTGTCACCATCTAACTCCAATTTGTTTTTCCATCTCTACCTTCTACTACTTTCCTAAATGCTTCATAAGCTTTGCCTATTTGTTAAGTGTTAATTATGTGGTACTGTCAAGAGCTGAAGGTATAAAGGAAGAAAAAAGTGACCTTTGCACTGAGGGAAACATATTGTAGGGAATCAACATGAAAATAATTAGGAAATGCAAGCTACATCTAGATATATGCATATATATATATATATATATATATATATATATATATATCTTTATACACACATATACGCATGTATACAGCACATGTGTATGTTTTTGAGTATATAGTATACAGAAGGTTGCCTTAGAGGGAAAGGCAGCACTCTCTGGTAGGAATGGAAAAGGAAGAATCTTGAAGGAAATCAGAGATAATAAGAAATGGAAGTGAGAAGTGAGAGCGTTCCAGGCAAGAATGACAACCAGAACAAAGGCATGGAAGTCGGAGATGTTGTCTTGTGTGAGTATTACAGTGCAGGCTTGACTCAAGACTGGTCTCTTGGTAGTTTAGGTTTGATATTGGAATGAAATGAGACACTTGCAGAAGATCTATCTGATAGTTAACAGGAGATTTATTGAGCCATGGTAGGGAAAGGAAATTGAGCAAGGACGTTATACAGATTTATCTTCTGCGGCACCATTACCTCTGTGTGGCCAATTAAGATCTAGATTGATCCTGTATCATTTATTTATTGATCCTATTCTCAATTGATTTTGTCCTATAATTGCTTTTGTCCTGTAATTGCTTAAATCATGTTTTTTTTTTGTTTCTGAATTTGATTCAGAATTCAGCTGAGATATAATGGGTTAATTTTAGAAATTTAGCTCTCCAGCTAATTGCTAATCTACTCTTGCCTCAAGGAATTTAACTGACCTTGGGGGATGTGTATGAGCACAGAGGGAGCTGGGTTTAATATCTTTACACCATTCTTCAAGGCTGTTTGGTTTGCTGTCCGAAAGTCTTGCTTGGTCTCACCTGAACTCAAACAATGAGCATTTCTTAGGCTCATGAGAGAAGATGGGGAAGGGAGAAGTCATTGTTAGCGCCTATTACCAAACTTCTACCAAATCATATTGTCCCATGATACTCACTGTTCAGCAAACATCCCCTTGTTTTCTCTAAAACCTTTCAGAGAGGTCCGAATTTTTGGCATAAATGGAAGCAAACCTCTTGACTTATTTTTTGACAGGCAGCATACTCCTGCTAATAAATGTTATTTAGTTCAATATAGTGCCTCAGTTTACCCTTTTTTGAATTTACATTGTGACACTATGGGTGGTCTAGCATGAAGACCCAGTGGGAGCTCCTCATGGCTTCTTGTACATAGGCAACTAGGAATTTTTATCAAAGGGATAATTATGTCTATAGGACAGTTTCAAAGTTTTAAAGAAAAATAGTTTACTTGCATAAGGCATGATCTTCAGATACTGTTCCTACCCTATCAGATAATAGCCAAGTAGTCCAATCTGGCTAAATGTACAGTGTAAGAAGACTGAAAAGTTGTAAGGGAGTAGGATGTAGAAATCCTGCAAAATAGGATCTTATACTTAGTTCTGGAGGAAATAAGGAGTCACAGAAGTTTATTGAATTGGGAGAAAGTGGAAAAGTTGAGATGCAGGAAAGTTGCCATGAGAAATTTTAAGAGGAAGAAAATAATCTTACCTCAGGATGGTGTGGTGGTTAGGGAAAGCTTCACAGAGGAGGTGAAATCTGTGTGGGACACTGAAGCAAAGAGAAGGTTTACCATGTGTAGAATGGAAGGAAAAGGGATGGAATCCATCTGATATGTGAAGGATGGTATGGATTTGTTCAAAGTCACATAGCAAAAATTGTCAGATGAATAGTTTGGACCCAGATCTTCAAGCTGATGCAAGAACATCAGCAAATTGTCTATGTCATGTATTTTTATTGCTCAGAAACCTCTTGTGGGGGCAGTTCACAACCAGTTCCTAATTAGTGCTAATAAGCAATCACCCTGAAATAATCATATTATTTTATATTGCATATGTTTGCATTGAATTTACATTGCATATTGAGATGGAACCAAATATCATATTTTACATAATCATAACTTCAAATAATGTGAATCTGAATATATGCAGCTACTTGAGGGGATTTATCATTTGTACAATTTTCTTACTTTGATAGGATATCTTCAAATTAAAGTGCCCATTATCTGCTTTATTCATAATATTAAAAACTACAAGTCCTAATCATGTAAACTTTAGGTACATCAACAAGTAACAATTAGTTTGGTGGCTCTTGGCCAAACTGTGCTAATGCATCTTCTAATGTAATATTTCACTTAACCCCACTGCTGCAATAGCAGCAGGTGGCTTCTCAAGTGATTTTCCTTATTTCTCAACTCTCCACATCTCTCTAGCAGGTGATTTTTGTGCTTGTTTTGCTTATTTTCCCCCGATTCTGTTGTTTTAATGATATAGTTTGAGACTTCCCCACCTTGTCCTTAAGATGGCATGTTACTTTGGTAGAGTTTTACCATATATAAATGTTAGTATATGCTCTGCTGTAAGAATATTGTAAGAAACAGATTTTATTAAATTGTGTTCTCTTGAAGAATGGCAATGAAAACACATATTCTTTCTGATTTTAACCTTCTGGTTTTAGATTCTCCTAAAACCAATTTTAAAAACTAACATGTCACTGAGCTTGAGAAAATGTTCAGTAAGGGAAAGAATGAAAAAAAGAAGGATCAAATATCACTATACAATGAGGGGTTTGACTCAAGGCTGTTTCTCAGGAGATTTGACTTTTCCTTTGATCCCCATGTTTTCAAAAGTTGTTAAAAGGTTAACTTCCATATGGTTTTATATTTTTTTCTTTTCATTTATGACCATAGTTTCTTGTCAGTGTCCTGAAGTAGGGGAGTTCAAGACTCTGTCTTTCAATCAGAGAATAGAAGGTAATAGTGAGGCATGAATAAAAAATACTAATTGGATTTTTCAAGATGATATTTTCCAATGATGAGTTTACTGGGGCCATGGTGGAGAAGCTAAAGAAGTCCAAATGAATGCACTCCGTTTTTGTGGTATGTTGTAGTTATATATCCTGTTCAGGTTGGGGTTGGATGAATGTTCCCTCTAATTCTTAGATCATTTGATCAAGGTGTAGAATAGTGTGCCATTCCATCTGTATGAAATAATTTTAGGGTGTCAGTCAGGTCTTGCACTTTGGTCACTGTAACAAAGGGTAAATACTTTTAATTCCTGGTAATGGCTTGAAGGAATGTCCATTACCATTTGAGATACCAGGTAAGGGATTAATTTATTCTTATTAAAACCAAGGCCCTGTGTAGAAGGAATTCTGGCTAGGGGTGAATATGGGGATTGGGAAAAGGATAATTAGCACCCAGAGGAGATGGGGTTTCTAAAAGGAGAGCAAAAAATCATCTGCCGATTTCATAATTTTCCCAAGGAAAAACCCTGATAAATATTCTTATAGTTCTTTTTGTTTATTTATTTTTTGGGCAGACTTTATGTACATGACCAGGTCTCTCCCAATTAGAAAAGGAACTGGAGGTCTGTTTGCAAAGATTGCACAGATTTGAACAGAAACATTCTAGGCACCATTCCAGTGTTACATTTGAGTATCTCTTTAGCTACTCCTGAGACATTTTTGTCTTGTCACCCTTCATTAAAAGCAGATATTTCAAGAAAGAGCCTTCACCTTCAATATACATATTTCCCCCAAACTATTATAAACTCATCAGAGTGGCTGTCAATCAGAACTTTACAAGTAAAGATGAAAGATTATACTCTATGTTAGACATGAAGGAAAAAAATGAATGTTTGAAGTTCAGGTCTCAATAAATCTTCCTTTAATGGAGATCTAATTGGTCAAAGATTTCTTAATTTATCTGCATTTTGCAGGAGTACTTTCCAAAGGGTGCTATGGGTGCATGGGGTTTTTAGTTCTGTAGAGGAAAGTATTGTATTAACAGGTTTATTTTCATAAACTCAAGTGCTTTTTTGACACCTTTGAGGGTCCATTTAAACTCCTTTCCTTTGAAGTTTTGGAAAAGCCACTGGAAAGTAACAAAGGAAGATATTATACAGGAGGGATGAGAGAGATCATTACTGTTTCATTACTAAAGCCTTTGATTTAAATCTTTGATAGCTTGAGAAAATCCAGCAGCATATCCATAAAAATCTACAGGATGAAATGAAATGAATCTATTATAATCTTGATTTTTAATACTTCCTTTGAAAAAGCAAACTGCTTACCCCATCCCATTCACTTTTACTCCCTGTTTTATTGCTCTTTGGTTCTGATGACTTGGGATTTAACATGCCTCTAGTATCTGGAGTCTGATAAAGGAATAGGAATTTAAACCAGGCTCTGAGTAGGATATTCTCTGTGACACTAGAGAAAATACAAAAACTACACACATAGATGACCCTTGTTTCTATATAGTTCGTGGTGAAGTACGCTGATGTGACATAAACAAAAATAATTAGACATGGAGTATGTATATGGAACCTATGATTTTGTAGTGGAGAGCTTTTGGTGGGAAACTCTCTACCCATGTGTGCTAGGCCTTCTCTATAATTAGAGAGTCTTAGAGAGTTGCCTAGAGTCTGGGTGGCTTAATTTCTTGCCCAGAATGACATAGCTAGAATCATCCAAATACTTAAAACAAAATAAAACCCCATAAGTGCACAGCATTGGTATAAAGCAAATACTATTCAGAGTCTAAGGTGGGGGAAGGGATGGAAATTATGAAATGACTATGAATGAAATAGCATTTAATCTGGGCTTCATTTTAATGGATAGGTAAGATTTCAATAAGCAGGGATGTGTGGGAGAACATTCTGGCTAATGATAAGACCATACTATCCTAGTGGCTTGATATTTATGACACAGGAATTTTAAAAAATTCCTCTTTTTTCTATATCTCATTTTATCAATAGTTTCTAATGATACTTTTGTCTTATTTTCAGCCATTTATCGATATCTCTCAGTTCTTCCTTTATATTGTCTCATATCTATTTCTTTCTATCTATTGCCATTGTCACTTCTAGATGAGACCTTCATTATAGCATGTCTAGTTTATTACATTAGCATCCCCTCTCATCTATCTTCCCTAACTCCAGTTTTTTCCCTATTTCAATCCACCATCTAACTAGCTATGAGATTACTTTTTCAAAATAACTTTGCATTTACACTATGCCTTTCCTTGGACTTAATTTGATAGACCTTAAGGAGATCCACCTAGTGAATGTTTTTGAGTCAACTCCTTAGGCGGGCATTAAAGACTCACATTTCTCACACAATCTTATTTCTTTTCTTTTCCATCCTTTCTCATACAATTCTACTAAATGAATCCTTTACTTTAGCCAGTCAAGTCTGATTGAGTTAAACTCCAAATTAGTTTGCTCGGTAAAATGAAGATAGGCTATCAGAAACTTTATAACAGATGATCAATTAATCAAACCAACCAACAAATATTTATTGAGTACCAACTACTGGTAGGACACTATGAGACATTCAAAGAGGATTTCCAGGGAGGATCCCAAAACACCTTAAACAATCCATTTTTATACCATTTGCTCATATTGTTTCTAATAATAATAACTAGCATTTATATAGTAATTTGAGGTTTTGAAAGCACTTTGCAAATATTTCCTCTCTAGTTATTCCTATTTTCCTCCCTTCACTGTGCAGATTGCATTCCATCTCCTCCATAAAGCTGGTCTCTTATAGCTAATATTCAAGATGCTCCTTGGAACAATAACTGCAAACGAGTCATCTGATATCTTGGAGCCCAAAACAAGTTTCAGAGAAGCAATGATGACCTGGATGAGTAGAATACTATCACTGAGAGTTCCCTATAGCAATGAAGTCGTTGGCCTGGTTCAAATCAAAACAGTCACAATGGACAGCTAGGCCATGAGATATTGTACAAGGAGTTCTCTTTTAATATATTGTTCCATCTAGATGTTAATTTTGAGATTGAGTATCATATTCCATACCTGCTCACAACTTTTGAAATGAAATAATAGATAGTCTATAAATACTTCTTGGTTGATTGCTATTTCTTAGCTCCTTTTCCCTCCCTCCTAGTTATAATCCCAATCTAGGCCTTAATATCAGTTTTGCTTCCCTGCTCTCAGTTTGCCTTTTTTCTTATACGTTTGTTTAGGACCCAGAAGAATCTTTTCCTTTAAGCTTATTCTGATCAAGCCATTCCCCTTCTCTGAACTTGCCAATTACTCCCTGTTGCCTCTTGAATCAAGTTAATGATCCTCATCACAGACTCTTTATGTTCCTTCAACAACTGATGTCCTTAACTACTTTCATCTCACATAATACCCTGACTTGTGTTCCCCAATCAAGTCAATGTGTTAGTTAGCTTAGCCCAATACCCATACGATCTCTCTTCCATTGAAGCTTTTCAAGACAAATTTCTCCCTTCTTCTACCTTTAGGGTAACAGGGTAACAGAGCAAGTAGAGTGCCTGGTCTGGAGTCAGGAAATCATGAGTTCAAATCCAGCTTCAGAAACTTAAGTAACTGTGATCTTGGACAAATTATTTAAGACTGTTTGCCAGAGTTTCCTCATCTGTAAATGAGCTGGAGAAGGACATGACAAACCACTTCAGCATCTCTGCCAAGAAAACCTCAAAAAGGGTCCCAACTGAAAATGATTAAATAAGCCTTTACCTATATCTGGTCTCAATTCCATCTCTGCTAAACCCCAGTCTTCACTCCTCTTACATCCCTGAATTACTTAATTCTTTTGAATGGCTAACTGCACAGTTGTAGTTGAATGTGTGCTTAAAGTGTATTTATTAATGTATTTTTTATATACTTTTTGAGTCTGTCCTATCTCACGTTGGATTGTTAGCAATCTGAGAGTAGGAACTATGTCAGCTTCCTTTTAAGACCTTAAGGCAATTAAACTGGAAGGCCAGTAACCATGAATTTTCTAGCAAATCATTGTACTCTAGCAGAATAGAAAGAATGAGGAGTGGTATCCCAGAGTCTCCTTGTGAGTATCCCAGCTCCTAATAGTGAAGTAAAGTGACATAAACTCATAGGGATTGAGAAAATTACCCCAGATTCTTAGGAATCAGAACATAAATAGATCTTTTCCTATAGGACACTTTGTCCTGGGTAGTAAGGTATTACTTATAAAGTTTGAAGTTCTTTTATAAATGCCTTAAATATATTAGCTTATTTATATACTTTGGTTATGCAAAGTATGGATTATGGACCCTGACTCTTGCTACTTTGAAGCTTAAGTGCCAACCTTCTATTCTCCTGTCTTTCTTCTGTCATTTCAGATTTCAAAACCTCCCTGTTGCTGGGATTAATTTAATTATTAATCTAATTATTAATTTTTTTATTATTTATTAACTTTAAGAGAAAAAGAGTAAATTGTTACATATAGTATACTTGCATAATGAGTATATAATAATAGGAATATACATGGGGATATAGGTCATCAATAGTGAATTTGCCATTGGTTCCTGGCAAAATTTAGGAAGACATTATTAAAGCTTTAATTTATGAATACTTGTATAAAGGGAATAAGTAGTTACTCAGAGTCAGCATAGATAAGTTTAACATGAACAAGTCATGCTAGACGAATCTGATCTTTTTTAATACAGTTTCTAGACTGCTAGGCAAGGGAGATTTCAGAGAAATAATGCATTTGTATTTATTTTCCTTGGATTTGTTCATTCAACCTTCTCATTTGACTGTCACCCAACTCACATGGAATCTTGTCTACAAATCTTGATTCTAGTCTAGTTAAATGGAATAGGAATTAATGAATCAACATCACCTTGGTCAGAGACCTCCAGTAGAGTGCCTCAGGCTTATCTGTTATCAATTTTGTTCTCTTCAACCTTAAAAAAAATCAATGATTGGATAAATGAAGCTGGGTAGAGAACTTATATTTTGGGCAAAAGATCCAAGATCCTGAAAGATATTAGCAGACTAAAATGATTCATTGAATGTAATAGGTTGAAATTTGGTAGAATTAAATATAAGACCTTAAAGTTAGATTTTAAAAATATAAGTGGAGAATGACTAGTAATAATTCTCACAAATAATTCTCACAAAAAAGACATCACTATGAACCAACAATCTCTCCTACACCACTTTGGTTTCTGGGATGGATGAAGCTTCAAATTTTGCTCAGTTTCCACACATGGTTGTTCTTATCAAGTTCATCTCCAGATAGGGCATGACTGCTTGAGGAGTCCTCATCTTAGTCTTTGCTAGTGTGGATGCAGGAGGTTGCTTTTTGCTCCTTGAAATACCAGTGCTGGGATAGATGCAAAAACTTGGTTTAGAATGCTAGGAACTGAGGAATCATCTAGATCAGTGGTTCTCAAAGTATGGTGTAGAGAATCCTGGGGATTTCTGAAACCCTTTTAGAGGGTCTACAAATTCAAAAATAGTTTTTATTTCCAATATGGTAAATGTCTATAAATATAATCCAGATAAACAAAAACTCTTTGGAGAGATCCTCAATAATTTTTAATAGGATAAAGTTACTGAAAACAAAAGTTTGAGAAGCACTGATCTAGATTGTGGAGACTATAGTCTCTTTATAGGAAAACCATTGATGCTAAAGACTGAGGTATGTTTCTTGGGGCCATTAAGGGAGATGGGGCCAAGACCTTTCAGTTTTCAGACTGGACCCCATGAATGAAAGAGTTATCATAGTTCCCCAGAAGCAGCTGAGGCAAGCAGAAGGTGGCTGATGCAAACAGGACTTTCAGAACATTTCCAAATACACTCAAGGAGCCTTGTGTGGTTAAGCAACTGGAGTCAACTATGGTCTTCAAGGTACCTCACACACAATGATGATTCTTCCAGAAGGACGCTCTCCAATGCCCTCCACCTAAAGAGCTACATCAGCCAGTAAGCTCATGGTTTTTGCTTATGTACCAGATCCCAGTCACAGTAACATTTATGACCAAATATTTCAAGGATATGGGATTGTGTTTATGTGCTTACTCTTTTCATCCTAATCCTTATAGAATTTGGGATACCATTTTTATGAGTTTCTGTGAATGAAAAAAGTTTCATCAGCTAATGATGAATCTCTCTGAGCTTAACTAGGTTTAGACAACAGACACAAAGCCAATTTCCAGGACCATATTTGGTTAATACCAAGGATTAAATCTATACAGCAGACATGCCCTATGAGGAGGCCTTTAAAGTAAACATGTATTCCTGCTGGAATCTGCTGGACAAGTTGTGAATTTTCCAGACAAGGTGTTGATCCCCTTGTCTCACTGATTAAGGCCTTTTTGTCTGTGACTAATAGAACAAAGCTAGGTTACACAGCTGATTTGCTCTTGGGTTTACACATGGATCTGGAGAGAGGTCTACACATGCTTACAGCCTATTCAGATAACTGGCACTGAGCAGCTATTGCCAGAGGGAGACATTCCCAAGAAAAGAACCAAGGCCAGAAGTAAATATGATGAAGAAGAAGAAGATCAGTGTAGCAGGTATCATAGTTGTAAAACTGGAAGCAACCTTTAAGACCATTGAGTCCAACAGTCTCATTTTATGGGTACACAAATTGAGACTTAAAGTTATTGTAACTTGTTCAGCATCACTCACCTGGAAGTGTCTAAGGTGGGATTTAAACTCGGGATCTTCCTGAATCCAGATGCACTGTTCTGTTTCCTATACATTAGTGCCATGATATAGAAGCACAATTTAAACCTATAACTTTTGTTGATAGTGTGAGTCATGGGGGCGATTAAGTCCATCCCTCTGAGGAATAATCAAACCCACGAGATGGTAGGGTAGTTGAGTGATTGATGAGTCCATTCTTTTTGTAAGGTAGTACTATGTCAACAGGACTATTGAGGAAGATAGAGGCCTACCTCAGAGGGAAAATAACTTGTTTATTGTGTTTTTATTTCTGACTGAATAAAACCTGATTTTTTTTTTAGTTGTCAGATAAAACTGGGTGGGGACAAAATGAATCAAATTCTGATGTTCTCAGGAGAAAGAAGTTAAAGAGATCTTAGGGAAAAGATACTGCTAAGTGAATTGATTGAATATTTCTGTAAATCCTGTATTATAATAATGAACATTTAAGGCAGATTTTTCATTATTCAGAAAGTAATATTCTCCCCCACATCTGTCAAATTCACTTCCTCTCTCCCTCCTCCCAATTAATTACCAGGGAACTATGAATTAAAGAGATCTTCCTTAAACTTTCCCTTAGCTGGGACTACAATGCCTGCAGGATTGCTCATCATTGTAAGGTCTCCTCCAAGCAATATTCTTAATTGTAGTGATGCAGCAGCTTCAAGTTAGATGTGCACACTGATAGGATAAATTTGCCCCTAAAACCTGATTTATTCCTCCCCTTCCCTGTCCTCTTCTCTCCTCTCATCCCCTTCCCTCCCTTCTGGTCTCCTCTCTTCTTCTTTCCTCCTCTCCCCTCCCCTGTCCTCTCCTCCATCCTCTTCTCTCTTCTCCTCTCCTCCCATCCTTCTCTTCTCTTCTCTCCTCTCCTCCCCTCCCCTGTCTTCTTTCCTCCCCATTCCTCTCCTCCCTTCTTTTCCTGCCCTCTCCTCTCTTCTCTTCTTCTTTCCCCTCCTCTCTTCTCCTTTTCTTTCCTCTCGCTCCCTTCCCTTTCCCTTCCCTCGCTCCCTTCCTTCCCTTCCTCCCTCCCTTCCTTCCTTCCTTCCTTCCTTCCTTCCTTCCTTCCTTCCTTCCTTCGTCCCTTCCTTCCTCCCTTCCTTCCTCCCTTCCTTCCTCCCTTCCTTCCTCCCTTCCTTCCCTCCTTCCTTCCTTTCCTTTCTTCCTTTCCTTCCTTCCCTTCCTTTCCTTCCTTTCCTTTCTTTCCTTCCTTTCCTTCCTTTCCTTCCCTTCCTTCCTTTCCTTCCCTTCCTTCCTTTCCTTCCCTTCCCTCCTTCCTTCCTTCCCTTCCCATCCTTCCTTCCCTTTCCTTCCCTTCCCTTCCCTTTCCTTCCTTCCTTCCTTCCTTCCTTCCTTCCTTCCTTCCTTCCTTCCTTCCTTCCTTCCTTTTTTCCTCTCTCCCTTCCTCCCTCCTTCCCTTCTTTCCTCCCTCCCTCCCTTCCTCCCTCCCTTCCTTCCTGTTAGTCTGCCTGCCTGTCTGTCTGCCTGCTCTTTACCATGAGGCACAAACAAAAAGATGTGTGCGGAGCCAAGTCAGCCTAACTTTTGTATTTCTGAACTTCCAACAGGCTTAGCTCAGATAGGATATAGCTCCAGGATATAGATTTTTGAAACTTTTAAGCATAATTATCAGGGATTATTATTAATTACAAAAAGAAGGTGACAAGTCTAGGCAAAATTGTAAAGTGACAACATTTATCTTAGATATATATATTTTTGCCTCTTCTGGAATTTCTGTTTTTCCCTCCATTTTGTAGGGACCTAATATGACTCTCTCAATGCCCAGGACTGTTACCTTTCTCAGGCAGCATCTGTGCTTCCAATCATTTCTACAACTCTCCTTTGCCTGTTAAGAATTACTTTTGTATGTAATATTTTGGAGAAATTTAATGGAAGCTTATAATAGGACACTGGTGAGATTTGTATTTGAATTCACAAAGGGATACATTAAAGTAAAGTGAATTTCATTTTCTTGTCTGAAATATAAGTTGTGTCAGTTTAAGAGAAACTATAAGCTGAGAGGACCACACCAAGGAAGCAGCTCCTCAAATTGAGAACAAAGATAAATCTGACATTGTTTTTTCTTTTCAATCACTTAAAAGAGGGATGCAGTCCACATAAAATTCTTATCTTTGATGCTAGAAGATAAATAGAAGTCTTCCTTAGTCACACATGTCAGAAAATCAGAGGATTTAAGTCTTGAAACGGTTTTAGTTACATCTAATTCATTCTCCTCCACTCATTTTATTCATTGAAAACTTTTTTTTCAATGATTTAACATTTATTTCCTATTTCTCTAACTCCCTTCACTTGGGAGAAAACTAGCCAAAATCCTTTTTAACTAATATGCTTAGTTAAGAAAAGAAAATACTTATATTGACCAATTCTTTTTTTTTAATTAATGAATTATTTTTTATTAAAGCTTTTTATTTACAAAACATCTGCATGGGTAATTTTTCAACATTAACCTTTGTAAAATTTTTGTTCCAAATTTTCCCCTCTTTCCCCCTCCCCTTAGATGGCAGGTAGTCTAATACATGTTAAATATGTTAAAATATGTTAAATCCAATATATAAAAACATATTTATAAAGTTATCTTGTTACACAAGAAAAATCAGATCAAGAAGAAAGAAAAAAAAACTGAGAAATAAAACAAAATGCAAGCAAACAACAACAGAGAGAGTGAAATGCTTTTGACCAATTCTAAAACATATCTCAGTCGGTCTTCTGAGTCCATTACCTTTCTGTAAGGAACTGAGTAACATGCTTCATTGTTGGTCCTCTGGAATTGTACTTAGTCCTGTCATTGAGAAGAGTTCTTAAGTCTTTCAAAGCTATTTGTCTTTGTTGTTAAGTCATTTCAGTCCAGTCTGACTCTTCCTGACCACATTTTTGGTTTTCTTGACAAAGATACTGTAGAGGTTTGCCATTTCCTTCTTCAGCTCATTTTACAGATGAGGAAACTTAAGCAAACAGGGTTAAGTGACTTGTACAGGATCACACAGCTAGTGTCTGATACTAAATCTGAAGTCAGATCATTCTGACTCAGGCTCAGTGCTCTAGCTTCCACCTACATGCCTTAATTCCATAAGGAATTTACAATCCGTTGGGATGGGACAAGCAAACAATTATGTGGGATAAACGAGAAATAGTCTCAGATGAAAGGTACTAACATTAAAGGAGATTAGGAAAAACTTCTTTCAAAAGAAGGGACTTTAGCAAGATTTGAAGGAAGCCCAGGAGAGCTGGAACGTAGAAATGAAGAAGGGAGAACGTTCAATAGCAATCGAATATCTAGAGTGAGGAATATCAAAGTAGTCCTGGATCTCAGTGTCCCTGGATCTCAGAGTACAGGGAGGGAAAGGAAGGCATAAGGAGACTAGAAACATTATGAAGGGTTTTAAAAGCTAAATAGAATTTTATTTTTGATCTCAGTATTAATAGGAGCCATTGAAGTCTGTTGGACACAGTCAAAACTGCATTTTAGGAAGACTGTTTTGGTAGCTGGTTTCATCAGCAGGCTATTGCCATGGTTCAGGCACAAGGATGGTGTTA
The DNA here is from genome assembly GCF_902635505.1 of Sarcophilus harrisii. Classification (NCBI taxonomy): domain Eukaryota; kingdom Metazoa; phylum Chordata; class Mammalia; order Dasyuromorphia; family Dasyuridae; genus Sarcophilus; species Sarcophilus harrisii. The sequence goes on along the minus strand of NC_045427.1, from coordinate 507,080,714 downwards.
CTGTTGGGGGAAAGGGACATTGTGAGAGATGTTGGAAAGATAAAATCAAAAGAGTGTGGCAACAGGCTGGATGTATGGAAGATGAGAGAGTAAGGAGTAGACTGCTAACTCTGATCCTCATGAAGGTACAGGGCTTAGAAAAATCATTCTTCATTTGTGAGAAGTGAGGCAGAGAAGGTTTTTAGTGAAATGGGCTTGAGTACTGGGTTATATCACTGTTCACTATTTCTTATGGTCTTGTGTGTAATTAGCCTTTGGTGGGAAACAAGTCAAGCTTTCAGTTACAGGCTTAGGACTTTTTCTTTAAGGAATTACGACTAGTAAAATCATCTAGAAACAACCCCAAAATAATTTCCCCTGGATTAACATTATTTTTGATGGGCAGATAGAAATAATTTTCATCTAAAACCCCATCTCTAAAGAGAGCAGAGAAGTTTAGTCTCATAACCTATCTCTTTCACTTCAGGCAGGAATCAGTCTCCTTGGGAGAGAAATAGATGAGATGCTAGAGACAGTTATTCCTACACTTCCCTGCAACCCTTATTTAGACAATGTCTTGATGTGTGATGTCTTGACTTGCTCATTAATTGAATTTAAATGAGGCAGACTCATTTAAATGAGTCAGTCTCCAGCCATTGTAGTCCAGTGGCAAGATGAAAGTCAGGATGACCCATTTTGCAGTACGTGACCATGGTGCCTTTCTGACCAAGCTCTAGGTGTTCCACAGCACCTGCTTCAAGTGCCTTCGTGGCCACTGGAACAAATTGTTCTCATCTGCTTGTGCTTGGGGTAGACACCCCCCAACTTACTGTTACCCTCAATGTGGGTTAGCCTGTTTGCCAAGGTGGTTTACTGGGTTGTATCGTACAGCTTCCTGGAGCCACATTCTGGCACTTAAGACATTTCCAAATAAACAACGATATGAATAATCTAGAACAGTGTTTCCTCAACAAAACTTTAATGCAGATTAGTAAAAACCTCAATTCTGTAATAAATATCTATCTATCTATGTATGCTATATATTCTCTTTCTCAAAATCTAATCTCTTCATAATATGTATAGTTTATCTTGATAAATATTTTGTATTATAAGCTTGTTTTATTCATATGCATGTACTTTAATCCCTGGGAATTTGAAAGAATAAATTTTGAAATAGATGGAAAAATAGATGGAATACACATAGTAGCTATGGAGGATAATTTGAGTGATCAAGAAAACCTTATTTTCCCAATATATTGCGCTCTCTCTCTCTCTCATGTCTGAAATTCTGCTGTTGGTGATCCATTCCTTTTGGTTAATCATTTTCTCTCCCTAGTTGGGTCCTTTTTCTTAAAAAGAAAGTACATTATAAAGAGATATTTTCTTAAGTTCTTAAAACCTTTAGTGTAAATGTGTTCATTAGCTTCTTTTTTTCCATTACTGCTGGAGAGACGGAGCAATTTGGGAGCAATGGGCAGTAATGACAAAAACTTTGAAGAGTGTTGCTGGTAGCAGGAAAAGCTAGACTTAAATTCTCTTGGGCCAGGATGAATCATATAAATGCTGGAGTCTACTAATAAAGTTTTACTTGCAGATCATAGGAGGAACATTTTGTCCCTGAGAGTCAATCAGATACGGAAGTTATAAAAGCTGTATCAGTAAGGCATATTATTATGGAAATTACCTGAATTCATGGAATAGGAGTGTCAACAGAAGTATACAAGCCCTCTCAGACCTACTTTATCTATTACTTCTTCAATGCTAGATTCTTTCAGTGGCTTGTAATATCTCCCCTTATAATACTGTGACAAATCAATTTTAGGAAAAGGAAAAGCAAATTTAAAAAAAAATTTTAATAGCCTTTTATTTACAGGTTATACGTATAAGTAGCTTTACAGCATTGACAATTGCCAAACCTCTTGTTCCAATTTTCCCCCTCCTTCCCCCCACCCCCTCCCCCAGATGACCAGTAGATGTTAAATATATTAAAATATAAATTAGATACACAATAAGTATACATGACCAAACCATTATTTTGCTGTACAAAAAGAATTGGACTCTGAAATATTGTACAATTAGCCTGTGAAGGAAATAAAAAATAAAGGCGGACAAAAATAGAGGGATTGGGAATTCAATGTAATGGTTCTTAGTCATCTCCCAGAGTTCTTTCTCTGGGCGTAGCTGGTTCAGTTCATTACTGCTCCATTGGAACTGATTTGGTTCATCTCATTGCTGAGGATGGCCAGGTCCACCAGAATTGGTCATCATATAGTATTGTTGTTGAAGTATATAATGATCTCCTGGCCCTGCTCGTTTCACTCAGCATCAGTTCATGTAAGTCTCTCTAGGCCTTTCTGAAATCATCCTGTTGGTCATTTCTTACCGAACAATAATAAGGAAAAGCAAATTTAAATTAGTAAAAGTATGGTTAAAGTAGTAATAGAAATAGCATCAAAGCTTAAATCTCATCTCTCAGAGTAAAGTCGTAGTTTCTTGCTGCTTTTGATTAGAAACAGAAGAAATCAAAACATTTACTAGCTGGTTGCCAACACCATGATATTAATTCTCATGGTTCTCTCTAGGGAGGGACAGCTAGGTTGAAGTGGATAGTGCCAGAATTGGGAGTCAATTCAAAATCAGCCTCAGATACTAGCTGGGTGATTCTGGACGAGTTCACTTAACCCTGTTTGTCTCAATTTACTCATCTGTAAAATGAGTTGGAGAAGGAAATCACTCCTAAAATGAACTGATGTAAAGTGAAGTGAGTAGAATCAAGAAAACATTGTACATAGTAACAGCAATATTGAACAATGATCAATTGTGAGAAACTTAGCTATCCTGAGCAATGCAATGGTCCAAGACAATTTTGAAAAACTTATGATGAAAAAAAAGCTATCCACCTCCAGAGAAAGAACTAAGGGAGTATGAATGAAGATCAAAGCATATTTAAAAAAAACAAAAGAAAAAAACAAAGACTTTATCTTTTGCAACATGATTAATATTAAATATATTTTGCATAATTTTGCATGTATAATATATATCAAATTCCTTGTCTAAAGGAGGGATGAGGCAAGGAAGAGAGGAAGAGAATTTGAAACTCAAATTTAAAAAAGACACATGTAAATTTTTTTTACATGTAATTGAGAAGTATTTGACAAAAAAATAAAAATATATTGAAAGAAAAAAAGAAATTTTCTTCTTCTTGACTGCTCAAACTCAACTCATTATCTAGTTCACCTATATATGCCACATGATGAGGATTTCCTTATTATAGACAGTGCTTCTCTTTTAGGCAGTGTGTCCAGACATATGTTCATAAATGTTTAACAACCTGAAATAATGTATCCACAGGACACTTTTTACTTTTAATCTTCACATTTCACATTTTCTCCCTCATTTGCTTAAATCTACACAATCTGCAAGACGATTAATTAAACGCTTATTTGTAGCATTTGCTGATTTCTGAGTTGTAAATTTTCACACTGACAATTTGACTAATAACTTTCCACTCTGTATGTATCCAATGGAGCACCTGCCCAAAAACCAACTGTGCAGAAAACTCCAGAGCTACATTTAAACTAGTTTGTCCTCTATATGAGTTGGATGTACAATATAGAAAAGTTGTGTGTCCCTTAAATTTTTTCCATGTAGCCTTTCTTGGTAGTTAGGTGTTTCTTGGGATTTTTGTTCTTATTATTCTTCCAACTCTTCTATGCTACTGCTAATGTTTTATTTATTGAAGGTCGCCCTCTACATTTTCTAGCTCTGACCTACAGGTAAGAGATGGGAAAGGATTGAATGATCTATTGTTCATGCCACAAGAGAAGATATGGATATGTCATTTTAGACAGTAATGAGAATGTGATGCTCCCTTTCCTTTTCAGCTTAGAATGGCATCCCTTGTTCTATCAAATGGATTAAATGTGCTATGGGAATGCCAAGGAAGGTGAGTTATTTATATAAAAAAGAGAAGCCCAGGTTACCTCGGCCATTCTTGCAGTAGTCTCAAGGCAGGGCTGAGACAAAAATAAACAGGTTGTAATCCTCTGGGCCTGACTCAGGTTGGTCCTCTGAGGTTTGTCTAATAATGTCACAAAATAAGATACGTGTAGTCATTTATTAGCTAAAAGAGTTTTACTTATCCACAAAGGGGAAGGATATCCAAGGAAGCTATGTATTGAGGATACTTGGAGCTGACTTAGCTGAGCAAAGTTGCTCTATCTCTGAGGGGTTCGGGCTAGTCCACTTGCCAAGCATCAGAGAGAGAGACAGAAGTTCATGATTGTTTTACAATCAGGAAAATAGAAAATAATGTCAACTGATTAAGCTTTTACCTTCCTGAACTAATCAAATCTCAAGGACTTTCAATACTTTTAAAGGAAAAAGTAGTCAACTTGTATGGGAATTGGAGATTAAAATATGGTTTCCAGCACACTAATGAACTTATCAAGGTAGACTAAAATTTTTGGAATAAAAATGCAGCTAAGTGCATAAAAAATTTAAAAAGACAAGGGATGAGAAGGGAATAAGCATTTACATGGGGGTGAACTATGTGTGAGGTACTTTGTTCAGTTCTTTTACAAATAACATCTCATTTGACTGTCACAACAGCCCTGTGAAGTAGATTCTTTTATATACAGTTGAGGAAGTTGAAGCAAACAGGATAGTTTGAATGATTAGCCCAGGTTCACACTGCTTAATTAGTGTCTGAAGCTGGATTTGAAGTCAAGTCTTTCTGACTTCTGGTCCAGGGTTTTATCTATCATGTCTCCGGGTGCCTAAACCAAAACAAAAAAAGAACAATGTCAGACTATAAGGGAACACATGACTAGAACATGAACATTTAAAGTCTTAAAGCACATTGGAGATCAACTTCTTGGTTTTATGGCTAAGGAAAATGAGGTCTTGAATAGTGAAATGGCTTGTACATGGTTAATTCCTACAGATTATATATAATAATTAATAATAATTATAATAATATAATATACATACATATATAATATAAAGACTTGCACTTTTATAGATGGGAAGCTAGAGGTCCTTGGAGTGAAAGCTGTTTGTGCAAGATTATATGTGACAAAGCTGTTTGTGCAAGATTATATATGACAACTGGCAGATGTGGAACTGGAACTTAGATTTTTAAATTCCAAATCTAGCTATTTTCACCATAAAGCCAGAAGAGTGATTTTTATTTTATTTTAAGGTAAAGCAATTGGGATTAAGTTTCTTGTCCAGGGTCACATAGCTAGTATGTTTCAAGTGTTTGGGGCTGGATTTGAACTCAGATCCTCCTCATTGTAGTACCATATTCTCTCTATTGTGCCCCCCAGAAGCGTGATTCTTGCTCCATTCACCGGGGTCAGACAGAGATAGTAGCAGTGGGCATAAACCAAAGGAAGGAACATTTAGACTTGGTGGGAGGGAAAACTTTTTAACAATGAATACTTTCTAAAAGTGGAACAGACATCTTCAAGCAGATTCTGGATGACCATTAGTCAGTGATCTTGGAATAGGATTTCTATTCATATTAGGTTAGATGAGAGAAACTACGAGGAAACTTCTGACTTTTGAGATTCTGTGATTCTAGAATTTTGTGGTTCTGAGTGTTTACTAAATAGTAAAATAAATAGTAAAAGGGAAAATATTGCATGAAAACATGTCTCCTGAACACAGGAAAACCAGGACTTTGGTTCAATGAAGTACTCCTATGGTGATGGTCAGGCTGCAGAATCTCCAGTGGCAAACCAAAAAGCCATATGGTTATTTATGTTTATGTAATAGCTGCACATGAATAAGTAAATGAAGCAGCAAAGTCTTGTGACAAGAACGCATGACTTGGGAGTCTGGAGACTTGGGTTTATGTTCCAGCTCTAACATTTCCTAGCTGAATTGGGGTTGATATGGCTTATTGTTTTTCTCCATCCATGAGTAGCTCATGCTATTTAAATGAGTGAATTTTGTGATAAGTTTGAGAAATGAAAAACAGCCTATGAGCAAAGTAAAAATAAAGTTAAATTTATTGGGCTGAAAGCCTAGGGTGTTGTGTGAGGGTACTGATTTCAAATGAGCAGGAGGCTCTAACTGCTTCTAGCATGCTTATGTTACTCCAGGGTTTTTTAAGGTCTCTGCCTTTAAGTTGGCTGCTAAATCCACTGATATAAACTTTAAAACTTTGAAGTAAGCCCATGGGGACAGCAGTATCTTGAGGATAATGGGGCCTTTATATATATATAAATATATATATATATATTTTTTAAAAAGGTCTTTGTTCTCTATTGTAGGCTGTGACAGTCATAACAGCCTTCTACTCTCCCCTCAATTCTCTTTCCAAGATCTATTCCAGGATATGATGGGAGGAATTTAGGAGTTATAAACCAAACTTAAAATATTACTTTTTCCCTTTTATTTTAAAAATATTTTCTGTTTATTTTTTCAGGCTCCTTGGTTCTGTGACTGGGAAACCGCATTCATTTTTGTTCAAAGGTAGATAAAGGGCAGCTGGGTGGTGCAGTGGAGAGGAGTCAGGAGAATTTCAGTTCAAATTTGTCCTTACACACTTAATAAGCTATATGATCCTGGGCAAGTCCATTAACCTCTCTCAGTGTCATTTTCTTCATTAGTAAAATGGGGATAATAATAGGACCTCCTCCTAAAATTGCTCTGAGGATAAAATGATAAACTATTTGTAAAGTACTTAGAGCATAGTGCCTGGTACATAGTAGCTGCTATATAAATGCTTGATAACTAAATAATAAGCCCAAATGTCAGGGGGTATTTTTCAAATGAGTACTGTATACAGTTCTCATAGCTTTTCTTGTTAATAAGAGTGGAGAAACTGTTTAGCTTTAGAATTTCAAAGTTAATGCTGAAGAAGACACCATGGAGGCTTTTTTTTAATAGAGCATAATTATAAAAAAAAAGTATGCCCAAATATGCATGTATATACATATTCATACATATATGTGTATATTATATGCATAATAGCATACTATACGTATATATACATATATATATATATATAATTTTTCTATTTTTATATAAATGGTTTTCTCACTAAAATCATATACTTGAACAAAATATTAGTGCATATGATGAATACACAAGTAATTAGTAAACTATGTAGCGCAGGAGTTCTATTAGCCTACTTTTAGTAAATGCTGGTAAAATATGTCTTTTTTGCAAGAACAACTTAAACTTGCTTTTCTGGAAGCTGAGATTAGTCCCTTAACAAAAAGCCAAGTTAGCATAGGACTCTATAAGTTTTTTTTCCTGTGTAATAAAAAATTCTCAAGGTGAGAAGTTTGCCCTTACATTGATCAATGGATGTGGGAAAAGAAATAAAAAAAACAATTCTTGAACAGATAAAATTACTTATATATGCAGTGCTATTATTGACATAAAATTAGGGTAATAGAGGTTTATGTTTTTATTTGATAAGTGTTCTTTTGTGGCTCTTAATGAGAGGAAGCAAGCTTGAGACTTCAAAATGATGCAGCAAACCTTTATCTAGGACATGAGTAACTTCCCCTGCAAGTGATTGTCTCAGAGAAGAGAAAAAGCCCATTCTTCAAATGACCCATCTTAGAGAAAAAAGGAAGTGAAATCTACTCTTTCAAATTATTATCTTAGGAGGAAAAACTAGGAATTTCATCTGTGGAAGAGAAAGAAGATTTAGAAGTATTTGATACCGAGATTATCAATATTGGAGCTCTTACAGTTTGGAAGATGGGTCAGCTGGCAAATCTAATTACTGAGAAAAGCATTTCCAATGCACTAGATATATGACTATGGGAAAATCATTGAATCTCTCTGAGCTACCTTTTCTCATTTATACCATGGACTAGTGCTCCTCATAATACTTTCCAGAGTTGTTGTGAATATAGTGCTTTATAAACAATAAAACACTATATAAATGAATTATTATTATTTTGACATTTTTATTGATGTCTTCTATTTTTATTTTTACATCACATCCATTTTTTAATAAATTCTTGTCACCTTCGTCCTCCCAGAAAACCATTTATTAACAAGCAAGAAAGGAGAAAAAAAAACACAATTCAAACTAACTCATCAACTAAATTTGATAACTATTCAGAATTCTGTGCTTTAGTCCCCAACATTTTGCAAAATAAGGGATGGAAAGATATTCTCATGGATCTCTAGGTTTATGGGTATGAAAGAACTAACCTCTAATATTATAGTGGCAAATGGTATTGGGTAGCTTGTTGCTATGTCATATAGATCAGAAAGGGGGAAATTGGATTGCATATACATTTTCTATGTTTATGTCCCTGTTACTCACTTTCTATTTTTCAGCTCTGCTATTGGTTATAGACTTCTATTAAAATGCCTTGAATAACATGAACCAAATTTTCTTTTGGAGGTATCTGATGAAAAAGAGATTTTCTTTTCTGTTGCATCTTTTTTTTTAAATAGGAAAGAATAAGGGAGAGCAGAATTAGTTTGATCTGCAACAAAGTGAAATTTTTTTTCCAAAATGAGACTTATTAAAAAAATTATGGGTCAGATTTTGCTACTTTTACAATGTCCTGGCTTTCTGATTTATTCCTTGACCAAGAAATCCACAAGATTCTGTGCGTTCCCTCATAAGAGGTTTTATTCCAGGGTTTGCCTCAAGTGATCATTATCTCTCTATTGGCTTTTCTACCTTTACTTGGAGTTTACTCTAGGAAATCTCCAAATACAGTAAAGATAAAGTCCACTGTTCCTTTAAGACCTGTTTCATAAAGAGCAGCTTAATGATGAAAAGGGCTTGCATCTAGATTTGTTCAAATGTGAGTAGCATGATTTCAATTTATAAAAGCCAGGCAGGAGTGGTTTGAGTCTTCCAAAAGAGGTGTCAATAGGCATACTCTCATTCTCTGTGAAGAATTGTCTTTCCAATTAGAAGTGAAGATTCCTGTCTTTTGGGCTCATCAGATTGACCTAAGAATCCCCCAACCAACCCTTATTACAAAAAACTATCTGTTTGTTGAGGTTTGAACTTAAGAGCTCATTTTTCCTTTGTCTTGAAAATCATTAATTTTCTTGTCTTTCCTAAAAGAAACAATAGTATCATCCCATCTCTACCATCCCTATATTATACAATACATATGAAAGGACACTTTTTGTCAAACCCTCCTTTAAACACTTGCAAACTTCTGAAACAGACAATGATTTCAAATTCAGCAGCCCTATGAAATGTTTTAAGTTGAACCAAAGGGGAGATTTCAAAAAGAGAGTTTTAGGTTGTCCTGACATTCCATGTGGGAAAAGTAGTCTGTACACTAAGTTGAGGATGAGATCTGAGTTCTAATCCTGACTCTGCTAGTAATATACTCAATATTGACTGCAGGTTTAAAAACTAGAAGGGACTTTGGTAATCATCTGGTGTAATGTTCTTGGTGGGTTCCTGGGAGCAGCCTTCGTTTCAGTTTGGTAATCACCACAAGGACAGCCAAGTGTTAAGTCCAAAAGTCTTTATTGTCTCCTTGCCTGATGCTGGGTAGCTTTCTGGAGAGCCTTTCAGTCTGGCCTTGGTCTCAGTGGTCTCAGTGCAGGAGGCCAAGCCAGCCACCAGGAGCCTGACTGAAGGGGAAATGAATTTCTGTCTCCTTGGCTCTGAGAGCTTCCAGTTCACTTGTCTTCTGTGGCTTATATGCTCCACACTGAGTATAAACCAATCATTATATCAATAGGAAACCATTATTTGTTGTAAGATTAAATCAATCATACTGAACCATGTTAAACTAGATAACCATTATCTCCTCAATTCCACTTAATACCTTGTAAGCATCCTTGTTTCAAGTTCAGAGTTCTGGCCCATAACAATCCAGCCCCCAGCTTCTTAAACTGTGGAGTACAATCCCATATGGGTTCTCATAACTGAATGTGGAGGTTGAAAAATTATGAGTTATTATCAGTAAATGTTTGATTTGTATACCTATTTTATATACCCATATACCTGGAGTCTCATAAAAATTTCTCAGGTGAAAAAGGGGTCATGAATGGAAAAAGTTTAAGAAGCCCCAATCTAGCCTAATTAATTCACTTAATAAATCTGGAAACTGACTCCCAGAGACTAATTTATATCTAAAATTCAAACAGACATAACTTTGAAGAAGTTACTTCCTATAGTCAACAAAAAGTTTTAGAATTGAGGCAGACCTTAGAGAGTATTGATATTCCCTCCATTGTATAAATGAGAAAACAGGGTCAAAGAAGTTTTGCCCAAGGTCATAAAATAAGTTGTAGAGTTGGGACCTCAGCTTCGAATACGCTGCTCTTGTCACCCCATACCGTGATGTGGCTTTCAGATTTTTCATCTGTAAAATAATGGGGGTTAGATTAGGTTATCTGTAAGGTCTCTTCCAACTCTAAAATCCTCTGATTATATGCCATCTCTGCACTCTTGATCACAGATCATCAAAAGTTGGCTGTTCTCCCTAAATTCCCTTAACCTTCTCCCTCAACCCCAACTCAATTATCTTTTGCCTCCAGTCCCCAACATGAGCTGTCTGCCAGTTTAACCCTGATACATCTGGCAACTGTGTTGTGACAGGATCCCACTCTGAATTCAGGAGGACTTTTTGACTTTGTAGAATTCCATTAAAAAACAATTCAATTTGGGGATGAGGGCTGCTCCTGTCATCCTAGGGGACTAGCTTTCTGGTGTTGGGCTGAATACTGATGTCTTGCCAGGTTCAGACTAACTAGTATGGAGAAACAGGAAAAATAATAAAGTCTGTAATAGAGGGAGATGGGAGTCAGAGCACACATATTCTTGAGGGAGGAAGGATGAAACATGGTCTTTGAGAGCTATCAATCATTTTCAGTGATCATTTTTTTTATATCTGCAAATGGCCCATTGCCTATGTTTGGGCTTAAAAATGTCACGAAACAGTTTTCAAGGCATCTAAACAGGGAAAGAAGGTGATGGAAACTAATTTCTCTTGTGCATTGTGTTCTGAAATGTATAATAGGAAGAAAAAGCTTTGAAGTCAGGTTTTGAGACAGAGAAGTTCAAATTCCTTATTTTATCTCAGTTATTATTATTTTTAATCTGTACACTAAAAAAAGATAGTTGATATAGCCACTAAGGATCTTTCTGGTTATAAAGCTATGATTCTATGCTGAAAAGATGAGGGGAGATTTGAATCCATTTTTCTGACCCCATCCCAGAATTCTTTGTGTTCTTATTGTTATTTCAGTAATGTCTGATTCTTTGTACCACATTTGAAGTTTTCTTGGTAAAGATACTGGAATGACATAATTTCATTTCCTTTTGTCACTCATTTTACAGATGAAGAAACTGAAGTAAACAGGGCAGTAACTTGTCAGTGGTGCTTTTTCCACTGTCCCAAGTCACAATGACATAGTATGTCTCTCAAATGACAACTGAATTATGTAGTATGTTTGTAAATGTTAAATTACTATATCATTTTTTAGCTGTAATCATTATTACCAATAGTTAGTCAAATCCTTTGGATTGACAACTTTGATATACTTTCCTCTCTAGACATTTAGTAAGCTCTTAATATATGTTAGGCCCTATATAAAACACTAGTGCAGTGGGGTCTGGCCTCTGATTCACAGAGATCTGGATTCAAGACCATCTTAATACTTATTGACTATGTAACTCTGGACAAATAGTAATAATAATAATATTTATATAGTATAACCTACTATGTGCCAGGTACTAATGCTAAGCATTGTGCAAATATTAACTCATCTGATCCTCACAATAAACTTGAGAGGTAAGTGTTATTATCATTCATATTTTACACATTCAGAACTGAGGCAAATTGTGGTTAAGTGACTTAAATGACAGGGTTACACAGCTAGTTAAGTGTCTGAGTCCAGATTTGAACTCAGGCTTTCCTGACTTTAGGCTTAGTATCTATCAACTGCACTACCTGGCTACCTTAAAAGATAGCCTATGGTTAGTTTTCAACAACCTGATTACAATCAGGAAGGATCTCTTTGTGTTTCTGTTACAAATTTCTAAAACCATTTAGCAGTCAAATCTTAGCTTTCAGACACAAATATTAAATATTGCTATTAAATGGCCAGTCACTCAATGAAGATTGATTGCATACCCTTAGGAACTTCAGTAAGAGAAATTTTATTGAATCGGGGAATTTGAAATTAGAACATTTCTTTAAGAAATTAAAATCTCTTCTTATCATCAATCATAATGTTGTCAGAATGAAAATGACAACTCCCAGATCTCAGTTAATGTGGAGATCATGAGTGATTTCTAAATAACTAACATCCTAATAAATACTGACTATATTTATCTAGATTGAGTCTCTATGGAGCCCAAAACATGGAAGTATATAGTAAATTAAATCTATAAGGTTTTCTTTATTAAAGAATTGTTGTTGTTCAGTAATATTTGACTCTTAATATTCCCATTTAGGGTTTTTTGGTGAAGATATTAGAGAGGTTCCTTTACCAGTGGGTTAAGGTAAACAGAATTTAAGTGACTGGCTCAGGGTCACATTGCTAGTAAGGGTCTGAGATCAGATTTAAACTAATCAGATCTAGGGCTCTATGCAATGGGCCATCTAGCTGCCAATTTATTAATACATACCTAGCCTTTCACTAGACAGAGGGAAGCTAGTATAGTGGATAGATCACTGGGCTTGGAATCAAGAAGACTTACCTTCTTGAGTTCAAATATTACTTTATTCTAGCTATGTGACCCTGGGCAAGACAGTCAATTCTGTTTGTCTCAGTTTCTCTATGTGTTAGGAAATGGCAAACCATTCCAAAATCCTTGCCAAGAAATCCCCAAAGGAGGTTATGAAGGATTAGAAATGACTGAATTAATGCAAAAACAAAATAACATTTATCTCAAATATCATTGTGAGGGTTAAATGAAGTAATATTTGAAGATATAATTTAGCATAGTGCCTACAACATACTAAGTGTATTATATAAATGCTTATTCCACTCCTGGAAGAGATAGCTACAATGACCTTGGACAAGGCTATTTTGTCTCATTGCCTTTCCTCACCTATTACATACATAGGAGAACAGGATACAATTAGGGTTTTAAATCTAAGTTGTGAGATTTAGAACTTTTTGGCAGTTATTAGGCAAATAACCATATTTAGTTTCCAGCCTGACCTTTAGAGATGGAAAATTGGGAAGTATGTGGAAGGCTTACTATAAGTTAGGGTAAAGTCTTTAACAATGGAACCCAGATCTTTGCACAGGATGAAGAGTCCAGAGAAAATATAAATCCTGAATCATTAGCTTTTGGACTTGGCACCTGGAGCTGAGAATCTCTTGCTAAGAAAATGAGAGTCTCAGTAGGTCAGCAATAAGGCTGAATAACTGAGGCAAAAAGGCAGAAGAGGTTTTTTGCTGGTATCCACGCAAGAATTTTCTGCTTTACTCTAAGAGACCTGGGGAAAGATAGATCCTGGCAGCTCCTATTTTTTCCTGGAGGAAGAGGTGGCCAAGGACTTCTATTGAGCTAGTAGCTCAGAGTAGCAGAGCAGTAGAAACTACACGTACTAAGGAGTGATGTCCAATGGCAGTTACTTGTCCTGCCCAGCAATGTTAAGTAACGGTAAGTAAAGATGGTGACCTAGTAAGTGGAGCAGGGAAAGCAGGGGGATGACATTGCCAGAAGATATTAACAACCCACATCAGAAGTGTGAACTACCCCTTGTATGGTTCTCTGGCCACAAGTATTCCCAATGTATATACTCTTTTGCATATGCACCCTGGCCACATTTTATCTTATATGTACACATCCTTCCTTATCAATGCATTGCCCCCACATTTCCTTCCTACATTTTCCATCATAATTTATGGTAGTTGTTATTGTGCTCTTGATCCAAATCAATCTTTCTTACAATTGATTTTTAAAATATTTGTTCCTTTTTTCTTTTTAAAAATTATTGTATTTTATTTTCTAATTAATTTAAAGGCAATTTTGAACATTAATTAAAGAAATGTTCAATTCTAAATTTTTCCCTTATCCCCTCACTCCCCCTCATTAAGATGGTAAGCAGTTTGATATAGGTTTTATATATATATATATATATATATATATATGTTCAATCATGTAAAATATTTCCATGTTAGTTATGTTATGAAATGAGAAACAGGCCAAAAGGGAAAAAACACACAAACAAAAAAGAAAGTGAAAACAGTATGTTTTGGTCTGCATTCAGACTATATCAGTTCTTTCTCTGGATTTGGGTAGCATTTTCCATCATAAGTCTTTTGGAACTGTTTTTGAACATTATTGCTATGAGTCAAGTTATTCATAGTTGAATGTTGGACAATGTTGATAATCAACATTTTTTGTAATCAATATATTTTGTAATCAATGTTTTGATAATATAGAGAGTATTTTCCTGGTTCTGTCCATTTCATTTTGCATTGGTTTATATAAGTCTTTCCAGGTTTTTTGAGAGTATTCTGCTGATCCTTTCTTATGGCACAATATTATTCTATTACATTCATATCCTACAATTTGTTAAGTCATTCCCCAATTGATGGGCATCCTGTCAGTTTCCAATTGTTTGCAAGCACAGAAAGTTGCTATAAATATTTTTGTATATATGTATATATATGTATGTAAATCCTTTTCCCTTTTTAAATAATCTCTTTGGAATATAGACCTAGTAGGTGTATTTGAAACTGGGTTATTTATGATTTGAGAAAAAATGCTGTCTCCAAAGTTACTCGTAATCTCTGAATTGCCAAATCCAATAGGTTCTTCTCAACATTTACCTTTCTTAACCTCTCTCTAGGCTTTGACACTTTTAACCACTCTTTTCTCTTTGATACTTAAGATTTTTATGAAACTATATTTCCTAGTTCTCCTCCTACTTGACTGACTGCTTTTTTTCTCATTTCCTTTGCAGAATTTTCATCCAAATATGTCCTGCTAACTAAGGATTTCCCACAAGGCTCTGTCTAGGGCCCTTTCCTCTTCCTTCTATACTATTTCATTTGACAACCTTATCAGTTCTCATGGGTTCAATTTTTATCTCTATGAAAATAATTCTTAAATCTATTTAGTGAGTCCTAATATTTCTCTTGACCTTTAATCTCACCTCTTCACTAGCTATTAGGTATCTTGAACTGAATGTCTTATACAGATCTCATATTCAACAGATGCTGAAATAGGAGTTTATAATAATTATTTTTCTTCTCAAATCATCCCTTCTCCCTATTTTCCTATTTCTGTTAAGTAATCACAATTATTTCACTTTTCCAGTTTCACAACTTAGGTATCATCCTTTACTCCTCACTATCGTTCACGTTTCCATAACCAATCAAATGCCAGTTCTATCAATTCTATCTTTGTAACATCTTTTGCACTTATCTTCTTCTTTCCTCTGCCATTGCCACTATCTTGGTGCAGACTTATATCATCTTATATTTGGTCTACTGCAATAAACTTCTTACTATTCTTGCTGGCTAAAGTCTCTTCAATTTAGTTCATCCTCCATTCAGCTATTAAAAAGATCTTCACAACATGCACGTTTGATCATGCTACTACTTGTATTCAGCAAATTATACTGCCTTGCTATTTCCTCAAAGATAAGATGTAATATTCTTTCTGGGTTTGTAAAGTTTTTTTCAAGTCACCTGCTTGACCTTATTCAAGTCATATTCAAGATGAGACACAATTTCCTCATCTATAAAATGGGGAAGTTGAATTAGATGATTGTAAGGTTATATTTACTCTGAAATTCTGTAGTTCTGAAGTAAAATATATGGGTTAAATGTATAAAAGTTGTCAGAGTATTCTCGCCAGTGTCTCAAAGTATGGCAATTTGTTGACTTGGTACTAACAATTTTTTTTTCCAATAAACATTTTCTCTGGTTCATGTTACATTTGCTTTCCATAAGGAGATCTCCTTTATTGTAGGAGATTAGGAATGAAGTAGAGCTGGGTTGAATTTTTTGTCTTTTTTTCTGTACTACAAACAAGAATTAACCTTCTGTAACTTCCCAACTTTGACATCCAACCCGCTCAATTATAGGACCATAAAGTATTTAAGAAGAGCCCTGGGTCCATCTCTCAGAGAATGCTTAGAAATGACTGGGCAGAGAAAAGGAATCTTGTATAGACATGAGAGCAGAAGGCTTTTTTGTGTGGGACCTTGATATAGGTTCAGTATTTGGATTCCCAACAGGTTCCTTGTGGCTGTTAGTGGAAGTGAATGCCTTATAAGCTGAAATCTTATGGTTCACATCCCATTGAGACCCTTGATATCTTTTAAAATCCTTGAGGGAGGCAACATATTGTACTAGAGGATCTCAGTTTGAATGCTGGCTCTATCATTTGCTGCCAAGATAACCCTGTTTACCTTTGTATTGCCATGGTTACTGTGTGCACTGTCTTCTTGGTTCTATTTACTTTCCACTGGATCAGTTCATATAAATCTTTGCATTATGTTCATGGACCACAGGGTGTATAGCCATAGAGAAAGACTGTAACTTGCTTAATTAAGATAGTAGCAGAGATTAAATTTGAACTCAGATCCTTGGACTTTGAATTCAATGTTTTTGCCATTATAATACTAGCATTTTAGCTCGTGTGGACTTTTGCACTCCATACTAGGACAAAAGGAAAAAATTGTAACTATGTTACAAGTTGCTTGAACATGAAATAATCATTCAGTATAGTCTAAAGGAAAAATCTATTTTTGTTCACTCCATCTTTAAGGATTTTAAGGGCCTTATTCCAGCTAGTTATACTTGAAAGGTGTGTGTGTATGAGAAATGGATTGAGCTTTGGGGTAAATCAGGGCAGTTTGAAGTAGAATGAAATTTCCCTTTTTCTGATTCAAGAAAACTCATCAAAATAGTTAAGCCATACTGTGGAGACCCAGAAGCACTAGGCCCATCATTTCTTCATTATTAAGATAATTTCTAGCAAATTAGACTAAGTGAATTTTCAGTCCCACTCTGATTTTCTGAGTGTTGTGCTGACCTGGACCAAATCACTTTAATTAGAAATTGCCATTTGCAGCTGCCCCTCTTTGCCCCATCTATTGGCTCCAGCAAGAATCTTAGAAAATAAAGGGACCTTAGGGATCATCTACTCTAGTCCCTTCATTTTACAGATGAGATTAAGTGGCTTGGCTAAGGTCACATAGTAAGTTAGTGGGAGTATTGGGGCTTGAATTTCTGTTTCTAATGCAGTGGTCTTTTCACTATTCAATAGCTGCCAAATCCTATCTCCTTTCTATGCAGGGGATCTTGTCACTGAATGTGGAGGACAGAGGACCTTCCTTAACCCTTTTTGTAAAGGTTCTCATCCAGTCAAAGAACTGTACCCTAACATTTTGTCTGTCTGTTTCTGCCAAGAGAGCTGTGATACAATGATAATTTTTTTCCTTCTTGTCACCTCCTATAGTTGCATGCCACATTGATTTCTAAAGTGGGGTGAGTTCAGTCCAAGGTAGTTTGGCAGCAACAAGACAATGACATATAAACGGTCTATTCTTTCCTTGTCTGCTGACTCCTCACACAGTGTCCAGCAAACACATTATAGCACAAAAGGACAGCCTGAATACTTTTTGGTGCCATTTTTAGAGTGACTTAGAGGAGTATCATACTTTAGGAAGTGGTTAGTACTTCTAAGAAAAATGTCAAACCACAGATATACTCAGTTTTTGTTTGTTTGTTTAGTCAAATATTTATTAGGTGGTACAGTGGATAGAATTTCTGGACTAGAGGCAGGAAGACTCATCTTCCTGAGTTCAAATCTGGCCTCAAATACTTCCTAGCTCTGTGACCCACATTAATTCACTTAACCCTATTTATATCATTTTCTTATCTGTAAAATGAGCTGGAGAAAGAAATGGCAAATCATTTCAGTGTCATTGCCAACAAAACCCCCAAATGAGATCATGAAGACTGAGATTCTACTGATGTGACTGAACAACAACAAATCTTTATTAAGTTTATTAAGTGCTTAGCATTTTTTCAGATATTGTGTTAAGCGCTGAGCATACAAAGGCAAAAACAATCCCTGCCTTTAAAGAGCTTATATTCTAATGCCATTTATACTTTCTCACTTTGAGTTAATTAAAGCAGTCTATTATAATCCAGTGATATGCTGTTCATCCATCCTGGTTAGATATTGAGAGACAGTGGAATCACTGTAGAAGGTGCTAGGAGGCAAATTGAATTCTATTCCTAGTTCTAGTGATGACTAGTTGTGTGACTTTGGGAAGGTTATCATCTCTCTAGATGTCAATTTCCTCATCTCTAAAATGAGAGGTTTGGACAATGCCCTTAAAGGTAAAATTTGTGATTCTTCCTATTGTTTCTCCCTCATATGCCTTAGAAAGACTTCTCTTTGACTAAAATACATCTTTACCATTCAACCTGATATTTAGGATTCCTCTCTGTCATTGTCAGAACCACAGTTTCAGAATTAGAATGTATCTCAGAAAACTTCAAATCCAAGGGTGTGTTCCTAATGAGCCATTTATCATTAAATTTCCTCCAAAGTACATCTTTTAGACTGTGGACAAAGGGAACAAAAGGTACCATTTCTAGAAATTTTAGTTCTCTATTATTGATTATTATTCCCTGATAGATCTTGCTCTGTATAGTTTTTGTCACTGGAATTAGAATAATCACACCATTTTAGACTTTAATCAGATCTTACAGTCTCGATTTAAATTCAGTATCACAATTATTAAGAATTATGTGTGACATGCCGTATGTAAAAGGCATGCACCAGAGATACAGCAACAATAAAAAAGCCTCTTCGTTTATAGGGACTTTATGTTTAAAGTTGGCAGGAACAGATGGCCATCTATTTAACAAATACTTCTTGAATCTTTACTATGTATAAAATATTGTATTAGGAGGTTTAAAGGTGTATAGAAATGTGGTTCTCACTCTCCAAGAGCTTACTCTGCTAGTACTTTAGTATAAGGGAAGTCAATAAAGAAAATCTAAGTTTATTTTTTAACATCATTTAATAAATAGTCTAAAAAGTTTATAATGAAGAAAGAAAAGCATATAAATAAGAAACAATGTGGTATAATGAAGAGTTCTCTCTCTCTTCTTTGTTTCTCACTGTGGATTTCTTTCACTTTGCTTTTCTGTCTTTGTCTCTTTCACCTTGCTTTTAAAACTTTCTATTATGGTTGATTTGAAGTGATTAAAGGCACTATGTTTCTGTGTGAAATTGTATTCTTTACCATAAGGTTTCAGGGAAACAATGTGGTATAGAGAAAAGAGTTCTGGACTTGAAGGCAGGAGAAGCTTAGTTTCAAATCCTATGAGACTTTTTAGTTATAAGATTATAGCAGCTTAATTTATCTTAGCCTCAATTTAATCATCTATAAAGTGAGAATAATGATTCCTGTAGTGAATTTGTTGTGAAACTCAAATAAGATATTGTATAGAAGTGCTTTGTAAATGCCATATAAATGTCATCTTCACTGATTTATTTTTAAAGACCTTAGATTTACATCCAGACTTTCTCCTCTTTTCACTCAGTCTCCCAGATCCATGCAATCCAAATCTCTAATATTCTTGAATTCTTTATCCTACCACCAACATATAGGACTTCTCTTCCATTTTGAAGGTTTCATCTTGTGGTGTTTTTGTTATCAAGTTTCTGTTTCCCTGTGGTCTTATGATCATAGATTTATTCTAGGTTAGTTCAGCAGAGGCATCTAGATAGCTCAATGGATAACATGTTGGACCTGTAGGCAGAAATAGTTGAGTTCAAATCTGGCCTCAGATATTTACTAGCTGTGTGATTCTGGGTAAATCAATTAACCTTTGCTTGTCTTAATACACTGAAGAAGGAAATGGCAAACTACTCCAGTATCTGCTAAGAAAATCTCACAAAGGATCAGACATGACTAAATAGCAACAACAACAAGGTTAATTCAGCAATGGACAACTTTCCTGAGAACTTTTTTTTTACTCTAATATTCCCTTGAACTTTAGGATACAGAGTCATTTCTCAGACTTTTTTCCTAGGAAGTTGCTTTAAGAAACTAATGTATGCATTTGTTATGTACAGTGTATAATATTAATCACACAGCATGTGATATAAAATGTTTAACAATAAAAGCAGCATAATGGCATCAAGAGCTATTCTATTCTGGGAAGAAATAAAGAAATAATGTCCTTGATTTCAGGCTTCTTATGCTTCTACAATAAAGAAGGCAAACTATTTGCGTTGTTGAAAATGGGAAGAAAATAGCTGCAACCAAAGCTTTAAAAAAGGACACCATTTCTCTACTTGCTTCCTACATATAAGAAGCAGAAAAAGGACTTCTTGTCTGGTGTTAAATTGATCTTTTCTATTACTACTGCTTAATCATTCATTGTGGAAAAAAGAGGAGGTAGAAAGCTAGATGGCATTTCTTTATGGCTCAATATTTTTGTTTTAGGAATTCATAGTTCCCAGTTTGGGCTTTTTTGGAGTGTCTTTGTGTTCACTTGAACTGTGAGTATTCCTGGTGAGGGCTTGTGTGTTTGGTTATTCTGCAAGCTGCCCAAAGTACTGGTCACAGAGAAAACAGAAGGGTTTGGGTCACAATGAAATTCTGTCCCACAGTCCTAGTCAGCATCCAATGACTCATTCCCTATTCTCTTGTGCTCAAGGATGTGAAAACTTTACAGTAATACTAGCGTGTTAATTGGGGATCAGTTTCTTACACACTTCCTGCTTCATAACGTTAGTATTTGATGGAAGTTTTGCAAAGGTTGGGTGAGTAGACAAAAGTGAATAGCTTTAGCAACTATAGGGGCTCAGAAAGAAAGTACCATTTATTTCACCATGGTGACTCTACTGGTGTGTCTGGCTACTGTGGCATTGCCTCTATGGGACTTCTCCTCTGTCCTCTCATCCCACTCATTTTAAAAGGCAGTGTGATTCAACATTGCCCTTCTTTGGTTAGTATGAAGTGGCATTCAAACCCCAGACAAGGGCACAAATCCCAGTAATGAGCTCATCACCTCATAGAGTTGAATGTTTTTATTTAAGATAATTTGACTGGCAATGGTGATAACAGTTCTTCAGCCATAAGGAATTCATGGTAAACTTGGGGGATGGAGTGATGGAGTTTCATGGTACACAGCTGTGTTACACACACACACACACACACACACACACACACACTCACATTCATACATAAGTGGTGGTTGAATGATAAGTGAATGAGAATAGAACTCTCTTTTTCAAGCTCAATACCTTGCTGCTTGACCAGTCAATAAATTTTGATTCTTACAAATTGAACCTCACTTTCCAATTTCCAACAAATTGCTTGATTTTGTTGTGCTGGCTTTCACCATCTACCCCTTTTTAGACATTGCCACATCTTCTATTCCCATTCAGAACCATGGTCAGTACCCTGGTTACCATCTTAGGCTTCTTATTTCAGAGATCTCTGTCTAGTCAGTATCATACGAGCATAGATCTAAAAACTAGAAGAGATCTTAGAGGGGAAAAGGAATAAGTATTGATATGGTATCTATTATGTGCCAAGCATTTTTTATAAACAGTATTTCCTTTGAGGAAATTAAGGCCAAATGAAGTGAAGTTACTTGTTCAGACTAGCCCAGGTAACAAACTGGCAGAGTGGAATTTGAAGGATACTCAGTATCTCTAAGTTCATTGCTATTCCAAAGAAATACTTCTTTTTGTTCTGTATTGGATCCACTCTTTATTCTCTGAACTTTTCTAGTTGCAGATTTCTTATTCTGAAGATATCTATACCCTGTTGCCCTTTCTTTTAACTGATGAGCTCCTGATCTAGCTCACCCTTTCAAAAAAATGCTTTTCTAATAAAATTTTATTTTTTCCCAATTGCATGTAAAAATAATTTAATATTCATTTAAAAAATGTTGAATTCCAAATTCTTTCTCTCCCTCCCTTTCCATCTCCCTGAGATGATAAATAATTTGATATAGAATATACATATGTAATCACAAGAAGCATATTATGGACCACTATTTTAAGAGGTGCACAAAGAATATTTTATTTCCAGCTCTGCTATTCCTTCTATAGACCTTTCTATCTCCTCTCCAACAGTCTTGCCCCTATGCCAGAACCCTTCTTCTGTCTCTACTTTTAAGCTATTTTATGTTACCCTCCATGAGGAAAAATTGTCTTTTTTGCTTGTATTTGTATCCCCAGTGCTAGTCACAGTGCCTGCCATACAATATGTTTAATGAATATTCATTCTATGCATCTATCTATTATAATTCTACCCCTATTCTTGCCCTTTTAATTTTTATGAGAACACACTGTTTATAATTTTTTGCTTGCTTCCCAATTGGAAAAGATTTTGGTCAGTATCATGGAACCTGGGAAGTCATAGACCTCCCATTGTCTCCTGATCTTAGCCCTTTTCAGGAATAGGGAATAGGGAAGTTCAATAAAGAATTTTGGGAGCAAGTGTCCTATATTAGGCAATTCCTTTAAAAGAGAACCTGATAGTGGGAGATAACGATAACTGACAATTTTAAAGCAGTATTTAGCTAAGGATGGGAAAAAACATACTGATGGAAATATTCTAGATATGGTGAATTTGAGGACTGATTGGTAAAGTACCCCTTTCCAAATAATCTGGAAAATTGATGGATATGCTATACCCTATTTTTGAATGATGCACTGCACTCTGGGTATGGCTAATGCCTTTATATGTACATGAGCTATAACTAGATGGTGCTGACTTAGCATGAAAATGTCCTGTTGTGACAGCTGAGTATAAGAACCGTGTGGTTTACTTAAAAAGCAAAATTCTGGCTGGATATTAAGAGGAATACTATTTTGTTTTATCTGTAAAATTCAAGCCTAATTTTATGAAGAACTATTTTGAAGTCAAAATCAATTGGCTGCACCAGAAGAAAGATAATAGGGCAGCAGGAACCAATTGGGCATTGATTCATATGGAACACAGGACCATGGCAGGAATCCTAGAAATACAGGGGATTACAAGTCTAGAACCATAGTAGGTACTCATTAAACACTTGTTGGTTGATTGATGGACAAATTATAAAACAACTTTCCTAGGAAAATACATGTTAGTAGAAGGCAGAATGATGGATTACCCTACACTGAATGAGAGTTACTTTTAAGAATTAATTCTTTGCCCAGTGTATCTTGATTTGATCTATATGACCCAAAGGTCATATGACCTAAACTGAAAGTCATAGTTGGTTTGCTTATATGGACTTTATTGAATTATCCACAGAGACAGGAAGATAGATAAGTTATCAGTCTTTAGAGAACCCTAAGAAATCATGGTTGATCAGTTTGACTTCCCTGACTCTTGAACCATTCTGAATCCTGTGGATGTTTTGGCTGGTACCATGAGCTTGCTCTGTATAAATCAGTACTGTCATTAGAGCTAAATGCTAGGCTTTGTGACAAAATAGAATAGATCAACAGTCTTATGCAAAGAAGATCTATATTTCACAGGGAATTTTTACTTACATCAGGTCAAGTTCTGAGCATTTTTCCAAGCCTGGGTGCTAGGGGTAGGTTGGGTGAAATGGATATATTCCCAGCTTTCACCAACTTGAAGAACAGGAGGTTATCTAAATGACATTATATAATATTTACGATTAGACATTTGACAATTGGGACTGTTTCCATTTATCATAATATCTAGTCGTTGTAGATTTTAAACTAAAGCTTCTTTGAGTATATCTTGCCAAATGTACTTGCATGTGATGGGAAATGTTTGTTAGATGGTAGAATTTTCCTCTGACAGAGGCCTAGAACTAAGAGGAATGTGATATAACCACAAGTTGCTTTCATGATACAAGGAGCTGGGATATAAGGATAACACATGAAATACTGTTGACTTTTAGGGAGTTTTAGAGGCTATTGTGGGGAGTGAGGTACCATTTAAAAATATCTGGCTATTGAAGTGCTTATATATAAGGGGTCTCTGCCAAAACAACTTCTAATCTTAGAATAATAAAATGGTAGCCATAGAGCTAAGAATTGAAAAATATGTTAATGATCCCTTTCTCCAAGCACTTTCCCAATGAATGAATCATCTCTGTAAACTTTCTGACAAGCGACAGTCAACATCTACTTAAACATCTTCAGTGTTGGGGAAAGAAGAATGTCTTAAAATTTCAACATTTTTTTCCCCAGAGAATTCAGATTCAGTGAAGATTTCACTCTTTTTCATAACAATAATCTGTAGTGAAAAGGTGTTTGAAGCTCTTCTAAGTCTCAGAGACTAATAGAGCCTTTTCTGCCCACCTTTGAGATTCTCTGAGGAATATTAGGAGAAAGCCTTGCTCACTCAAAAGAACTTTCTTCCTAGGTGAGTAGCAGTCAAAAACAGCTTTTTTTATACACTTTGAATATGAATGTGTAATAAATCTGTCTTGAGGGTGTCAGTGCATTTGTGGTTTTATTTCCCCATTTTTTCCTTTTCTTTTCCCTAACCAAAAGAGCTAACTGATCTGTATTGGAGGCAACCCACAGAAGTTGTGGCTATGTATAATTTTATAGGGTGGTGATGGTGGCAGATTCAAGTAGAAACTGGGGTCACTAATCTGTAACAAAGATCTCCGTGGGCCACATATTGAATTATTTTTAAAAAATGTAATGTTATCTATATTTCACTGTATTTTTTATCTTAATATTTCCCAATTAGATTTTAATCTTGTTCAGAAGTATTGTGGGCTGCATATAGGCCTGTGGGTTCTGTGTAGATACTGTTATAGAGCATATGGTGGTATTCTCACCTCTCTGAACTCTTGTAAATCCTAAAAATCTTCCCCTGAAACACTTTTTCCCTTATGATAAAAACTAAACCTATAGGCAGCCTCTTGTGGTAGAAAGAGACAGTGAATTGAGTCAGGAAATCTGGGTTTTAGTCTAGGTTTTACTGACTTTTTGTGGGTGACCATGAACCTTCTGTTTTACTTTTCTGTAACTCAGTTTTTTCCAGTGATAAAATAAGGATAAACTCACACAAATGGCTTAGGAATGACATAATATATGCTAAAGTACTTATAAAATAAAGTTGTATGGTACAGTGATTAGAAAGCTAAATTGATTGTCAGGAAGATATAGATTTGAATCCTGACTCAGATGCTAATTATATGTGATCTTGATCAAATCCCTTAACCTCTTTGTGCCTCAGCTTCCTTATCTGTAAAATAAGAGAATTGAATTTGATAATGGCTAAGATTGTTTCAAGCTGTAACCCTACACTTCTGTGATCGTACAAGTGTAAAAAATTACTAATGAGTTTCAATATGGTAGAGTGGAATTATGGATTTGGAGTTGGAGACCTTGCATTTCAACTCAAGTTCTGTTGCTTATTTACTGGTATGGCCTTGGGCATATCCTTTAATTTATTTGGACCATAGCTTCTTCTTTTGTAGAAGTGGAGAGAAAGGTAAGACTCAGTGATCTTCAAATCTTAGGTCTAAATAAAAAGGAATACCACTTTAAATTTTTCCCCATTTATTTTTTGTTATTTAGTATTTTATTTTTCCCCAGTTATATGTAAAACATTAAAAAAAACACATTTCTATATTTGTCATGTTGTGCAAGAAAATTTAGACCAATAGGGAAAAAACGTGAGAAAGAGAAAAGCAAATAAACTAAAAAAAGGTGGAAATATTAGACTTTGATTCATATTCAGTGTCCATAGTTCTCTCTCTGGAGGTGGATGGCATTTTCTATTCCACATCTATTAGAAGTGTCTTATCACTGCATTGCTGAGAAGACCTACATCCATCATAGTTGACCATCACATAATCTTGCTGTTACGTGTGCAGTATTCTCCTGGTTCTTCTCACTTCACTCAACTTCAGTTCACGTCTTTCTGGGCTTTTCTGAAATCAGCATGCTCATCATTTCTTATAGAACAATTACATTCATATATCATAACTTCTTCAGCCATTCCCTAACTGATGGGCATTCACTCAATTTCTACTTCCTTGCCACTACAATAAGAGCTGATACAAATATTTTGTATATGTGGGTCCTTTTCCCTTTTTATGATCTTTATAATTATAGTGATGATAATGGGCATTCTTGTTTCATCCTTGATCTTATTGGGAATGCTTTTAGCTTATCTCCATCACCAATGATTTTAGATAGATGCTACTTATCATTTTAAGGAAAACTCCATTTATTATTATGCTTTCTACTGTTTTTTTTATTAGGAATAAGAATTGTATTTTTTAAAATGCTTTTTAATCCATCTGTTGAGATAGTCATATAATTTCTGTTAGTTTTCTTATTTATATGGTCAATCGTGTTGATAGGTTTCCTGATATTGAACCAACACTGCATTTCTGGAATAAATCCCATTTGGTCATGAGTTGTGATAAGTTGCTGTAACCTCTTTGCTAACTATCATTTAAGATTTTTGCATCAATCTTCAATTGGGAAATTGGTTTTTAATTTTCTTTCTCTGTTTTGTTTTTTTTAAAGACATTCTTCTTCTCATTGACTTTTTGTATTTCCTTTTGCATCACTCCTATCTCTTTTCCCAATTTTTCCTTTACCTCTCTTGATTTTCAAAATCCAACTTTGAGCTCTTCTATGGCCTAAGACCAATTTTATTTGGTTATTTTCTTCTGAGTATGTGTTTTGATCTTCCTTGTCACCTTGATAACTTTCGGTAGAAGGCTGGAACTCTGAAAAAGTATACTTGAATCCAGAATAGCAGAGTACTTAAGGCTAAGTACTTACTCAATGTGAGATAATGGTTCTATAAACATATACTTAGATGATATGGTGATGTGATGGCTCTCCTCACAATTGGCGCCTGCTGAATGTGGTGTGGTGAGGTAATCAGAGGCAAGGATTGGAGGGCTGAGAGAGAGGTCACAGTGGGCTCAGCAGGGACGACTTCAGGCTCCAGACTCCAGAGTCCAGGATCCATCTTTGAGGAGCCCTGTGGCAGCTTGCCTGCCTCCTTCACATCTCCTCCTAAAGATCAAGGGCTTTGACTGATCCTTGCTCTGATCCTGACTCTGACTGATCCTGAGGCCCTCCAGAGAGCTATCTTGCATTACAATTTTCTATGGTCAGAATCGTTTTTGGTTATTTGCTCATTCCC